>NC_044576.1:393938-993938 GCF_901933205.1 Camarhynchus parvulus | reverse complement strand
ACCAACCCCACGGCAGCAGTGAAAATGCTGCCCTCGTTCGTGCGCTCGCTGCCCGATGGCTCAGGTGAGTCCCTGCTCAGCACTGCTGCCAGCACCCCTGCACAGCACCACAGGCACACAGGGCAGCCAGGTTACTCATTGAGAAAGCACGTGTGTGTACTGATACTGAGCCTGGGGAAGATGAAACAGGAAAGCCTTATAAATATGATTGCCTGGCAAAAGATTTTGAGAATATGGAAACCGTAAGAGAGATTGAAATGAAAGCAAGCTTTGAGATCCCTCAGTTACTGAACAACTGGAAAACAATGGTATGGCTGCTGAAGGTGATCCCCTTTTGATGGAACAACACCCTCTGCTTGCAAACAGGACCAAGGGTCTGAGCAGATCCTGCCAGCTTGGCAGAAGGGGCCCAAAGAGGAGTTTTTAGGGTTTAAAATGTAACACAGTATGGTAATGCACTGATTCTTATAGGCTGTATGTAAATGCTGTAGGATTTGTATCTTGCACTAGATTGGTTAGTGAGAATCAGAATATTCAACACAGAAGAAGATTTATTGTATTGTAACGGGAACCTCGCTCTCTTACCCTCTTACTCTCTTACCCCTTTTACTCTCTTGCCCTTTTGCTCTCACCCTTTACTCTCTGCCCCTCTCTTCTCTCAGGCCTGCTCTGAGCTGTGGCTGGCAGCTCCCAGCAGGACCCTGCCCCAGGCCCTTTGCAATAAACCCCAAGTTCCACAACCTAACTTCAAAAATCTCTCATCTCCAACCACCCCGATCGTCCTACCCCAAACGCTCCTATACTGGCAGAGTGGTTTTTGCCTTGCACCAGGTGGATTTTGACCTGGAGCTGCTTGTTTGAGGAAAGGACCTGGGAAGTGCTCAGGAGCAGCTTCTCCCATCTGTTCCTGTGCAGGCTGTGCAGCAGGAGCTGTGCTGGACATGGCAAGGGCAGCCTCTACAGCCCAGAGCCTGCAGTGCACTCTGCTGGGGCTCTGGAGCTGCAGGGAGGGCAGGATGCTGCAGTGAAACCCCTCAAACTGCCAAGGGCATCCTCAGAGCTGGCATCCACAAATTCTGCACTGCTTCTGCTAATTCCCCAAAAAGTGATCCCTTCTGCCCTTCCTTCCTTGCCTTCTCCACTGGGCAAATCTGCTCCTGGATGGGGTCTACCAGGAACTGCTCTGCTTCTTCAGCTGAGACTTGAACAGAGAAAGTGCAGTGGTGTCCTCTGGGAGGATGTGACATGAGATAGGAACTAAAAGCTCATCTTGTTTTGGAGAAGCATGCACATCCAAAATAAAACTCCTCAGCTGGCTCCTGGTGGTGCAGCCTGAGAAAAAATGACATTTTCCCCAGGTTTAACCAAGTTAATTTGTGCAGGATTCTGTGTCTCACCAAGATCAGGACTCGGTGTAAACTAGCTGTGCAGAAAGCTGAAATATTAGCTTTGTACCTTTCTACATGGCTTTATTCCCTCTGATAGTAATTTCCCTGCAATTAAATGAGGAATAACAGCTTTAATGGCATAAAAAAGGTATTTGAAGGCAAGTGCCTTGAAATGAGGCATGTCTGAGAGAAATTATACACAAGCTGACTGGATGGAAGGGGGCCCTCCTCCTTTGCTCCTGGCTTTGCCAAAGAGAAACAAGTCCTTTTTTAACCCTTGCAGTCACTGGTCCTGATGTCTCACAGGTCTCTGATGCTGTTCTGGAACAGCAGGGAGCCCCTGGGGCCAGGAGATCTGGAAAATTGCATGTAGGGTCATCAGCAAGAACTGATGTCCCCCAAGGCCAAGGCTGGATGGTGCTCTCCTGGTGTGTGTGGCCTTCCCTGTGTGCCAAGGACATGCTGCAGCATCAAGCTGGGCTATATCCTGTTGACACACTGCCCACTCCAAGGATCACATTGATTTTTCTATTTTTGCCCTCTGGAAAAATCCTTGTTGGTTATTTTGCTGCCAGACTGGTTAAAAATCCCAACAGGTTTAAACAGCTCAAACTTGGATGGTTATTCCCCCATTACAATTATTCCCCCATAATAATTATTATTATTATTGACTCCTTCTCCTCCTTCTCCTCCTTCTCCTCCTTCTCCTCCTTCTCCTCCTTCTCCTCCTTCTCCTCCTTCTCCTCCTTCTCCTCCTTCTCCTCCTTCTTCTTCTTTTATTACTATTATTATCTTAGAGATTTTTTTTGGTGCCCTCAGTGTTGCTGGCTGAAATGACTCATATAGAGCATCTTTCATAGTTTAGGGATTAAGAGTCTGACTAATGTCACAGTTTACTGAGTAACCCAATCTGCCTCCTCACCTTTGATAGCAGACCATGGTATTACAGGTAGAATTTCCTGCTTCCTCCCCTTTCAGGACCAGATTTAATCATGTTTGCACTGTGGAACAAATATCATGCAAGGCTAGGCACATACCACTGTGTTTTCCTTTTGGGAAGGGCATTTTCCTGTGTGTGGGATAAACAAATTTTATTGTAGCAGTGAGGCCACGGTGTCCTTCCATCTGAGGTTTGCTGCTAGAGATGTGTGTGTCTGAGCAAAGCCTGTGAAACCAAATAGTACTTTCACAGAAACACCAAAAGAAAAGGAAAAGGATTGTGTTGGTTGACTTTGGGTGGCAAATTGGCTTTGCCCCACTTGGAATCTGACTTCTGCACTAGAGCTGAGTCTTAACATATGTCTGCAAATCCTGCATCCTCTACTGGATACAGGCAATGACCTCCCATTCTGCTTGTGCCACATTTCAGGTGATGGTTTTTCAGTGTGCCCTGGAAGGTTTGCAGCTGCTTTGGGCATTTCCTGCTGAACAGCCCATCTTTCTGCAGCTTGTAAATATGCTGCTGTGGAAGGAGCAGGGAGAACAACCCAAACTGCCAAATAAACATTGAATTAGCTGTCACACAGCAGGCTGAGAGACCTGATAGCCTTGCTGAGGGTTTCCAGCTCTCAGTCCTTCTGATGCTCCCAGGCCCATCCAGGATCAGGATCTGCCATCCTGGGGCAGGAGAGGCTCTGGCTGTGGCCATCAGCAAGGCACCTTGTTGAGCCTTTGCTTTTATTTGTTAGGGTCAGGGTTAAATGTGTGAGATGGTATTTCTTGTCCAGATTCAGATGTTTGTTACTTCTAATTTATGTTACAGCTTTATAAACTGTGAGTTCTACAGCACTTCACTCTAGTAAACTGAAAAATGGAGACCTATCCAAATGGAGACCTATCTCTCTATTTACAAGGCTTTTAAAGGATAAACTGTCTAATTAAGAAATGGCACTACAATTATTTTTACTTTTGACTTAATAACTATCTGTGACCTGCACTGTGGACTTTTAATCTAATTACATAATACTGTTTAAACTTATGAAGAAGAAGGACTAGCTTCTGTTTCAAAACTTCTATCTTGTTCTATATGTACTCTATCTTGTTTTATCTATCTTACTATATTCTAAAACTTTAAATGCTAAGTTTTCTACTATGTGATACTACACACTTATTCAAAAATGGAGACCTATCTCTCTCTTTACAAGGCTTTTTAAGGATAAACAGTCTAATTAAGAAATGGCACTACAATTATTTTTACTTTTGACTTAATAACTAACTATCTGTAGCCTGCAATGTGGACTTTTTAATCTAATTACATAATACTACTTAAACTTGTGAAGAAGGACTAGCTTCTGTTTTAAAACTTCTATCTTGTTTTATATATCTTACTATATTCTACAACTTTATTTTAAAACTTTAAGTTTTCTACTAAGTGATATTACACATTTCTATTCAGAAATGGAGACCTATCTCTCTCTTTACAAGGCTTTTTAAGGATAAACAGTCTAATTAAGAAATGACACTACAATTATTTTTACTTTTAACTTAATAACTATCTGTGGCTTGCAATGTGGACTTTTAATCTAATTACATAATACTGTTTAAATTTATGAAGAAGAAGGACTGGCTTCCATTTTTAAACTTCTATCTTGTTTTATATATCTTACTATATTCTACCTTTAAATTTATTTTCTACTATGTGATTACACTTCTATTCAGAAAGGAACCTATCTCCAAGCTTTTTAAGGATAAACTGTCTAATTAAGATACACTTAAATTATTTTTCTTTTGCTTATAACTATCTGTGGCCTGCAATGTGACTTTAATCTAATACAAAACTGTTTAAATTTGAAGAAGAGATGGCTCCATTTTTAAACTTCTATCTTGTTTTATGTATATTCTATCTTGTTTTATGTGTATTCTATCTTGTTATATATATTTTTTATCTTGTTTTATATATATTCTATTTTATTTTATATATACTCTATCTTGTTTTATATACCTTACTACATTCTAAAACTTTAAACTTTTTTCTACTATGTGATATTACACACTTCTATTCAAACTACACACCCATAATTTCACATTATTTGATTTTGGAAGGCTTCTCCGTACAGCCTTAGGTTAAATGTAGTGTTCTTTTGGGGGCCAGTGCTTGTCAGCACACAAAGTCTCAGATTCTCAGTAGCCAGGGCTCCACGCTTTGTGGCCATCCCAGCGATGGTTGTCCCCTGTGTTGCAGAGAAGGGGGAGTTCCTCGCTGTGGACCTGGGGGGCTCCCAGCTCCGTGCCCACCAGGTGAAGGTGTTTGATGATGGGAAGCAGAGCAGCCAGCTGGAGAGCAAGTTCTACCCCACACCCAAGGAGGTCACCCAGGGCAACGGAGCTGAGGTAGGACACTGCTGCTGCTGTGCTTTTTCTGTTATATTTTCTGGAAAATCCTCTTCACCAGGATTTCTTCTCCCGGGGAGACGAGAAGCCTCAGCTTCTCCTGTGTTTGCTACTCTAGAATGTGGTCTAGGGATTGTTTATCCAAACATGTGAATTGTTTTAACTTAATGCCCAATCACCATCAGCTGTGTCAGACTCTGGGGAGTCAGTCATGAGCTTTCATTACCATTCTTGTTAAACCTTCTGATAGATCCTTTCTTTTTCTTTAGGATAGGTTTAGTATAGCATGATATGATATGATATGATATTATATGATATAATAGGATATAATATAATATAAATCAGCCTTCTGAGAACATAGAGTCAGATTCTCATCTCTCACCTCGTCCTAGAAACCCTCACAAACACCACACTGTGCTGCTGCAGCACCTGCCTGTGGGACACTGCCCAACTGTCCTCTCTTCTTGTGCAGCTCTTTGGTTACATTGCTGACTGTCTGTCAGACTTCATGGAGACCAGAAACCTGAAGCAGAAGAAGTTGCCTCTTGGCTTTACGTTTTCTTTTCCATGCAAACAGACCAAACTGGATGAGGTAAGATGCATAAGAAACGCTCTTGTCAAGCTGAGCTCCTTGCAGAGTCTGGAGAAGCTGTTGAGTGCAGGTGCTGCCCTGTGGCTTTTATCTGGGGTCATGTTTACATGGCTCTCTGAAGAAGGCATGGATGACTTTTAGTATTTAACTCGACCTGATTATCCTTCAGTGATTCAATTCTCAAGGCAGCATCATTTTAAGAAAAATCTATTCTATTGCCCAGTCAGTACCCAATTCCACAGGAACCATGTGCCCCTGCATTAACACTGTCAGAAATAGATGTCTCCTTCTGTATCTTGAGACATCTTTATTGTTTTAATCACTCTCAGTTTTTTTTAAATTATTATTTTTTTTAATTTACAGTTGATTCTGAATAGGAAATACCTGTAGCTGAGCTGCTTGAAACACTTCTTAGGGAAACAACAATTATTTTGTGTTCTCTCATTCTAGCCTCTCTCATTTCTAGGGATCTTTGCTTTGAGCTCCAGTCCTGCAAACGCTTTTTGCTTAATGCTATTAGGCTGTGATCAGCACAGGAAAGCCACATGTGCTTTAAATGAGGCACAGGGGGACACATTTACAGAATTGGGACTTTATGACTGTACCTTTTTGGTTGTGTTGGTACTGACAGGCACCCCAAGGTAAGATGTGACTTGACTTACAGGTTGGTACAGTAACAGTTCCTCCTTGAGCCAGGTCTCATAAGCTCTTGGGGATCTATCACTCACCCAGGATAGCTCAGCTACCTTTGGAGGCATAAAATCAGCAGGATGGCTTCTGTGGCAGTGTTGGGAACAAAAAGGTTTTAATAAAAGGGAAAATAACAAACACAGAAAAACCGAGCCAGGTGCAGGACGTTCTTGCTCCTGGTAAAACACCTCACAAAAGCGATTGGTTTCTTTGTTCTCTTCTTTTTCTAGTAAATTGCCCAGGTGGGATTTTTTGGCTCCTGTCCAATTAGGTATCCTTAAGTTTGAGGTGAAATCCCCCAGGTCCTATGAGGTGTCTTCTTCACCTAATTGAGGAGAGAAACCTCTGGGCTTCTTTCCTTTTTAAGGGGACAAAGGACAGTTTTGTCACTCCATCTACAGGGGGGCACATTCCTATCTTCAGTGTCATGCTTTTTATAAGCTACAAGGATGTAAAATTTGGTGGGTGATTGGTTGATGATTTATCATCATGGTTTGTGGTTTTGTTTGGTTTTTTTGGGGGGGATTAGTTCTGGGGTTAATTCTATGTTTGTTTGGGAGTGGTTATGGAATTATGATGACAAGGTAAGATGTTCTACTCTGACTTATTTTGGCTGAGTTTTAATGATGGACTTCTCCACACACTTCAGTCTTGACTGGCTTGGTGGTTTGTGTGCTAAATTTGTGTGCTTTTGGGTCACTGCACTGTTTCTTTTCAGGGGGTTCTCCTTGAGTGGACAAAGCACTTCAGGGTCCGAGGAGTCCAGGGCACAGACGTGGTCAGCTCCCTGCACAGGGCTCTCCAGAAGCACCAGGCAAGTCTTGGACAGGCAGGAGCTGAGCCAGAGAACTCCTGGGAATCCATCTCTTGGTGTGGGGGTTCTTTTGGGAGCTGTCAGAATCCTTCAGGGATGCTCAGTACCAAGTGGCCAGCATGCCTGCACATCTGGCAGATCTGAATCTCTCTCACTTCTCTGTAATTCAGACTGCCCTGGTAACACAAGGGCAGCTACACCCTGAGCCAAGGCTGTGACACCTCACCACTATGGCCCCACAGTCTCAGCCCAAGGGAATTTCTTGTGAAACTGCTGAGTGAGATATAAAACACTCAGTAATTTCACACACTGTGTGTCACAGCCTGGCTCGTGGGGTGAAGGTTGGTAAGGGAAAATTGCCATCTCAAATGGGCACACCTAACCCCACCAGGGCTTGCCTGTCCCCTTCAGTCTGTAGGATGGAGCCACTGATGGCAATTTTTAAGACCAGCAGTAAGACATGATTAAATCTGCCCTTGAACTAGCATACAGCCTTTGGATAACACCGTGTTGTAGTATTTTGGAAAGCCTTGCTTTTCATGTTTGATGTTGTTGGTAACACCAGCCAAGAAATACAAAGCAACTTTCCACATCTTGATGATTTAATAGCACAGAGGAAACTGCACAGCCTCAATGGAAGGACTTTCTCCTTGAGTGTGGTGTTGCTGCACAGCTGTAGCTGCATTTCTGTGTGTTTTCTGTCCCATTTGATGGGCTCTGCTCAGGTGGTAGAGGATGTTATCCTTTCACACAGCCCACAAGCACAGTATCACAACATTCACACCAATAATGTGTCACTTTTCTGGCAAATGCAGTGGGATTGGGGAAAAACAAATCCTTCAAGCAAAAAGGCTGGTGAAACACTTGAGAATTCAGAGATATTTGTAACCTCACAGGGTTGTGGGAAGAGTTGTAAAAGGAAGTAGTGTCTTCCAACCAAGGAGTTTTCCTGAATGAGGCCTTCAAAGTGCAACCAGGGAATATGTCTGCATGCTGGTGCTTTATCACAGAGGAGGCTTTCTGAGCTTTTCTCCCTGTTTATCACCCATCTTTCTGCTCTTAGGACATAGATGTTGATGTTTTGGCCCTGGTCAATGACACGGTGGGAACCATGATGACTTGTGGATATGATGACCAGCGCTGTGAAGTTGGACTCATAATTGGTAATTTTTTCTGTTCACCATGAAGGGGTTTTTTCCCTCTCATTTGTTGAATTACTACAAATCTGAAGTAGGAGGGAGTTTCACAATAGAGGAAAGAGCAGAAAGAAAATGGAAAAAACAATGGTTGGATTTTCAAGCCTGGCTGCCTTCTGTAAAGCAGCTGTTTTTATGCTGATCACATTGCCATCAAATACCACAGTCCCCATTTTGTCTGGGTTCAGTTGTGACCAGCATACTAAACTTTTCTGCTGACTGTATAGAAAATTACTGTGTCTGTCCAGAGAAAGCTGAATTCCCCTCACGTCTGGTAGTTAGTCCCAGCTATGCTTTCCACAGTTTCTCCATTTCATGCACTATGATGCCTTTTATTAGGCACACAGAAGTACATTTGAAAGAGAAAAAAAATGTTTTTTAAACAAGTCAAACCTTAGAATAATTTCAGTTTTTTTTCATTCACTGTGAAATGATGATTTCATGGGTGCAGGTGGCCTATATGAGCATCCTGTGCCACAGGGTTATGTGTCTGTGTTTTCTCCCAAAGGCAATATACTGACTTATTCCCAAGCAAAAAGCACACATGGAACAAACAGTGGTTTATCCAATACCCACAGGGACTGGCACCAACGCCTGCTACATGGAGGAGATGAGGCACATCAGCCTGGTGGAGGGGGACGAGGGCAGGATGTGCATTAACACCGAGTGGGGCGCCTTCGGGGACGACGGGGCTTTGGATGATCTCCGCACGGAGTTCGATCGGGAGCTGGATCTGGGATCTCTCAACCCTGGAAAACAACTGTAAGTGACTCCCTGTCTGAGTTCCCAGAGTGCTTTTCCAGTGTTTGCCCCATTGGAACAGGAAGTGTCTTAAGTGAACCTGAGATGACTTGGTGCTGCTTCTGTGTAATCCAGATCTCTCCCTTCTGGAGAGGGTGAGTCCCTTCCACAGCTCCCTGCTGCAGGCTGTTGTGGTGTGATTTCAGGGTTTACCTCAGAACCTCGGGTCCCTCCCCTGATAATTCCCTGCCAGGTGTGTCAGTCACCTCTCCTTTCCCCTCCCAGCACTGTCTGTCAATTCTGGAATTCCAGAAGGGCATCGAGTGATTGGCAGATTCAAAGGATGCCCTCTACCCCTGGGGGGGCATTGGGCCATCCAGGTGTCCTTTGTCCCTTGAGACCTCCCCTCCTGTCCCTGCCTGGTGGCTCCCGACCCCTTCCCTCCTCCCCTCCCCTGGGTTAAAAGGAACAGCAACCACGGGGTCAGGGAGTTCTGTTGGAGCTGGTGCTGCATTCAGGGGCCTGTGGGCCAGAATAAAGCTCTGGATCCAAACCCTCCATCAGAACCGACTCCTTTCCTTCACCATCGCCTTAAAGCTTCTCTGCCACAGGGAAACCTGAGGAGCAGCCCCTGGTATGGGGGGAAGCTCCATCCCAGCACCACCAGAGCTCCTGCAGGCCTGGACTTGTCCCCATGGGCCCAGCTGCAGCACCCAGCCAGCCCAAAGTGTCTGTGGGGTGAAACACCACACACCCAGCCAGCCAAAAGTGTCTGTGGGGTGAAACACCACACACCAGCTAGCCAAAAGTGTCTGTGGGGTGAAACACCACACACCCAGCCAGCCAAAAGTGTCTGTGGGGTGAAACACCACACACCCAGCCAGCCAAAAGTGTCTGTGGGGTGAAACACCACACACCAGCCAGCCCAAAGTGTCTGTGGGGTGAAACACCACACACCAGCCAGCCCAAAGTGTCTGTGGGGTGAAACACCACACACCCAGCCAGCCAAAAGTGTCTGTGGGGTGAAACACCACACACCCAGCCAGCCCAAAGTGTCTCTGGGTTAAACACCACACACCCAGCCAGCCCAAAGTGTCTCTGGGTTAAACACCACAGTTGCCACTATTTGGTTCAGCACCAAGGGCCAGAGAAGCCAAGGCACGTCCTGTACACAATATTGGTAAATTCCAATAGTGCAGCCAAGGGATTGCTGCTGCAGCTGCCCCTGTGGTGTTAAATCCAGGTGGTTGCTGTGCTATCATGCTGTGGAGGGCTAAAGAGAGGAGCTGGTGAACACCTCCTTAATCCTTCCTGTGCTCCATTCCAGGTTTGAGAAGATGATCAGCAGCCTGTATTTGGGGGAACTTGTGAGACTCATTCTCCTAAAAATGACAAAGGAAGGTCTGCTCTTCAATGGGAAAGTGTCAACAGCTCTGCTTACTAAGGGCAAGATTGAAACGAAACACGTGTCTGCAATGGAAAAGTAAGAACTTGTAATACACTCTTTGAGAGTAGCCACTCTCAAAGTCAGTCTTTCACTAGCACAGCAGCAATAATGAAAGTGGAGGTAAAATCTGTGAGTGCTGGGAACAATCCTGAACTGATCTTGACCTTGCTTTTGCCTAGGAGAAAAGGTTGACCTTTCTGTAAGTGGGAATTGGTGTAAGATAGTTTTAAGCAAAGTACCACAGTAGTGAGTGTGTTGTTAAACCTCCCAGATGCAGGTTGTTCACATAACCTCTCTGGAGACCTGAGTGTGTGGGACAGCTGCTGCAGTTATCAGCCTCTCTGATGTGGGGATACTGGGGCTGTGGAGATGCAGTACAGATTATAAATCAGCTAATGGATGACTGCATGGAAAACTGGGATTCTGGTGTTTTGAAGAGGGATTCTGGTCCTCACTGTCACTCCAGGAATTATTTTCTTCGTTGTACTGAGTAAAGCTGTGTATCTGTTCTTGTGCTCTCTTTCTTTGGACTGTTTTATCCCATTCTCTTCTTGATCAATTGATTGGTCTCACCAAATGTTGAACCCCAGGAAGTTCAGCATTGAACTCTCTCCCCTGGGTCCTTCTGGGAATGCTGTGGGAAAAACACATTTCTGGTTTATACAAACCAATTCTGATGCTGTCTGATGGGCTGTGTCATGTTCTCCTCTCACTTCTTTTTGAGCCAAAGTATTGATTTGTAAGTTTTTGCATTTGGTGATGAATTCTTTTGTTTTGGGGGTAGGTACAAGGAAGGCCTGAGCAACACAAGAGAGATCCTTAGAGAGCTGAAGCTGTTTCCCTCAGAGGAGGACTGTGTTGCTGTTCAGCACGTCTGCACCATCGTCTCCTTCCGCTCGGCCAACCTGTGTGCTGCTGCCCTGGCAGCCATCCTGACCCGCCTCAGGGACAACAAAAAGCTGCTGAGGATGAGAACCACCGTTGGGATTGATGGGGGACTCTACAAAACCCACCCCAGGTGAGTAACAAAGAGGGTTTGATAATGGCTAGCAGCCTCCATCTGCACGTGTGTGTGGCTTTTCAGAGGACTGCCGGCTTTGCTTCAGCTTTGGACTGAGGTCTAAGTGGCTTTGGTATTGCAAAGCTGTTCAGGAGCTTTAGAATTTGGAGTGGGGTTGGAGCTGGGGGTGCTCAGCCTGGAGAAAAGGAGATTCAGGGGTGACCTCATCACTCTCTACAGCTCCTGAAAGGTGCCTGTGCTCAGGTGGGGTTGGGCTCTTTCTCCAGGCAGCACTGACAGAACCAGAGGACACAGCCTCAAGCTGCACCAAGGGAAATATAGGTTGGATGTTAGGAAAAAATTTTTCATGGAAAGAGTGATAAAGTACTGGCATGGCCTGCCTGGGGAGGTGGAGTCACCATCCCTGGATGTGTTTAAAAAAAGCCTGGATGTGGCACTGTGTGCCATGGTTTAGTTGAGGTGTTGGGGCTGGGTTGGACTCGATGATCTTAGGTCTCTTCCAACCTCATCATTCTGTGAATTCTGTGAGAAGCATGACACCTGGAATAATGGTGTTGGAGGAAATGCAGTTCATTTCTCAAGTGACTCCTGGGCCTCTAGGACACTTGCAGTTCAATGTGGGGTTTTTCTTTTCTTTCTTTCTCCCTTTACTACCTTCCTGCTTTTCCCCCTGTGCTTTTCCAAACCGGAAACCTCCTCCAACCATTCCCCCAAACTGGTTGGAGGCCTGATTGCAGCTGGAGATGAAGTAAACTGTTGCAGTGTGATTTCATGGTTTACCCCAGAACCCCGGGTCCCTCCCCTGAAGATTCCCTGCCAGGTGTGTCAGTCCCCTCTCCTTTCCCTTCCCCAGCCCCTGCCCAGCACTGTCTGTCAGTCCTGGCATTCCAGAAGGGCATGGAGTGATTGGCAGATCCAAAGGATGCCTTCTACCCCTGGGGGGCATTGGGCCATCCAGGTGTCCTTTGTCCCTTGAGACCTCCCCTCCTGTCCCTGGTTGGTGGCTCCCGACCCCTTCCCTGCCCCTCTCCCTGGGGTTCAAAGGAGCAGAAACCACGGGCTCAGGGAGTTCTGTTGGAGCTGGTGCTGCATTCAGAGGCCTGTGGGCCAGAATAAAGCTCTGGATCCAAACCCTCCATCAGAACCGACTCCTTTCCTTCACCATCACCTTAAAGCTTCTCTGCCCTGGACGCCCACGGGCCCACCTGAGGCACCCAGCCAGCCAGTGTATGGGGGGTGAAACTCCATACCCCAGCACCACCAGAGCTCCTGCAGGCCTGGACTTGTCTCCCACCAGCCAAGTGCCCGGCGTGAAGCACCACACCCAGCCAAAAGTGTCTGTGGGGTGAAACAGCACACACCAGCCAGCCCAAAGTGTCTGTGGGGTGAAACACCACACACCCAGCCAGCCCAAAGTGTCTGTGGGGTGAAACACCACACACCCAGCCAGCCCAAAGTGTCTGTGGGGTGAAACACCACACACCAGCCAGCCAAAAGTGTCTGTGGGGTGAAACACCACAGACCAGCCAGCCCAAAGTGTCTGTGGGTTGAAACACTGTGATCGTGTTCGCAGGGGTCTGAGGATGAGGGAAGAGACGAGGATCTGACTCCATGTTTCAGAAGGCTTGATTTATTATTTTGTGATATATATTATATTAAAACTATAGTAAAAGAATAGAAGAAAGGATTTCATCATAAGGCTACCTAAGAATAGGAAAAGAAAGAATGATAACAAAGGTTTGTGTCTTGGACAGAGTCCGAGCCAGCTGACTGTGATTGACCATTAATTAGAAACAACCACATGAGACCAATCACAGATGCAGCTGTTGCATTCCACAGCAGCAGATAATCACTGTTTACATTTTGTTCCTGAGGCCTCTCAGCTTCTCAAGAGAAAAAATCCCAAGGAAAGGATTTTTCAGAAAATATCATGGCTACAAAACACCCCAGTGCCGCTGTTTGGTTCAGACGCAGGGTCAGACAAGCCAAGGCACATCCCATACACAATATCGGTACTACCAATAGTAAACCATGCCCCAAAGGCCTGTGAGAGCCTCAAGGAGGATCTCTGTGTCCCTGCCAGGTACGCCAAGCGCCTGCACAAGGTACTGAGGAGGTTGGTGCCCACGTGCGACGTGCGGTTCCTGCTGTCGCAGGGCGGCAGCGGCCGCGGCGCCGCCCTGGTCACGGCGGTGGCACTCAGGCTGGCAGCCCAGCGCCGGCGCCTCGACGCCGCCCTCGCCCCCTTCCTGCTGCCCCCCAGCACCCTGCAGGAGGTGAGGGACAGCATGAGGGCTGAGCTGGAGTATGGGCTGAAGAGGGAGACGCAAGCCCAGGCCACGGTGAAGATGCTGCCCACATACGTGTGTGGGATGCCGGATGGAACAGGTGAGGTTGGCTCATGAGCACCTGGAGGTGGGGCAGGAAAGCTGCATGTCTGTTTTTGGTGGGAAGGAGTATGCTAATTAATCTGGCACAGGCTAGGGGGATTTATGTTGTCAAACTGGTGCTTCCTGCTGTGTTATCTGTTATCTTCTGTTAGCAGACTTGATGGGATAAATGCCATAGGGAACAGAGTGCTATCATCGGTATGTTCTGACTGGCAAACGTGCTAGGAGAAGCACCAAAATGAAATACCTTTCTTCTCCTTCAGAGAAAGGAAAGTTCCTTGCCCTTGACCTTGGTGGCACAAATTTCAGGGTTCTGCTGGTCAAAATCAAAAGCGGGAGAAGAAGATCAGTGCAAATGTATAACAAAATCTTTGCCATTCCTTTGGAGATCATGCAAGGGACAGGAGAAGAGGTAATCTGAAATGAATGTTTAACTGATGCAGACAAGCCCCATTGTATGGGATATTTATATACCTCTTCTTTCCTTCCAGCTCTTTGACCATATTGTCCAGTGCATAGCAGACTTTTTGGATTATATGGGGATTAAAGGTGCTCGGCTTCCTCTGGGCTTCACCTTCTCCTTCCCCTGCAGGCAAGCCAGCATTGACAAGGTAAGAGCTGCAGCAGCTCTGCATCTGCTCGGTGAATGACATCATTTTGAGCAAGGCTGACTTGTTGGTCTGGAGAATTTATTACTTTACTTTGCAAATCAGTTGTGTTTCATGAGAAAATTATCATCCCCTTGTTATCCACCTGCCTATGGGGGCAGAACTCTCACTTGTCTCTGGTAAGTGGTGGACATGAACTTGCTTGTGTTTTATAAAGATGAAGCCCTCATGACAGCAAAATGAAGTGCATATTTTTAATAACCCAGGAACCTCCTTATGCTGCCTTAGCTCTTCAATGGCAAAAGATAACAAATGGCTCCTTCTGCTTGCTCTGCTACAGTCCCAGGTTGTTTTCCAAGCTGTGCTGCACAGCTCTGACTGTGTCACTTCTGCACCACATTAGCTTCTTTTTGCTGAGTGGCAGTGGACAGACCTGAACTTCCTTGCTCAGCTTGGAAGAGTTGGCTGTTTGACAGATACCATATCTTTTATCTTATCTGAAAAGATTTATGGATTTCCAAGAGGGGCAGGGGATGTTGTGCTGCTTAGTTCTAGTCAAATATGTAAGATATTGGGGAAATGAGAGACTGCTATTTTATTGAATGTTTTTATGTCCTGGTGGGGTTCACAATAGCTTCTAAAGCTGGAAGTTAGTCTGCTTTGTCTCAATCTTCAGCTCACTGTTGGGAGTGTAGCAATAGGACTTGGCCTTTTGTGGAAACATGAATTCATATGCCTTCTGAACCCGCAGCCTAGCATTTAGGTCTTGGCAAATGATTAGGAAGAAAATTCCACAGTATTGATGGCAAACTCAGTGAGACACATCTGTGTCTTATAATTTGTTGCTCTGTGTGTTTGGTCTTCTACTGTTGTTAGAACTTGAGGGTGTTTCTTAATATCAGCTTTTTCTCCCAGTTGTCTTCTATTTTTTTCTTTTTCCTTTGGACAGACAGTCCAGAGCCGCTTAGGAAGTGTAAAGCTAATTACTTCATGTAACCTGGAAAACAACTTCTGTCAGGCCAGGTTGTTGTCTGAAAAGAAACAAATTAGTGTTGCCTGGAGCTGTGGGATCACATCAAATGTCCTTCAGGAAACGACCCAAAAATTAACAGTAGATTCATTAATGTTTAATGGGTGTTTGATGATTTACAGCAAAATTATTTTCCAAATGAGATTGAGAAGGTACTGAGTGCAGTGCCTTGACAAAAAGCTGAGTAAACTTGGAGCCACTCCATCAGCAGTTGAGTAACAAAGATACACGAGCACAGCCACCCACAGTAACCTGTCCAGGGAAATATGTCATTTGGGGAAAAAAAACCCATTGGGGTGGGAGCAAGAAAAAGCTGATGCTTGCAATGTACAGTCTGCTCTTTGTCTTCACTCATGGCTTTCTTTCTCTTCTGTTTCAGGGAACACTTGTGGGATGGACAAAAGGATTCAAGGCAACAGACTGTGAGGGGGAAGATGTTGTTGATATGCTAAGAGAGGCCATCAGGAGAAGAAATGTGAGCTGTTTTTTCCTGCTCATTTTGGTGTATTTAATGCACCCTCACTCTGCCATTCCAGTGCTGATCGTGACTTGTGTTTTAGGAGTTTGACTTGGACATCGTAGCAGTGGTGAATGACACTGTTGGGACCATGATGACTTGTGGCTATGAGGACCCAAACTGTGAGATTGGCCTTATTGCAGGTACAGTGGTGGTCAAGGAAGCACCTGTGTAGAGCTGGGCTTTGGCATCTCTAAACCAGCACCTTTTATTTGAGTTTGATATATTAGTATTTATATCTTGATATATTCGTATATATCTATATATCTATATATCTAGATATATATATATAGTATATATAGATATATTCGTATATATATTGATATATTAGTGTATATATATTGTATATATTGATATATTAGTATATATATTGATATATTAGTGTATATATATTGTATATATTGATATATTAGTATATATATTGATATATTAGTATATATATATATAGATATGTTAGTTGCTTGGGGTTCTTGTAAGATTTGTGTGGTGCTCAGCAGGAAACCTAACAACATCTGTAGCAGATAAGTTCCTGAACCTGTTGGACTTTTGATCAAATCTCTGATGGTGCCTAACAAGTGTATGCAGGGTGAAAGAATACAAGCAGATAGAGAATTAATTCTTGTTTTGACAAGTTACTGTGTAGCCAGGTCATAGACCATGGAACAAGCAAATGTTTTTTAAAATCTGAATGAATTCTTGTTGGGCTTTTTAGATGATTCCCCCAATATGTTCATCCAAGTCTTGATCCAGAAATATATCAAAGCATAGGATCACAGAATGGCCTTGAAATTTGAGATGAGGCAAAGAGAACTTTAAGATGAGCACTGCAATCATCTTCCATGAGTTTCTGGTGCTGCTTCACTTTTCCAGCTGATATCTTGTCATTTCTTTCCTTTTAGGAACAGGCACCAATGTTTGCTACATGGAGGACATGAAAAACATAGAAACAGTGGAGGGGAATGAAGGACAAATGTGCATTAATACAGAATGGGGAGCATTTGGTGACAATGGCTGCATTGACCACATCAGGACAAAATATGACAGAGAAGTAGATGAAGGCTCCCTAAACCCAGGGAAACAGAGGTAAACGTGGTGCTCCTGATGCCAAGAGCCTGATGAAGTCAGTCTTCGAAAGACACTGGCTGCTTTTTAGAATGTGCTTAATGAATGAATAATCAGAAAGGAAATTTTAATATTGCATTTCTTTTGTTGCTTGGTAAGTAACCTAGATATAAAAAAAAAAAAAAAACAAAAAAAGAGAGAAAAAACCAAAGATGTACATTGTTACCACAGCACTGTTTTCAGCTTAAAGCATTACCAAAGAGTGCAGCTTTTAAGATTTCCCTGCAAAGTCTAGGTCATGCTTTGTTCCTCCTCTTAGGGTGATTTTTCAAAGGCAAAATACAACTGGAGCTCGTTGTGTAAAGACAGTATTGATTAGATGTGACTCACTGGTGAATGCATGTGGGGACAGGGGGAGTTTCTCTTCAGTGTGGACTCTGGCTTTAACACTACATTCTGTTTAATATTGCAAAGGTTTTTTTCTACTTCTGTTACCAAGTGGCATTGGTAAATATATTGTAATTAATGTTTGCACTTGAAGTCATAGATTTTTGATGATTGAAAATTGGAGTTTCGTGGCTATTGCTCTGCAAGCTTGGACTGCTTTTTTTTTTGAGTTCACAGGGCATGTACATACTACTCATGCTAAACAGAACCATCTCTTTAAATGAACATTTTTATTCTTCTTTTGACCCAACAGGTATGAAAAAATGACCAGTGGAATGTACCTAGGTGAAATAGTAAGGCAAATTTTGATTGACTTAACCAAACAAGGGCTGCTGTTCAGAGGACACATTTCGGAATCACTCAGGAAAAGAGGAATATTTGAAACAAAATTCCTGTCTCAGATTGAGAGGTAAAGTTGTTAGATTTACATGGTTTAAATCCTTAAAGTCCTCTGGGGCACCTAGAACACAGTCTTTTGCAAGTGTGTGAAGCCCTTTCCTTCAAGAAGTGAATTAAGTCAGTTACAATTTTCTTCTTTGTGTCCCCCACCTCCAGAATAAAAGTTAAAAATGAGAACCTGGAGAAGTTACATAATTATTGTTGTAATTATATGAATTATCATTTCCTGTCCACACAACTGGGTTATCTCAGATACCTTAGCCATCAAGCTGTTTCTTGTGGGACTTAAAACAGCACTTATTTAAGAAAGCAAGAAGTCAGCGATACACGAATATGTGCACACCTATATAGCTGTATGATTGGAATGGGGTCTAGGCTATTTGAAGCCCTTTCTGCTGTGGAAAGCCTTGAAAGGAGGGTCTCAGGAAAGCAGCAGTCCTGTGGCTGAGCTGGCTGTGCTCCCTCATGGCTTTGGGGTTAGGTGGATAATTACTGCTCGTGCCTTCTGGAGATGCAGCCTAACATGGCAAAGGGCATGGCAGGAGCAGCTTTTCCACCTGCATTCAGACAGAAACCAGCCTTGAGAGAACTGGGGGGTGTTAGAGCTGAGGTGGTGCCACTTCCTTTGGCCCAGAGCTGTGGAGCTGTCCCTGAGTGCTGTGTGTCCCTGCAGTGACCGGCTGGCCCTGCTGCAGGTGCGGCGCATCCTGCAGCAGCTGGGGCTGGACAGCACCTGTGAGGACAGCATCATCGTCAAGGAGGTGTGTGCAGCTGTGTCCACAAGGGCTGCCCGGCTCTGTGGGGCAGGGCTGGCTGCTGTTGTGGAGAAGAAGAGGCAGAACCGAGGTGTGGAGCGCTTGCAGATCACTGTTGGAGTGGATGGGACTCTGTACAAGCTCCATCCACAGTGAGTACCTCGGTGCCACTTCCCTTTGCTGTTTGCCTGGTTTTACTGTGAGAACAGACCTGTGCCAGCTTTCTGCTGGGAGGATTAAAAACCTGAGAGGGGGGAAGCATCTAACACATTTCACTGCATTTTGTCATTTCCCTTCCCTAGCCATAGGATCAAAAATTGTAAAGTCAGCTCCAGTTACCACTGGGAGGCTCTTTTCTCTTGGAAATACTTATTTTCCTAATACTTATTTTCCAGTGTTTTGGTAGATTTCTACAATATCTGAGTCTCCCAGATGGAAAGCTGTCTTGAGCTTTTGGAGTTGGGTCAGTATTCTGTGAGCAAGGCCTAGAAACAGTAATGCTTTTGAGCTGGGAGGAGAGAACCTCCTCCATGATCTCTGAAGATGTGGGCAGTGTGTGGCATCGTGCTGAACAAAAGTCAAGCAGAGAAATAAAAATTAAAATCTGATTGTGTACAGAAAATTGTACCTTTCATGAATAGGAGAAAAAGCAAAAGAAAGCAATGGCTGAGGTTCCTTGCTTGTAGGTGAATGCAAAGATCTCAGATCAGAAAGCAGCTGCTAAAATGCTCTGTTCTTCTCTCCCTTCGCTTTCAGTTTTTCTAGGATCCTGCAGGAAACAGTGAAGGAGCTGGCCCCTCAGTGTGATGTGACTTTCATGCTTTCTGAAGATGGAAGTGGCAAGGGAGCTGCCCTCATTACTGCAGTTGCAAAAAGATTGCACAACGTTGGACAGAAGTAGAAATGAGAGGCCAAGTGACCTCAGCCCTGCCAGGCGTGTGCAGCAGGGCTTTGCTGGGTGGTGATTCCACAAAGCTTTGCCAACACCAGCACACAGGTAGCTTTTTTGGGGGGAGCAGCTGGTTTTGACCAACCAGGATTGTGGATTTTTATCCTTTGGTAGCTTGGGTCAGGTGTTTCTGCTCCCCAGCTGGAATTACGTCTTGGCATGGCACAGCCTACTCAGTTCTGTACTTCCTGCAGTGCATCTCCAATGTACGTGGGAGAGTGAAAACAAAACAAAATCAACCCAAATGTGTCTTTTACAACATCTTAATTAAGCTACTGCACCACAACTGAGTTTATCACCAGTTTGTTAGGATTCTGTGCTTAGTTTTGTCTTGCCTTGGCTCAAAGAATATTGAGATTCTGCTGTTGCATCTCATCTGGTGCACATATTTGTTCAGTGCTTCACAGGTTTTACAATAAATTTGGAGGTGAAATAAATGAATGGACTTTGGTCAGTGTTGCTCCCCCTGCTGCTGCACTGGTTGCAAGTGTAATGCAGTACTCCCCTGAGGACAGGAGGCATGTTTAATAGATGAATGTGAAGGAAAAAAAATATGATTCCACAGAAGATCAGTTTGTGTCAAAATATGTCAGTGCATCTGAGTCACACAAAGCTAAACCAATGCTGCATGGATTCTGACTGTGACTGATTCATTGGCTACTGAAGGAAACAAGAGAATGTAGAAGGAGCTACAGAGTCTGCAATGTCTGTGTCAGGGCTACACAGAGGGTGTCAAACAGGCCACCAAAATAGTGTGTAGAGGGGGAAAAAAATCACCTAAATTTCTGAAAGCCTCCTCTTTGTTTTCCCTCTGTTATCGCCTTGCATGTTCCTGAGAGAATTGTTTCCATTTTGTGCAAAGGAAGTTTATCCTTGGTTTCCATTTTCTGCTGCCTGCTGCTCTGCCTGTTTGTAAATAAATCTGTGTTGTTGTGAGCCTTTGCTCCTCTGTCCAGTGCACCTTCTGAGCTGTGGGAAGAACATGCAGGCAAGTGGGAGCTTTCTTAAACCTAAATCTTTAAACCTAAACCTTCCTTTAAATCTCAATGTCAATGTATACTCAGCAGCACTTCAGTGATTGTGAAGGGGGTTTGTGGATGGAGCTCACGGCCTTGTGTGACCTGATCTACCGAGAACAAACCAAAACAATTATATGGCACAGAGAGGCTGCAAATCTGTTGTCTCTCCTCAAGTGTTCCTGTATCCCTTTTAAACCTCTCTTTGTGGGTATTTGCTTCCCTGTGAGAGCAGTTATCCTTCCTTTGCTTCCTTATGGGCTGACAGCAGAAAAGTGGGGCCAAGAAATGTGCTTTAAGCCTAGTTAGGTCAAAAGTAACTGTGGTGCAGGGGGATGAGCAATTGGGTTTATGTAATGATCTGTAACAAGGCTGCTGCTGGGTTTAAATTTAGAAATCCCAAATTCAAAATTGGAAGCTACAGACTTTTGCTGTTTTGTAGTTTTTAAAAAAACAGAATGTGTCAACAGTTCTGTGTCTGTGTTGGAGTTAGTGGATGGGTAGAAGATACTTGCAAATAATTTTCACTTCTGAAGGGATTCCTCATAGTGCTGAGCTCACTGTACCACCTTCTGAACTCCTATTATGTTTAATGTTTTTCTCCTTTTGTCAAGAAACTTAGTATTTTACTTTTTCTTTATATTTCAGAATCCACAGAGCTGCAGAAACCAAAGCTTCTTACGTAGTAAGGGCAGTGATCTGGAGTGGAAGTTTGTTGCTGGTGACAGACAGGTTAAATCTGGAGGGGCTGGGTGCAGAAGAAACAAACAAATCAGATATTGGGTCTATGTGAGGCCTAGAATAGCTCTTCTAGGCTGTTTTAGGCCCCAAAGGGAGAAACAAGTATTTTGGCACCTGAAATCCTGTACTATCTGTGTGGTTTGGGGCCTTTTTGGGGAGTGGATTCTGCAAAGGTGCACCTGTGAGTGAGGTATGTGCCTGTACATCTGACACGAGGTGATGCAGGCTTGCCCCAGCATGGCCATGGGAGTGTGGCACAGAACACATTTTGTACTTTTATTCTAAAGCCTGTTCTGCACAACTGGAATGCAAATCTCTAACAAAACAAGGTAAAATCCTCACAAATAGAAAGAAATCCTATCTTGCCTTGATTTTTCTTTTTAGTGTTTTGGGGGAAAAAACCCACACAATTTCAGTTTACACCTCAGCTGCAATTATCCTTTTCCTGCAGTAGATTAGGCCCACACAATAATAATATTTTTTTCATGTGCAGTTTTGTTTTTTTTTTTCCCAGTGAGTCTGTGGGTGTCGTGGAAAGGGTCTGCTAAGGAAGGCAGGAGCCTCCCTTGAAATGGAAAATGTAAACCCCCTCCCTCTGAATTGTTATAATTTTGAAATTAAGGGGCTCTCAGGCAAAGATATGGGAATAGGAATAACAGTTCTTTACTAGGAAAATTAAAAATACAAATGCAATAGTACAAAACATCACTGTCAGGGTCAGAGCATGCCCTGCCCCGCTGTGTGTCAGGGGGTGGCACAGCCCCATCCCATGGGGGCTCAGCCCTCCTGCAGTGCCAGCTGTGCTGCTGCTGGAGCAGGGATCCTGCACAAGGGGGGAGTTTTCCTCTGCAGCTCCAGGGCTGCTGCAGATGGGCCTGGGCTCCCTCTGGCAATGCAGGGCAGCAGAAAGCTGCTCCTCTGGCAATGCAGTGGGCAAAGGCTGCTGTGGTGTGCTAAAGCTCAGATTGGATCCAGGTAGGAATGCTTGGCTCCTCCCCTGGGCGCAGCATCTCCCCATGGGATGCTGGAATTGGATCAGCCCTGCAGGGACACTCAGTGGCCATGGACAGAAGACAATTAATGATTAATGGCCCATGAACAGCAGAGATCTCCTGGAGGGAGCATTGGTTGTGGGAGAGCTAAAGAAAAACTGCCCCATGAACGCCACAGAACTGCCCCAGCTCTGACAGATGGTGACAGAACACACAACCCCAGCCACACCTTCCAACCTGAGACCACTCCTGGTTTCACAGACATCCACACAGGGCTTTGGCTTTGTCCAACCCAGAACTTTCTCCATCTGGGTGAGGATGCAGCAGCCAGTTCCTGGTTATGTCAGCACATGGAAGCTCAGCAACTGTGGCAAACCTGCAGTGTCCCTTGTACAGATATTAAATTGCTGCAGCACAACACTCATCTGCCATCTGTCCCATCATGGGGGGTGATTCAGCTTAAAGCTCTGGCTCACAATGAAAGTAGAGGCCTCCTATTAAATGTAGCACATCTAAAAGAACAGGATGTGCTGCAGTTCATCACATGACATGGTTAGCCAATATAAAATAAAATGGCATCTTAGATTTCTGTTTTTCTCCTTTTAGCTTTTCTACTGCTTCCTGGATAGCTGTGTGCTGCTTCATTTCCACCTGCCTTCCCTCCAGTTAATACATTTGGTGCTTGAATTTATCAGTTTTGTTGTGATGCTTCTTGAAGACATGAACATCTTTTTTCACATCTAGGTGACACATGTAATTTGGAAAGTTGAAAGATCTTTAAATCACAGGTATGATGTGGTATAATGGCAGAAGTATTACTGAGAGAAGGAAATAAGGTTTGTGCCTTTCAGAAATTCCCATTAGGTTGTTGTAGTTACCTTTTCATCCATGGAGAAGAAAATAATCCTAAATATTTTGTTTTTCCAGACACATTTTGGTGGCTGTAGGTTTGGACAGCCCTTGATTCATAACCCATAATAGAAAATGCAGTAGCAGCTCAGTGGTGACATATTCCCTTTGTCACTCTGACAAAGTTCAAAAGTAAATATAGGATCATGTGGAAATCCTTCAGAAATCCTGATTAGCATGATCTCCCTTCCTGAGAAGTCAATATTATATGGGATTAGCAGATTAGGGTAAAGGAGTTTGAGGCTGACACGTAGGTAATACCAAAATGAAAGTATTGTTCTCTCCATCTTCCTTGATTTGGTTCTTTGTGCTTGGTGAAATGAACTGACCAAGGTTTGAGGTCACCACAGGAATTAGGTGGAGGAATGTTGTCCTGTTCTAGTTAAATTTACAGTTTCTCCAGAAAGAACCACCACTGCCTTGAACTGTCACTGCAGGCTTATCCAGAGCATCTCTCAGACTTGTAAAGTCAGTAGCTTGTCAAGGGATAAATACATATATAAATATAAAATAATAATAACAATAACAATAATAAATAATGCATAGATATAAAAATATAATATAATATAATATAATATAATATAATATAATATAATATAATATAATTAATATAATATATTCCTGCACACAGGTGGCCTGTTGAGGTGAGAGGAGGAAGGGAAATAAGGCAGATATCTTCTTTGTCCCTGCACTGAATCCACTCTGTAAAGCAAATGTGGAAAGCAAGATATAAACCCACCAAAATTTTAATTCATGTTTTCCTTTCTCTCATTGACACTATCACCTTGCAGGTGCACACTGAAGGTGCTGCAAACGTGATGGGTCATGTCTGTCTGAGAGGGGAATGCCAAAATAATTTTGATCTTGTTTGTTGTGTGCTTTTTTCACACCCTCTGGATGCCAGCCCCATCCCTGCTGAGCATTACACTTCATCTGTGTCTGGGGGCCTCACACAGCCCAGGCACCTCTGGAGCCAGGAAAAGCTGAGTTCTGTGAAGAGAGAACAGATCTGGGTTCCTCCAGAAAGCCCTTCCCACTGGCACAAGGAATTGGCTACAGGAAAATGGACAGAGGGTTCCAGGTGGGAGGACTCCTGTGCAGGAGCTGAAGAACCAAATGCTGGGGGATCTTGGCAAGCAGGAGCTCGCTGGGAGGAGTGGAAGAAGGTCCTCTCAGCCTTGATCTTTCCTGACTTAAAAATCCCAAACGCAAAACAACCCACCCTTCCCACAACAACCCAAATTCTGACTTTTATCTAGAAAAGTATAAGTTAAAACCAGACAAAAACCAAACCAAAAAAACCCCCAAAAAATAACAAAAACCAAAAGAGATGGGGGGAGACTGAATCTGTTTCACTGCCACTATATTTTATTTTTCATAGATTTATTTTTTATTTATTTTATTTTATATTTTTTATTTTATTTTCTTCTGCTGCTGGAAAGGAGAAAGGCTGTTTGGAGAAGAGGGGAGAGATATGTAAAGAGTATGGCACATCAACAATTAAAGATTCCCCATAAATTTGTTACTGCATATCAGAAAAACTTAATTTTAAGTCTTAATAGTGCAGAAAAGGGATGACAGCAGGGCAAGGTGTGAAACTTTACGAGCTGTTAATTACAAGGACAATTCAAGGGCATTAAGTGAGTCAAGTTGTTCATGTGTTTATTGTCAATGAGGGGAGGCAGTGGGGTTGTTCCATTTTATTTGGACTTGGAGGTGAGATGTAGCTCCCAGCCTCTGGTATTTAAGAACAGGGTTCTGGTCTCAAACCCACCGGTGTCATTGGTTCACTTTGCTTTTCTGAGGGCTGTTTTTGTTCTTTTCAGTTTGCTGCTTGGATGTTCAGCTCTCTGTGCAGCCGGGAAGCCCCGTCCCCATAGGGCTGCCTTGGCCAGGGATGCTGGGCCATCTGTGCGGTGTGGCGCTGGCACTGCTGCCTGCCAGGCCCTTGGAGAGAGGACTGTCCTCATCGTGTCAGGCTTGTCCCCTCCCGGGAGCTAAAAAAAGGCTGCTCTGTGCTGCCACGAGAGTTGGAGAGCAGGGAGGTGTGGAGGGGATGAGAGCTGTGGGGCCGAGCTTAGCCCAGGTGTGTGAAAAATGCCAATTGCTTGTTTTTAAATTTTTAAAAGTTTAATGATGATAAAATGGTTATAAAAATAGCAATATAATTAGAGTAATAATAATCTGGACAATTTGGATTAGGACAATATGAGACAATAAAAACAAAGAGTTACAGACAGTCTGGGTACCTTTTCTGGGCAGCACAAGCCCGAAAAAGGCCCCACGTTAACAGAAGATTAACCCTTAAAAGCAACAGCCTGTTGCATATTCCTACATCTCATCCATGATGCAGAAATTCCATTCAAACACAGGATTCTGTCTGGGCAGTGTCAGCTTCTTCCTCTGAATCCTGACTGGGTCTTCAGGGCTGAGAGAGGTGGGAAGAAGTTCGTTTCTTCTGATAAGGGAGCAATAAATTCTCTTTCTCTGAGAGATTTAGGTGTCCTGTGGCTGCTATCTCAGTGTGAGTACCTCATTCCTTTCTTAAAAAATATCCCACATACATAGGTCCTATTTTAACTACAAAAGTTCCCTTTTAACTACAAAACTACATTTACTATACTATTAAAATGTTAATACAGCACTACTAATCAATACAACAAAATACATATAGTAAATATCTGCACAGAGCCATACAATGTGCACTTTTCACAGCAGTTATTCCCCCCAGGGCTGAGCTCCTGGGGCACCTCTGGCTGCAGGGAAGCACAAATAAAGGATTGGGATGGGAGTGGTTAATGGAGCAGACCAGCTGGGGATGGACAACTTGGGCCTAGAGGGGAGCTGTGAGCAGCAGGAGGAGAAAATGGGTGGTGGGAAGGCATGGAGGGTGTGAGCAGACAAACAAGGAAGGTGCTTTCCCAGCAGGCACGACCTGAACACTTCAAAGCGGAAAGTTACGGACGCTGATTTGGGAGCAGCAGCTGATTCTGGAAACAAATGGGATAAATACTGGCATGAGAAAGAAAGAAAAAAAAAAGTTGAAATGCCTGAAGGGCACATCTGCTGTGGCCAGCGATTCTGTGCAGGAAATGCACTGAGACCAGAGAGAGTCGAGGAAACTGGACATGAACAGGGCTCCCAGTGAAGCCCAATGAGAGCTGAGAGCCTGGGCAGTGCCTGTGGTAACTGCTGGGAATTTGGCTGGGGATTTGGCTGGGAATTTGGCTGAGAATTTGGCTGAGAATTTGGCTTCCTTCCCCTGGCTCTCCCATGAAGTAGCTGTGTTTAATACGGGCCCGAGGCTGGCTGTGCTGAAGGAATTGTAAAGGTGTTTTGTGCTCTGAACTCAGAAATTCTGCTCCAGCCTTTTCTGTTGCTTTCAAGTGTGTGTTTTCAGTGCAAGGTCTAAAAAGGGTTTTCAGAGCTGTAGGTCTAAAGCTCAGTCTGTTAGTCTGAAATTTGAATAATTGCATGGTCATTAAATTTTGCACAAAAAGGAATTGACTCTAAAAGCAGCTGATATGTTATCACGATTAGAGCAATAGCAATGCCTTCTTTCATCACAATGAAGTTACATTGTTAGGGAGCATAATTGACATTTTTTATTGAAAGATTAAGAAGAATTTGTTTACGGCTTGCAAACAAAGAGGTTTTAATTCAACAAACTGCAGCAGGAATAAGCAGTAAGTGGCATTTTCATCTGCTGGCCGGCTAGAGCTGTAGCTGCAGAATGCTGTGGATAGAGAAGTGTGAAGGAATTTGCAGCTCAATATCTGCCCAGTAAAGCGTGCACCACGCTGGCAAATGCCAGAAAGCTGACGGGGAGAAACCTTGAGTGCAAAGAAACAAAGGGCCAGAGTTAATATTAGCACCTTTTGGGAAGACACCGCAGCTTTTGGAGAGCAGCTTCATGCCACCTGTTGTGCAGAGGTCAAGGTATGGCATTTCTGAAGGATGCTTTTGCCATGGAACCCTCAGGATAGCACCTGTCTACTCAACTGGCTGCTAAAGTAGGTATCTGGGTTATTTTTGTTTCTCTGGGTTTATTGCTTCATGGTCTAATAGGCTCAGGAGCTAAGTGGTACTGGCATTTCAAAGTGGCATGTTGTGATTGGAAGGGGCTGCTGTGGAAGTGTTTGGAAAGCAGAGCCAAATGAAGCACCACCACCATTCCACTGCAGAGAGGCTCTTTTGCTTTTCAAATGTATTTAGCATCCTGTTTGGATCAACAACAAACAAATATGTTTAAGATCCTGTGCTGGTGGTTGTGTCTTACTTCCCAGACTGCTCTCTAGATAAAGCCAAGGGTATGTGAAAAATTCGGGGTTTTTATAAAGCAAATTCCTCTTGTGCAGTTGGAAGTCGTTTGGATTTTTTTGTCCCAGCTCTGGTCAAAGTTTAAGAGCCCAAGCCAAAGCTGCTGTTCTGAACGTGGAACCAGTCCCCTGGGGGCACTTGGGGTGCTGACATATCTCTGCAAGGAGGGTGCTCATCCCAGCAGCCAGGGGAGCATCACTGCATGATGGATGAGCCCCGTGCAATGACCCTGCTGGGAGGGGAGGGACGGGGCTGGCCCTGCACAGCACGAGAGCTCCTCACCTGTGCCACGCCTGAAACCCAGGCTGCCAACCTCAATGGGCAGCACCTGGTACAGAGGGCAGGGGATGAAACAGCTGAGGGTGTTTTCTGGGCCTGAATGTTGACTGGTAGCCACAGGCTGCTGTTGCTGCCATCTGTCCAAAACAAGGTTATAGATAAAAGTTGTGATTAAAGCATTTGTTTGTATCGATGTCAAATGTCAGAGTAGAAATATCCTGCTGGCAGACAGGGGTGCCCATGGGTCTGTGGGTCTGTGAGGGCTGGGTCAGGTCCCACACAGGGCTGGCGGACTCTGCAGCTGTCAGAGGAACCAGCAGGGATGAGCTGCAGTGGCCTAAGACACAGGAGCTCTTGTGAGGAAACTTCTGCTTTCCTAAAAATTACATCTTCTTCAAGAAAGGAAGAGAGAGACAAGCAGGGTGGGGTTATCTCTTGCTGCAGTGAGTACTGGGACCCCAGCTGAAATCTGGGGGCAGAGCTGTGCACCAGGAAGTCAGTAGAGCTGGGTTCCCCATTTAAAGCACTGAGATGACAAGAAAAGCTGATTTTTATATTAGGAAAATATCCATCACCCATCTTTTGTAGCTATGCAGTGAAGCCAGACTCTCAGGTTTCCTACCAGGAATGGGCCAGGGGGATGGAGAAACCTATTCAATTGAAACGAGAATTTGCTTTCTGACACATACATGAGATTTTCTTTATTGAAAATGGTTAATTCCACCTCTACAGTTCTTTTTGTGTCTGGGAATCTGAGAATGAAGATAGGGGTCCAGAATCTCTTCTGGATTTGTATTTGGCCTGGTGTGGCTACCTGACACCCACCCAGCCTGCCTGCAGTCTCTTCCTAAGTGAGAAGGGGCACAAAATAAGAGGAAGAAGCTCATGGGTGGGTATAAGGATGGGAGATGGGTCACCCATCTTCACCACAGGAAACACTGATTCCACTTGGGAATATTGATGAAGATGGATTTGGATGGTGAGAAACAAAGACAAACCTAATGCCGCACTTTCCTCATGTAGTGTCATTGGTGTGCACCAGAATTCCTCAGGATGGATACCGGTGCCACCACAGCCTTCCCATGGAACTCCAGCAGCAGAAGAGCCCAGCCTGGGGCAGTTGCCACTTTTCCTCACACAGAGCCTTCAGTTCCACTGCCACCCCAAAAATCTGAGAGAGCCAGAGTGGCTTGAGGGAAGAAATTTTGGGGTGGGGAGAGAGGACAACCCCACACACACCACCAGGACCTGGCTGGGGCTGACCCCACTGGGTTTTTGATTTCACTCTAAAATGTTTCATGACAGCAGCCTGTAAAGTTGAAGAAGCCAACATTTTGCTCAGTGGTGCTGTTTGCATCTGCCTCCAGCCTCTGTTAAGACAGCTCTGGACTTTAACAAAAAAAAAGTATCACAAGATTATCACAAAGCAGCTCAAAGTCTGCGGTTGCCCCTGGATGATGCTTAGCTGCAAGCTCAGCATCTGTGGCTGTCTTCCTGTACTGATTTTTAATGTGAATATTTTGGTTTTTCCAAGGCTTTGTGGGTTCTTTTAATTAGGATAACAAAGTGTTAACATTGTTAACTCAGGTGTTTTGTTGCACATTTGCTTGCTAAGGCCTCCTCCCCTGTGTGTGGCAGGAATCTCAGGGCACCTTGGGGCTCTGTGAGGGCCAGAGCCCAGCTGACATTCCCTGTTCCCACCATTCTTCTGGGTCACACCTGTGCTCCATGGCCCATATGTCCCCAATTTCCTCTCGCTCTCGGGGTGATTTTAGCTGATTTCAGAGTGTGCATCTGCTGTATCCCAGCTGCTGGAGGGGTTTTTAAGAGAGCAGAGCAGTCTGTGGGGTGTGTGGATTTCAGAGCCATCCCAAGGCTGTGCAAGGAGCTGTGAAAACCTACAACTCTGCCTCTCTTTTTGCTGGCAGTGCCCTGTGATGGCCATGTGACATAACAAGTGGTGCTCCTGCTATGGCCAATGCTGTGGATGTCCCTGGCTCCTGCTGCTCCCCACTATGCCAGGTGAGTACCTGCTTTACAGCCCTGCTGGGGAGAGCCCCATGGGGTGAGGATATTGACTGGCCTTGGAGGGTCTGACTGCTGAATATTCACTGTACCTTACATTGGGGCTTGCTGGAAAAGGAGCACAAACCTGAGGCCTTGGCAATTGTGGCTGGCACCTCTGTGGGTCTGGGACTTGTGATACAAACTGATTTTTGCTAGTATCAAATGCTGGATGAAGGAGAAATGTGTATCCTTTGTGGAAATTGGCCCTTCAGGATGGGTTGAGAGGGGTCACCTTGCCTGGTGTTGATGGAAAGCCAAAAAGGGGGGCAGGTTATGTTCCCTGTGCTGAAAGGATGAGCTCTTGGTTATGGATTCACTGCTCACATACCAAAGGTGTGTGAAAAACACCAATTGCTTGTTTTTTAAATTTTAAAAGTTTAATAGTAATAAAATGGCTATAAAAAATAGTGATATAATTAGAGTAATAAAAATTTGAACACTTGAGATTAGGACAATATGAGACAAAGAGTTACAGACAGTCTGGGTACCTTTTCTGGGCAAAATAAGCCTGAAAAAGGCCCCACGTTAACAGAGGATTAACCCTTAAAAGCAACAGCCTGTTGCATATTCCTACACCTCATCCATGATGCAGAAATTCCATTCAAACACAGGATTCTGTCTGGGCAGTGTCAGCTTCTTCCTCTGAATCCTGACTGAGTCTTCTGGGCTGAGTGAGGCAGGAAGAAGTTTGTTTCTTCTGCTAATGGAGCAATAAATTCTTTTTCTCTGAGAGATTTAAGTGTCCCGTGGCTGCTATCTCAGTGTGAGTTCTTTCTTTAAAAAAAGTATCTTACACAGCATAGTTTCTCTTCTAACATTATGTTTTAACCTAAAACTATGCTTAACACACTACTTAAGAAAACAAATACAGCATAACTTTCTAACATAACACAAATAATATTCATTTGAATATTTGTGAAAAGCCAATCATAAAATAGGCATTTTTCACAGGTGCACTGCTGTTAAATGGCATTTTACAGCAGTGCCCTTTAAGAACAGTTTAAGGTTTGGCCCCTGCCATTCAGAGCAGCCTGGGACAGTGCACAGCCACCAGCTCCCTGCTGAGGTTCACTGCTTCTTGCAGGGCTGAAGGACTGCCCTTGGTTTTAAGTCTTACACAGTGGCTGTGTTAGAGCTAAACTTTGGCAAATGAGCTCAATGATCTGTGAGGAGCTGAAAGCAGATTTAGGAGAACTGTCTCCATAGAGTACAGTAAATTAGGTTATATTTTCCTTTATTTAAATCATTGCCTTATCACTTAAGTGAATTGCTGGTTATGCAGCCATCCTTTAACTGGTATTGAACTGCTTCTTCTGAAAATAACATTTGAATCAAATGAAAATACTTTAAACTTGCTTCTTTTGAAATTTTAAACCAGGTTGCATGCTATATTTTGCCCTTTTTCCAGCATAATTTCTTTTAGCATTGTTCACTAGCACTGGACATTTAGTAAATACAAGAAATCTGCACTTGTGCTCATTTCAGTTTGCTGGAGTCAAGAGATGCTTTATGAAATGGAACAAAGGTTTCACCCTCTGGTCAGGAAAGGCAGTTCATTGACTTTGGGTTTGTCCCCCTAACACCAACGCTCTTGCATGGCCTTGCAAACGGAGTTTGTTGATATATTTCTGTTTGCATATAAATATGTGTGTGGATGGTCTGATTCATAGGTATATGAGCTGCAATAATGACTTGCTACCAATGCACAATAAAAAATGCTTCCTTGATCCAGCAGTTCTCACCTCAATGGAAAAAATGTTTAACTGGTGCAGGGCCCGAGCTGAGTCAGAAAACTGGAATTGTTATTGCTTTCCTTTGCAGAGATGTAAAATCAATTGTATTTCTGACACTGGAGAGAAAGAAGGTGCAGTGGTGAATATCTAGGACAGGAAGGGAAAAAAGAAAGAGATCAGTTTGGTTGGATTGCACTTGTGTTTCCCCTTTGGTGTGTAAGAGAAGAGCAGAGTGACTGGACTTGCATGCCAAGTGCCAAGGGATGCCCGCAGGCTGGATCTGAGCTGGAAAACCTCAGTGGGGTGGAGAGAAGCACAGAGCAACTCTGCTGTGCAACACAGGAGCTGGAGGTTAGGTTTTGTGGTGGTGAGGCTCCAGGGAGCAGTTTCCCCTTTTCCCCACAGATGTGGGAAGTCCTTTGCAGGATTGCTCAGGCAACCCATAGCTTTTGGAAGCAGCAGTTAACTAAATTTGGAGTAATTTGGTTTTGCCAGCTTAATGAACCTTGCAATCACTAAGAGGCTGAGAAAGAAATCATCATCCAGACCTTCCAAATAATGGGGCTTAATTGTAAGCCATGAGTTTGGGGCTTGTGTTTATCTGGTTTCTTGGCTTTGTGGGGGTCATGCTCTTTGCACCCCTCTGATGCTGAAGAACAGCAACTGGTTCAAAGAAATAAAAGCCAACATAGTGACTGATGCCCAGATATGGGGAGTTGAGGCACAGAGCATCTCCATCTGCCCCAGGAATGTCTGTTCCCACGTGAATCAGTAGACATCACCTCTCCTTTGCTGGATATGTTTCCATCTCCACTGTCCTCTCATCTATGGCCAGAGTTGAGAGTCCAGACCTGGCTGTTTGTGAAACTGCTTAGTTCACACCTTACAGAAATATTGCCTTGTCTTTGGAGGGATTTAGGCCTGGAAACCCACAGGTGTGCAGTGTCTTCAGCCTCAAATGCTCGGTGTGGTGAGCAGTGCTAAAACCTTTCCAGAGGTGGGGGAGTGTTATCCATGCCTTGATGAAAGGATGGGACTATTGGGCTAAGAACAATTTATTGCTCAGATAAACATCAGCCTCAGAGGCTGTGAGATTTCAGAGGAGTAAGAAGTCGGCCATAGCTCAGAGCAGTCACAAGTTTCTTCATTACAAGGCAATATAGAACTTTCTAATCCAATGGAAAGTTGCTACAAAGTTCATTTTGTTTTTCTAACCTATCACCTTTACTTAATTCTGCTGCACTGTGTACATTTTTATCCACTGGGTTACTACTACAAATACACACACATTTATGTTTTAACTTCTAAACTCTTAGCTTACTCTATACAATTACATTACTACCCCATAAAACCCTTCACTATCTTACTCAATACAGTTTCTCACTTATTTAAGGCAAATTCTTACTTACAACTATAGAAACATAAGTTTATGGTTTTTCTGCCTAATGTTTGTGTACTTTTATTTTTACATCAATCCAAGCTTCTCCCAAGGCTGCAAATCAAGCCCTTCCAGTATCTTTGGAAGTTTTTATCTTTCCATTTCCTACAGGGGACTTCATTAAAATGTAGCTCCCCTTTCCCCTGGAGCATCTCCAGAAGAATGGCCCAAACCCTGTGTTGGTATTTCTGCCTTACACATCTTTTGGAAACACACTCCTGGAATGCTGTACTAGGAGCATAGAAACCACTTCTTAAAAGTGTCCAGTGCTCTGTCCACACATGGAATGGCCTTTCCCATGCATGGAATGAGCTCCCCTCAAGGCATTCCTAGCTAATCTGGGTTTTCCATAGGGGAAACATGAGAGAAAGCATCCTGGCTGGCTGTGTGGTAGTGCCTGCTTGCTGTGCCCCTGGCAAGGTGAAATTGCATATAATGTGGTTAAGCTTGTTCCACTGAATTGCTCATCAAACTGATTTATCTGCTGCTTTTAGATTTTCTTGGTAGCTTCTGCATTAAGTTCAGCACAAAGGAATGGTGATTTCTTCTGTGCAAGTATTTCTTTTCCTACCCTGAATGGGAGATTTCCCTCCTCACTCAGAACTGCTGGCAGGAACTGGGAACTTAGTGTTTATTCTTTCTTTCACTTTGCTTTGAGGATTATGAAAGGAAAATGCAATGTGGGAGAAAAGGGGAAAGAGCATTTTACAGACACCTAAAGAAACCCCCAGCAAACACAACTACAACTTTATTTATTTTTTCTTACAAAAGTAGGAAGCATCTATCAGCTGTGTACATCAAAACTATTTAATAAGATTTAAACAAAAAACATCCCCTCATTGTACAGTTCAATCAGAATGCAGACTTGTATAGAGCAGTGAACATTTAATGAAGAAATTGGCAAAGTGGGGGAAAAAAAAAATCTTGCCCACATCCAGGAGAGCTGATTCACAGAATTACTTCAGTCAGCTGAGACACTTGGGCAGCGTTAAATGGGGCCAATAAGATTAGAGCTCAATCAAAATAGCTGCAAGTCATCAGGTGTCACGTTCAGCCTCCAGTAATTTGTCTTAAAGGACAGTGCCTTTCAAAATAGCCTGCTGGGTGCCTGGCAGAGCACTGAGATGCTGGTAATTAATTGGCTGCTGAATTGATCCCTTCCAGGGAGGCAGAAGGGAAGCCCAGGGCTGGGTGCTGTGGCAGTAGGAGACTCACAGAAGTGCAGGGCTGGCTGCCTCTCCCTGGCAGCCTGTGCACAGCTCCTCCCAGGCCCCCCAAAAACACACCTGGCCTCACTGCTGGCCTGGCAGGGCAGCGAGGGCTTGCCAAGGGTTGGGGTGTCCATAGGGATGTCTGGCTGCCCTTCCAGCTGCCTGGCAGGGGGCAGCTCATTCATCCCAGTGCTGGTTACAGCATCAGTGCTGGTCATGTGCTCCTACCCTTGCACGGAGCAGTTTAAAAATACCACACATTTAAATACTGCAGCTCTCTTGCCTTCCATGGACTGCTACATTTTCTCCAGTGGCTTTTACTCTGTCAAGTCCATTCTTCCTGAATGCCATGCTCAACAACTGAAGACAAACCCAATTATTTGCAATACTTGTTTAACCATCTCTTAATTGCTTTTGACTTTGTCACACTAACCCCCTCCTGCACCAGTGTAGACTAAATTCTTTAATTTATTTGGGGGACTGTGATGTGTGCAGGTTTTATTTTCATTGCACAGAACCAAGTGTGAGTCATAGGATATCCTTGTCTAGTGATGTTCTGAACTTTTTGCTTCTTGTAGCTTAAAGGAAATCAGAGACTGCTGTTTCTGAGTTTGGAAATATGTTACAATACAAATGACCAGGGAGCCAAAGGCCACTTTAATGATCTATGACATTCTGAATTCACTTCCAAGTCACAATTTTGGCAGACAAAAAAACCAAATGTCTACTCTTGCATATTCTTGCAACAGTGTCATGTTAAAGAGAAGTCTACTGTGAGTATTTTAGCTGTCTGATTCAAATTCCTTGACAGCCAGAGGGGACGCTTTGAATTCCTTTTATTTGGTCAAAGATTAGTTGAAAACCACTCAAGTTCGTGTCCTGGTGTTTTAAATGAGCAAGCATTCCTGCAGCAAGGTAACTGAGGGGGGCATTGTGCATGTTGGGGTGTCTGAGCAGGAGGAGATAGATAGTAGCACTTGTAAACCACACGTAGAGGCAGCTCCAGTGACATAAATCCTGTGGGAACTGAGCAGTATCAGGCAGCATTCAGACCAAAAAGAGCGAACTCTGTCTCACCTAGTGAAGCAAAAGCTGTGAATGTGTAGGGTTACTTCCAGAGTATTTATAGAAAGCCAGCACCCGAGAGAGAGGAGAGTGATTTCAGATGAAAGACAGGGCTTAGCAGATGACAGATGGATTGAAAACAGGAGCAAGCCTGGCTGGGAATTAAAGATAGTTTCTGACCAGCAGCAGAGGAGGAGCGTGACTGAGCAGGGAATTACATCTGCAGGAGAGCTCGGTCAGTCTGTGCAAGGGATTGGTGACACTGCTGGACACTGGGATGATTCAGCTGAGCCCCACGTCCCTGCGGCACCCGTGGGCTCCAGCTGTGAGCTCCAGCTGTGCTGGTGGCAGGGCCCTGTGCCTGCAGAGGGGCAGCCTGGCTGCTCTGGGGAGCACAGCTTGCTCCTTAGCTTGGCAAACAAATGAGCAGGAGTAACACGTGCAGAGCAGTGAAATGCGTGATGAAAATCTCTCTGAGCTTGGAGCCAGAGGAGGAAACCCTGCCCACCCTGCCTGCAGTGACTAGGGCAGTCTGAAGGAGGATGTGCCTGCCAAAGCAGCTCTTGATTTTGGCCAGTGAAGCCATTTAATTAAAGCAGCACTAAAAAGGAAGCCGGAAATCCAAGAGGCAGATTTTTAATCACTTATAGTGTGGTAGACAATCTGTATGCAAATCACACCTCCTCCTTTGCACGGGTGTGCTCTCCTGTCCCTGTGCAAGGACAGGGTGCAGGCAAAAGCCCCATGGGCTGCTGACGTGTGTCACTTGACAAAGGCATTTAGCTTTTTTTGGAGGGGCCCTGTGTCACTTTATGTATGTGTGGGCCCTCAGAGCCCTCATGGGGCTGGATGACTCCTTGGGGCGCAGGGGAATGCGCTCCAACACGGCAGTTGTGGGGAGGAGGAGCTCTCTCCATCAGCGTATTATCATAGAATCATAGGATATCCTGAGCTGGAAGGGACCCACAGGATCAGAGTGGGATTGCTGGCCCTGCACAGGATCCCTGTAACAATCACACCCTGTGCCTGAGCTGAGCCACCGCATGCAGCTCCAGTGTCACGTCCAATCCTTCCTCAGACCAGGGGAAGGCGACTCCACTACTCCCTGGGCAGCCCATTCCAATGCCTAATCACCCTTTTTGTAAAGAAATTCCTCCTAATGCCCAACCTAAACCTCGCCTGGCACAGCTGAAAGCTGTGTCCTCTTGTCCTGCCTTATCCCCTCGTGGCCACAGCCTCCTGCCAGGGAGATCAGAGAGTGATCAGGTACCTGAGCCTCCTCTTCTCCGGGCTCAACACCCCAGCTTCCCAGCCACTCCTCGTCAGATTTGTGCTCCAGACCGCTCCCCAGCTCCACTGCCTTTCTCTGGACACGTTCCAGCACCTTCCCAAATCCAGGGCCCTGAACTGGGCACAGCACTCAAGGCGCGGCCCCACCTGTGCTGAGCACGGGGGAGAATCACCGCCCTGCTCCTGCCTCTGGTTCCTCTATCCTCTAGTTCCTCACACTATCCCTGCCACAGGCCACGATGCCACCGGCCTTGGCCACCACGAAGGGCTTTTTGTCTCCTTTTTCCTTTTTTTCCCTCAGGGAAGCCCTCAGCAGCCCGCCTCCATGGCGGCTGTGGAGCCCCTCAGGGTGACAGCGGGACGCTGCTCTCCTCCTCCTCCTCCTCCTCGCCCTTCTCCTCCTGCAGGCCGGGCACAGCACCGAGCCGCTGGGCACCCGCAGCCGGGCGGGGCCGGGCCGGGAGGAGGAGGAGGAGGAGGAGGAAGGGGCGGCGCTCGGCGGGGCTGGGCTGGGCTCGGCGCGGCCATCCCCGGGCCCCGCATCGCTGCGTGCGCGGAGCCGCCGCTGCAGCCGGCAGGATGATCGCCGCCCAGCTCCTGGCCTACTACTTCACGGAGCTGAAGGAGGACCAGGTCAAAAAGGTCAGATGGACATCCCCCCGCCCAGGGCCGCCCCCCGCCCACGCCTCTTGGGTTTTAAATTTTTTAAAAATTGTTTTAAATTTTTTTAATTTTTTCTGCCCCGCACGATGGTTCCGTTGCTTTGTCTCCAGAGCCACCCGGCTGCGGGAGGAAAGAGGGATAACCCCGGGTATAAACTCTCCAGAGCATCGCCGGTGGAGATGGGAGCGGGGTGTGGGTGATGGATGCACAGCGGCCGGTCAGGCAGGACCTGGAGGGGCAGTGAGGGATGGGGGTGATGGCTTTTCCTGGTTTTCGTCGGCACCAGCATCCCCGGAAAGGGGATTTCCCCTTCTTTCCGAGGATGCCTGGGAGCATCCCCGCTCCAGCAGGCGAGGAGCAGGCAGTTTTTGAATTATGTGCCGCTGGAGGATCGGAATTTACAGGAAATGGTTGTCGGCTGTGCTTAAAAAGAAGCATTTCTATAGGCTTCTTTTCCTCCAGCATTAGGAGGTTGCTGCCGTGTGGTTGGCACAGCGCTGGGATCGAGCCCTGCCACAAGGAAAAGGGAGCGGGGCACAGGATAGATAAAAACATGGCAGTTAGGTCCCGGCTGAGCATATTGCCGAGCTGTAGGGAGCGGGGAGCCTGGGGCTGGGATGTGGGGACACGAATTGGGAAAATAATTGCAAATGTCGGTGAGTCGGGCTGACGTCAGGAAAGCGAGGCTTCCCCTCTGCCACCTCCTCAGGCGTGCGTGTGACCCACCTGGGCGTGTGGCTGAGGGCATCCCTAAAATATTTCGGGACAGCCTCAATGACAGCGTTAGTAGTACTGATTTGTAGTGTTCTTGGGGCTTGAGCATCTCCCCAGCAGGAGGAGAGAGCCTCATGCCTGTGGGCATCTGGCTGTGCCTGGGCTGACCTCAGCTCCAGGGTGTGGGTGACCCACCCTGCCCCACTCGAGATGGGCTCAGCCGTGCCCGCTGCTCCCTCGGATTAAACCCAGCAGAGCTTCCCATGGTTTCCATGTCTCCTTCCGTGCTTTGGGTCTTTTGGGCTCTCATGAGGAGCCAGAGGCTCAGCCTGCAGCCCTGCACCTCCTGGCCCCACATCCGTGCCTCTCCTGTTCCCAGGCCCACTGTGCTCCTTTTCCTGCGGGATTTGTGAGCGCTGCTGCTGGTGCCAGCCGTGCCTGCCCAGCCAGGGCCTTCTCTGTCTTGCTGTGTGTGTTATATTTAGAAGGCCAAGATAAGCACGAGTGTGTGTGGTGCCTGAGGGGCGGCAGAAAGGCCGTGGGGAAGGCACAGAGAAACTCTGCGGTGTTCGGGGGGTTATTTATTGCAGGCTGGTTTGGCACCGTGGGGCTACTATTGTCTGACAGTATGGGAAACCATTTGGCCAGGGAGCTGTAAAGCATTCTTATGGATCAAGCTGGTTTTGTCTGGAAAAGCGAAGGAAAAAAAAAACCCATGTGAAAAGTCAAAAAAGCAGGCTACCGTTTTTAGAGGCCGTAAGACATCTTTTCCTGTTTGTGTCCTTTTGGAACGGATATTGAGCCTCCTCGGTTGTGGCTGTCCTGTGGGGAGGATGTCTGTGGCAGCCAGAGGCTCTGCTGCCCCGCAGGGGCTGGCAGCTGGTGGGCTCCATCCCCTGCTTCCCCGTGGGGCAAAAGTGCTCTTGCTCCAGCTCAGCGTGCTGCTGGTGAGGTTTGTGCTCCATCAGTGTGCTGCTCCTAGGGATACGTGCAGGCACGGCTTCATTTCAGGTCCCTCCCTCTCCTCCCGGCTTCCGGGGGAGCAGCACTTTCTGCTGGTACGTGCCTGTGGCTCAGGGCTGCCAAGCAAGGCGTTGTCCCTGCTCTCCCTGCTGCCCCGTGGGGCTCCTGGACGCCGAGGCTGCTCCTCTGCCTCGCTGGTCTGCCACAGCCATCGGCTCAGTGCGTGGTGGCACAGCTGGCAGGTCACCTTCAGGATGCTGCTGTGGGTCACAGGAGGGCTGGGAACGGGTTAAAAGTACCGGAGAGCCAAGGCTGAACGTTCTTCTTCTCTTGTGACCTTCTTTTCCTTCTTTTTTTTTTTTAATTCCCATCACTGTGATGCTCTGCCGCTGCCTTTCCACGGTGGGATGCCTGTGGAGGGACATGGATGGGGCTGGTGGTTTCAGACCCTGAAAGGGATAACCTGCATCTAAGAGCTCATGCTTCTGCACTGGTTCTGCTGGGCTTGTGGGTGTCCCCTTAAGTTTCGGTGTGTTTTTAAAAAAAAAAAGACATTTTTGAATGTTTTTCAAGATGAGTCCTGGCAGGGTGGAGATGTAGAGTTGAAGGAAGTTGTTGCTCATAGTGTGAACCCTGTGGCCCCTGCCAAGGGAGCATTTTCCGGTGAAACCACTCATAATGGCACTTCCATGCCACCTCAGTGTGCAGCAGCAGGCTGGCACTGTGTGATGCCCTGTGCTGTGTGAATACACATGTGGTCCAAGCAGCTTAAATTATCCAGATGTTTTTGCAGACATCTGTCGCCTGAATGTTTGTGACATTCTGGGGACAGCAGCAGGAGCTCAGCAGCCTCGCTCAGACAGGGTGCTTGGCCCAAACTTGGCTGTGGCCCTGATTTCTCTGAAGGGCTGATTCCCATCCTGAGGGGTGAGGGACACACAGAGTGTACCTGTGCCACTGCCCCGTGTGGGGAGAGCTTTGTAAAACTTTGTAAAACTGCCTTTTGTTCCCAGCAGGTTTGTACCTGCCGTAGCTGGCCCCGGCAAAGGGAGCCTCGAGGTGTTGCCTGGTTTCTGTCTGTCAGGGGAACAATATGTTTTTGTTGTCTTACCTGAGGAAAAAGATCTTGCGATCCAGGAGGGACGTGTAGATGTTTAACCTTGAAAAAAATGTGTTGGAATGTAGTATAAAGTGTAACAACTAGTATCCAGAAGAGCCCTGTATTGGTGACCCGCCCCTATAAAGGCTTTTTAGGAACCGATCTGATAAATCATAAGTGAGCGCAAACAATTTCCAAATGTCTAAACTACTTGTTTTAACCTGCTTTGGCTCCTGATGAATCTTCCTCGTGCTGAAAGGAGTATGATTAGCTCTGCAGAAAAATGTTTTCGTGGTGAAGGGTTTTGGCATGAAGTCTGTGTTGGTAAAATAGGTGCTAATGATTTCTGAAATTGTTCTGGGTGTGCTGTCTTCTTGGATACCACTGACTGCTGTCAGTGTCTGGGGATGGAGGCGTGTGTTTAAGGAATGGCCCTTAAGTTTAAGCCTTTAGTGCTGCCTGTTTCATTTATAATTATTCACAACTGCTGCAGTGGCTGGATTTTTAGAAACTTCTTTTCCCTAAGTACAAACTGCATCCTTCCTATGTGACCAGGAAAAATTACGTGAATGTGGTTCAGATGATGAAATCCTATTTTTAAAAAATTGCTCACAGATTCTGTCTCTCGTTTGTTTTGGTCTCTTTTGAGAAAAAGAAGTGACTGAGCTCTTGGAGGACTCCCATAGTGGCAGTCTGGGAAGATGCCCTTCCTCGGGGGGTGACTCTGGAGTGACAGCTAAATAAAGAATAAAATGTTTTCTGCTCCTTGTCTGGAATTGTTCCTGCCCTCTGCCATCCCCTGGGAAGGGCTGGTACCTGTCTCCCATGGGAACCTCAGTGGGGCTGCTCCTGTCTGTCCTGGGCCGCCTTTCCACAGCTTCCCCGTGCCCACGGCTGAGATTTGCTTTGTGATCGGCTTTTATTGCCGGCAGAGCAGGGAGTTATTAAACCTCCATCCCATAATCCAGCCTCCAGCCCCCCCTGCCTCAAGTTATTTATGGCTGTTTGCTGGAAGTTTTCCCTTGGAGGGCTGCACTTACTCCCTTGCTGGAATGACTAACCATCTTCCCGCCAGGGAGAAAAAAACAAAAACCGGCCTTTTTTCCCCCCTTTTTTTTTTAGTTTTCCGTGGTTTTGGAAGCTGTAACACGTAGGAGTGACTTTTTTCCAAGCAGAGGCTCGGTGTCCCCGCCCCGGGAATCTCGGCGGTGGAGATGGATGGCCTGGGTGCCATGCAAAGCCATGCAGGGGATGCTCCCTGCGTGCAGGAGCGTCCAGCCCAATTATGTAAGGGCGCTGGCAGCGCTCATTGGTCTCTCACGGCAGCAGAAAGAGCCCTCCCTCCCTTTTCCCTCGCTGCTGAGGGCAGCACAGGGGCAGAGGTGGGGAGAATGGGCTCGTCAGTCCTGACTGTGCAAACGCCACAACCTGCGCTCACAGCAGCGCTTTCGGTGAGCAGGAACCCTTCCGCCCTGCTTTTGGGAGGAGGATGCAGCAGTGGGGCTTTGTAGAGGGGTGTATTAGTCTGACTGTGAGTGGTGTTTACTGTAGCTTTCCCTGGGAGAGCTGGGGAATCGTCCCTCTGAGCGGCAGCGTGGGCTGCTGGAAGCTCAGCCTGAAAAAGAGGTTGGTTCCTCCCCTCCTTCTAAAGGGAGTATCCTCATGCTCTGACATCATGGCTTTACACACTCTGCTAAAAAAAACATGGCAGGGTTTGCCATGAAGGAGAGACCTTCTTGCTTAGCCAGACTCCAGCCTCTGCATCCATCCCCATGGCGTTTGGGGCTGCAGAGAGGGCACATCCCATCCAGGGTTTTATTCTTGGAGTGAAAGGATGCAATGACTGGCTGTGGTTGTTGCTGCGAAGGGGCTGGCGGCCCATGAGGGTGGCACAGGACACAGCAGGGATGTGGGGATGCTGCCCTGGGGTCTTGCATTTGGCCTCTGTTGCAGAGAACCTGAGCTCAGCTCTTCTACCCTTCAGCTGTACGCCTGCTCCGTCACGTCACCGGTTCGTGGGGAAAATGCACGGTCTCATTTCATCGTGGCGTTATCAATCATGGTATTGTTCCTCTGCAAGCAACGACACTGAAAAGTTCACAGCTTGTGCAGCCTCTGGCTGTGTCCCCTGTGGTCCAGGCTTGCCTGGCCCCCAGCCCTGTGGTTGGGGATCAGGCTGGATGCTGTGCCCAGCAGCGCTCTCTGTGCCTTCTGCCTGTCTGTGTAAATAAGTGCTGGGTCATGGCAGGAGGGTGTCTGGCTCAGGGACATACTGTCTTTGGGGAGACCTTGAGTAGGGTGGGCAGGAGTGCTTTCTGTATGAGCAATTAGATTGGTGCTGCTTTTATGGTCAGTTTAGGGTTTAATGAGATTTTGATTGCATTTCCTTTGTGAAGGGCATTATTCATCGCTTCCCGTCTCAAAGTCCCCGGTATATGGAGTGCTTGTGTGCCTGTGTTTTACATGAAGTGGTTTTTTGTGGCCTTGGTCTTGTAAGACACAAATGCCAGCTTGGAGATGAGCTGCTCTCAGGGCTTCCAGAGCAGCCAAGGAGACACAGGGAGCCTTGGCACAGAGCTGGCCTGGGGTTTAAAATGAGGTGGCTTTTCCAGTTTTGCTGAGGACAGAAAACATGGGCAGGGTTTTGTTTTTTGTCTTGCTAAGCTGCAAGCAAAAGTGATCCCAAAGGTGTGGCTTCGATCTGAGCCATTTGTGGAACCAAATTTCCAAGGCAGGTAAAGAAACAAGGCAAGAATAGACTGGCAACTGAGGTAAAAAGGGTGGGTGGTGTGTTTGGCAAGAACCCCTCCAGGCCATGTTGTATTTTTCAGGCGCCAAAGCATCTCTCAGTCTTCCTGACAGTGAAGGTGGTTGTACTATTATGGAAAGCAATATTGTTGGAAAACTAGAACTGCCTCCTTTTTCCAAGGAGGTAAAGCAAGCTCCTGTCATTGGAAGCTGCAAGGGAGAAGTCAACAACTTTTAATTTTATGTTTTGTCATGAGAAGGAAGGTGCCATCTGCTCACAGTCAAGTTCTGTCTTTCCAGACCCTCTGGTCATTATAGCTTTGGAGGTGGATAGAGAGAGTGCTCTGCTACACAAAAATAATTTCTCAGCCTGTGATGTAGCCCCAAAACTACTGTGGCAAGTCCTTCCCAATGTGAGGCTTTAAACACGGAGCACCCCTGACACCCACATCTCCCAGCTGGGACAAGGTGCCAAAAGAGGGATTTTTAACTCCAGCTGTTCAGCTCGTGGACAGTCAGGAGAGCTGAGAAGTGGGGCAGGTGCTGGAGGTGGTGGTCTGAGGCTGTGGGCAGACGGTTTTGTGTGGGAGTGAGGAGGCAAAGGGATGTGGGGCTGTGCACAGGAAGTGGTGGAGGGAAGATGGTAGGATGGAGCTCGCCTCAGGAGGCCTTAGACTTGTATGGTCTCCATGATTTTGAGTCAGAAGATAAGGCATGAAGCATGTGGCTGTGTCCTGAGCTTGGCTAGAGCCCTGGGGCCCTGCTGGGGCCGCACACCACCCTTGCAGTGAAAAAGAGGGCAGCCCTTGATGCTGGGGTGCTGTGTGTCCCCCCAGATTGACAAGTACCTCTACGCCATGCGGCTCTCGGACGAAACGCTGCTGGACGTCATGGCCCGCTTCAGGAGGGAGATGAAGAACGGCCTCTCCAGGGATTTCAACCCAACAGCCACTGTGAAGATGCTTCCCACCTTTGTGAGGTCCATTCCTGATGGTTCAGGTAAGCAGCTGAGGGTTTGCTTTCCATAGTAAGCACGGTGTGCTTTGTTGGAAATGCACAATGTCCTACCAAGAACAAGAGGGATTTGCTTCCTGGCAAGCCCAGACAGCGTCTCAAGGGCAGTCTCCCCTCTGTGTGCAGGTCTGTTCCCACAGATGCTGGGAGATTTTGTGATTCCTTTGTCAAAGCCATTTTGATGCCTGTGGAAGGGCCCTTCCTAGCAGTCATTCACTGTCCCTCAGTACATTTAATCTGAGACCTGTCTGCCAGCAATCAGTACTTCACATAGAATGATTTTTGATGCATGCAGTTCACACTTATGTGACCTAGAGTCCTAAATACAGTGGCTTTTAGTGATGTGCTATTTCCTTTAACTTCTCCTCTTCTTACTTTTTCCCCAGTGGAACTGTGAACCATTACAGGCTGAATTTGAGTTTGCTGGCATTCATTTTGCATTTTGTAGCTTCCTCTTCCAGACTGTCTTGGTGGAAAACTCGCAGAACTCAAGGAGGATGTAGCACGTGGCTGCAAAGCTGCTGCTCTGGTGTGCTAAGCTTTTTCCATCTGGATGCAGGGCTCGTTTTTTCCATGCCCACTGCACCAGATAAAAGTGGCACCAACTGCTATCAGACACCAAAAAGGTGTTATGTTAGTAATCGAGAACAAGATTGCCTCTATTGCTTGTCACTTAAAAATTACTATGTATTTGTAAAAAATACCATATATGGATTATCTAAATGTATTTATGAACATTATATAATAGTGTTTATTATTAGGAGTAACACTGTTTCCCTCTCATGTAGCATGGGCTGGTTTGTGGTGCCTACCACAAATTAACTAGTTTGGTGCCTACCTGTGTGCAGAAATTGCAAGAACTGCATAACAGAGTTATTACCTATTTTGATGCTTTTTGTTTGTTTGTTTAAGTTAAATCGAGAATTTATTGGTGAAAGACATGAGGCCAGGTGTTTTGTGTAAATTGGTGCTGCTGTCTGGCAGGTGGAAGTCTTTGATAGCTTTGCTTTGGTGTTGCTTTCTGCCATCTCAAGCTTTTAGTTGAGATGTTATTTGCTGTCTGAGGAAAACCAAAGGGAGAATGTGTTTGAATCCTCTGTTTCCCTTAATTTAGCACTGCTGGCTGTTATGTTGAAATGTTGTGTTGAAATTTGCAGCCTATTGAGAAAACCAGAAGCTGCCACACACAGCTGGCTCACAGGCAGAGGTTGCACTCAGGGTTTGCGCATGAGGTGACTTGAGGGCTTTTGTGTGGAATCCCAGCATTTCTACTGGCTCCAAAATCCCTGTTTTTTTCATTGATTTGAGTTCATTTGAGTAGTGACTTGTCCCCAGTTCCCTGCTTCGTCAGGCACTGCACAGTGCCAAACTGAGCTGCTTGCAGTGCGTCAAATAATTTTAAAAACTGTTCCATTGTACAATCTGGGAAGATTAGAGATGGCCCAGGACAAGGTGGATCTGCACATGGCCAGGAGAAATGTGAGAGGTTGCTGAGCTCTGCTGGGCCTGAGGAGGAGCCAGAGCAGTGAGCAGCCCTGGCTGTGTGTAGGCGTGTCTGTGTGTCAGGACATTCATTTCAGATCATGCATTGCACACCTGCTTAAAAAAGAACCTCGTGTATTGTGTCCAGGGCACTCAGTTCCTGCTCCTGAGCCTGCCTGGCTCCTGCCAGCCTCTCCAGGCTGGGCACACTGCTGCCAGTGCTTTGCAGCACAGATTAGAGCAAGGCAGTGCTTTGCCCAGAACAAGTTCTATAGAACTCAGTGCTGATCTGTGTGGTTGGGGGTGGCTAGAGCCCCTTTGGATAGGTGTTAGACAAGCAGGCAGGGCCATTCCATTCTGTCCCTGAAAGGGCATGTTCTGAGGCCAGGTATGAGCAGTGTTTGCTGTGAGGGGGTGTTGTGGCATTTCTTTCCCTGACTCACCCCTGTGTGCCTGTCATGCCTGGCACAGCCATGGCACAGGTGCTGCCAGGACAGGTGCAGAGCCCCTTTCCTCTTCCTCCCAAAGGTTCTGGGGGGCCCTCACGGATGTGGCTGGGTCGATGTGCCCAAAGATGGCAATTTCTGCCTTCAGCTGTCCCTCCGTAAAAGCCAGAGGCTGAAAGCCTGCCCTTTTCTCTGGCCTGTCTCTAATTACTGCCTTGTAAGCTCTTTCCTCTGAGTCCAATTATTATTATGGGAGCTGACTATTCAGAAAAATACTGTTGTTTAGTTTCAGATCTGTGCTTGTGTTCTTTTTCAACAAGGAGTTTGTGAGCAATAATTCTAGAGACTCTGGAGGTGTTGATGTTAGCAGTTTTTTCCCCCTTCATTCAGAGTTGTTTAATTTACAAAAGCCATGAGGTTTTTCAGTGCCCAGTGCCCAGAATGGTACCTCAAGCTAATTCAAAATGCTTTCAAAGTCCAGATAAATTCACAGCGGGTTTGATTGCCCCTTGGTGTTACAAAGCACAGATTAAATGCTGCTACTTGGGTTTAATTCCACAAGTACACTAAGAGAAAACTCTAGTTGCATACGGAAAGCTTTACACTCTAGTTCAGAGACCTTTTAAAGGGTGAAGGATGATTCATAATAATTTTTTACCTTGCAATGAGCTTGATGGTGCTGGAAATCAAGCACCCTAACCTGTTAATTTATTTACAGGGAAGGTATTTCAGAAGTGTAGTGTTTGTTTGAGGTAAACACTAAAAAGGGCCATCTGGTCCAGTGTTGATTTTCCCATTAGTTCTTGGAGGTAATGGCCTGCACTCAACAGATGATACCCATAAGATAAAGCTTATTTGGGTATTTGGCTTAATGAGGAACTTGTGCTCAGGGTTTGACTTCCAGACTGGCTGTGGTGAAGTGGGTTATGAATTTTTTATGCTGAGCCAAATAAAGGGAGCTGCATCTCCAGTTTGTGTGTGCTCATGTTTTAAGTGACATTTGTACTGGTGCAAAGCAGTGTTTAAAGCCACACTGCTCAGAAACGGGTGGGGAAGCACTGCAAGGTCTGTGTTTTGGCAACTCAGCTTGCCCATGTCTTGAGCAGCAAGAAGGACAAGTTGCATTGCAGTGCAGTAAAATTTGGAGATGTATTAGAAGTTGTGGGCTCCCACTGTAATTTTGCTGTGTTTTTCTGTATGGAGTTTATTGTTCTTTGTGGTTTCTCACATGACAGTGTTTTGTTTCTGTGTTACACTGCAACCTTGGAAAACCAAAAGGACATTTGCCGTGTGCTTTTGCCTCTCTTGGTCTGTTTCTGTTAAAGATCCTGTCCTGAGGGACACCTTGTGCAGTTCATGTGCTTTGCTGACTGGGATGAGGCTCCCAGAGGCGCATGGGGATGATGAGGAGGAGGAGCTCACTAGGTCAGATTTTAGGAGTTTTGATATGAGATTGGACAGAGTAATCTCAGAGGCAAGTAGGGCTCTGGAAATCCTCGTGGATAAATTGCATACCTGGAATTTTCATGACAGCCTGGGGTCAGAAGGCTCTGGGAGCTGAGTGTGTTTGAGATAACATGTCACAACAATCATCCCAGCTGCTAGAGCTTCTTCCACTTTGAATTTAGGTAGAAGTGGAAAAACAGCAATGTTAGGAATGACCTTCTGAAAGTCACAGCTGATGAGGAAGATGATGAGAAAACACCACTGCCTTTGCTCTGCTGCCCTCTGAGCAGCCTCAGTTAGCCTGGGGATGCCATGCACAGACACAAATCCTTGCCAAGAGCCCTGGTGATTATCTGCAGCCTGGACGTGCACTCCTGTGTGAGAAAGCTGTGCACACTGCTTCCCTAAATATTATCTTTTTGCAGACTTTGACAATCACTGTGTTTGCTCCCTCTTTTGTAGGACATGAGATGGCACGAGCAGGTCAGGCAAATATGTTTGCCTTGCTCTCCAGGGATGCCAAAGGTGTCATTCCTCTGATAGCCAGGCCATGTGCCTGGAGTCTGTGACATTGCAGGGTACTGGATTGGCTTCAGCTCTCTCCAGCACAGGGGGGGATGGAGGCACCCCAACTCTTGCCTCCTGGGCAGATATTAGGAGCTCTGTACAAGGCATCACAACTTCTGAGTAACTCCTGCAGCAGTACAGGGCTGGATTTTTAAGTTGTCTTCTCTGACTTCTCTTACCTGTCTGCAGTTTGCAGTGAATCTCAGCCTTTCTGGACACGAGATGGGGGGTGGTTCCTACTTTCATTACATCTGTGTGTAATTTGTTGATTTTAGAGCAGACACCATCCACTGTTACTTGCCAAAATGACACAGGTTTATTTACAGCAAAAAGCTGCTTGGCAGTGGTCTGGCATCCCTTCAGTTTCCTGTCTCTGCTTTCAGCATCTCTTTTGGGTCTCTCCTGAGATCTTGGCTCTGCCATCTTCATCATGAGATCTGGATACAGACTGTTCAGTGTTTTGAATTCAACTTCATTGCAGTTGCCTGTGTATCAGTGGTGGTTGGCATTGCCATTGCACCAGCTTCCTGCTGAATTGTAGGGAATCAGATCTGTGGAATCAGGTTCACGTGGATGATGCCCTGCAGCTGGCACTGTAGGGACTGGACATTTGCTTCAGTGCTGCACTTAACCAAGCTTGATGTTTCCCAGATTTGTGTTGCATACATTTTTTAATCACTTGTGTCTTGTTTTCCACATAGAGAAAGGAGATTTCATTGCACTGGACCTCGGTGGCTCTTACTTCCGAATCCTTCGGGTGAAGGTTTCGCATGAGAAGAAGCAGACGGTGCAGATGGAAAGTGAAATTTACAATACCCCAGAGGACATCATGCATGGGAGTGGGACACGGGTAAGCACCTCTTCCTTGGCACACCTCTCTGGAGATTAGCTCCTTAGATTTTAGAACACCCCCACAAGACTGAGCTTAGCATTGTAACAGCTTTACCTACAGCATGCAGACTGCACCTCAGCATCAACACTGAAAATGAGTAAGCAGTGTAACAGAGCATGCATGGGTGCTGCAAAGCTGCTGTCATCATGTGGGAGACTTCTGGATAAGAGAGGGAAAAAATGGCTTAGAAATAAAAATTCTGGCTTTTACAGTGAACTTACTTTCCATTAGTACAAATGGAGAGCAGGAAAACAACTTAGTCTTTGTAAGCAATGAACATGCCCAGCCCTGCAATTGTAGTGTTAGATGAGGGGTAGAAATCACCATGACAGCCACATCTCTGTGCTGGCAGTCTGAGCAACTCAGCATTCATGAAAAGTACAAGTACATTGAAAAAATTACGGGAAGCTGATAGAATGTTTTGGCACAGCTTCACTTAAGTTTTGTTGAGTAATGGAAAGGTTTTTTTTTTTTCAATCTTCCCTGTTCCAAGAGTAGAAAATATTTGTATCCGTTCACTTGGATTTCAAATTGAGTTCTTTGAAAGTTTTTTTTTTTTATGATCAGGAAGTGGATTACACTGGCAGATTTGTCTCCTTGTCAGCCTAAGGCAAAACAAGTAATTTTCATTGTTGGAAACAACAAGGTTTCTGCACTTTTTATTAGAATGAGGTGCTGTTCAGGAGTGTGAGACCTGCAGGAAAATTAAAGCTTGTTTCAGAAGAATAAACAGAATAGGAGAGAAAGAAAAATTATGGGAACAGCATTTCTACCTTTCACATATTTTCTGTAGTCACGTTAATACCTTTATTGTCTGTATGTAGTAAGTGAGTGCAGCAGTGAGTGTAAGGTGGCACTCATGGCTTGTCAGTAGACCTGATAAAAGCATTGCTGTGATATCTGAACCACAGCAGTAAAATGACCTTCTTGGAAGGACTTTTCCTAACCTTATTGCTTTGTTTTTGGGCCAGAAGGTCATGCAGTGGCTTTCCCACAGGGTGGTTTTGGAGCTGAGCTGAGCTGTGGCTGGCAGAGGCAGGGAAGTTGGGTGGGCTGCTTGGAGGCAGGGTGGCAGCAAGGTTTGCTTGTCCATGGATGGGTGTCAGGAGCTAGAGGCTGACAGGCAGCAGGGCTGTCTGCACACCCCAGTGTCTGCCCTGGGGAGGCAAGGCAGGCTGGCTTTAGGGCATTCTGGATGGAGATATGATAAAGGTGGTAAGGAGAAGCTGGGAAGGGAGACATCATGTCTGCTTTCTTTCCTTGTCTTTGTCATATCTGTGTTTTAATTTTTCAATATCCAAAGGCCATTTGGCTGTTGGGAAGCAGCAGTGTGGAGCTCAGGCTGATAGGCTTTGTCATGGCTTTTAAGCTGAAAGAAAGGCAAGCAAGGCTTCTGCTGACCCCATGGGCACAGTATTGAAGTACCAGGAAAATAAGAGCAGAACTTGGAAGCATTATCAGAATAGCACCTGGGTTTGAAGTTGTTCCATGATGATATCCAGTGCTTGCTATGTGCCTTCAGAGGGAAGCATGGGGGATGCCCAGGAGGCAGACAGGCAGCTGATGAGTTGGTGCTTGTGACTGATGCTTGAGGTTTTCTGAAATGTCTGAGCCACATTTGTGGAGTACTTGGACTGAGCTGCCTGTGTAGGGTAGGCTACTAATGATTTCCAGCAAGCTGTGTCATTAACTTTGCTGAGTTACACTCCTAAAGCTTAGTGCCTAATCAGCTTATTGAAAGATTGTGATTTATGGCCTCACATCTCACTAACATAGTTTTGCCATTCATGGCGGTCAAGCTTCCATTTTTGTCCATCTGTCAGGCATGGGCTCACAGTTTTACCAGTCAGAGACAGTTCCCTATTGAAGTCAAGGGCAAAACTCTGATTGACTTCAGCAGCGTAATAGCAGGTCTAAAATTTGTAAGAATCCTCTCTCTTGTGTCAGCTCAGTGAATGGGAACGTGCCTGAGGCTTGATTTTGGTGTTGCTTTTTGTGTTCTGCCACCACTGGAGGTGACTTATGGATTTGTGGCTGTTCTCTGCATCTGAAACTGTGGTTTCCTTGCTCCTTAAATCATCCCCATTGAGGGGCTTGGGTCTGAGCTTGATCTCCAGTTGCTGTCCAAGTCTCCTGTCTGCCAGCCAAATGCATCCTTGTGGAGACCTCTTGGAGCCCAAGAGGCAGCTTCTTGCTCAGGGGAATGAAACCTGATCTGCTGCTCAGGGTCTCAGGCTTAATTGTTGTCTCAGGTCTGTAAATCGGACTGGTCCTTTCCTCTTGGCATTCTCTCTGTCCATCTTTTTGACATAGGATAAAATATTTGGCTCACACTGTTCCCTTCTGCAAATCTGTGGGGTAAAAGAAGATTTTGATTTTTCCTCAGTGCACCTTCCCTACTTCAATGAAATTTTTCTGGATCTTTCTGATGTTGCCTCTACTGTTCAGTCAGAGTCATTTGGCCCTGGTGAGGTTTGGATGTTAACATGGGCATGAGCACACACAGTGTGCCTTGAGTCTCCTTAGGTAAAATTTATGAGTGTCAGTGGTAGCAAAACTAATAAATGCCTGACTTTTTTCTGCTTTTGAGCCATGCCATCCCTCTGTGGTTTATGGACAGCAGTAGCACAGCCAGACCCTGCATCACTGACTAGACACAGCTCCTGTAGTGTCCACATTATGGCTAATGGTTAACTGCATTTGCATCTCATTAACTGCCCTCCCAGTGTGCTGCTCACTCACACAGGTGGGCTTCAGCAGCTCCTGCCAGGCCTGCAAAGGCAAACACAGCAGGTGCATGGAGTTTTTGGAGTCTGTTGGGAATGCCCAGGAATTTTTTGCATTTAGACTTACAAAGCAGCTCCCGTCTTTTCTCTATGCATTCGTAGTTCGTTGCATGAGAGGGATTTTTGTTACAACATACACAGTCAACATTTCTGCTTCCTGCTCTCTGAACTCCTGAGGGGTTTGAGGTTGGCCCCTGGATTTTGTTTGTAATCCTGGAAGCAGCTGAAAGTTTAGTAGGATTGAGTATTCAGCAAGATACTTTCAGATGGGAAGCATAATCAAAACACAGACTCCTGCTGTTTCTGTGTTCCTCCTGGAGAAGTTGCCATATTTTATTGTGTAAATGTAGTTCTTTTCCTAATTCCTCTGTCCCTCATCTGGACAGCTGAAAATTGTCTTCCAGAAGTGCAGCAGAGTGCATTGCATTCCCAAGTTGTTTCTCTGCGTGGGCTCAGAAAAATGTCTTTGATTTGCCCAGGGCAATGAATGGCAACATTCTCCCTGGGAAACCACTGTACTTTTCCTTAATCAAATCTGACCTCATTTAAGGCATGAGTTTAAGGTGTTCAGTTTAATTGTAACATTACACACACTGCTTCTTGACCTGCTTCAAGGACAAAATATTCCTGTTCATCCTTTGTAATTGCTGCAGTCTGTCTGTAGTACATTCCTGTCTCTCCAAGACTCTCAATTGTTCTTAATAAAGCTGTGTGGGCTAATTGGAACCAACAGATGTCTTTGTGTACTCCCTCCCAGTTATCCCCAGTCTTCTAGGCAGATTACCTCCTCTCATCCCACCAATGCTGTAGATAGGATTTGTTTCATTTTCTTTGGGTTTTTGTTTTTCAGGGAGTTAAAATGTGAGGCACAGTTATATCCTGGGGCAGGCAGTGACTTGTTAATAGCTTGCCATCCATCTGTGGTATGGGTCAGTTGAAGGCATGTCTGGCTTTCTGGTGCTGGTCAATACAAACCTGTGTTTTTGTTGTTTCAATTGCTCAGGCTTGATTTCAGCTTTGAGCATTGCAGTCTACCTGAGGGGCTTTCCAGGTGGCTCAGTGTGCTTTGTACCTGCCTGGTTCCTGGCCTGGCTGACAGGACACAGAGTGCCATGGTCACAGGTGCCATCTGGGTGGGAGTTGGTACCCACAAGCCTGGTGCAGGCTGCCTGCACAGTTCAACCTTTCAAAAAAAATGCAGAAAATATCCCCATTTTGGGTTGTTACTCAGAACATGGAAAATATTTAGATGAGTCCCTTGGGTTTCCTTTTTGTTTGTTTTTTGTGTGCTTTAGGAATAGATTTGAGATGATGTTCTTTTGCGTGGCTCCTGCAAAGTGCTGGGTTCTCTGCTCTCAGCAATGCTTGAGTGAAGCAGATGTTGTCTTCTCTACATCACTGTAAAAGTGCTCAACCTCCTCTGGGACTGGATCCCAAATGTTCTTTGGACTGGCTCCTTCCTGTTATAGAAAGGTTAAAAGAGCATTTTTGTTCTCATCAGATGTTAAGTGGAAGGGTTACAGCAGGCTCGAGAGCCACGAGCCTCTTGTTTCAGGAAGTGTTTTTATATGGCTGTAAAAGATGCCTGCAGAATTAGGTGTGTAAAAGGACAATGCATATCATAATGTATTAATTATTAAGGTGTTAATATACCCTGCTTGAGAGTACTTTCATAGCTATGCCATTTATACATCTTTTAAAATCTGGAGAGCTATTTTCCCCTTTCCCCTCACTCAGAGCAGTTTTCATATGGACTTTGAAACATTTTCTCCCTGAGGCTGTATCTCTAATCACGGTGGTTTTATATTTTTCTTGCAGCTTTTTGATCATGTTGCTGAATGCCTGGGAGACTTTATGGAGAAACAACAAATCAAAGACAAGAAACTGCCAGTCGGGTTTACATTTTCCTTCCCCTGTCGACAATCCAAGCTAGATGAGGTAAGAAGATTTCACAATTTTCTTAATACACAGAAGAGCTGCCATGTTATTAAAGCAGTATCCCAGACAGGTCTCGTTTTGGGGATGAATGAGTATTATATTTCACTGTCAGACTGTGTTTGTGTTTATGTTTCTGCCTGAAAGAGCTGGGTAACAAAAGAGGAGGAGACAGTGATGTTTTGTGCTGAGCTCTTCAGTGTTGTGGCTTACCCTCTAAACATGGCAGTGGTTTTCCCTGCCTCCTGTGCAGCCTTTTCCCCTCTCCCCAGGGTGTGGTTGGTGTGAGCCAGCCCAGCAGGGCTTGCTGGGTTTTGCTGCCCCTCATGAGTGCATAGGGATCTGGATCCAGGTGTCTGTGCCAAGCAGGATCCTGGGCACCAGGGCCACTTGGAAAGGTCACCTGGAGCCAGCCTGCTGCGCAAAGGGATGGGGATAAGCACCCTGTGCTCTGACTGGTGAGATTCCCATGGCAAGGATGGGGATAAGCACCCTGTGCCCTGACTGGTGAGATTCCCATGGCAAGGATGGGGATAAGCACCCTGTGCACTGACTGGTGAGATTCCCATGGCAAGGATGGGGATAAGCACCCTGTGCTCTGACTGGTGAGATTCCCATGGCAAGGATGGGGATAACCACCCTGTGCCCAGACTGGTGAGATTCCCATGGCAAGGATGGGGATAAGCACCCTGTGCTCTGACTGGTGAGATTCCCATGGCAAGGATGGGGATAAGCACCCTGTGCTCTGACTGGTGAGATTGCATGGCAAGGATGCTGTGGTGTTTTCCTCCTTTTGCTCCTTGTACCACAAATGACTCAGCAGGTTCTCGGTACAGCGTTGCCATGGCAACGGTGTAGCAAAGAGTGCAGGAAAGTTAAATCTGCACAAAACACACAGAGGTTGCCCTGATAAAGCATGACCTGCTTTTCCAGCTTGCAGGTCTCTAGGTTAGCCTGGTGCAACAGCCCCTCCTCAGATGCTGGTGCTGAGGAGGGCCAGGTGAGGCATGATTTTCATTACATTTCATACTTCTTGGGCAGTGCTGAGAGCTGAACCCAGGGGTGCTGACTAACTCAGGGTCTGAAAGCAGTTCAGAGCAGACAGCTGCCTTTACCTGCATCAGATCAGAAGAGATGAGTTGCTCTTGGGGCAGCTCTCCCACCTGGCTGTGGTGCATGGTGAGGCTCGGGCTCCTGACCACAGCAGAGCCGTGCTGGGGGTTGTGGTTGTGAGGTTGAGTTGCCCTTGGGAAGCTTTGCTTAGCTGCATGATGAAAGGTGCTTGTTTGTGGGCTGGTTTGCTCCAGCCAGCTGGGATGGAGTCCTGCCTGTGTGGGGCAGGGGCAGGCAGCACGTGGGGTGCCATGGGGACACCTGAGCAGTGGCAGAGTGGAGTGGGGTAGTAATGAGACAAGGGAGGGTGTCTCTTGAAGAGAAAAGCCGACAACAAAAAAATTACTGACAGTTTTGCTGATGGGTTTTGAGTGTTTGAAAAATATGTTTATTCTGTGGGCCAGGTTTGTTCTCGGATTGCTGCTTCTGTGAGGCTGTGCTTCCCTGTGTTCTTGTGCTTGGTGAGCAGAAGGAGGCAAGGTGGTCCCTGTTTGCTCCAAGGGTGATAAGATGGGCACTGCATGGTTGGGCCCCACTCAACCCTGCTGCATTCCAAGGGCTCCTTTCTGCTGCCAAGGTTTTGCTGGTGAAGGAGAAATTCCTTCCAGCACAGTGGCCAGTCACGCTGAGAGGAGCTGCTCTTTGCCAGTGTGGTTTGACCAGTTTCTTGTAAAAGTTTTGTGAAACAAGGTGCCCTTTTTGCCCACGAAAGCTGTGACAGCTTTGCTCACAGTTTCCCTGCACAGCAGCACGGGGCTTTGCTGGGTTTCTAAATGGTGACCACCAGGGCAGCACATTGGCAAAACTTGCACAAACTGAGTTTGTGGTCAAGGGGTAGGAGAGTGTCTCCTGGTCTGGAAAGAACTGCCCTGACCTTTTGTTCCCTGTAGCTGTCTCAGTTTGGAGAGAAAATTTGATTTTCAAGCTGAGATATGGGCAAACATACACTTGGGCAATGGCTGCTTGTGCCTACAGGCTTCAGCTTTTCTGGTTTTTCGCTTCTTGAACTCCTGTTGTGACAGATGTGAATATTGTGGTGGGTATGGAAAGCTGAGCTGGTTTGAGTTGTCTGTCAGTTGATTACTGTCAATACTATTTTCTTTCTTTTATTATTATTTACCTGTACACTGAATGCTCTGATTCAGCCAGGAATTATGCAAATGACAAAAAATCAGTGTAGTCATTACCTTGGGGGATTTTCACGCTCTTCATGATGGTTTGCAGACAAGGAATTCAATATCAGGATTTCCTTTTTGATCTGTGCTGTAAAGTAGGGACATGCACTGTTACATCTCCAGTGTTTTCATTTGCCTCAACCCATAAACACGATCCCACAGTTAAACAAGCCCCGACAGATGGGACTCCAGGCAGTGAATGTGCAGCAGCCTGATCCCCACTGCAGCTGAATCCTGGACATGCCAACATCATATCCCTGCTCTGGAGTCAGTCCTGTACAGTCAGCTTTTTCTGAAAGCAGTCTATTTCCATGGCCCAAAAGGATTAAATGGTTTTCCAAGAAAAACTGTCGAGGAGTAGCAGGGAGAAGAGTAGGCTGAAAATTCAAAATGCAAACACACCATTTTCTAGTAAGGGAGGGGAAAAGAATTTTCCATCTTTCATCTCACTGAATTAGGCTCTAAGACCACCAGTTGTCTCAGGCTGGGTTGTTAGAGGTCTGTCACAGACATCTTTTATGAAAAATCCTTTCCTTAGGATTTTTCCTCCTGAGAAGCTGAGAGGCCTCAGGAACAAAATGTAAACAATGGTTATCTGCTGCTGTGGAATGCAACAGGTGCATCTGTGATTGGTCTCATGTGGTTGTTTCTAATTTATGGCCAATCACAGTCAGCTGGCTCAGACTCTGTCCGAGCCACAAGCTTTTGTTATGATTCCATTCCTTTTCTATTCTTAGCTAGCCTTCTGATGAAACCTTTTCTTCTATTCTTTTAGTATAGTTTTAATATAATATATATAATAAAATAATAAATCAAGCCTTCTGACACATGGAGTCAGATCCTCGTCTCTTCCCTCATCCTCAGACCCCTGTGAACACAGTCACAGAGGTCATGTGAGAAAAGAGACCTGAAGAGTAATTTGAGGTATAAAATCTTGTTTTTAAGGAAAAAGGAAAAAATCAGTGTGTGTCTTATGTTGAATGTTGCTGTGTTGTTTTGTCAGGGTTTTCTGATAACCTGGACAAAGCGCTTCAAAGCGAGCGGAGTGGAGGGAGCAGACGTCGTGAGGCTGCTCAACAAGGCCATCAAGAAACGTGGGGTAAATTGCACTTCTTCTTCTCTTTTAGCTGTACCTCAGCTTTGTCAGGGACCACTCTTCATGTCACTCACTTGAGCAGGTGGTGTGAGTGGTGGTGGAGCTCTGCTTCCTTGCATGAAAATGCGTGGGTTTGCTGGAAAAACGAGGCGGCGCCAGAGTTGCCGTGTGGAAGCTGTGATTTTCCTCACAGCACAGAGCTGAGTTGCTGTGTCGTGGTTTTTTGCTGGCAGCCTTCAGTGATTTTATCACTCTGCCAAAACTGAAGAAGCGCTGTGTGGCAGTGCTGTGGCTTTTCAGTGATACCTACACGTCCCATTCCTGAGAAACTTGTTTGTCGTGGACTGGACTCAGCTGAGCTGTGCACCTGCTGTGCGTGGGAGCAGGAGAGGAGCTGAGCAGAGGAGAAGGGGATTTCAGGCTCAACAAGCTCTTCCTCCCTGCAGTTTTTCTGTGTTGACTTTATAGAGAGTCAAGGTGATCAGGTTGCTGATTTAAACAAATAAAAAGGCACTGAGCGTGAGAGGGAATGAATTTGGGTTTGCATAATGCTCGCAGCCAGGTCAGATGTTGATTACTCAGCATGCAAAAATTCATTGGAAACTGTGAAGTATTTGCTTTCTTTGAGCAGTTGTGGACTCAAGCAAACCTGAATTTTGCCCTCACCAAACAACATTACTGAAGTCAGTTACTATCATTAGACTTGGCAGGATCTCACACACTGGAAAGGAATGGCTGCATGTAATTTATTTAATTACATTATTTTCGTATTAAAATCTTCACTTGAAATAAAACACATTGATGATTTAAGTGAATCTATAGGAAATATTTTCTAGATTGATGCCTCAAGCAACTGCTTCAGATCATTCCATGATGTTTCAGTGCAAAGCTCCTTCTCCCTCGTGTATGGGCCTTTTCTTTCCTGCCTGTGTGAGAGCAGGCCTGTGCTCTCTAGAGTGATCCTGGTGCTGTTTTATTGCTTGCATTAGTCTGCTCTCGCTGCCTTCTTGGGTACGTGGGATGGGGAACTGGCAGACAGAACAGGGAATATTTTAAAAGATGAGCTGTGGTATTCAGACAGATTATTTGTCTCCTGTTCCTTGTGAGACTCTTTGCTGAAAGCAAACTGGTGAGGAACAGGAGCAGCATTTTCCAGAGCAGCCCTGTGGCCCAAGCTGTTGGAATTTGAAATGTAGGGAATTCTCAGGAACTTTGGGCCTGTCAGCCAAAGTTTAGAATTAAACACAGGATTTGATCTGAGACCTTGGGAAAGGCTCCCAAACTAAGGTGCTACAAGCAAGACTGTGGATTTATAGTTTGAAGCAGAAGCATCTTAGGCAAGTGGGGAAAGTTTCGAGTTTTAGAGTTTAAGATATAAAAATAAAAGTAGCTACAAGGGTAAACAAGAAGTTTATAATGCAATACTGTAGGTTTGTGTGTTATAATATGATTGACTAAGAAGGCTTACACTGTAGCATGAGTCCATAAGATGAAATATTTAAGGATTGAGTCAGAAACATATATAGTGCTTTATTAGTCAATAAATCCTTAAAAGGTCTTGTAACTAGGAGTTTTGTGACCTTCTGAACCATACAGTAAATATGTGAGCCAAACTTACCCTTCCTACCTACGTAGAAGATAAAAAAATAAACCACATCATCAAAACCAACTCAGAGGTCCTGTCTGTAACTCATTCAAAACTCCTTCCAAAATCCCCGTCCCCCTGTTGCTCCCCAGGACTATGATGCAGACATCATGGCTGTGGTGAACGACACCGTGGGCACCATGATGACCTGTGGCTTTGACGACCAGCGCTGCGAAGTCGGCCTCATCATCGGTAACGCTCGGGGCGGGCGCGGGGCTGCTCTGCCTCTGCCTGCGCGGCCTGCTCAGCACCTCCTGCTCTCCTTCCCCCCCAGGCACGGGCACCAATGCCTGCTACATGGAGGAGATGAGGCACATCGACCTGGTGGAGGGGGATGAGGGCAGGATGTGCATTAACACCGAGTGGGGCGCCGTCGGGGACGACGGCTCGCTGGAGGACATCAGGACCGAGTTCGATCGGGAGATTGACCGCGGATCCCTTAATCCTGGCAAGCAGCTGTGAGTCATTTGTGGACATTTGTTTTCTGTTCTGTGCCCCATTTCCCTCTTGTGTTAACAATTCTGCAGCTCAGTAAAGCTTTGCCTGTGGTGAGGCAAACCTCTGGCTGGGCTCTGCTTCCCGGTGTTGCCCATGGATTCGTGGGTGACTGCTGTCCTCTCCTGCAGGTTTGAGAAGATGGTCAGTGGGCTGTACATGGGGGAGCTGGTAAGGCTCATCCTGGTGAAGATGGCCAAGGAGGGGCTGCTCTTTGAGGGGAGAATCACCCCTGAGCTTCTCACCAAAGGGAAGTTTGAGACAAAGCATGTTTCTGCCATTGAAAAGTGAGTAATGTATCCCTTTTCACTCCTTGGGCTTCACAGTGACTCTGAATGTTAATTTTCCTGCTCTTTTTGCTTTGTGGGCAAGTGTGCTGCATTGGGGGTGTCTGCCATTCCCCTAGCAGACAATCTGTGCTCTCCCCACAGATTTCTCCCTTCTTTGTGTTGGGAGGAACTCTAAAGTCTGCCAGTCCATGCAGCTTTCAGGGTACGAGCTGCAGTACCTCTCTCACTGCTCACAGAGCTGCTGCCCTGCCAGCTAAACATGGGAGTGAGTTGGCTTAGTGCCTCCTAGCAAATGCTTGTGCTGCTCCTTGTTGTATCCCTGGGATTGCTGGGCAGAAGGAAAACAAGTGTGACAAGGCAGAGCATTCAGTCTCGTAGGCAGGGCCGGGTGCTGCACAGTGACCTCTGAGCTATGTGCCAGTTGGTTTCTTAGAGTGTCATCACCCCTTTGGTCAGTACTCACAGGCTCTTCCCTGCTGTGTTTTTAAAATTCACGTCACTGGGATAGTTTGTACCATAGTCATTGGGCTGGATTTTCTTTTTGAAATTACAAGTACGACTCCAAGAGAACAGCCAGTAACTTCTATAATGCCTGTTCCTCCTGCCACAGTTTACTCCTCTCCCTGCAGACCATGTTGTCAGAACAGCTTTTCATTAAATTTTAGCTTTTCATTTGTTTTAACCACAGAGGTCTGTGCTGTGGACCAAGGTAATGTTGAACAGCAGTGAGAAAAATGCAATTATTGAGAAATTCAGTTACTAAGAGCAAAAATTTGCCCTGAAATCCCACCTTACTTCCTGAAGAGGCAGTTTGGTTATAAGTAGGGGGCACATGCCTGTGCAGCTCCAAATTTCTAGCTGGTGCTAGCAAGATGCAAGAGTCCTTAAAAAGATGTATGGAGTGCACTTAGGGATGACAAGATATATACCCGTTGTATTTTTGTCTGGGAAATGGCTGAGCTGGACAAGGAGAAGTTTGGCCAGATTTGCTCTCAGGCTGGATGCTAATGAGAAGGAAAAAAAATGCAAGAGGCAGAGATTCAGTGGGGTTGTAAAAGCCTGAAAAGAGACCTGTTAGGATGAAATTGCTTGGGCAACCTTTGCTCAGGGTTTTGTCTTTCACACTGGGCCTAATTTATCAAGACATGCAAGGGAATTAGTATGGGATTAGGTGTGTGCCAGGCCTGTGCTGAACTGTGGGGCTAGTGCTTCATGCTTGAGAGAAGCCATTTGCAGTTTAAAGCATCACTGTAATGAAGAAACATTTCAGTTCCTCCAGGTCCTCCCCATGGTGTGGCTGCTGTGGTACCTGGAATTGCATTGTTTGTAGGTGGCATGTGGTACCTGGAATTGCATTGTTTGTAGGTGGCATGTGGTACCTGGTACCTGCATTGTTTGTAGGTGGCATGTTTGCACCAGGAAACAGGCTTTAGTGGAAATATGCTTTAATGGAATCAGCTTTAATGGAAAGCTTTTCCATCTATGAATGAATGTATGTTCAGAGGGTTTTATTTCAAGCCTCGTGGAGCGTTCTAGGCCAGATTTCTAAGAAATATTCTTCCTAACTTTCTCAAACCCCAGGCAGGCAGGGACCCCCATGTTTGGATGTTCCTCAGTCCTGTGCCCACTGAGGAGTCCCCATTTGCTTTGCAGGAGCAAAGAAGGTCTGAACAAAGCCAAAGAGATCCTGACCAGGCTGGGGGTGGAGCCGTCCCACGAGGACTGCATCGCTGTGCAGCACGTCTGCACCATCGTGTCCTTCCGCTCCGCCAACCTGGTGGCCTCCACGCTGGGTGCCATCCTCAACCAGCTGAGGGACAACAAGGGCGTGGGCCGCCTGCGCACCACCGTGGGCGTGGATGGTTCTCTCTACAAGATGCACCCACAGTGAGTGCCCCTGCTCCTGCCACTGGCACTTCTACTGCCACGGGCTCTGCTTTGCAAAGGGGTTGTCCCAGGGCATCACCCAGGCAGGCTCTGGTTTGCCTGCTGTCCCAGGGCATCACCCAGGTGGGCTCTGGTTTGCCTGCTGTCCCAGGGTATCACCCAGGCAGGCTCTGGTTTGTCTGCTGTCCCAGGATATCACCCAGGTGGGCTCTGGTTTGCCTGCTCCGGTATCCCCAGGGCTATTTTGCTATTCCCAGGCACAGGCTCTGGTTTGGTTTGCCTATTGTCCCAGGACATCACCCAGGTGGGCTCTGGTTTGTCTGTGGTCCCAGGACATCACCCAGGCAGGCTCTGGTTTGCCTCTTGTCCCAGGACATCACCCAGGTGGGCTTTGGTTTGCCTGTGGTCCCAGGGTCACCCAGGCAGGCTCTGGTTTGTCTGTGGTCCCAGGACATTACCCAGGCAGGCTCTGGTTTGCCTCTTGTCCCAGGACATCACCCAGGCAGGCTCTGGTTTGCCTGTGGTCCCAGGGGATCACTCAGGCAGGCTCTGGTTTGTCTGTGGTCCCAGGATCACCCAGGCAGGCTCTGGTTTGCCTCTTGTCCCAGGACATCACCCAGGTGGGCTTTGGTTTGCCTGTGGTCCCAGGGTCACTCAGGCAGGCTCTGGTTTGCCTGTGGTCCCAGGGTCACCCAGGTAGGCTCTGGTTTGCCTGTGGTCCCAGGACATCACCCAGGCAGGCTCTGGTTTGCCTGTTGTCCCAGGACATCAGTGCTTTGGTTTGCCTGGGGTCCGGCCCAGCAGGCCGTTGCCTGTGGTCCCAGGACAGCACCCAGGTGGGCTCTGGTGTAGGTTTTGCAGGGAAGGGGCAGTGCAGAATCTGGGGGATATGCAGTGCAGATTCTGGGGTGGATGCAGCACAGACTCTGGGGAGGATGGAGCACAGATTTTGGTGGGAAGATCAGTGATGATTTTGAGGGGTGGCACCGCAGGTTTTGCAGGAAAGGGCAGCGCACATTTTGGGGTGGATGCAGCGCACATTCTGAGGGGTATGCAGCGCACATTCTGGGGGGGATGCAGCACAGATTTAGGGCCTGGGCAGTGCAGAGGCCGGCCTTGCAGCCTGCCCTCCCCCCCACAGGTACGCCCGGCGCTTGCACAAGACCACGCGGCGCCTGGTGCCCGACTCGGAGGTGCGGTTCCTGCTGTCGGAGAGCGGCAGCGGCAAGGGCGCGGCCATGGTGACGGCCGTGGCGTACCGGCTGGCCGAGCAGCACCGCCTCATCGACGAGACCCTGGCCGAGTTCAAGCTCACCCACGAGCAGCTGCTGCAGGTGAAGAAGAGGATGAGGGCGGAGATGGAGGCGGGGCTGAAGAAGAAGACTCACGACACCGCCAAAGTGAAGATGCTGCCCACCTTCGTGCGCAGCACGCCGGATGGGACAGGTAGAGCGTTCCCTCGCTGCAGTGGGGGTGCTGGCTTGGTTACAGCCCCAAAACTGGCTCCCAGGGTGGGGTTTGGCAAAGCTGAGCAGATCTGGTGCAACCAAAGAGGAGCCTGAGCTGTGCAAAGGAAGAGATCTCAGTACTGGCCCCTGTGCTGGTTGCTGGCAGTCTGATCCTGTGTCCTTGCCTCAGGGTGCGAGCAAAGTCACAGCTTGAGGGGGAAAACCACAGCTGGGATGCTGCAGACATCTTTTATGGAAAACCCTTTCCTTAGGATTTTTCCTCCTGAGAAGCTGAGAGGCCTCAGGAACAAAATGTAAACAATGGTTATCTGCTGCTGTGGAATGCAACAGGTGCATCTGTGATTGGGCCACGTTGGATGTTTTAATTAATGGCCAATCACAGCCCAGCTGGCTTGGACAGAGAGCCAAGCCACAAACCTTTGTTATCATTCCTTCCTATTCTATTCTTAGCTAGCCTTCTGATGGAATCCTTTCTTCTATTCTTTTAGTATAGTTTTAATATAATATATATCATAAAATAATAAATCAAGCCTTCTGGAACATGGAGTCAGATCCTCGTCTCTTCCCTCAATCCAAAAACCCCTGTGAATGCCGTCACACTGGGGTCATAAACCCAAACCCATATGACCCAAACCCAAAGTACCCATTCCTTGGGTACTTTGCATTTCAGGGTGGCTGGCCAAATTTCAGCTCTCTCTCCAGGAACAATTGTGTGGGTCCTTTTTCCCTTATTGATTTAAAGGAAAACAAAATAATCAGAGCAGCATCTGAAGGCCTCCTTTGATGAAGATCTTCCCAACTGAGTTTTTAGGAGATTTTCTATCAAAATACTTTAAAAGAAGCATTTCTTCAGATTTTACTTATGGTTCTTCAAATATGCACACATATTCTTTTACAGAGAATGGAGACTTTCTGGCACTTGACCTTGGAGGGACAAACTTTAGAGTTTTGCTGGTGAAAATCCGCAGTGGTAAAAGGAGAACAGTGGAGATGCACAACAAGATCTATGCCATTCCCATAGAGGTGATGCAGGGAACAGGAGAAGAGGTATTTGTGTTTCTCTTTGGCTGCACTGCTGCTTTTTAAGTAACTCCTTAAGAGCACATAACATGTACAACTTCAAATATTATGACTTTTCTCTTCAAAGCTGTTTGATCACATCGTTACCTGCATTTCTGACTTCCTGGATTATATGGGGATAAAAGGAGCACGTCTTCCTCTTGGCTTCACCTTTTCCTTCCCTTGCAAGCAGACCAGTCTGGATGCTGTAAGTTCCTTAGTATCTTTTCAATCTGCTTCTGTTCTTATGCCAGACCTGGTTTCTCTGCCTTCGTACCATCCACGTGACACTTACAGGAAGGTCACACGAGGGGAAGGTTCCTGTGCTGACCCTGATCAGTATAGCTGCTCCTATAAATAGTTCCTTTAAGGGTGGTAATGCAAATGCTGCCCATGGCTGTGACAGATAAGAGCATTTAAATTTTCCATGGTGGTCATAGCCCTTTTTTAAGGCATTCTGTTTTTTCCAGCTGTGTAAACCTGCTGGTCTGTGACACTTCCCTGGTTCTGCGAGCAGTAAGCAAAAGTCCATCCCTGCTGCCAGTGCCTATTCCCAGATGATCTTGTCTCACTGGATGGAGTGGTTGCACCAGAGTCTGTGGGCTGTGTCACCCTAAGGGTGACAGCGTGGCCTGCAGCACATCCCTGGCAAATGGATTTGTGTTCTTTGCATTTATGTGTTCAGTTTCTTCACTGCCATATCCTTAGACTAACCTCTGTAGCTGTTAATAGTTTCCTGTGTACTTAGCTGGGGTTTCTTTTAAGAAAGGCATATTTTCTGTAATACTTTTTGGGGTTTTTGAGTTTGTTGTTCCTGTCACTTTTTTTTTTTTTAAAGTTTGTTGCATTGCTCTGGAAATGTAGACCCCAATCACAATTAGTTGTTTTAGATGCAAATTCAACATACTGAGGAGATATTCCTTTTCACAGAAACTCTTATATAAAACATCACACTAAAGTGATGTTTTACAGAAGAGATTGGGTATTTGAGATGCTAAGTGTACAGAATAACATCTGAGTCCTAACAACTTGATAACCTCTTTTCTTGCTTTATAGGGTATCCTTCTGAATTGGACAAAAGGCTTCAAAGCTACAGACTGTGAGGGAGAAGATGTGGTATATTTACTTAGAGAAGGAATTAAAAGAAGAGAGGTGATTTTTCTTTCTTTTTTTTCCCTCATTCTGCTCCTCTCCAGACTTGACAGACCTTGTGGGTCAGGCTGGCTGCCTCTCACAGGATCTGTGTGCCTTGTAGACAGAGGCTGTGCCTCCTGTCTTGCACAGAAGACTGTTTTTCCCCAGAGGCTTCTGACTTTCCACATTTGCCAGAACTTTCAAGGCTTCTTTCAACCTCTGTAGCAATTTCCGCATGCGTGGAGAAAGCAGGAGTTTTTGAAATGGTGACTGTGGGAATGAACCTTGGTGCACCCTAAAGGAGAGTTTTCTCCTCCTCTTCTTGATCTTGAAAAAGCCTCAACCACTTTAGCCAAAACTTTCTAGGAAGGGAAGAAAAACAGCCTGAGAAAGGTGTTAATTTTGTACAGATTTTATCCACCAATGAAAAGGAAATCTTAAAAGCTTTGTTACTGGAGTTGCTACACAACTGCTGCGATGCTGAATGTTCATACCATGTGCCTATGTAAAAGATGTGTGCTTAAACATACTTAAGCCAGGGATAAATTTCATTCTGAAGACAGTCTCTCACAGGTAGAGCACGTACCTTAGCTGCCTGCTGGTAGATTAGGTTCCTGTTTTTGCATGTGTGAAATGAGGCTGGTGATTTCAGTTGTTTCCAGTGTGTTTCTACATCATCCCCTTTGGTGGGAGGGACTCACTGCTATTTTCTCACTGCTATTTTCTCCCCAAAGGAATTTGACTTGGATGTGGTGGCTGTGGTGAATGACACAGTGGGCACAATGATGACTTGTGCTTATGAAGATCCAAACTGTGAAATTGGGCTCATTGTAGGTACGTGTTAGAGCTGGTTTTTATTAAACAACACATCCACACATCTGTCTGTGTTCTCATGGAGGCATCCCTGTGGTTAGCTGAAAATAAAGCTAGGATTTCTAGGAGTAAAAGAGAGCAAAATTCAACAGCCAGCTAATTTCTGTCCACAGTCAGTCAAGATGAGCAGAGGCTGTGATGCACAATAAATCCTGCCTGTTTTATCTGATAAAGGCACAGTGCTGCTTGGGAGGAGAGCAGATGTGGGCTCAGGCAGCCTCAGCAACTCCTGTTAGTTTAGCCTGTCAGAGTGTCCCTGCTGAGTGTTCTGGTGGGCCACAGCTTTCCTCAAGCCAGTGCTTGTCAATTTAGGACATGAAACAGCACGACGTGTTCACACTGCTGTTTTCAAGGTGGAAAAGGGAAGTTTATTTTCTGACTCTAACATTTATAGATTTTCAAAAGTGACAGTGGATTGGAGGGTGAAAGTGCCACCTCTCCAATGACACTGGACAAACCAACAGTCCATCAAATTTTTTCTCTTCTATAAAAGAATGCAAAGCTATAAGTCATTTACAAAAAAGTATGTGAAAAAATTTGTTACAAGAATATAAACATCAGAAAGCTTAGAAATCTTAAAAAATCAGGGCGACAAGTGGTCTCTCAGAATAAAGCTGCAGAGTGCAGCCACAATTCCCAGATGGCATGTGCTGGAGAGCTGTGACAGCCTGAGCACAGTGACACACAGCTCCCCTCCCAGCAGTGACACAGCTGAAGGAATTCCACTGGCTGCTGCCTTTGCAAATGCTTGGGCAGCCTGAGTCACAGGGCAGTTTGAATTCCCAGAGCTCTCCAGAGGAATGAGTGTTCCATGGGAAGGAAGGGGACAAGGCACCTGCAAGCTTTAGGAGTGCTCTCAGTTGGGAGGTGGCTTGTAGGAAAATAAAACCCCACCAATGTCTCCTGCAGACAGCTGGAAGGCATCCAGGATGAGTCAGCAGGGTGCAGTGTGGGTAGGAAGCCGTGCCTGAGCAGCTCCACGGTGGCTGTTTGCAGGAGCCAGAGCTCCCTGCAGGAAGGACAGCGTGTCCTTGGGGTGCTCACACACCCCCTGGGGACTGTCCACTGCAGCCCTGCCAGACCTGCTGTGCAGCCAGCGTGTCTGTGGGCAGAGCAGGGTGCCAGAGGGGGCCTGGGCACCGCTGGGATAAGGGGAATGAGAGCCCCAGGCTCTGACAGCTCCTCTGCCCTGCCTGGCTGGCAGCACCTGAGGGAGCCTGGCCACTGGTGGCAATCTGCAGTTGGGTTTGGTCTGGTTTGCTCCTGCAGACCTGGCTCTCAGCCTGCACACCCAGACATTTCCCCTGCCAAACCCTGGGCTGGGGCTCGGCTCTCCTGCAGCAGGGGAGTGCTGTGGGAGGATCTATTTTAGCTCAGACTGTATTGATGTAATTCCCTAAAAACATGGCAAAAGAAAACAGACGTGCTGTAGCAACTGCTATATCATCTGGGATGCAGGATTTAATGAGAGTTTAAGTAACTTCAAGAGAACTTTTGCCCTGGTAGCAGCTAAAGCTGCCGCTCTTTGCTAACAAAGCTTTCCTCCCTAAAGACCTCTGTGTACATGGAGCACTTTGCCACACTCCTTAGGATCCTCTTTGAAAAAATATCAGATATGGCCTCATCTCAACATGGAAGTAACCTTCCTGCTGGAGAACATGAGCAATTAAAATCAGAAAACCCCCCAAGCAATCAGCTGGTAAAACCCCTGCTGCCTCAGAACTTGCTGAGGTTTCCAGTTCAGTATATTTTCCCCTGAATTCTGTGGATGTTTGGGCTTTGTGGAAGGTATTCCCAATTGCAAAATCCAGCTGTCTGCTTCCTGTAGTGTTGGGCTCAGAAGCATGTGAGATTTTGTGTGCTGAAAGTGCTGCCCTGCTCTTCCTCCCTGCAGTGTGGGACCCCCAGCCCAGCTGGCCTGGGTGAGCTTCCTCTCTGAGCCTCCCTGAGCAATTCACCACAGGAGTCATGTTCTCCTTCAGTTTAGGGCTGCTGAAGAGTCAGGGTTTGGGTTTTTTTTGTGATGTTTCAAATGATGAGTCAACTACTCCTTTCAGAAAAAAACCCCCACATTCAACATCCCCCAGCAGGTTTGTCAGGTGTGGCTTTAGTGTGTTTTTGTTCCAACCCAAGATAACCTGAGTGTTTGTTTGTTTCAGGAACGGGCAGCAATGCCTGTTACATGGAGGAGATGAGGAACATAGAGATGGTGGATGGTGAGCAGGGCAGGATGTGTGTGAACACGGAGTGGGGAGCCTTTGGGGACAACGGCTGCCTGGATGACATCAGGACAATATATGACAAAGCAGTCGATGACTTCTCCCTGAATGCTGGCAAGCAGAGGTACTGCAGCACAAATGGGTGCTGGGCCTGTCAGCCAGGCTGCCTTAAGTGCTTTTGAGACAGAACTGGGTTTCTCCCAGCTGAGAAAGGAGAGGTTGAGAGTGGAAAATGACTGCAGTCCTGCTATCCCATGGGATCTCCCCTTTCTGTGCTTTTCCTGGACAATGCTTTTTTGTGACTTATTTGCTGCCTGGGACTCCACAGCAGGGCTTTTGGTGAGGACTTCAAAAGTCTTGAAATTACGATGAGACCCTTTTTCTCATCCTGTGCTGCATGGAGGGGGATAAGATGGCTAGTCATTCTTTTACTCTGCGTCTCAGGTTAATCTCTTTTAGCTGAACTCTCTTTGTAGAGGGCTGTGCCTGTGGCAGTCCTGAACTCACACCAGCTGGCGTGGTTAAAGCTTGGAGCTGCTCACTGGGAAGCAGTCAGGAGCTCTCAAGCAGTTGCAGGCAGCTCTTGTTTCAGGCAATTTTCTGGATGGGATAGGTCACGTTAGAGGGCCTGCCTTTCTTGCTTCTGGAGTTTGGTCCCCTTTTTGGGGCTCAGCTTTTGTTTGGGCAAGTGCTTCCCTGTCCCCTTCAAGAAAAACCTGACAAGGAGGTGTACCCAGTACCCAGCACTAATAAAACTGGGCTGAGACTGTTGCTTGCTCGGACTACAAACTTTCATCATTTCTTTGCAGCAGTGCTTTGATGCCAGGAGCTTTTAAAAAGATTTTGTGACTAGAATAAGTCTGCCCACAAAAACCTGAGGAGTACAGACAAGCTGGCAAGTCCCATGGGAAGCCCTTTAGAAGCTGAGGCTCAAACAGACCCAGAGGGGCAGACGTGGAGCGAGCCTGATGCAGCAGCAGAGCTGGCATGGAGTAAGCAGCCAAAGGCAGCAGTGGAGACTGCCAGGGGAATAATTTATTCCAGAGATAGTCAGGCACTCAGGAGGGAGGACACTTGCTGGGTACAAGCTTGGGAGAGCTCAGGGTATTAAATGGACTGTGTGGCCTGCTTCCAGCAGGATGGCGTGCTGGGCTCTGCTCAGGCCAGGGCACAAACCCTGCTGTGGAGCTTCAGGAGGTGAAATAAAGGATGCATCACTGAATGCCCTTCTCAGGAAATTGGGCTGTTCAGTTCTTGTTGGTAAGGACACAACTTACAGACCCCAAAATGCTCCATTCAGACCAGGAGGGGAGGGAGAGCAAAACACAGCTGTTACCTTTTCCAAACAGAAAAAGCTCAGTGGCTCCATGCAGCAAAATTGCAGGGAAATCACAAGGTCCAGTCACTGGAAATGCAGTGTTTTTAAGGGAGTCCTGTGCTTCAAAACCAACCCTGTGCAAGATAAAGGATGGGGAAAACCATGTCCAGCCTGTTCACAGGACCACTGACCTGCGAGTTGGCAAATTGGTGGTCCAGGGTTGGTTTTGCTCTTCAGTTAATTCGAGCACCTGGTTTCCAGTAGGCAACCAGTTGTCCCAAAACTCCAGGGAGGAACCAAGCTGTCTTGAACCCCTCTCAGCCCCCAACTTCTGCACACAGGACCCAAGTTTCCCACTTGCAGTCTTGCCTCAGGCTAGAGAGGGGAAATATCTTCCACCTGCAGACAGGATAAGGAATGTCCCAGGAGTGATGCTTGGCCCTGGCATCTACAGCTCTCTGTGCACCTGGCTGATAATGATGCTGCCTTTGCACACGTGGACAGGCTCCCTCTGAACTATCTTTCCTTGCAGGTATGAGAAAATGATCAGTGGGATGTACCTGGGGGAAATAGTTCGCAATATTTTGATCGACTTCACCAAACGGGGTTTCCTGTTCCGAGGCCAGATTTCAGAGACACTGAAGACCAGGCACATCTTTGAAACCAAGTTCCTTTCTCAGATTGAGAGGTAAGAGCACTGCAGGGGAGGTGAAATAGTGTAGTAGTGTTCATCTGGTGACACTGCTGGATGGGAGGGACAGCTGGAGAGCGTTGCTTGCTTCTCTGGAGAGAATTTGGGTTTCAGTCTGTGTGTGTGCAGGAGGATTCTTTACAATATCAACTGAATTTCTAGCAATGCTCACCTCTAAACCCTGGGAAGGGCTGTCAAGGATTCCCTCACGCTATCATTTTATTTCCTTGTTTGGAAATCAAGCCATTTTCCTGGGCCCCTTGTGTGTGTTTAGCTGCAGTTGTGGAATTGAATGAGCAGTAGCTGAGTGAGCACTGCTTACTGGGTGTTTTTGTGCTTTTATTGCTTGGACTCTGTATTTTAAAGCAATCTCTGAGGCTTCACGGGGGGAAAAAACCCCAAGGCCGTGGTTAAAATTATTTTCCTGGAATGCCCCATGGTAAGAAAAGAGAAGGGGAGGCAGTGCAGAGCTGGACTTGGAGCCTGTGTTGCCGCTTGCAGTGCAGCACAGTGCAGGGGTGACTGAATTTGCCTTCCCTGGGGTCACTTGTGCTGTCAGGAGAGGCTGCTGCCTGAGGTGGGTGCACCATCAGTGCTGTGGGGTTTATGGCTTGGCTGAGGGAAAGCTGTAACGTGGTGTTCTCCTCCCACAGTGACAGGTTAGCCCTGCTGCAGGTGAGAACCATCCTCCAGCAGCTGGGGCTCAACAGCACCTGCGACGACAGCATCATCGTCAAGACAGTCTGCGGGGCGGTGTCGAGGCGAGCAGCCCAGCTCTGTGGTGCTGGAATGGCTGCCATTGTAGATAAAATTAGGGAGAACAGAGGGTTGGAGCGCCTGGAGATAACGGTTGGTGTGGATGGAACTCTCTACAAACTCCACCCACAGTGAGTGTTTGCCTTCTCAGCTTTTGTTTGTGCCTTGCGTGTGCGTCCTTCCTCCTCATGCTCCCAACTGGACTCTCTCACTCGCTGGGATAAGAGCCAGGGGGAAAAATGTCTTAATCAGGGGGCTCAGGGCTTTCTGAAGGGCAATGAGAGGATCAAGAATGGCTTGTGAAAGATTCTTGGGGCGGTGACAAACTGAAGGGGACACAGCTTGCCGAGTTGGAAGCTGTGTAGCAAGGGAAGGATCTCTTGGCTCTGGACAGGCAATGACAGAGCAGTGCTGAAATGCCTGCTGCCTCTTTGGAGGATGTCTCTGTTCAGTGTCCAGCAGAGAAGAACTGCTGCAGAGCAATGCAGGTGAGGGCAGGAGTCTAAAAGAGCTGGGGGCAGAAGGAGAAGAGAACTAGTGTGCATGGAGGGAGATGGGTGGGAAAGAGAGGACTTATGTGATCTGTTCTTTTCCCTTTGCTGTGGATTAGTCATCACAGTTAACCTCACACAGACAGGCAGGGCTGGGATGGAAGTGCTTTTTCCCTTTAACTCCTACTGCTCCCAGGCTTCAAATCCACCCTGGTTTCCAACATTTTACTTCTTAGCCTGATGAAAGGGGATGCAAGTGCCCGTGGCAGTGCTCTGCACTTGCTGCAGGACCTTCCTCACGCACTGCCCTTGTTTGCTTTCACAGCTTCTCGAGGATCATGCACCAAACAGTCAAAGAGCTGGCACCCAACTGCGACGTGACCTTCCTGCTGTCGGAGGACGGCAGCGGGAAAGGGGCAGCGCTCATCACAGCCGTGGGATGCAGGCTTCGTGAGGCTGAGCAGAACTGAACTCCACAACCCTGGCCTCAATTCTGTCTTGTGTTTCTCATAAAGCAGCGACTGCATAGGCAGAACTGGTAAAAAACTCAGAACTCACTGCTTTATCGGGGGAAAAAAATTACAACTAATGACATAAAAAAAAAATAGGATACAAGATAGAATGTGTGCTCTTAATAATATCTCCTGTTTCTGGACCCCAATCTGCATGTTTCTTACTCACCTTGTTGGTACCTTCCCCATCTGTAGGTCATGGAAAAAAAAAACCAGTCTATAATTTCTGCAGTTGTCAAAAATCACTTGTTGTCTGAGACGAAATTGCCCCCAAGTGATGTGCGTTGAAAGCTCCCGTTGCATCGTACCAAACGTGTTCTTTGCAGCATCCCTGTTAAGCACACTGCCAGCACGCTGACCACCAGACCTGGGTGTTGATGCTTTTAAGTGAAGGGGAAGCAACAGTTCCCTCCTGCATTATCTACCTGCTGTTGTTTCGTCTCAAGCGGTTGTGAAAACATTTTGGTGTGTCAGCACCGTGCACGCACGTAACTCTGTAGTGGGACTTGACACCGCGACTTACTCGCTTCCTTGATGCCTCCTGTCATGGTGAAAGTAAACACCCTTGTCCCACAGAACTGGTTCCACTGGTATTCCCCATTGCTTCTGTGAGTAGTGTTGTGTTCCTGGGCGAAATCCGTCAGGTTTCGGCGAGAAATCCCTGAAGAGAGGTTGGTGACTGGGGTAATCCAAATCTCCAGACCTGCCAATTCGATAGATCTGTGCTCCCTACACGGCTGTGCTGTGTTCTTCTGTCAAAGGGTTCTTACAGAAAATAGTTCTGTCTCTTCTTGTTAGTCTAGGTCGGGGCACTGCAGCTGCCCTTCCACCAAACCTGCAGCTCAGCCACGTCCCCTGGATGCGCCTGCTTCCGTCTCTCGCCTTAAATGGGTATTTGCTTCCACACAGAGCTTTAATCTGTAATGCTGTCCAGCAGTCACTCAGAACACAGACACCCAGCCAGAGTTAGTGTGCAGAAAGGAAGAGGAAGGTTGTGTTTTGATCTTGCCTTTGAGGGCCCGGGTGCGTAAACAACCCAAAAAGCCAAAATTGGGTGCAGCTTATTCCAAGGACGAAGGCAACAGCAGATCATTTACACGTGGTGTACTGTGTCCTCTGTCCAGTCAATGCCATTATTATATTTGCATTATTATATTTCCATCACTTAAACTGAGAAGCAGTTAGGAAGGTACATGTCGAGTAACATTTGTAAGTCACGCCACTTTCTGCAAAGAGGGAGACCGCACAGTTAGTCCTTAATTCCCACTCTTCTACCAAAAATGAGTTTGAGATGTCCGCATGGTTTTCCCTGCTGCCTTTTCCTGCAGAAAGTAGATGGAAATTTGCAGGCTGCTCTTCTCTGCTCTCGTTCCACTCCCTAAGATTTGGATTGCCCTACCTATCGATAACATTTCAATATGCATTATGGTGCACTGTGAGTGAATGTTGTAAAGTAACCTGTAAGTCACAAACAGTCATTGCAGCTTTAAGTGTGTGTCTACCTGAAAAATTGCATGCCTAACTGGTTTTGCAAAGGTAGAGGGTCTTTTTACTTTGCACACTAGTAGCTCTGGTACTAGTGTTACGTGATACTTGTGAAAATATTAAACTTTTTTGATGTGCGTTAACTGGTGTTTAGTGGTTCTTTCTGGAAGAGGTGCTGTTGGCTGGTGGCTTAGTGCTTTGGGAAGAGCTATTGTGTAGGGAGAGCTGCAACCTAATCCCAGTGGTGCCTGTGTTTTGTGTGTGTGTTTTTATTCCCGGGCATTCGGGGTCAGATTCACACAGGTCCCCGTGCCTCGTGTTTCCTAACGTAGTTCAGCAGAGGCACAGCGCTGACAGCGCCCAAATCTTAGGGGCCCTGTGGCTTGTCTGGGTGCCCCTGTCTTGTGCAGGGGGATCTGTGCTGCAGGAAAGCCTTGGGGTGCTGCACTGAGGGCGGTGTGGTTTCACTAGGCTCTGATGGACGTGTGTGTGTAGGGTTAACGCTGGCTCAGTGTCAGGGGCGCTGCAGCCCTGGCTGGCACAGCCTGTGATGGAGCTGTGCTAGATGAAAGCCCCTTTTGCGTACACTAAAGCTGTGCTCCTCCAATAACACGTTTTATGTTACAGCTTGAATAGTCTCTGACAGCCTTGATGTGCAGCTATGACCCCAAACAGGAGACAGAAGAAGGTGAGAAACTTTTTTGGGCGCAGGGGATACGTTGCATTTGAATTGCTTGGAGGTTTGCAGATCTTGTGCCTGCCGTCGGCAGTGCTGTAGGGGTGGTGTGAGCCGTGCCTGGGGACCTGGCTCTGGAGCTCTTCGGCACCTGAGGGCCAGGCTCAGTTCAGGATACAGGGTGAAGGAGAAGTGGAACTTAAACTTGGTCTCAGGGTGACTGTGGATTTTGGAGATGCTGGCATAGGTCGTTTTGTTTATTGGATCCAGCTCATAACAAATAGGGAGTGAGTTTGTGTTTCTAACTTTTCCTACTGTGGACCATAGTTGATGTGCTTGGTAAGACACGGCAGTTCTTTTCCAAAGGGAGACATGGTGGGATTTCCATTTCCAGACTACTTCTTACCCCTAGGAAACTGTTCCAAGTGAATCACAAGCTATAACTGTCTGAAGAAATGTCTCCAATGTTACCCAATCAATGACTGAGATGTCTTTCTTAAAGCTTTTAGGCTTGGTGAATAAAATCACAGTCCTCTTAACTGTTAAGCTGTAATTACTGCAATATGAACACAAAAATCTTATATTTCCTGGGGAAAAGACCATTTGCATACCACTGTTGTAATGTCATCTGCTCCTTACTCCTCTGGGGTTCTCTCAGAAGCCTTTTGAATGGGTTTTAAAACAAGCAGACCTTGTTTTGTTTTGTTTTCTTAAGAAAATAGCAGAAGGCAAAATAAAGTGTTTCTGAACTTCTGAACCCCGTTCTGTGCTTTTTGTTCATTCCTTTGCCATAAAAATTAGATTCTTCAAGTGTTTTTCTTTACTGGCTGCTTTGCTACTTAGAGCACAAGTGAACATGCAGGGGAGGGATTTATTGCTGACCTGGATGTCTTTACTGCTGTGTGGTATTTAACCCTGTCTATATTTATTAATGGAGAATTGCTTGTACTTACCATTGGGCATGCTTCATGTATCACAGGAATAACATGGCCTGCTGTGTAGCAAGGGCTTGGAGCACCTCTGCTTCCTGTTTCTATGGGATAAAACCTCAGGATCTGCACTGTGAGTCCACCAGGGCACAGAGAATTCCTTTTGCAAGGTGAAGAAATCATCCTCTGCTTTCTGCTCCCAACAAGAGAAAGAGGCGCCTTGAGCTGTCAGAAACCATCAGTGCCAGCCAGGGACTGCACAGGGCAGCACGTGTGTGACTCTGGGGCACCTGGGATGGGCTCTGGCTGGATGTTCAGGTGTGATGGAAGAGGGAGGGGGAAGCTGGGATGTTCAAGATAGGCCTGGTTAATCTAAAAAGCTGCAGAGTTTAACAGCCTTAGACTCAGCAGCTGGGCAGGGGGAGTACAGCTCACATAGACCAAATCCTGAGCTCTGTGAGTAGCTGTCCTCCAGTTCCCCAGAGCAGGAGTCTCTGCCTGGTCCCTGCAGTGTGTGCCTGGCAGGGCGTCCCTCCCAAAGGCTTTTCAGTCCCTCTGGCAGAGTCACTTGGTGGTGGCTGGCCTAAATGCCACCAAAAATTGGTAAATGCCTCTTGCTGCCCTCCCTCTGCCCAGCACACACCCCAGCAGGGCAGCTGTGGGAAGAGCAGGCTGGCCTGGGGAGAGGGCTGGCCAGGTCACATCTGGACTGGAATGATTTAAAATTGTGAACCTTTTCAGAGGGACCTGGGCTCTCTTGTCCCAATAGTGGGACAAGTTTGTTGAAATAATTGTTCTCCACAGAGCCAGGGAGGTGGAGAAGGGAAGAACATAGATCTCATACCTGTATTGGAACAGGCTTGGCAAAATCTTATCCCTGAGTACTCTTTCAGTTCAAGCCATGAACGCTTTCTCTGGATTTACTGCAGAATTTAAGCCTGGCAGCACTTTGTGGTTTGGCTTTCACAGAGCAAAGGAGAATATTTCAAATAACTGGATCTTGTCAACATCACAGGAGCTTTTTAGTTGATAAGGTATGGATCTGTGATATTATTTACAAACCTGTCATGAGAGGTGAAGGTGCTAACTTATCACACCATTATTAAATGCTCTTTTACTTTTACATAATGTTTATATTTCAGCTTCTCCTGGTTTGTGTGCCTGCACATAATGCCTCAGGCTGGGAAGATGACATATTTCAGCTTTTATTTTCATACCTGGGAAGAGCAGTGAGGATAAGTATGGGGTAAGTCTGGAAAGGGAAGGTGAAGGGACTGTCTGGGAAAAGACAGTGATGCACCACTGCTGTTGGGACTAAAAGGATGTAAAGAAGATGGATTCTGAGTGGATCCATGAGCCCTGACCAAGCCAGTGGCCATCCCTGGCTACTGACTCTTCTGGGAGCCTCACTCTCCAAATTAGGCACCACAATTAATGTGAAGGAGAAATCACTTGAGCATGGTTTAATAGGAAACCAACGTCATATTTTGGGACAAGGTTATAGAAATCCAATGACAACATCTTAAGGAACTCTTTCTGCTGGTGAAATTGCAGGCATGAAAATCCCAGAATGCAGAAAATTTTGAGGCCAGGCTGGATTTTTCAGTCTGGGTGTGTTGGTGTTTGCCTTTGTTGTAAACAGGCTTTGGTCCACAGCGCCTTGGGGCTGCTGAGCCCTGGGACTGGGCTGCCTACAGAGCCCTGGGGTCCATCCCAGCTGGGCCACAGGAGCCCCAGCCTTTCTGCTCCATCACCTCTTTCCTGACTTCAAGTGTCCTGGTGGGGCAGAAATCAGGAGATCACAAGGTAGAAGAGAAGAACTTATATTCTCCTGATTGATTGGCACTGCCTCGGATCTGCTTTGCTGGTTTTTCGGCCTCCTGGGCCTGATGTCTGTTCTGTATTGCAGTTGTTGAGGTAAGGGAGGGCTAAACTCGTATCTGCAGCTTGGACCTACATGGATATGTGTTATCAACACACTGCTTCCAATGCTGGTGGCATCTAAAGAAGTCCTGTAGGAAAAGTTACTCCAGAGAAAAAGAATTTCTTCAGATCTGCTGCCTTGGCTTGGTGTACGGGATGGAGCCAGAACCAGGAGTAGAAAATCAGAGTGTTAACTGGGTGAGAGTAAAGGATGTCTTCTCTTTCTCATTCAGCTGAGTTTCTGTGTTGAAACTTGTTGTCCTTGACTTCCTGTGGGTTGTCTGATAGAGAGATGGGGACATAAGTTTAAGTTTGTCTTTTTCAGTTGCTTTTATGCAGGGACACCACCGGAAGGCCAGCTTGAATCCAGAGCGAAACCTGGCAAAGGGAGAAAAGCAATTAATTAAATGGTGAAATGATCTTTCTAATTGTGCAGAGAATTAACAAACTCATGGTTTGGTTCTACCTGTGAATGATTATGGAAAGAAATATTTCTACTGAAATCAAAGGAATGAGATGCAAAGCTAAATGCATGGAGGGAGGTGCACTAGGAGGTTCTGATCAGATTTCCCTGTATTTTAAGGAAATCTATAAGATCAGTGAAATGGCAGGGAGTTTGATGTGCTGAGTAGATGGTGCTGACTGTGCTGGTAGCTGCATTTGTGAGACACAGATTTCCCTGTATTTTAAGTTAACATACATTATCAGTGAAATGGCAGGGAGTTTGATGTGCTCAGTAGATGGTGCTGACTGTGCTGGTAGCTGCATTTGTGAGACACAGATTTCCCTGTATTTTAAGGAAATCTATAAGATCAGTGAAATGGCAGGGAGTTTGATGTGCTCAGTAGATGGTGCTGGCCGTGCTGGTAGCTGCATTTGTGAGACACAGAACAGCTGAGGAAAATACTTGTGTTTACCCACTGGGAGCTTTAAAAAAACCTATTAATAATTAAATGAGGAAGCTGTCTGCTTTCTGAGAGAGGAGGGGAGGACATATTTTTGTGCTTAATGTTAAATGCAGTTTGGGTAAATGGGCTGCAAAACTCTTCTTATGCCAGCTCACAGGGGCAAGCCTCGCAGTGTTGCTCTGGAGTTAAACACTGCCTGCTGCAGCCCCAGTGGCACTGCACAGGACCTGTGCTGATAACCATTTATCACCTTCGAAGCTCACAGCGAGCCTGGAGAGGGCTGGGGGGGTTATGGATGTGGGATTTAGCATGGAGATCCCCCGGGCAGCCGGAGCAGCGCTCTGCAGCGCAGAGCAAGAGGGACATCTCATGGCACGCTGGGGATGTGCTCCCCCAGCTGCTCCCTCGTGTGACACCTCCCCATGGCACCTCCACAGCCACCGCGGGCTGCTCCTGCTTCCCACCCGTGGGGTGAGCCCAGGGCTGTGCTGGGGTGGCCTGGGAAGGGCAGGAGGCTGAGCCAGCCCAGCATTTGCTCAGCAGATGCAGTGCAGGGATTGCAGATCCCTCCCTCGGGAGCAGGATGGTCTGCATGTGGAAATGGGTGCAGCTGTGGCTGTGCTGATCCTGTGCCTGCTGCCTGTGCTTTGTTCAGAGACAGAAAATGCTACAGGCTGAGTTAGGAGCTCAGAGTTTATCCCATCTCACATTACCAGCACAGGGTGAATTAAGTGGTCACATTGGCCTAGGGACTGCAGTTGAAAATCACAGCTGTTCTCACTCCAGAGATTTATGCTTGTTTCAGGCTGAGATTTTCGTTTTCTCTGTGCACACATGCTCACAGTGGCTCACCTCTGGTTCAGGCAGCAGTAGATGATGGGGTTGTACATTGTCGAGCTCATGGCGAGGAGGAAGACTGCCAGATACACCTGCTGAATGTACTTCTGCTGGTAGATGTCTTCCTTGAAGCTCCCCAGGATGAAGTAGATGTGATAGGGCAGCCAGCAGACAGCAAAAATGATCACCACTACCACCATGGTCTTCACAAACTAGGAAAACAGAGCCAGGGGGTTATTCCTGGGCTCTGGGTGATGGGGCTTGCTCGGGCAATGGGAGGTGCTGGTGTCACTTTGAGCCTGGTTTTCCCTCCCAAAGTGCAGAGCATGGAATGTAGGCCTGGACTGCTGTGGCAAAGAAACCTGGACTGCTGTGGCAGAGAAAGCAGCCCTGGTGATGCAAACTGGGAGCAGGGAATGAGGGAGGGAGCGCCCTGGCCATGGAAACTGGAGCAGGGAGGGAGTGCCCTGGTGATAGGAACAGGGCGGGGGATAAAGCAAACCTTTCCCAGGGCACAGGAGCTGCTTGGAGCTGCACCAGGGAGGTGTGCAGGGAAAGGAGATCTCTGCTCTTACACTGGGACTGCTCCATCCTGCCCAGAGTTTCACCCTGGTTTATCCTGTGTGCACCCTCTCCACTCTAAGGGCTGCTGGCAGCCAGCCTGCTGCTGTGAGCCTTTCTTCCTTGAAGGCTGCCTGGTGCATGCAATCACCCTTTTTTTCAAACTTGCAGGCGTTTTGGGTCCCTTTACCCTGGACCCAAAATATTGTATTAACCTTTCAAGCCCAATCCCACAAGATTTTGTTTGGAACACCAGCTCCATTTTGGACCTGGAGCCAGCAGGGCTGTTGTGCTGGGGGTAATGATACTTAAGTTTCACTTCTGACCTTTTTTTTGGCATTAACTTGGTGCTCGTAGTGGACTCTGTTCAGGTGGCTGCCTGGAGCTGTGCTGCTCCACAGAGTGACTCCTATAATGCTGTATGCAACAAACATCACCATCAAAGGCAGCAAATAAATCAGCACAATCACGGCGATGTGGTACCTGAAAGAGAAGAACAAGCAGTTTTTCACAGTCAGTGTGGCTCCTGGAGAGCTCTTTCAGAAATTGTCTTTTGGATATGTATGCTGGCTCCTGTTAGTGAAACCACAAAGAAGAAACTTTGCCTATAATTATTGTCACAGGGATTTCTGTAAGCAGCACAATCTCATCTCTCTGGGGCTGTGATGAGGGGTCCTTGGGCTGGAGTCCCTGCTCCTTCAAGGCAGAGTAACATCCTTGATCTTTTGGCAGAGGGTTGCACTCCAGAGCCACCTGCACTGAGCTCTGCTATCCCATTGCAGCCAGGAGAGAGAGAGAGATGGTGGTAAGAGTACAAACCCTTACATCACAGGTATGGGAAAGGAATAGTCCAGAAACCACAGAGTAACTCCATGAATGCAGCAGTGGAAAAAAGGCACATCAGGGACTGTGGAAGGCATCTGGCTGCTAGCAGGGTGCACAAAATGCAGATAGTGAGGAAGGGGTGTTGCCTGTATTTGTGTATCTGGCTGTTTTTACTTGTGGGAGCGCACAGTTGATGTACCACTGAGCAGGGCACTCAGTCTGCTCCAGCTGAAAGCTCTGGCACCCATCCCCTTAGCTGTATTTTAACCTCAGCCCTTTCTAGCTTTCTGTGCCACCCCACAAACTTCTGCAGCTCCCCTCCTGCTGGGGGCTGATCAGTTTGAGCAAGCACCATTTATGGGAAGGGAACAACCTGCTCAGTCCCTTCCTGCAGCTGCCAAGTTAACATAAACACAGTGAAAAGCAGGATTAGGCAGGAGGGCTCTGGCACACGCTGCTGGCAGTGACCCCAAAAGCCTGGGGGGGTGCAAGTGGTCTTTCTCAGCCTGACCAGGCTCTGGGGTTGCTGCTCACATGAGAGCTTTGCTGTTGGAATGGGATTTGGGGCCTGCAGTGGTGTTTGTTCCTTGGGGTGGCTGCAAACACCACACTGGTGGCTGCATAAAGAAAAATATTCTATTTGTGAGACGTGGCAGTTCATCCCTGCCTGTCTTCCACTTTTTCCTGCTGTGCTCAGAGCAGTTCCTCTTTTGAAGGTCTGATGCTGTGTGTGGAGTGCAGCAAAGCCCTTTTAGGGTTCCCATCAAGGGAGGATGGGAGCCTGAGTTTGAGTACACATAACAAGAAACTTTTAATCTCATGGCTTTACTACTTAGCTGCAAAGTTAACCTGTCACTAGGAAAAAACCTCTCTCTGGTTAAGGTTCTTTACTCTGGTTAAACTTCTATATCCTTTATAGCCAATATTTTTCAGGCACTGGCAGTCAGTAATGCATTGTTTGAGGTTTTAAAAATTATTATTATTATTATTATTATTATTATTATTATTATTATTATTATTATTATTATTTTACTTCTTTCTGCCATAATTATGCACATATTTCCTGCAGAAAAGGATTTGTCTATGTTCTGAAGTCTAGAAATCATGAAAGATGGGTTTATTCAACTGCAAAGGATTCAGAGGACACACAGTCCACACAGGAACCCGGCTCTCAATTTTTGTTTTGTTTTTCTTTGGGTTTCTTAATATTTCTTTTCCTTGTTATTTGGACTAGGATGAATGGCTGCACATGGCATTTTCTCCATGGTCTCTGTTGCAGGCATCTCTCCCAACAACCCCATCACTCAGCAGGATTTCTGGGGAGCAATGTTTTCCCACTTCCTTTGTAAGGGAGATACCAAAACCTGCAGATCTGAGGCTGTTCAGGGAGAGAGAGCTGCTGAGTGATGGATTGTGGTCAGGAGCTGCTGCTCTTCAGCTGGAGATGCCAGGAAGGACCTGCCCTGCTCTTTGCCACGCTCAGGACCAGCCTTTCCAGCCTTTCCAGCCCACAGGGTCTTTGCCAGCACGCTGGGGAACTCGTCTGAATCCTTTCCATGCCATGGATGTGGGAGAGATAAACCTCCTGCTTCTCTATCTGAATGGAGTAGTCACCAGTGACTCAGGGATTTGTGGTTATCTCTTCTCCCTCCTCCTCAATCCACAGCAGCCTGGCACACTGCTCCCCAAAAAGGGTACCAAAAAGGAGCCCCCAGGAGGAGAAACATCACCCAGCATTGAGAGGTTTGAACCTGATTTTACTCTTTGCTCAGCTGGGAACAACTGGCAGCCACTGCCTGAGCATGCTGCAGCTTGGCCAAAATGACACCAAGGTTGTGGAACTCTGCACACATTAGTGTGAAAATCAATTAGTTTGGTAAAAGCTAAATTGAGGAGGCACCCAGCTGCCTGCCAGAGAGGAAATGTGAGCAGGGAAAATGTCCCAGGTGCGTGGAGCCTTCACAGTGGGGTTTGGTTTGAAAAATTGTTTGCACTTTGCTAATGGATTTGTTCCTTCTCCTCAGTTCTTCCCCTGCCACTTTGTATGAATATGTTTTGTTTGATAAATTTCTCCAAGGTGCGTGGTGTGCTCTGACTGATGAGCAATCCCAGCAGATCCCTGAATGCAGGGCATGGCCTGTTTCATCTGTTTGAACAATCTTGCTGCAGGCAGGAGGAAATGGCTGTGAAGCTCAGGAACCTTTAGGAGTGCAGATGTGTGCCCAGATAAATATGTCTATGAAACCTTGGGATGTTTGAAACATGCTGCTCTCAGGTTTTATTTTCCTTTTACCCCACAAAGAGCAGCATAACTTTTAACTAATTACATGGCTTCTCAGCATTAAAGATGCCCAGTTTCCTCCTGCCTGACGGAGGAAGAAAATCCAGAACCTCTGAAACCAGGATTTACTGATTGTTTAGAGATTTTTGCACTGGATTCTCTTAAATTCTGCAAGCCCTGTATGTAGGTTTTCTGGACATTATAACCAGTTTTCAAAGCAGGGGAGGGTGGCAGGTTCAGGATTACCCTGAACCACCATCACCTGGCAGCTTTTGGCACATCTGGCTCAAACTGAGTTGGGATGGGCTGCCCCAGCCCCACATTCTGCTGCTCTCTCCCCCAGCACTCCCCACAGCCAGCAGTTTGGAGCTGAAACGATTTTCCTGCTCAACTTTAGGCCGGATTGGGAGTTTCATGGTGTCTCTTACGCCAGCTGGTGCTTGGATCCCACGTCATCAGGCCAGACCACGATGCATTTAATGGCGCCGTTGTCCATGGTGATCTCAGCGTAGAAGCACTGAGGGAAGGCCAGCCCGAATGCCACCAGCCAGATGACCCCAATGATGACTCTGGTGCTTCCAGCAGACAGCCTGGGCTTGAAGGGGTGAATGATGGCCACATACCTGCAACAAACAGGTGCAGTGCTTTTACAGTGAGGCTGGCAATCTGTACAACAAACCCAGCAAGTGTAAGAACTCCCCAGAACTGAGTGGGCTTTATTAATACAGACATTTTGACAGGTTCCAGGCTGTAAATAATAAGGAACTAAATCCTTTCTGGAGAGAATGATTGCAGATCTTAGGGCAGGGTTTATTAAACCCAGGTGGATGGATGCTGCTGTGTGAGGAGAGAGCAATCCTTTATGTCTCCTGCAGACAGGTTTTGCAAGAATTCCCCTTATGGAATTTTTCATAGAATCCCAGAATGGTTTGGGGTTGGAAGGCACCTTAAAGATTACCTAGTTCCAATCCCCAGCCATGGGCAGGACACCTTTCACTATCTCAGGTTGCTCCAAGCCCTGTCCAACCTGGCCTTGAATACTTCCAGGGATGGGGCAGCCACAGCTTCTCTGGGCACCCTGTGCCAGAGCTCACCTCCCTCACAGGGGAAGGATTTCTTCCCAATATCCCATCTAACCCTTCACTCCATCAGTATGAAGCCATTCCCCCCATCCTGTCACTCCAGGCCCTTGTAAAAAGCATTCTTGCTCTTCAAGTTATTTTTTCAAGTGCCTTACCAAAAAAAAAAGCCCAGCCAAAGATGCTTTTTCCTCCTCATTATGTCCATCTCTGATGCTTCATATTAGCACAAGAGCAGACTGGGCTCTTGAATATCCTTTACCCTGATTTTTTCCCCACTGATTTTGAGCTGTGGAAAACTCTCAGTGACTGCCTGAGCACTTGTGCTGGCAGAGGAGGGAAGGGCTGCCCCTTTCACCCACACCTGCTCAGAGCCCTCAGGCACATCTGATGATTGGATTACTCAGGAGCTCTCTGGTTTTGAGTTTCCTGTGTGGAAATGCATGGTGTTGTAACGAGTACACAATCAATTATGCATTTCTTGTCACGCTGTCCCCATTCTATTGTCATGGTTGCAACAAGGGCAAAGTAGAGTGGAAAATGCCCATTGCCTCCTGGTTTTCATAGGAAAAATCTGACAAATTGTGCTGTCTCTTGGCCAGGCTGTTGGTAGGGAACCCTGCCCAGCTGCTGCTGCAGGACAGGCAGCACAGTGAGCAGTCCAGGGCCTTATTTAGCTATAAAATTCTCATGTCACCTTGCTTTCCTTCAGCTTGCCATAGGCAGTGTTACACAGTGCTCCAGCCTGCTCAGGGAGGCATCCACTGGTGGATATTCTCCAGAGTGTTTGCCCTCAGAAGTGCCTGAGATGATGAGCTGTGGCCCCCAGTGAATGGCGAGTCCTGGGCAGAAATGATGCCACAGAGTGACTGTGCTGTCACTGCAGCCATCAGAGGGGTTACAGGGCTGGGTGCAGGCTTTCCCACACTGCCAGGGGTGCACCCTAAGGCAGGCTGTGATTTTAGGTGAGCTCCTGCAAGCTGGGAGATTTATCAAACCTGCTGAGATCCCCTGGCCCCTCTTGCTGTGGCAGCACATCCTCTGCCCCTCTGCTGTGGTGGTGGTCACAAGGGTGCTTGGGGGAAGGAAGAGATGAGATCTTTGACTCTATCACAGAAGGCTTGGTTTACTATGTTATGATATATCCATATACTATACTATACTAAAAAAGAAAAAGAAAGGAGAGTTTCCAGAAGCTGTTCAGCTAAGCTAAGAAAAGTAGAGAATGATAACAAACCAGCTCTCTCGGACAGTTCTGGATTGGTCATTAATTATAAACATCCAATCTGGGCCAATCCAGACAGACCTGTTGCATTCCACAGCAGCAGATAATCTATTGTTTGTGTCTTGTTGCTGAACTTCTCAGCTTCAGCAGGAAAAATCCTGAGAGGATTTTTCATGAAAGAAATGTGTGTGACACCTCTGCTGCTTGTGCTTGTTGTGCCCTCTCTCAATGCCCCTGTGACATCCCAGGATGCTGGGACCACAATCTTTCTCTGCTCCTCATGCATGCAGACAAAACAAGCTGAATTTTGGACCCTCCTGTGCACTTTCCAAGCAGGCCATAGGAGACTTTGCTAAGCAGAGTGTGAAGCTGGAGCTGATCAATAAATCTGCATTTCTGCCTCGAGCAGGGCAGTGGGAACAGCTGCTCTGGGAATGGGGAAACTGAGTGCTCCTAAACCCAACAGTGAGCAGTACCACCAGGGGCTTTTCCATGCCAAAGTGACTTAGAGCCATCACTTCTCAGCCTCCTTCCTTAAAATAAACCACTTCAGAAGATGTTGTTTTTATAGAAGTTAAACACTGGGGCTGGAGTGGACACAAGTTCTCTTAACAATAAATGGAAGCGTCGAGTTTCCAGGAGACAGTGTCAGGATCTATTTTAAGGCCAACCAAGGAATAGCTAAATATGGTTTGCAGAGAGGTGCCAAGTTCTCTTTCTGATCTGTGCCACGTGACTAGAGAGATTTTGGCTCTATAGGTGCTTTCACCAAAAATCCCTAAGGAACAAGAGTAGGAAGACATGACAACAGGCTGAAACAGCTTTTTAAAAATATTCTTTGTCAGACAACATGTATAAACATGTAAAAAATATATGTATACCATATTTGTATAACATTTTTTGTATAACAAATAGATGTATGACATATAAAACATATGTATAAAATATACATGTATATGTATAAAATAGCAGCTAACAACAACCCTTGATTTACAGCCAGGAGCAGCAAAAGAGTATTTGAGTTTAAAACTGAACTGCTGCTTGTTCTAAATAGGGATTTGCTTCCACCTGGACAACTGCAGCCTGACAAACACAGTCAGACTCCAGAAATTAAGGCTTAAGTAAAAGTGACTCGGCAGTTGGAAGTGAATTTTATGAAAATACCCAATTGCCCCAGAAGTCAAACAGAATCACTGTAATTGCTTCCCTCCCTCTCAGAATAAGTCATTCTAATGAATCAGGGGAGCAGACCCTGCCATTTCTAATCTAATTCCCATTATTTCTGGTGGTTTGCTGGACTCACAGCAGGATTAGGGCTGCTGATAGTTTCAGCAGCCTGCAGCATATTCTCCTGTTTCCGGATATATCCGTCTCATGGTTTAAAAAAACCCAACAAAGCCACAGGAGAGTTTTCAGGATGATTGGGAAACAATTTATGGTCAATAATGTGGGAACAACAAAAATACCAGCCACTTCCACTCGTTACAGATTTGGGTGTGATTCAGACCAGGGATAAAAACCAGAGGATCATGCCACAATTAGCACCAAACCCCACAGTCTGGCACTCCTTCCACTTTGCTGATAAGGCACCTGACAGAGTGGGGGCCAAACCATTGCAATGAATTTTTTCATGACTTACAGGGGATCTTTTGGGACCTCATCTTCTCCATTCGCCTCTTACCTCTCCGCAGCCACGGCTGTCATGGAGTAAATGCTCACAAACACTGCAGTGATGGGGAACCAGTTCTGAAACCTGCAGAATTCCTCACCAAAGTACCAGACGTTGTGGCTGGCATAGATAAAATTGAAGATGGTGTTGAAGGCGGACATCAGCAGGTCCGAGAGGGCCAAGTTAACGATGAAGTAATTGGTCGCCGTCCTCATCCTCCTGTGAGCCAGAATAATCCAGATGATGGTGGCATTGCCAAGGATGGATGTGACAACGATGAAGGAGTAGGTGATGGCCCACAGAGCAATCCTCCAGCCTGGCTGGCTGAACTGGGTCGCTGCTGTCCCGTTGCTGCCATCCTCCAGGGAGCCAGCCTGCGAAACGTTGCTGGCGTTCAAAACAGAAAACACGCCCATGGCTTTTCACTTCTTGTGAGTGTAAAAGAAAATCTTCTGGCACCTGCTCATTTCCTTGCAGTGGATGCTGCTGTATGAATTTCCATGCATTTAAGCAAGTGCTGTTAAAAGGACATGGGGATGAGCTGTCTCATGTCCTCTCCTCCTGTTTTCCGAGTGATGCAGTGCAGTTCCAGGAGGAGATGAGCGATGCCAAGGGCCTCCTCCTTCTTCCCTGGCATTTTAACCTATGCTTAAAGAGCAAAAAATTGAAGAACAACTCTCTTTTCAAGTTTCTTTTTCCTTTTTAGAGGAAGAAAAGGAACAAAAAAAAAAAAGGAATGAAGATGTTTTCCAGGCCAGCGACAAGTGATGTCCTCCTTTAGATTACTTTTAGGGACAAGAGAACATAAATGGAAGCCAAAACCCACTTCAATCCAAGTAGAAATTCTTTGCCAGAGCAGCAGTTTTCTAAAGCACCAGGTGTCTGAATCCCCTGCGGTGGGACTGAGGACCTTTGCTGTTCTTTCCCTGTGTAACTATTAAGCACGAGGCAGGAGTTGCACTGGGATAAAATCTCAACAGGTTTCAAGGGTACTTTGAAAGGAGGTGGAGTCTCTTGCAGGCAAAAACTAAACAACCAATTTGACATCAAATTAAATGTGGCAAAGTGGTATGTGGAGCTTCCCCCCTTGCTGCACTCAGTTTTGAATAACCTCTGCAATGGCCACACTGCTCTGGCAGGATTTTACAGGCTTACATGCAGGGGTGGTTTGTTCTCCAGTTTCACCAGTCCTGAAATCCTCAAGTTTCCAGGACCCTGCCTGACTTCCCGTGAGCTCTCACAGCACAAGAGAAACTATATTTGATGCAATTCAGCAAGATCCTTCCTTCCTGTTGGATGGCTGCATCCCCTTTCCCAGTGTGTGCTGTGGGAACCTGCTGACCCCATGCAGGCAGAAATTTCGGGTAGGAAAGAGGAACCCCTGGCTCTGCTGGGAGCGCAGCGCTCCTGCTCGCTGTCAGCCTAAAGCAAAACAGAAGTGACACTCGAGGCTGAGATTTCCAAGAGTACTTGGCACTGGCTCGTGCCTGGCAGCTGCAGGGGTTGCAGGTATGAAGAGCTGCCTCCAGGGCTCAGAGTGCCTGTAGTGCTGGGGTGGCTGTGCTTTTCCAGCCCCTGCAGCTTGTGCCAGGCTCTCCTGTAACACTGTTTATCGCTTCAGGATCCTTTGCACCAGCTCAGCCCGGAATCTTTCCTTGCTTCATTAATTTCTGGAGGCAGCCTTGAGTTAACCCAGCACCTAACCAACTCTTTCAAGCAGGTTTTCTCTGTTACAATATTGCTTTTTGTGAAAAATGTGTATTTTGTGATTGGCTTTTCACAAATATTCAAATGAATATTATATGTGTTGTGTTAGAAAGTTATGCTGTATTCATTTTCTTAAGTAGTGTGTTAAATATAGTTTTAGGTTATAACAAAATGTTAAAACAGAAACTATGCTATGTGAGATACTTTTTTTCAAGAGGGGACTCACACCAAGATAGCAGCCACAGGACACCCAAATCTTTTAGAAAAAAAGAATTTATTTCTCCATTATCGAGTTCCTTCTGCCTCAATCAGCCCTGAAAATGCCATCAGGATTCAGAGGAAGAAGCTGACACTGCCCAGACAGAATCCTGTGTTTGAATGGAATTTCTGCATCATGGATGAGGTGTAGGAATATGCAACAGGCTGTTGCTTTTAAGGGTTAATCCTCTGTTAACGTGGGGCCTTTTTCAGGCTTATTCTGCCCAGAAAGAGATACCTGGGCTGTCTGTAACTCTTTGTTTTTATTGTCTCATATTGTCCTCATCCCAATTGTTCAAATTTTTATTAATCTAATTATATTACTATTTTTATAACCATTTTATTACTACTAAACTTTTAAAATCTTAAAAACAAATGATTGGCATTTTTCACACTTTTAAAGAAATTCATACCTGTAGTCCTGCACGTGATGTCTCCTCCTCTTCCCTGCAGGTAATCCCTCTCACCTCCCTACCCACAAACTGAAAATGCACACTTGTACACATCTTCCAGGGTGCATCTCAAAGCTTTTCCAGGTGCTTCTTCCAAGTCTTACACCTCATTAAGCAGCTTAGGGACCTTCCACTTTCTGTACACAGTTCAGGAAGGCTGTTCATGACTTGCAATACCAGTTCAACAGCTGATAGTGTTCTTCAATGTTTTTTTAATATGCTGTCTGAAATCCCTGCAAATTTGAAGGGGAACAGGAGCAAAAACCTCCAGACATTTCACTGGGAGTGCACCGAAGTGGTTTATCAGTTACAGAAAGTAGAATGGAAGTGAGTGCTCAGAAAAAGGGCTGCACTTATTGACCCTTCAGTGGGGAAGCTGTAGCCTCTCTTGGCTGGCTTTGAGGGCATTCAAGGTGCTCAGGTTTCTTAGGAACCTTTTGGTGACCCATCTGCCTTGGTTCCTGATCTGTTACTCAGGTGATAATCGACAGCCGCCACCCTTTGGCCAACATTTCATCGTACGAGTCAGGAGGGATTTGCCTTCCTGCATCCACACCCACTCCTTTTATTCCTGGGCTGGTTGAGCATTGACAAGGTTATCATCCTGGAGCCTGGCCAGCCATTTAGTGTGTGCTATCAGCCTTTTGGCTTGGAAACTGCAGCAATTTTTGACACAGGCCGGCTCCAGATTCCTCAGGGAAGTCACATTTGCCTGAGGCAGTGGGTAAAACCTGCCTCAGCAGTGGTTTTGGAGTTACACCAGAGAAAGAGATCACCTGAGAGCAGGGGGTTTGGGTTTGGCTGGTTTCACGGTTGTTTTTATTATGGGCAGGATTGTCAAGGCCAAACGTTACAGTGCTGAGTCACCAGCCCCAGGTCTGAGCAAAGGGTGAGAGATGCAAACAGAAGATGTGGGTCTGCAAGGTCAGGAAGGGAGATTGAGGGGGGTTTTGTGCTTTGGGAACATAATGCAAGGTCATGTAGGCAGTAGAGGCTTTAATTGTGTTGCAAGTTGGACTCTGCTGTTGGAGGAAGAACCTTTGTCCAGGGAGCAGCTCTGAGAGCAGGACAGGAGGACCATGAGCATCCACCTGGGCTGGGGCAAAGTGCAGCTCCCTCAGCCGGAGCTGGGCTGGAAGGAAGCAGCAAAATTGCCTCTGGTAGCACTGAAAAGCTTTGGCTCTTTCTGATGTGGTTTGGCGCGGGGCTAGCTGTAGTTCACTTTGTTCCACAGAGCTCCTAAAGCCCTGGGGCAAATGCTCTGCAGTCCTTGGCTCTTGGTGTCTTCAGGACAGCCCCTGGCTGTGAGTGAGGAAATGTGAAAGTTACTGATCCTTAATATTGTGAAAAACGCCAATCACTTGTTTTTTTAAATTTTAGAAGTTTAATGATAATAAAATGGTTATAAAAATAGCAATATAATTGGTGTAATCATAATTTGAACAATTGGGATTAGGACAATATGAGACAATAAAAACAAAGAGTTACAGACAGCCCAGGTACCTCTTTCTGGGCAAAATAAGCCTGAAAAAGGACACATGTTAACAGAGGATTAACCCTTAAAAGCAACAGCCTGTTGCATATTCCTACACCTCATCCATGATGCATAAATTCCATTCAAACACAGGATTCTGTCTGGGCAGTGTCAGCTTCTTCCTCTGAATCCTGACTGAGTCTTCAGGGCTGAGCAAGGTGGGAAGAACTCGATAATGGAGCAATAAATTCTTTTTTTCTAAAAGATTTGGGTGTCCTGTGGCTGCTATCTCAGTGCGAGTCCTTTCTTTAAATAAAAGTATCTCACATAGCATAGTTTCTATTTTAACATTATGTTATAACCTAAAACTATATTTAACACACTACTTAAGAGAGTTAATACAGCAGAACTTTCTAACACAACACATATAATATTCATTTGAATATTTGCAAAAAGCCAATCAGAAAAGACACATTTTTCACAATATGAACAAACCCACTGCTAGTTGTGCTGTTGGATGGTCCCAGGAGCAGATGCTGTAATGAACAATCTGCCAGGCTCTTCATTGGCAACCTGCAGCCCTGTGCTGCACTGGGCTCAGGGGGAGAGAACACAATCCTGATGGACCCTTAGGCAGTCCATAAAATCTTACTTTAACCACCATTTGCTGCCAAACTATAGCTGTGTCCAGAAATCCTGCCGTTTGTATAGACAAAGTCTGGGATTCAGGAAAAGAAAGGGATTGCCCAATTGTGGTCGTGCAGTTTCAAAACAGGAACCTGTTTTGATACATTGACTCAGTTCTGAGGGAAAACAACAGGAAAACAGACACTCCTTTACTCAGCTTCCCCATCCAGCAGGATGTGCCCCGAAATTTTACGTGCAGGGATCGGCACAAAGGACAAGGTAAGGTATTAAAAAATCAAACCAGAGCAATTAATTTAGTTAAACAGTCAAACAAGGAAGATGCCTAAGTGACAAGAACGTGCTTGGATGTGAATGACACCCCTGAGACCTGGAGACCATGTGACAGACACTAATTCCCAGCAACTACACGTGATGGGATTTCCAGCCTGCATGCCATTGCTGAGCGTCAGGGATGTTTGCAAATCTCTCTGAAAACTGAAGTTGTTGATATTTCAGAGGATGACTGCTCTAGGACATTGTATTCCTGTCAGAAGCATTAGAGGTGAAGAGCTGTTCTGTTGCTGGCAGTGTCCTGGGCTGGATTGTTTTCCAGAAGCAGAATTTAGTAGCACTGCAGGCAATAGCAATAGTACTTTTTATAACAGAATTATCCAGGGATATTTTTTAGCCTTTAGAAACGAGACGTTGGTGCATTGTGTGACCTAAAGAAATGATGTGTGACAATGTTTACACAGTTCTCATAGGCAGCTCAGAGGTTTCCCAGTCTCTTTGCCGGGTAACTTAGGGATGAATGCTGCCCCACTTCATCTCCCCTGACAGCAGACACTGATTTCAATGCCTGCTGTCTCTGCTCCGGGCCAGGCTCAAACAACCCACTCTGTGACAGTTCTCTGCCGCTTTGAATGGGACTTTTCTCCCCGGGGGGAAAATAGCCCTTTGTGGGACAGGAGTGCAGCACGGCGGGTTGGAAAGGGCTGATTTCATCGCGGAGGCATGGATGGAGTTCGCAGTTCCTGCTCCAGCTCGGAGCTGCTGGGGATGGGGATGGAGCCGGTGCAGGCAGAGCCCGCGGCCGGTGCGCTGTGCCCGGTAGCTGCTGCTGCTGGCAGGAGCCTCATGTCACAGACGTGTTTGATGAGAAATCCTTTCCTTAGGATTCTTTCTCCTGAGAAGCTGAGAGGCCTCAGGAACAAAATGTAAACATTGGTTATCTGCTGCTGTGGAATGCAACAGGTGCATCTGTGATTGGTCTCATGTGGTTGTTTCTAATTAATGGCCAATCACACTGAGCTGGTTGGGACTCTCTGTCCAAGCTACAAACCTTTGCTATTCATTCCTTCTTTTTCTATTCTTAGCTAGCCTTCTGATGAAATCCTTTCTTCTACTCTTTTAGCATGGTTTTAATATAATATATATGATAAAATAATAAATCAAGCCTTTTGAAATATGGAGTCAGATCCTCGTCTCCTCCCTCATCCTTGGACCCCTGCGAACACGGTCACACCTGACCCTCCCTGCATGTGCAATGGCCTGGGTGACACAGAGACAGGGAAATGCCCCGGAACGCTTCCTCGTGCCCGCAAAGGGCACAGGGATTCTGCTCTGCCAGTTTTGGGATGCTCCATCAAAAACCTTCCCACGGGCGGATTTTTGTCCCGGCTGTTTCAATGGCCATGGCAGAGCTCTGGGGATGCGGGTGGCGCTGCCAGATTCCTGTGGGAGCAGCTGGATCTGCTTCTCCTGCGGGGCTAAGCCCGAGAGAGCGAGTGGCCGGGTGCTTGTTTGCTGAGGGAATTGAAGAGAGGAAAAAAGGGGAAGGGAGGAAGAGAGAAGAGAAGAGAAGAGAAGAGAAGAGAAGAGAAGAGAAGAGAAGAGAAGAGAAGAGAAGAGAAGAGAAGAGAGAAGAGAAGAGAAGAGAAGAGAAGAGAAGAGAAGAGAAGAGAAGAGAAGAGAAGAGAAGAGAAGAGAAGAGAAGAGAAGAGAAGAGAAGAGGAGAGGAAGGAAGGAAGGAAGAAGGAAGGAAGGAAGGAAGGAAGGAAGGAAGGAAGGAAGGAAGGAAGGAAGGAAGGAAAGGAAAGAGAGAAAAGAAAGAAAGAGAGAAAGAAAGGAAGAAAGGGAGAAAGAGAGAGAGAAAGAGGGAAAGAAAAAGAGAGAGAAAGAAGGAAAGAAAAAGAAAGAAAGAGAAAGAGTGAAAAGAAAGAGAGAAAGGAAGAGAGAAAGAAAAGGAAGAAAGGAAGAAAGGAAGAAAGGAAGAAAGGAAGAAAGGAAGAAAGAAAGAAAGAAAGAAAGAAAGAAAGAAAGAAAGAAAGAAAGAAAGAAAGAAAGAAAGAAAGAAGAGAAAAAAATAAGATAAAAGAAAGAAAGAGAGAAAGAAGAGAAAGAAGGAGAAAGAAAAGCGACAGGCGAAGGCGCAGCTCTCCAGCCGCTCCCGTGTCGCTCCCGGCGCCGCTCCCGGTGCCGCCGCTGCCGGAAGCGCGGGCGGGGCCCGCCCGTCGGGGCGGCCGCTCGGGCCCGGGCGGGGCGGCGGGCCCGGGAGACGAGGAGGAGGAGGAGGAGGGCCGGGCAGGGGCGGCGGGCCCGGGAGAGGAGGAGGAGGAGGGCCGGGTAGGGGCGGCGGGCCCGGCAGGTGCCGCGGGAGGATGGCGGCGGGGGACCCGGAGCAGGCGCGGTACTGCGGGCGGCTCTCGTACCTGTGCCTCAAGCTGAGCCTCATCACCTACTCCACCACCTTCTGGGTGAGCAGCGCGGGGCCGGGGCCGCTCCGGCAATGCAGGGGTGCTCCGCGGCTGTCACACCCGGGGTGTCACGCCGCGGCCGTGACACCTTGCCGAGGCACGGACAGACTGGTTCTGGCGGATGGCGCTGGAAGGTTGGCAGGTGAAGATCGCTCAGGTGCGCAGGGAGCGCGGCTCTGCCTGCGGGGCAGGTGGGCAGATGGAGCCTTTGCCCCGCCGCGGCACTCACCGCTGTGTGGCTGTGCCCTGCCCCGAGCTCGGCAGGGGGAGGCTGCCGGGCTGCAGAGTCACAGGTGGGTGGCACCTGCTGTCCTCATCCAGGTGAAGCCAGAGAGTCCCAGGCGATGGGTCCAGACTGTGACCACTGAGTTCTGACGTGTGGTAAATCCACACCAGGCACCCCCGGGCTGGAGGAGCCCTTGGGGCCCTTTGCAAGTGGGGGTTTCTTTCTCTCTCTTTCTTCCTTTCTTTCTTCCTTTTCTCTCCTTCTTTCTTTCTTTTCTCTCTCTTTCACTTCCTTCCTTCCTTCCTTCCTTCCTTCCTTCCTTCCTTCCTTCCTTCCTTCCTTCCTTCCTTCCTTCCTTCCTTCCTTCCTTCCTTCCTTCCTTCCTTCCTTCCTTCCTTCCTTCCTTCCTTCCTTCCTTCCTTCCTTCCTTCCTTCCTTCCTTCCTTCCTTCCTTTTCTATTTTTCTCTCTCTCTTCCTTTTTCTTTGCAAGCACTGTGATTTTTAAAGGTGCTTTTTTCAGGCTCTGGGAAGATGCTGGCTCCAGGTGGTGCTGGTGTCAGAGGTGCTCAGGCCGGGATTTTTCTATCTGGCTTTTTCGCTTGAAACGCTGCTCAAGTTCTAGTTTGGCTGGTCTGTTTTTGTCTGTCATGGTATCTACCATTAGGCTTTTTTGCTTTGCTGCGTGGCAGAAGAGGATTAGATCCACCAGGTTTGATAGTGAATGTCAGATTCACCCTGGGATTTAATGAACAAAGACTGAAATGCCAAGAGTTCGGGTGCAATTCAGGCGTTTTGGGATCTCGGGTATCTTTTGTCTGTTTTAGCAGAGAAACCAACCCTTGGGTTTAGACTCCTGATGCTCCCTGTGTTCCTCCACAACTATTCTGCCGTTGTGAGTTTCAGGAAAGGGAAATTCAAATTTATTTATTTAACTCAGTGTTATTTTTTGCAGCATGTCCCTCGCAGAGGTCCGTGCTCGTTGTCTGCTCTGCATTTTCTGTCTGCAGCAAGGGCCCTGGCTGGTGGGATGTAAACATCCATCTGGGGGCAGAGAAAGGGCCCTTCTGAATCCATCCTCGCAGGACAAAGCCTCTTTCAGGCAGCCCGAGGATTTTATTTACTCTTTGTAGTCGCTGGCTCCGGATTTTCAATGCTCTGCCCTGGTTTATAAACGAGAGCTTCCATTTGTTGGCCGGGGGGGATGGTTTGCTCTGGGAGGGGGGAGGATGGGGGCTGGGAGGGGGGGAAGGAAGGATGGGGGAGGACAGGGGGGTGTTTTGGGAGGGCTGGTGCTGGGCAGCATCCTGCTGGTGCTGTGTGAGGCGCGTGGGCATCGCCCGCGGGATTTCCTTTTGTTGCGGCTCAGCCAAGCAGATCTCATCAGCTGGAAATGTCACTTCTCAGCGCTGCTGAGTTTGTTGGTTTGGGTTTGGTTTTTTTCCTTTAGTCAGTGTAAATGGAAGTAAAGCTGGGGGAGAGTTGGCTTTCTTGAATGTTGGGTGGCTTGTGGTGTTGTGCTGCTGTTTGGGGCTTTGTCCCGCTGGATGCTGAGTTCATTCGGTTCCCTCCCTGCTGCTGCAGCTCCTCTGGTACCTCATGAGTGATGAAGTCCCAGATCTGAGTCCCCAGGATGGATTTAAACCCCCAGGAACTAAATACCAACCTTATCCAAAGCAGAAGGGAAATTAAAGCGTTGCTGGGATTGCCGGGAGGGAATGTTTGCTACAGGCCTTGTGGTCTTCCCCTGTCACCCCGGGCTTTTTAAAAGCTGCTGTCACTGTAACTCTTCCAGACACCTCTGGAGAAGGTGAATGGGGCTGTCATGTAATTTGGGGTGAATGGGGCTCTGGTGTAATCTGGGGTGAATGGGGCTGTCATGTAAAGTTCTTGCCCAGCTGAAACAAAATCCAGCGTTTTAAGCAGAAGGTGCTGTTGTTGAGCTTTATTTAAGAGAAAGATCTGTAAACACAGGGTTAAAGCTTCTGCTAATAAATAAATTCTTCTCCTTTCTCTTGGGAAAGCAGCTTCTGTGTGTGTGAAAGCCCCAGAGAAATCCCCTGGTGTTTGCTGGTGGATGCTCACTCGGTGTGAGTCAGGGCAGTTGGTTTTTCCTGTGCTCACAGCTGGAGTTGCCAGGCTGGAGCTGTTGTGAGGGATGCAGGATTTTGTAAACAGCCCCTGGGGTTGTGTCCCCAGCCCAGGCACAGACAGGGGGAGAGGCTGGGCTGGGATGGATGCTGGGTTTGCACATCTGCTTGCCACCACTAAATGCTGCTGTTGGTTTGACCAAAAGTTGAAAAGATTTTTATTAAATGCTTAAAAAAATAGAAGATAATGAAAGCATAAGTCTGGGAGAGTGTGGGAGCGCAGATGGAAGTGAAAATGGATGAGGATATGTGTGTATAAAGATGCTATATGTATTTATGTATCTTAAGTTCTTAAAGTAGGAAGTATCTTGTATTTTACTTACAGGCACCTTTTAGTCAAAAACCCCCTGAAATTTAATGCTTTGATGAGAAAACTATGGTTAAGAAAAGGACATTTCAGTAAAAAGTTCTAGTCTTGGAACAGCACTCCTCTGAAATTCTGATAATCCCCATCAAGCTTTAATACCGGTGGTTTATGTCCAGTGTTTCTTTGTTTTTGTTTTTTTTTAACTTTTTAAACAAGGGATCTACCAGGCAAGAGTTATTGCTGGTAATGGCACTTCAGTATTTGCAGGAGAATCTGGTTTTGGGGTTGCTCTCAATTTGCTCAAATTTTAACTTGCTTTTTAAATAGCTTCAGTATATTTCCTTTTTATGGGTGAACCCTTCTGAGAATTTTCTCCCTTTTAATGACAAACTGGTGGCATTCCCTACATATTGTCCTTCGGTGTCATTATTCATTTCCACAGAAAATCAGGAACTTCCAGTGAGTTGCTATTTATTTTAAGCTATCCCATAATTTAAAAAGTATTTCAGCTGTTTGGCTCATGAACTGGTTACTCACATCATGTGTCCCTCTAGCCCTTGGTCTGGGATATACGGTGTCGCATCCAAAATTAAGAAGTGAAATTAAAAATTAAGAAGTACAATTAAGAAGCCTTGGTGTGCAGAGAGCAGACTTGTGTTTCCTGTGGAAATGTCAGGTCAGGAAAGGGGAGTGTTGTTTATCACATTGCCAGAATGATTGATTTGTGTCTGGTCTCTTCCCTCAGGATGTGCCTGGCTGCTGGAGTCGGCAGCAAAGTTTTTCCACTGCAATTTTCGTAATTAAATATTGTGGGCTATTTTTAATTTCAATTAATTCAGCATAATTCAAAGTGATTTGCAGCACGCTGTAGTTTTAATACCACATGATTTAGACTTAACTAATTATTTTGATTGAAATATCTTTTCCTTGCTAAACATGTCCCTTCCTATTGCCAAATGATTTAGACTTATCTGATTATTTTGATTGAAATATCTTTACCTTGCTAAATGAAATACGTCCCTTCCTGTTTCACTTGTCAGCTTTATCTGGTAGTTGCTCAAGGAGGTGATATAATTTCAAACTTGGTTGTTTGGTTTTTTTTTTTATTTGGTTTTTAATCTGGTGCCTTTCTCCTGCTGGCAGCAGGAGTGGAGGTATAGGAAATATCTGCCTGTATTTACTGAGCCCAAATACAGCAGGAGTTAATATGAAGGGACAGACAGGCTGTTTGCAGACCAGCCTGGAAACTGGGTTCTGTTAGAAGCACACATATATTTCTGTATATTTATACACACAGAGAGAAGGACAGACAGACACAGAAAGGAGGGTCATTAATGCCATGGCAGTGGCTCATATATGTAATAGATGTGATCTCAGATGGGTAATAAATTACATTTCAGCCAGTGATGTATATTTTGATTGGTTTAACTTCCAGAATGTTAAAACATGATGAAATATATTTTTGAAATGATCAACTTTCATTTTTTTCCAACTCAGCTCTTTTTCTTCTTTAGTCTTTGAGGGTTTCTAAATTTTTTTTGTTTTAATCCAAACTTCTGCTTTGGATGTTTCATTGTTTAGAATGAATCCTGAAGTGAGCGGTTCCTGTGTACTCACAGCCTGTCATCTCTGTGTTTGCTGGCGGAAAAAATAACATGTCATTGATGTTAAATAATCTGTTTCTCTTCCAGGTGATCGGAGCCCTCGTCCTCGGCGTTGGGATTTATGCAGAAATTGAAAGACAGAAGTACAAAACTCTAGAAAGTGCCTTTCTAGCCCCAGCAATTATTTTAATACTTCTGGGCATTGTAATGTTCCTGGTATCCTTTGTGGGTGTACTGGCTTCTCTGAGAGACAATTTATGCCTTCTGCAAGCAGTAAGTGTTGGAATTTTTATTCCTAGTTTCTAAGGCTTGTTGCTTTTGCTTTTCCACTCTGAATTCACATCCAGAACTCTGTCTGCACTGAAAAATATTTTAACAAGGTTTCTTTTTTTCTAATTAAATCTGAATTTAATGGCTCCTTCCCAGCAGTTCAGGTGTTATGGAAGCTGAGCAGGAATGTGAGTTATTATCAGGCGGTGTGTATCTTGTGCAATCTCAGCTGCTGACGTGCCAGCTGATGCTGGGTGTCAGCCCAGGGGCCCTGGCTCAGTTGCCAGGGTCTGTCTGTCCTCCCTGGGCAGTGCAATGCAGAGGGGAGATGCAGAAATGTGTGTCCAAAGTTAGACATGGAGCTTTGAGAGGGAGAAATGAAAGGCACGAGGTTTTTCTCCCCAGTGCCTCTGAAAAGGTGAATTTTAGGGAAATCCCTGTGGCTGCAGATGGAAGCTGCACGTGTGACTAATTAAAATTAAGGTGTGCAAACTTCATTTCCACCTGCACAGAATCACACAGAGTTTGGGTTGGAAGGGACCTTTTAAAGGCCGCCTGGTCTGACCCCTTGCAGTGAGCAGGGTCACCTTCCACCAGACCAGGCTGCTCAAAACCCGACCCAGCCTGGCCTTGTCACATCAGTGCAGTCTAACAAAATGCCAAATTCCTGGCTTGTTATGGAGGGCAAGGCCAGAAATAACCATGGATTTTGAAGCTATACTGGAATTTTACTGAGAGCCCCTCCTCAGGCTTCTTCCCCACTGAGCATGGTGGTGTGTCGGATGCCAGGAACATTTTCAGTTCCCGTCCTGGTGGCAAACCCAGCTGGGCATTGAACAAAGCAAGTCCCTGATGCCAGCTTCCCGGGCAGATTCCAGATTTAGCAGGAGAAAAGACACCTGTCTGGTGAATTCCTGACCCTGAGCACACAGGAGTTAAAGCACCTTTCAGGGGAGAGCGCGAGGGATTATTTTCAGACAAGGGATCTGAAAACTTCACTGCTGCTGAAGCTCATTGTTACACAGCAGACCTAAATTCACTCAACACCTGTCTTTTATGCCTGAAGGGTTGGGAAAACATTTCAAATACTGGCATGCAGCAGCTCTCTCACAGTGCAATGGATTTTTTAATGTTTTTTCACATTTTGCACACGCTTTGATGGGCAGTCATGGATGCACACGTGGTTGTATGTGAGTGCACTTGTGAGCACATGTATATACACAGGCAAATAAACGTGGGAAGCAGCACATAAAAGCTACTAAGCCTGGAATTTTGCTCTGATTTAGCACTGGCAGTGTAGAAGAAGGTGGTTTGGATTATCTTAAGGTGTGCTGCTGCTTTATCCACTAATTGAAAGCTAACAGGTAAGTGCTGGTTTTGTAGGAAGCAAAGATAAAAACATGAAGTGTGGTTTGTTTTCAGCAGCCCATCAATGTGCTTCTCTGGGATGCTGGTGTGGAAAGGAATATCTTGGCAGGATAATTTCCTCTAATGGTTTTGAGTCCGTTCAGAGCAGAAAAATAATGTGCTTGCCAATTGGGCAAAACCCAGAATAATTTAAGTAAGGAAAAAAGGCTTTCTCCTGACATTGACAGTTTCATAAGAACAAACCCATAATTTTGTGTTTTCCTTTAAAATCGCATGCTGAAAGCCAAGTTTATTGGCAATAGAATGCTAAACTTGAACTAATTTCAAGAGTAATTGGAGTTCTGGCTAATGACTCACTTGCACTTGTTTTCCTGCAGTTCATGTACATCCTTGGCATCTGCCTGCTGATCGAGCTGACAGGTGGAGTGGTGGCCCTGATCTTCAGGAACCAGGTGAGCTGCTTGCTTCAGGTGCTGGCATGGTTGAGCTCTGCTAAACAACAGCTGCTGTCTTGGCTTGGAAGAACAGGTGCCTGCTAAGGAAGGCAGGAACATCCCCTGAAATGGAGAATGTGAACCCCCACCCCTGCTTGGAATTGCTATAAATTTTAAAATAAGGGGCTCTCAGGCAAAAATATGGGAGCAGGAATAACAGTTCTTTAATAGGGAAGACAATAAAAGGATAAAATGAACAATGCAGTAAACCAAAACAACACTGAGAGAGTCAGAACCCAACCTGACACCCTGTGGGTCAGGGTGCTGGCAGCAGTCCCATTGGAATTGTGGCTCAGCCCTCCTGCAGTGTCAGGGGTGGTTCTGCTGGAGCAGGGATCCTGCAGAAAGCTGCAGTCTCTTCCTCTGAAGATCCAGGGGAAGAGGCAGCTGCTGTTCCTCTGGGCAATCCAGTGGAGAAGCCGTGCTGGTGTTCCAGAATCGCCAGATTATATCCAGGTAGGAATGCTTGGCTCCTCCCTCTGGGCTCACATCTCCCAATGGGATGCTGCAGTTCTTATCAGCCATGCAGGGACATTCAATAGCTGTTATCAGCTGGTGTCTCCCCAGTTGTGGAAGAGATAAGGAAAGCTGCCCACTGGACAGAAGACAGCTGCCATACAGATGGTAATAGAATACATCTTGCCTTGCTGTCTGGGGCAGCTGCTCAAGTTGTCCCCTGAGCAGTCCTTGACAGAGCTCTGGAGTCAGCTCCAGGCTTTTCAGGGCTCAGCAGTGGGGTCTGTCACTGTTCTGGAGAGGAATTCCAGGTTAAGGAGCTTGGAGGAAGTCTGGTGGCTACAAATGTGCAATACAGGCAGAATGAGTTTCCAGCTCTTGGTGGATGACAGAATGCTTTCTTCTGTTTTGCCATCTGGGTCTGACTGCTGATTTGGGACGTTTCCAGACAGATTTGGAGGCTGTTGTTTTTTAATGGTCCAGTGTTTTGCCTCAGTTGAAGGACAGCCCTTCCCTGCCCATGTCCATAAGCAACATAACAAATTTATACAGGAGACTCCATCATTGACAAGCATGCTATAGCTGTATTCAACCTTTGATTTTTCTGCACAGAAAGCAGCAGACTATTCAGTTAGACATGCTTTAAAACATAAATGTTTTCACTATGGCAAGTACTAGATGCCTATGCTTTGATTTATAGCAGGACAGCTACACTTAGGGACAGCTTTCTTCCCTTGTTTTTCAAGGTTAGTGGAGAAGTTTGGGTCAGTATGGGGAGAAAAGAAAGTATTTATGGAAGTTTAGTGTAGTAGCCTCTATATATGTCCTGTTTGTTTTGCATGTCATGTGCATTTCCCCCCATTTCTTTCTCTACTTCCTTTTCAAATCTGTAGAGTCTAAATGAGGTTTTTGACCAGCTAGGAGGGTCTTGTATTGTTTCTCATCACTGATGTGATAATATTTTTTGTTCTGGTTAGTTTGTGGGTGTTGCGGTTTGTCATACTGAGAAGATGAGTGGGTGTATTTCAGGTTTTCTGACCTGTAAGGCTTTAACTTTGTCATTTCAGCAGCTGGATTGAAAGGAAAGTTGTTACATTCTGGTAGTGATTAGTCCCTGGTTTTGCTGTGCTGAGATCATGCTGGATCTTGAAAACTAAATACTCTTTTTTTTTCTTTTCTCTCATCTTCTGAACTTTAAAAACAGTTTGTTGATATAATTTTAATATGCCATGCTGAGGAGACACTATTTTACATCTGCGTGCCACACTGCCGTATTTCTCAAAACAACCACTGTAAAACATACAAACACACCTTTTTTTCCACTCCATCTGGAGGAAAGCTCTCTATCTGGCAATTATGGACTCTTTGGAAAATCAAATTGATGGAAAATAAAATTCCTGGATGGCGGTGACGCAGCCAAGTCTGGCTGCTCGGGGCGTGGTGCAGACCACGGGGCCAAGATCCACCACCCAACCCTGCTGCTCTGCCATCCAGGAATGAGGAGGGTCCCCAGGGACAGGATCCTGGGGTATCCATGTCCCAGGGTGATGGGACCATCTCTGGGAGGTGCTGGGAGGGTCTCAGCAGTGAGAGGTGTCGCAGTGCTGGAGCTTGCCAGCCCAACCCAGCACTGAGGCTGCTTCCCTAGAGGGGAACAGATGGTTGGTCCCTGCAGGGTTTGCTAAAATGTGTTTGTAAGGAGTGTTTTGGTTTTTTCTCAAAAAAAAAAAAAGGGGAAAAAAAGCCTTTTCCTTTGTGCTCATCAGTTACACTTGTCACTTTAAGCTGCTCTTCCAATTCCGTTCCAGCCCATGTGCCCATTGTGCAACCCATGGATCTTGTTTTCCTTTCGCTTTCTAGACAATCAAATTTTTGAATGATAACATTAGAAGAGGAATCGAGAATTACTATGATGATTTAGACTTCAAGAACATCATGGATTCTGTTCAAAAGCAGGTTTGTTGGGTTTTTTTTTTTCCCTTGGACTAACTCAGCAGCAGCTTTGAGTTTTTCCAGTGGTGTTCCAATCAAATTGTTACTAATGAGATCTTGTGTGTCATCTCTTATGGTGTTGCTGCTGAGGTCAGGGCTCATGCAGCAGTCCAGCTGGATTTAAAACCATTTAAATGGTTTTAAAATTTAAAACCCTCTTACATCACTGCAAAAAGAGAGGCCCAAAATGCAGCTTTTGCCTTGGCAGGTGCAATTCAAATGCCTAAGGTCAGACCCTACAAACCTGTAGGTTTATAGTGGCCCCACAGCTGGATTGAGACAAATTCAGCCTGAATTCCAGCCATGGCCTTGCACTCAACGCTTCTGCTGGCTGGTGCAGGAGATTGAGAAGCATCTTGGTAACAGGAGGCGTTGGAAAAAGAGAAATAAAGAGAAATGAGGTGGCATTTAGGCTGCCACAATTGTGTGGCTGCTCGAGGGCATGCACAGAGCTCTTTAACAAGGTGGTTATTGGAGGGAAATACCCTTGGAAGAGTATTTACCTGTCATTAAAATTCAGAAACTGTGGTGAGCCCAGCTGGGCATTACTTAATGGCATGTGGGGTTGACTCACAGCCTTTTTTTTATTTTTTTATTTTTTTAATGAGGCTGATCTGTTGAAATGTTTATTAGGTTATTGAAGAGCACTGCCATCAGCTCAGAGGCTGTAGAAGAAGCAACAAGTGTTCAGCAAGGTGATGTCAGGGCCCATGTGATGTCTGTGACCATGCCAAGTAATGGTTATTAAAAAAATTGACTTAGGAAGTGCTCCATGTATTCTAGGACATCGTTATGGAGATGGCAGCCTGCTTTGAAAAACAAAGTTAGCATGGAAAGTCTGTCAGAAGCAGAGCATCCTGAGGAAATTTTGTCATTGGACTTCATAGTGCTTTAAATTTTCCATGCACTGCCCAAAATGATGGCTACGTTCATGTTAGTGATTAAATGAGCTCCTTCTTTCCCCTTCGTTTAAATTATAAAGGGAATATTTATATTAAGTCACTGTAAACTTGAGAGTATTTGTTTGCCAGCTTTCAGTTCTTCTAAATTACACCCACAATGTTTTGCTGAGATGATTTTATGCCTTAGAGCAATGCTTTTGTCTTTTAGATCCAGTTGGAAATGTGGTTGGAACCCTTAAAACAACTGCAGAGGTAGATTACAGGTCAGGATAGAGCCAGTGTAAAAGCACTGCTGAATGATGTCCAGAGCTGGAAAGAGAATTTCTCAGCTCAGAAAAGATGGGAGGTGCAACTTGGCACTGGGTACTTTGCTCTGGCACCCTGGGTTATAGCTGAACAGGTGACAGAGGAGAATTACCTTCATCTTTAATTCTTTTTTAATTGTATTTATAATGTACATTCATACATGCCATGCTTATAAAATGACAGAATTTTTTGGTAGCTCAGGGGCTTTTAAAATTGTTTTATTCTTACTTTGTTTTCAAAGAGTTTAAGGTAGAAATTTCCTTTTCCTTTTCCTTTTGGAATCATAGAATCATTTGGGTTGGGGAAGACCTTAAAGATCATTGAGTTTTGTGTCTTTTTTAAATTTTATTTTTATTTTTTTCTCCAGTTCAAGTGCTGTGGTGGGGAGGATTACAGAGATTGGTCCCAGAATGTGTACCACAACTGTGAGGCTCCAGGACCACTGGCTTGTGGGGTGCCCTACACTTGCTGCATCAGAAATAAGGTAACTCCTGGCCCCTCAGCATCACTGCTGTTCACCCAAAAAGGAACCTGACTTCAGGAGGTCTGGGTGAGAAGTGAAGGAAAATGGGTCCTTTCCCCCCTGTATCACAGGAAGGTGTTTGTTACGTGTGCACACTCATTTTTGGTGCGTGGGAATGGGTCTGTTTAAATCTGTGATGAGCTTTGATTTATTCTCAGAAACCAAAGCTAGACAGTGATGCTTTGAGTCTTAGCTGTTTTAGAATAAGAACCTGCAGCTGGATGGAGCAGAACAACTCAGGATTTTGCCTTCAGGAAAGGGGAAGGTGCTAAAATAAAAACTTCTCCAGGGAAAAACACTGAAATAAAAACTTCTCCAGGGAGTATATTCACTGCCAGCTGGGGAAGGGAGGATTAGGCTGCTTGCATCCCATGAAGTGTTAAGCTCAGGGGAGTTGAAGGAGGGCAGGAGAAGCCCCAGATGGAGGTGTGGTCCCTGCACGGTGAGGGCTGGTGGCTCTGAGCAGGAGATGCTGCTGCTGCTGAGCCCTGTGTGGAGCCAGCACCAGGGCTGTGCATGGCTGCCCCAGGAAAAGACAGCCAGAAGGTGCATCAATCTTACTGTGTTTGACAAATCCTTCCAAATACAGTCTGGTTTCTGTCCTGGAAAGCTGCAGATATGGTTTGTGATTACTCATGGGCTTTGTAGTCATGGAAAACTCCAGCTAATGTGGGTGCCTGGGTTCTGATCCTCTGTAAAAGCCTCCTGCCAACAGCAGCCCTTGCTGGGGGGGCTCTGAAGGAACTATCTTCGTGTCAAATTGTTTATTAAACACTTACATTAGTGGAGCAGATAGAAATTAGCCTCAAATGCTTATAATCCTCAGTTTCCAATGCGTTTATCTCTGCTGTGTGCATTTGCTTATGCCACGACGTCCTGTTACAAGTTCTGTGTTTAAAGTTAAAGGATGGGGCTGCCCTCCTTGTGGTGACATATTTTGGGAGTGCCCACGTGTCTGTCAGTCAGGCTTCAGCCATTTTGGGAACATGAAATCACTCACAGCCAGCACAACATGCTGGTGCCCAATACTGACACTGAATTAATTCCAAGTGGATTTATTCCCTGTGCTTGGGCAGATGGGTGCCCACACAGTTCCCAGCAGCCCTGTGGGACACTCTGAGCTTTTTCTTCTAGGAATGTGCTGAACAACTGTGAATTGTTTGTCAGACAGTTGTGTGTGTTCAAGGTGAGAGCCCAGCTTAAAAGCTTCTCATTTTCCTCCGTGCCTTTGGCTTTGTTTTCTGCCTCCTTTGGTGCCAGTGCTTTTTTACATTGGATGATTTTCGTTTTCATGATTTTCAGGTTGGCTTTTCCAGGCTTTCAACGTAGAGCCTTGGAACCCACAGAAGGCATTACATGGCTGCAGAAAATGTGTTAGTAATGTGTGGTGAACGCAAGCACTCAGTCTCTTTTGAATATATGAGTTTTATATTCATGTATAGAATGGTATCGTATGGATATTTTAATGAATTTGGTGTTGTAAACAGCATTCATAGTACTGGGAGTTATTTGGAACTGAAGATATTTCTGAGCTTAAATTTGTCATCATCTTGGCACGAAGGCTGTGTTAACCCCTGGTTTTAGTAATAAGGTGAGTTAAGTTCTTAAGGCTCTAAAAGGAAATCCAGCTGTTCCTTCTGTGGAAGCAGCTGTGTCACTCAGCTCTGTCACAGCTTGGTTTGGATGCTGGTGCCACCCTGCTTTTGTTGGATAGGGATGGCTCAAACTGTCAGTGACACACTGACAACACTCATTGCTCTAAAATCACATGGAGCTCTAACTAAATCAGACACTGGGGCTGCTGGGATAAACTGGTGTTGGACTGGGAAATGACCCTGTCATTGCTTTCACATGAGCTGGGTGAGCACAGGGTAAAAATAATATTTCTATGGTTCCAGTTTCCTGCTGCAGTTCATGTTTGTTGTTTTCTTTTCAGACAGACATTATCAACACTATGTGTGGATACAAAACCATTGACCAAGAGGTAACGTAGCAGTGCCCACCCTGGCATGGCAGAGGCTGCTGCTTCTTTTTTTCTCTGTTATAAAAGTGTTTTCTGTGTGCTTTCATCTGCCAGGCAGTTAAATTGGCAATTAAAATGGTTCTTTTTTTCCTGGAATAATTTCTATATATGAGAAAAAAACCTCATCTTGTTTGATTTTTGTATCTTCCCTTCTTTCCATTTTCCTCGATTCCTTGTTTGTTGACGACTTCCCCATGCTAATTGCACAATTAATGCACAAAAAGCTGCTTTCAAAATGTGAAGCAGTGGCTTGAGTCAGGGAAAGCTTTTAGTACTTAGAACCCAGAGTTTCTCACTGAGTAAAATTGGCATTGATAAAAGCTGGTTTTAAGTATTTTACACTCCAGGAGTGGGTGTTTTATTTTTGAGCCCGTGGTAGCGCACCTGGAGGAGCAGTGGGATTTCCCTGGCTGTGTTGGCTGCCTTCTTCTCCCTCCAGCCTCCTCTTTAGGGAACAGCCCCAGAGGAGGGACTGCCAGCTCAAGGCAGTAATTGCAGAGTGATTAAGAGGGGAAATTGGTAATTGCATCTGCCCTGAGTTCTCCACTGCTGGCTTTGGGGTGCTGGGAGGAGGCAGGGAGGGGGCTGGTCTGGAAATCTCCTCTCCCCAGCTCATTTGAGGCACTTGGAGCACAATGCCAGCCTGGGTTGTTGGTTTTTGGGATTACTGGTTATCTTTAAATACAGCTTGTCTTCATTCACGTTCATTGATTTGTGGCTTAATCACCTGAACCTGCAGCCAGGCTCCAACACAGAGCACTTCAGCTTCTGCTTAACTTCACCCCATTCACTGCTTAGGACCCTCTGCAGCCTCAAGTGCTTTTATATTATGGGCTGGGGTCAGGGAGCAGCACAGCTTGCAGGACTGAATCTGAAATCCTCTTGTTCCTGTCCTTTATTGGGTCTTCGTGCAAACAATTTATGTTTTTCCACTGATGTGTTTTCAACTTGGGAGCAGAGATGAAAGCTAAAGAGAGACCTCTCTGCTTGCCAAGTGGTCTTAAACGAGGATTGGGTGCATTTCTTGTTGAAAAATAGCTGCAACAAACAGGTTTAAGACAATGAAGTTACTTATTTGGGTGTAGAATAACTTTTCAAAAATAGAGTGATTTGTTGAGGTGTGGAGAGCTTAACAACAGATGGAAGAGTTACTGAAGAGGTCTTTGTTGAACTCAGTGGGTTTAAGGAGGTGGGAAGGCAGACCACATCTGGCTCCCTGAGTTTTGAGGTGCCACAAGCACGTCCCAGCAGTGGAGCTCCTGCTGAGCCCTGCCTCTGGTGTTTTGCAGCGCTTGAGCGTTCAGCACGTGATCCACGTCCGAGGCTGCACCAATGCTGTGCTCATTTGGTTTCTGGACAACTACACCATCATGGCTGGAGTGCTGCTTGGCATACTGCTGCCCCAGGTGAGAGGGTGTCCACTGTGAGGGGGAACATCTGGTTTGTTGGTATGTGAAATCCCATTTGACCATAATCATCATTTTATTTTCGGATTTAATGTAACTGATAAGCTGGGATGGCATTCTGGCATTTGAACCAAAATCTCATTTGTCAGTATGTGAAATCCCGTTTAACCACAATCATAATTTTCTTTTTGAATTTAATGTTACTGATAAGCTGAGATGACATTTGGTCATTTCGTAGCATCACTGTTGCAGGGCTTGGTGAGGCAATTCCCTTTAATGTAACTGATAAGCTGGGGTGGCATTCTGGCATTTGAACCAAACATCTCATTTGTCAGTATGTGAAATCCCATTGAATTTTGAATTTAATGTAACTGATAAGCTGGGGTGGCATTCTGGCATTTGAATCAAAATCTCATTTGTCAGTATGTGAAATCCCATTTGACCATAATCATAATTTTCTTTTTGAATTTAACTGATAAGCTGGGGTGGCATTCTGGCATTTGAATCATTTGTCAGTATGTGAAATCTCATTGAATTTTGAATTTAATGTAACTGATAAGCTGGGGTGGCATTCTGGCATTTGAACCAAAATCTCATTTGTTAGAAATCCCATTTGACCATAATCATAGCTTTCTTTTTGAATGTGACTGATAAACTGAGGTGGCATTCTGGCATTTGAATCATTTGTCAGTATGTGAAATCCCATTTGACCACAATCATAATTTTCTTTTTGGATTTAATGTGACTGATAAGCTGGGGTGGCATTCTGGCATTTGAACCAAAATCTCATTTGTCAGTATGTGAAATCCCATTGAATTTTGAATTGAATGTAACTGATAACTGAGGTGGCATTCTGGCCATTTAGTAGCATCACTGTTGCAGGGTTTGGTGAGGCAATTTGCTTTTTCTAGGGTTTTTTTTTGAGTCCTGGGGCTGGGCCAACATCAAAACCACTGTTAAGTCCTATTCCCTAAACAAACATAAGTTTTTTTTTAACCTCCTTCCCTAAGTAACCTAAAAAAAAAAAATTACACTCAAAAACCTAACAAATCCATAATTAGTTAATTAGTCCGTATTTAAAATACAACAAACAAAGCTACAATTTTCAACAATAACAAAGCAATGGATTTCTACTCTGGAAAATTTCTACTCTCATTGTGGTGGTGTTCGCAGGGGTCTGAGGATGAGGGAAGAGATGAGGATCTGACTCCATGTTTCAGAAGGCTTGATTTATTATTTTATCATATATGTTATATTAAAACTATACTAAGAGAACAGAAGAAAGGATTCCATCAGAAGGCTTGCAAGGAATAGGAAAGAATGGAATGAATAACAAAAACTCATGATTCTCAGAGAGTCCGAGACAGCTGGACTGTGATTGGCCATTAATTAGCAACAACCACATGAGACCAATCACAGATGCACCTGTTGCATTCCACAGCAGCAGATAATTATTGGTTTTCTTTTCCTCTGAGGCCTCTCAGCTTCTCAGGAGAAAAAATCCTAAGGAAAGGACTTTTCATAAAACATGTCTGTGACACCTCACCATCATCAACCACAAAATAATAAAAAAAGCTAACCCTCTAAACACAAATCCTAAAAAGCATAACACAAAAAACCTGTATACAAACAATCTCTATATACAACAAACCCAATAAAAAACCATAACACGAAAAAATTCAACGCTTAAAAAAAATAACGATAGCAAAAATTGTTTTCTCAAATAATGTAAACCTATGAATCCAAACTTAATACCCTGTATGTGGTGGTGTTCAGAGGGGTCCCAGAACGAGGGAAGAGATGAGAATCTTGACTCCATGTTTCAGAAGGCTGATTTATTATTTTATGATATATGTTATATTAAAACTATAGTAAAAGAATAGAAGAAATTATTTAATCAGAAAGCTTGCAAGGAAAGGAATGGAATGATAACAAAAGCTCGTGACTCTCAGAGGGTCTGAGCCAGCTGTGACTGGACATTAATTAGAAACAACCAACATGGACCAATCACAGATGCACCTGTTGCATTCCACAGCAGCAGATAATCAATGTTGACATTTTGTTCCTGAGGCTTCTCAGGAGAAATAATCCTAAGGAAAGGATTTTTCATAAAACATGTCTGTGACATCTCACCATCATCAACCACAAAAATAATAAAAAATGCTAACTCTCACAGCCTCCAAACACAGATGCTAACAAGTATAACACACAAATACCTACATAGAAACAATCTCTGTATACAACAAACACAATAAAAAAACCATACCGCAAAAAATTTAACCCTTCAGAAAATGATAGTGAAAACTGTCTTCTCGAATAATGCAAACCTATAAATCCAAACCTGATAGCATGTACGTGTGTGATATAACAAGTGCCTTTTGTGGTTCCTTGGCAGTTCCTGGGGGTGCTGCTGACGCTGCTGTACGTGACCAGGGTGGAGGACATCATCACGGAGCACAAGCTGGGCCAGAGCCTCTTTGGGGATGCTCCTGCCCCCGCCCTGGCCGGGGCCGGCTGCTGCATGTGCTACCCTGGCTGAGGGGGAGCCCAGCCCTGCCCGAGCAGCAAACCCAGCTGGGCACACACTGGGCTGCTGCAGCAGCCAGCAGCCAGCAGTGGGGACAGCCAGGACGCAGCAGAGGGGCCCCGTGGGGCTCCTGGGGCATTAATTCCTTTGAGTGATTGCTGGGAGATAACACAGCCAGGAAAACTGGGGAAGAGCTGAGCTTCCATTTCCAGGAGCTCTCTTTGCATCTCTGGATGTCATATTTAAGTGTTTGTGCTTCTCCAGCTTTGTTTCCTTCCTCCTTCCAGAGAGATTTCTTGCTGATCCACACGGTGACCATGAAAGCTGTGTTTAATAGTGGGGTTTTATGCTAATCATGATGAATTTACTGACAATAATGGATGTGATGCTGATCGCTTTCATTGCTCAGTGCCTTTCAGTAACGGGGCAAATGCCAGTGTCAAATCAGTCAGGTAATGCTTGATCTATTTTTTAATGCAGTTTATTACTGTGTGGCTTTTGTATAAACTTACAAGATGTTTGAGTCTTGGATGTACTGTATTTTTCCCCTTTAGTAAATTAACTAGGTGATTGATGACTTTATATTTTTTGGAGTTCTGTATGTCGAGATGTTTCTAAAATTTCCTGTTGAAATAAAACCAATGAGTCGTTTTTTCTTAAAAAAAAAAGCACACGGGTTTTGTTTAAAATTATTTTTGTTTTCTTATGTAAGTTAGTCCCTAAAATGGTGAATCAAAAGGTAGAAGTGGCAGGAGCTATGATTCTGGCTTGGGTGCTGCCTGCCTGGGATTTTGGAGAGTGCCTGAACATCTGTGCCTCCCTTGCTTCTCTCAGTCCACCAAGAGCTCCGGGGTTTTTGTTGGTGCTCCTTTGTCCTGAGCGTTTCTGTGCAGTCTCTCCAGCCCCAGACAGGCCTGCAGGCAAAATGCAAAACCTAATTATCATTCATATTGCAATTAAACCCAAGTCAGGATGAGAATAAAGCAGGTTTATATCCTGAATATGAATCTCTTCTTTTCCAAACGCTTCACTAAGAAAAACAGGGCAACATCTGATATTATTCATTCCTTGCTGCTTTTTGTTGTTGTTTAAAAAAAAAAAAATTCTCGTCCTGGACATTTTTTTCCCGCTTTCTTCAAAACTCGGCATTTTCTGCTTAACTCTCTGCCTTCACCCAGAATTTCTGAACAAATTTTGTGCATTTCCAGGAGCAAAAGAAAGACTCATCTAATTCCTGGGTGTTGCTGGTGGTTTTAGGGACAGAGATCGCAGTGCCAGGTCCACAGCACGCTCTAGTGGCTGCTGCTTAACATGGCTACTACTTAATATTTAATTGCTCCTTTTCACCCAAAATTTCCTGCTCTCTGTCTTGAATGATGTGTTCTGGTAGGTTCAGAAGCCAGGTGTGTTTTAAGGGTGGGTTTGTGTACGAGGAGAGGGAGGAGGAGCAGCTTGGGAGGATGGGAAAGTTGAAGCTGGAGTTGGTTTGTAGCAGGGACAGGGCTGGGAAGGTGGCAATGACAAAGGTAATTTTCCTTTAATGACAAAATTAAGGGTTTTTTTTTTCCTAATAAATGTAAATTTGGGGTTGATGTGAAATATGAGGTAGCCCAGAAACCAGGAGGTGGCACAAGTGTGGTTAAACTTCGGGTGGTTTAAATGAAATGGGGAGAGTATTTTGGGATACAGGAGAGCATTTATCCCTAACAAAGAAAATTTGTGGGCTGTACTGGATTTTCAGCCATCCTTCACGGTGTTTGGGTGGGAGTGATGTCAACCTGACAATCACAAAGTAAACCCTGTGTGATTTTGTTTAACAAATGATTGATTCAGAATCTCCTGACCCTTCCCATTCCCTAGGATCTGAGGAAATGAACTCTTGGCTCACAGGCCACGGGGGCTGGAGGGAGGGATGATGCCTCTGGGAGGTGGCTGGAGGAGAGAGATGCAGCAATTCTCTGCTCAGCTGCCTCCTCCAGAGAGCTGATGAGAAAATTGTCTTCAGATGGGTGAAGAATGCTGATCTAATTTAATCCCACAGCTGGGCTGCTCCTCACACATGCATCCTTAACCTGCTTTAAGAAAATGCTCCTTGGCTGCTCCTTGAAAGCCTGAGACAGCTCCAGAAAATCCCAGAACTATGGATTATTCTGTGTTTGTGATTTTCAAGCGCTCTGGCAGCTGTGAGCTGCCAGTGGTTCATGCTCCATGTGTTCCTGCTTTCCATCAGGGCTCAGAAAAAGAGATTTACCTCTCTATTCCTGGGTGAGCTGGGTGCCCGGCTGGAGCACCGTGCACAGGATGTAAAAATAATAAACAAATACAAATCAATGCAAAGCTTTAATTAGCAGAGGAGAGATGCCGAGCAGGTCTCCCTCTGGTGGCGCGGGTACCGCAGGGCACTCACTAAATCCCTGCTCGCTGGGAATGGGATCTCTGCACCCGCACATCCAGGGTTTCTTCAGCGGCCCTTTCCCCTGCTCTGCTTCCAGAAGCTCCTTTGGGCAGGCACAGCTTCCAAGGGAATCCCTGGAGAGCCTCTGCAGTGCTCATCACCTGCTCCTGTGACGCTCAGGATGCAGCTGCTGCTCACAGCTTCACCTTCATTCCTCACGGGTGGGATGAGCTGATTTCCCCACGATGGGGAAAAACACCAGTGTTTAAGATGTAAAGACTACTTAGCTAGAAGTTGTTTTGTAGATTTGTGTTCCTAAAGCTCTTTTCTTCGCTAGGGCTTCCCAGCATTCACGACTTTTCTGCAGCTGATTTTTCAAAGGTTCTTGTGTGGGTTCAGGAATTGAAATTCCTGGGCGTGGTGGGTGCTGAGCTGCAGAGGGAGATCACCTGAACCCCAGGAACAGCCGTGGCACAGGAGCTGCTTTGGGGTTGCATCTTCCTTCAATGTCTGTGCCTGAAGAGGGGCAGCATCTTCATCTGAGCTGGGGGAGCAGCGCTGCTGTTTGTCTGTCAAAATTGCTGCTTAAAACTGACACGGCTCCACCTGGGTTGGCACTGGGGATGGAAGAACTGCTCGGGTTTGGGTTCAGCTCCTGGCCTGAAGTGTCTCCTCTGCAGCTCCAAGGGACAAAGCTTTGCCCTGCAGCAGCCCTCAGAGCCCTTGGCAAAGGCAGCTGTTAAATGCCCCCAGGAAAGAGGGAGTCTGGGCATTTCTTTTTCCTGCTCCTTTGCAGGAGGTACCTTTTCTTTTCCTGTGGAATGTTTTGTCCTTGTGGAGAGCTGAAAGCTGCTGTGCTGGGAGAAGAGGGGAGCCAACCTGCCGGGGATGTGCACACCAGGACAAAGCCACCTCATCCTCCTGGGCATTGGGGACAGCTTTTCTGATCCCAACCCCACCACAGTGCTCAGCCCTGCTTGGAGATCCAGCAGCAGGCTCCTGGGATGGGGGGTTTTGCCTGGGGAAGCACAAGGAGCTCCTGGCTCTGGTCCCAGGATGCTGGAGCAAAGCAGAGCAGCACAGCCCCCTCCAGCTTGAGGCTGCACCTTCCTGGGTTAAATAAACACAGAGCTGAGGGGTTTGGGGGGAGCTGGGGAAAACCTGCTGGCTGCAGGGCAAGAGCCAGGGGCAATGCAGCCCTCTGAGGTCCCTGGAGCTGCATGCAGGCCCTGGCAAAGCTGAGCTGCTGTGGAATATTGGTTCTTGGAGAAGTCTGTGTGCAGAGCTTGGAAGTGTCTGTGGTTTTTTCAAACATAACTGGGTTTGCTGGCTGGGGCAGCTGCCTCTCCCTCTCTTTCCCAGCAGGGTGTTGTGCTCCCTCTGGTCCCGTGCAGCATGCTCCTCTGCTGGGTGGGGAAGTGCAAATTCTCAGGGCCTCGTGCTGGTTGCTGGGAAAGGTGGAGCAGAGGTGCAAACCGTGCCTGGAGCTTGGCTGGAGGAGCTGGGCAACGTGGGAGAAATGGCCAAATCCCTGGTGGAAGGGGAGAAGATGCAGGTAAGGAACATCTGTGAGAGTTCCAAAAGCCTTGTCCCTCCTGATCAGAGGAGCACAGAGCCTGCAGGAAGTGTCCCTCAACCCAAGGCCTTTGCTCAGGCAGAAGTGGTCCATCCCCTGCTGGTCTCCAGCTTCCCATCGTTTGGTGTTTCCTAAAAGAGTGCTCTCGGGGTCGGCTGCTTGTTCTCTGCCCCCGAGGTGAGTTGGGTGGTCCAGGGAGCGACCCCAGGTCTGGATGGACTGGACTCTTTGCTGTTCGGTCTTCAGGTTGTTTATTAAGTCTTATCTACAAAATTTTCTCCCTGGCAGACAGAGGTCTGACCAGCAGGCAGCCACGACGCTCGACCCCCCAAGGCTGCTCCGTCTCTTATACCACAAATTACGTATATCATATTTACTTTACTCCAATACTATACCCATGTTGACAGTGACCTTCTCAAAAATCCGAGTGATCACCACAGCAGAAGATGGAGAACGGAAGAAGGAAGAAGGATGAGACACGCCCTGTTCCCTCCATCTTGTCCCCATTACCTTTATACAAAAATTTTTAAAACTTATATTTTCACCCTGTGTACACCTTATAAAAACACCCTTTAAACTTGTGACACCTTCCAGCCCTCATACCAAACTGGCAATTCATTTGCAGGATCGAAATCCAGCCACCAAGTGTTCTGGGCATCATGCCAAGATCTCCGAGCCCCCTGACGGGGTTTCTCGAGTGGTCTCAGGGGACTCCTCACATCCGGAGTGATGTGCAGAGTTCCCACAAGTGCGAGTTCTGCAGGAAAGGGAGGTGAAATATCCACACTCCATCTCTGGACTTGAGGCCTCTAGGGGATGAAATCTCAGGGGATGAGGTCTCTAAGGGATGAGCTCTCTGGGAATGATGTCTCTATGGAATGAGGTCCCTGGGGATGAGGTGTCTAAGGGATGAAGACTCTAGGCATGAGCTCTCTGGGATGAGGTCTTCGGGGATGAGGTCTCTAAGGGATGAGGTCTCTAGGGGTTGAGGTCTCTGAGGATGAGGTCTCTAGGAATGAGGTCTCTGGGATGAGGTGTCCAGGGATGAAGTCTCTAAGGGATGAGGTCTCTGGAGATGAAGCCTCTAGGTGATGAGCTCTCTAAGGAATGAGGTCTCTAAAGGATGAGCTCTCTAGGCATGAGGTCTCTGAGGATGAGATTTCTGGTGATTAAGTCACTAGGGATGAGGTCTCTAAGGGATGAGGTCTCTAAGGGATAAGATCTCTAGGGATGAGGTCTCTAGGGATGAGGTTTCTAAGGGATGAGATCTCTAGGGGTTGAGGTCTCTGGGATGAGGTCTTTAGGGATGAAGCCTCTGAGGATGAGGTCTCTGGGGATGAGGGTTCTGGGGATGAAGCCTCTAGAGGACGAGGTCTCTGCAGAATGCTCTCTGTGTCTGCACACGTGTGTGCCTTGGGGTCATCCCCCAGCCCCATCGCAGGAACAGGGACAGCCCCAGGCTGCCCGGGATGTGCTCTTTGAGGCCCCCGAGAGGAGCAGTCCCCTTGCCCAGCAGTGGAAGGAGAGGTTGCCCGCAGCAGCCCTGTCACCCCTCATCCTGCCAGCCCAAGCCTGTGAGCGGGGCGGGATGTGGCCCTGCCGCCCCCAGCCCGGTGACAGCAGCGGCGGCACGCCAGCCCCCCACCCCAATTAGAGTTGGGTGTCGCAAAGGACATTGAAAAGCAAGGAGGAGAGCTGTGAAGAGGGTCATTGCAGTGGCTCTTTCTCTCTTCTTTTTTCTCCCCCCCCCCGCCCCGAGAAGGAAGTTAGAAAAGCAGAGCCCTCAAAGCCGCATTGAAAGGGTGACAGAGACGGGATAAAGCGTAAGACTGAGGGAAGGAATCTCAGAGCACTCGCCACGGTGTTTTAATGATCTGTTAACAATTGCCCCTTTCAGGGGAGAACATATGGTAGATGGTTTGCTTTTTTTTTTTTAAAAAAAAAAAGGACAAAAAAAAAGAAAAAAGAAATTACTTCAGAAACTTAAATGATGGTGGAAAATGGTGGGGATTGCGGTGAAGAGTTGGGGGAGGGAGGTGCAGCCCCCGGACCGAGGGTATGTCAGATGATGGGAGGGTGTCAGATAATGTATCCCTGAGCACGGCGGCTTTGCCGGAGCCAGAGACCCCAAAAAACACCAGAACCGGCTCGGGGGGGACTGGGGCTGGTTGCCTGCCAAAGAAGGACAATGATGAGGGAGCTGATAAACCCGGGAATGCTGAGACGCTGCAGGACAGGGGCTGGAGCATCCCTCCCTCCCCCAGGCCAGCTGCGGGCAGGGCTGCGCTGCTCCTCCCTGCAGCTGGGGCAGATGGTGACAATGCTCTGCCTGCACGCAGGTGGCCGCTGCTCCGAGCTCTCCCTGCTATTACCTGCCTCGAGATCACTGCCTTCCTCCCACTGCAGCCTGCTGGATGAGTTTGGATCGTGCCTCACTGAAATCACACACACAGGCTGCTGGTGGCCGGTCTTGCTGCAGCTAAAGTGCAGTTTGGGTGCAAAGACATGGATTTTTTTTTTTTTAATTGCAAATACATGGTTTTTTATTGAGATACAGGAGTCAGGCTGGGTGCTCAGCTTTACAGAGGTCCTGGCACGGGCTGGCAGGAGGGGCTGTGCTGCTTGAACCTCCGCAGGTTCATTCTACACCTGGGCTTGGGGAAGCAGATGGTCCCATCTGGATACAAAATCCTCTCGTGCTCAGCACCAGGGCAGGGCAGGAGGAGGCTCCCATTGAAAGGTTGGGAGTTTGGCAGATGGAGCCCAGAGCTGCATGAAGGGTTGGGAGTGCAGATGGGCAGGAATGGCCGGGGAACGCTGCGATGGGGACACCCGGGCAGGAAGCACCAGGGGGAGAGGTGTGGGGTGTGGGGAGGGAGCAGGGGAATGGAAAAGTGGGGAAATAGCAAGGGAGCAAAGGGATGGAAAACAGGAAACTAGCAAGGGAGCAAGGGAATGGAAAAGTGGGGAAATAGCAAGGGAGCAAAGGGATGGAAAAGTGGGGAAATAGCAAGGGAGCAAGGGGATAGAAAAGTGGGGAAACCAGCAAAGGGAATGGAAAAGTGGGGAAAACAGCAAGGGAGCAAAGGGATGGAAAACTGGGGAAATAGCAAGGGAGAAAAGGGATGGAAAAGTGGGGAAACCAGCAAGGGAATGGAAAACTGGGGAAACCAGCAATGGAGCAAGGGAATGGAAAAGTGAGGAAACTAGCAAGGGAGCAAGGGGATAGAAAATTAGGGAAACTAGCAAGGGAGAAAAGGAATGGAAAGTGGGGAAACTAGCAAGGGAGCAAAGAGATGGAAAAGTGGGGAAACTGGCAAGGGAATGGAAAAGTGGGGAAACCAGCAAGGGAGCAAAGGGATGGAAGATTAGGGAAACTAGCAAGGGAGCAAAGGGATGGAAAACTGGGAAAACCAGCAAGGGAGCAAGGGGATGGAAAACTGGGGACACTAGCAAGGGAGCAAAAGGATGGAAAAGTGGGGAAACCAGCAAGGGAATGGAAACTTGGGGAAACCAGCAATGGAGCAAGGGAATGGAAAACTAAGGAAACTAGCAAGGGAGCAAGGGAATGGAAAACTAGCAAGGGATGATGCTTCCCGAGCCTGAAAGAAGGGAGAAGAGGGAAGGGGCTGGGCTGCTCAGGGAGGGGATGGGGTCATGCACTGGCTGGGGTTGGTGTGGGGCTCCAAGCACATGAAACCCTGCGGGACAGCGATCACAGCGCTGCAGGGATGGGGATGGCACAGCCGGGAATGGCGATGGGAGGAGCATGAGCCGGTCCCCAGCCAGGGCGTGAGGCCGGTGGGGAAATGTCCCCAGCACAGGTTTGGGTCACATCCCTCTGGCAGCGGGGGCTTGCCTTGAGCAGGGACACTGGGCGCACCTCTCTGTAGTGGCAACGAGCTGGCACCAAATTCAGTGCAAAGAAAGGGTTAAAGACCCCCCCGGTTTTGCTATGTCTCGTGTTGAGGGCTTTGGTGAAGCTCTGCAGAGGGGTGGGCGGTGTGTGAGTCCATCAGGGCACCTCTGCCCCTTTTCCAGATTGGACAGGGCATTTCCTTTCAAACTCCTGGGTTTTAGCGACTTTTTTCTGCTTCTCAAAAGCTCTGGTGGGTTCTGATGTGATCAAAGTCTGACCAGTGGAGCCTCTAAACCAAGAGAGGAAAGCACATCTTCTTTAACCATTTTTGGAGGCCATTAAGGACCATGTGTCTGTTCGATGGGCAGCTGGGGAGTGAGGAGTTTCAGGAGGAGCCCCTGTGACCAGTTTGCTGAGCTTCTGACCCCACCATGCATCGAAATGCCAGAAGTGATCTTCTTCTGTGTTGCCCAGCTGGTGGCTGGTAAATGGACCACTGCCAGCTGGTGAAGTCTGGGTGCTGCTGGATTCTCTCAGAGCTCACCAAAACTCGGTGTAAAGCTTAAAGAACCTGGAAAACCCAGCTGAAGGAGATGTGTAACCCACCCTGTCTGCCCAGGCTGGCAACAGAGTGGAGGAGAAACCCTTTTTTTCTGGCAGGTGAGACAGGCAAATGGGGAGGGGAGCAAGCCTGGCAGAGCTGGGTATGACAGGAGGCTCCCAGAGAAGTGAGGACCATCCTTCCCTGCCTGGTAGATGCTTGGATGGTTGAATAAATACTTGAAGGTAACAGGTTTCACAGGACCCACCTGCGGGCATCACAGACTGACCCTCGTGTACTTGGCATTTGTTCTCTGCCTTTCCTCCCCATGGTATTTCTCTTCCTTTCCTCTCTCCTATCCAGAGATAATGCAGGTTTTTTTCTCTGATGAGACTGTTGCATTCTGATCCAGAACGTCTCAGAACAGCTGTCTGCTCTTGCAGCCCTATGAAGCCAGCTCCTGTTTGGCTGTTTCAAGGGCACATGAGCATGGAGAGAGATTTATTGTAGAGTGAAAGTGAAAGCCCCACTGAAAACTCTTGGGCTTTCCATCAGGGCTTCTCCTCTTCTGGTGTAGTGACAGCATCCCTTATTTATCCTTGCACAGAATCAAAGAGTCATGGAATGATTGGGATGGAAGGAATATTGAAGATCACTTAGCTCCACTCCCCCTGCCATGGGCAGGGATGCCACACACTAGCCCAGGTTGCTCCAAGTGCCCAGGTTGCTCCAAGTGTCCAACTTGGCTTTGGACACTTCCAGGGATGAGGCAGGCCCAGCTCCTCTGGGCAACCTGTGCCAGGTCCTCACGTCCCTCATGGTGAAGAATTCCTTCCCAATATCCCGTCTACCCCTGGCCTCTTTCAGTTTGAAGCCATTGTCCCCCCTTGTCCTGTCACTCCGTGCTATCCCAAGTCCCTCTCCAGCTCTCTTGGAGCCCCTTTAGGAACTGCAAGGGGCTCTGAGGTCTCCCCAGAGCCTTTCCTTCCCCAGCCCTCTCAGGCTGTCCCACAGCCGAGGTTCTCCCAGCCCCTGGAGCGTTTTCGTGTCCCCGGGGGACACTGTGATGTGTGATTACAGCTGCTCAGGGCCGCTCACACCGGCTCGCTCTGGAGCTCCCAGCACTCAGCCGCCCATGGAACGGACAGATCGCGCTCTGCCGTGTCCAGGGCAGCGCTCGGGAGGTTCTGAGCGGCTTCCCGAGGCGGCTCCTCCCGTCCCGGCGGGCATTCCCGGCCCTGCGCGGGGCCGGTCCCTGCCGGGGCCGCTGTGCCCGCCCGTGCGCTCCGTCGGGCTCCGGGGGACGCGCTCCGGCCGCCTCTTGCCGGGCTCGCCTTTCCTCTCCACACTGTTTTTATATATATATATATATATAACTTCTTTCTGTGCCCCTTCACCTCCCACTCTTGCAGGAAAAGGAAGGAGCGGGGCGGGGGGGAGGAAGGGAGAAATATTGTTTGAATTGACAAAGGGGGGCATCTGGTGCACCTTGCGCCTGGCATCTGCGCTCCTTGTGTCCCCAGCAGCGCGTTCGCACCGGGGCCAGGGGCAGGAGGGGCCGGCGTGCATCTGTTGGGCGCCACAATAAAGTCACAAAACAGGAGATGCTGCCCTCTCAAAGGGGGACGCGGGGCTCGCAGGTATAATGCCCCGGCTAGGTAGGGCCGGGGCGGCAGCTGCTCCGCCGACCCGCCCGACATATGGCAGCGCAAATCACGGCTCCTCCTGAGCAGCCCGGCCGGAGGGAGCGGGGGAAGGACGGGGAGCCCCCGGGGCAGGTGCCTGTGCCGTGCGCCCGCCGCTGCCGCCGCCGCAGCCCCGGCCCCGCGGGCGCGCACCGCCGGCTCCGGGGCGGGAGGCGGGCGCGGAGCGGCCGGAGCCCCCCGAGCCCTGGGGTCACCCCCAGCATGGAGAGGGGCCCGGCCTTATCTGCCCTCCCCTCTCCCGAGCAAACAGCGCCCGGAGGGCGGGCGGGCGGGCTGCGGCCGAGCCCCGGCTCGCCAAAGGTTGCCGACGCCTGGCAGGCGAGGGATGCGCCGGGGCCGCTCTGGTTACCATATGTTTTCAATAAAATAAGACAAATAGGGCCGGGAGATAGGGATTGCAGTAAAGCTGTTATAAAGCAGCATAAACCAGGCCAATGTAAACGGCAGCAGGGCCCCTCCTGGAAGGGCCGTTGGGTGCCAGCTCCGCGCCGGGCGGCCCGGCCAGGTGTGAGCGGGAGCCCGCAGCGGTGCCCCCGCAGGTTTTTATCACGTTCGTGGTAATATGGTGCTTGTTATGCTAACTATGAGTAAACATCCCCGGCCGGGCTTTGTGGCGACGGGAGGGAGTTATCGGAAAGTGGCAGTGGGAAGGTGATTTAACAATAAAGTTGTCTTGTTTGCCAGCAGGTGATGTCTGCCCCCAGCCCCATGATTAATGCTTCCCAAAGTACTCCACTTTACAATCTCTTGTAATTATTTATTAAACGAAATCTATTTATTATTATTTTAGCAAACAGCGGTACCAGGTGGGGCTTTCTTTTCCTCTTCAGCTTTTGTTTGAAGGACGTTTGAAGTGGGCAGTCTGAGGCTTGGAAACTCGCTCGCCAGATTTTTTTGTCATCCAATTGCACAGGCACAAAAAAAAGCCCCCAACCCCTCCGGGCCCTTCCTATTCATCCTCCGGCTGCCCTCCGAGCCGCCCCTCGAGAAGGGGCGCCCGAGCCGCCGCGGTGGCCGCCCCCCTCGGCGCCCTCCCCCGCTCTCCCGGCGGGGCCGCCCGCCCGCCGCACCGCGCTCCGGGGCAGGCGGCGCGCACAGCCCCACACCGCCGGCACCGCCCGCCCGAGGCCGCCCCGTGGGGCCGGGCACCGGGCCGGGCAGGGGAGCTGCCCCCCCGCCGCCGCGGCCCGACGGGGCCGCTCCGGCCGCTCCCGGCACCGGGATCCCCGAGCGGGCTCCGCCGCGCCGCTTTGGTGAAGGACAGGGGGGACTCCCGCCCCGCCGGGGCTGCGCCCTCCCGGCGGCCCTGCCCGCAGCCCCGGGGGCGTCGTGCCGTGCAGGGGGAGCCCGGCTGCACTACTGCCGGTCCCTCGCCCTCCGCCGGGGAAAGATGCCCCGGGCCCGGGCCGCTCCCCGCCGCCCGCCGCAGCCGGTGCGCAAAAGTCCCCGGCACGTTTTGCGCACCGAGCTCCCGGGCCCAGCGCCGGGCCCGACGGGGCGCGGGCGGCCTCGGGCCTTGGGAGGGCCCTTCCCCCGCGGGATCCAGCCCCTGTTTCCCTTGTGGGAGCAAAGTCACGGCGCGAATGCGGCTGGAGAGGGGCGTTCGGTCCCCTCCGGGGCCGGCGCTCGCCGCCCTCGGCGCAGCGCCCACAGCTCCGCCGGTCGGTGCGCGGGGGCGCGGGGATGTTCCCGGCGCTGCAGGGCCCAGGAGAAGGGTGACGGGAGGCGGCTGGAACGTCGGAGGGGATGTTCCGGGAGTGCCCCCGCGGCGCCGGAGCAGCGGGAAGGGGTTGTGGCTGTGCCGAGGGGAGCGGAGCCGCAACGGTGCCGGCTGCACCCTCACGTCTGGCAGGGGGGAGACAGCACCTGGCCCGGCCGTGCGTTCCCGGCCACTCCGGGGGACCGGAGGTTCCCTGCTTTACGCAGCCGAGTGCTGGGAAGCCCTCTGTCACCGCTGGGCCCCTGTACCCCGCCCCGACCCCCGCTGCACCCCGGCGGAGCCCCGGAGAGCGCGGCCGCCCCGGCCGTGGAGCAGCCCCCGAGCAGCACGGGCTCGGCCCGGGGGTCCCGGCCCGGGGAGGGCTGGCGGGCGGGGCCGGGGGGTCCCGGCAGGACGCGCCGTGGCAGCCGGCGAGGTCTCGCGTGGCGTGGCCGGGGCAGCGGGCGGTGCCGGAGCCGGCACGCTCCCGTCGGGCTGATAAGATAAAAGCGTGCCAAGGGGTGGGTGCGGGCGGGGGGGCGCACACGCCGCCCGCCCGGGAAATCCCCATTGTCTGCCGGCCCCATATATAGGGGCTAAACGGCAGTCGTGTGCCGGCGGCACAGCCTCCCTGCCCGCACCCGAGGCAGCGCGGGGAGCGCCGCGGAGCGCGCAGCCACAGCCGCTCTCCCGCCCCGCAGCCTCGGCCCGGCTCAGCACGCACAGCCGCGGGGGACAGGGCTCAGCCGGGCCGCCCGACGCGGGGGTGGCTTCTCAGCATGGCCCCGCAGAGCGACCGCTCTCCGGACGAAGGGCAGCCGTATTTCGGAGGCGCGGAGGATCCCTCCCCGGCGGCCGGCGCGGTCTCCCCGGGCAGCCGGGGCGCCTCGCCCGCCCGCACCGCCCTGGCCCCGCGGGACGCGGCCCGCAGGAAGGGGAAGGCGCGGCGGGGCCGCGGCAAGGCGCGGAACGAGGGCTTGCTCAGCAAGCAGAAGAGGAGCCGGCGCATGAAGGCAAACGACCGGGAGAGAAACCGCATGCACCACCTCAACTCCGCCCTGGACGCTCTCCGCAGCGTCCTGCCCACCTTCCCCGACGACGCCAAGCTCACCAAGATCGAGACGCTCCGCTTCGCGCACAACTACATTTGGGCGCTCACGCAGAGCCTCCGCCTGGCCGAGCAGAACCTGCCCGAGCCCCCCCGCGCCGCCGCCGCCCCCCCGCCGCCGCCTCCCCCGCGCCCTGGGACTCGCCGTGCCCCGCGGCCCCGCCGCCCGCCGCCCTGCGCCGCGGCCCCGCCGCCTTCCCCGCCTTCCTGTGAGCCCCCGCTGCCCGGCCGGTGTCCCCCCGGGGTGGCCTTCAAAGAGCCGGGGCGCGGCGGGACCCCCGCTGCCCCCGCCCCGTCCCGCTCGGCTGGAGAGCGCAGCGGGAGCGGGCGGACAGAAACAAATCACGGTTTTGTACTCGTTCACGGTAAATTATATTAATTTGTCGCTATCGGTATTTATTGATTATATTTCGTAACAAATATGTATTTTGTATATAAGAGTATTTTCAGCAGCGGTGGTCCAGCTGTCGGTACCCGCAGCTATATTTTGAGTTTTTCTGAAGAAAAAGAGGAGGAAAAATAAAGCGTGTCGCGGCCAGACCTGTGCGAGGCCGTGTTTTTATCACCGAGGGCTCTCCGGGAGTTTCAAAATCTGCGCAGCAGCGCCGGGAGGGCAGCGCCGGACCCCGCTGTGCCCGGTGCGGGGTCGCTCCCTTCGGGGGCGGAGCAGGGATGGAGAGCGGCACAGCGGGGTCCCGGGCCCGTGCCCGTCCAGGCCCACGCTCGGATTTAAACCCGGCTCTCCCTGCAGGTGCCTTTCCCCGCAGAGCTGCGGCCGCTCCCGTCCCGCTGTCTCCAGGTGAGCTGTGCCCGGCTGCGGGGCTGTTTTAAGGACACAGCGCTCCTGGAGCGGCGCTGGTGCCCGGGGCGGGATCGCTCAGGGCGACCCCATCCTCCCCCGGGGTGAGTTTAGCCGGGGCCCGGGGGCAGCAGCCGGAACATGAAGCCCTGAGCGGGGGCAGGGGGAGCGCAGGAGATGGGAAAGACGCTGCCTCCGCTGCCACGGTGAGAAGAGAGCCCGCATGAATTCCATCAGCCCTCTCCTGCCGGGACTCAATTTGTAGCTGGTGGATTTACGGCCGGGCCGCCTCCCCGCTCCGCGCTGCCCCGCCGGGGCGGCCGCCGCCAGACAAAGCGGCCCCCGGGGCCAAAAGCCCATTGTGATGCTAATTGTTCTCAGCGGAGCCCGTTCTCCCGCGGCAAAGAGACGCTATTGAGGCAATTTGTAGAACAAAAGAAATTTGGTTACTGGAAACAAAGCTGCACGCACAAACATCTCTCCCCCTCACGCAACAACCTCCCCTTCCCGCACCGCAGCCGGGGCGGAACCTGAGCGGGGACGACAGCCCGGGCTCCTCGTCCCGCCCATGGCGGGGCAAGCACGGGGAGCCCCTTTCTGCCTCTCTGCCCCCTTCCTGCGCGCTGTCCCCGCTCCCCGGGGGCTGGGGCGGACTGAGGGGGCTGTCCCTCCAGGGAAGGGGAGCGCTGGGTGCGGGTGGGAGCGCTGGATGCGGGTGGGAGCGCTGGGTGCGGGTGGGCGCGGTGCGGGTGGGAGCGCTGGATGCGGGTGGGAGCGCTGGGTGCGGTGGGAGCGCTGGATGCGGGTGGGAGCGCTGGGTGCGGTGGGTGCGCTGGGTGCGGGTGGGAGCGCTGGGTGCGGTGGGTGCGGTGGGAGCACTGGGTGCGGGTGGGAGACGTGCGCTGGGTGCGGTGGGAGCGCTGGATGCGGGTGGGAGCGCTGGGTGCGCTGGGTGCGGGTGGGAGCGCTAGGAGTGCTGGATGTGGGTGGGAGCGGGTGGGTGCGCTGGGTGCGGGTGGGTGCGCTGGGTGCGGGTGGGAGCGCTGGGTGCGCTGGGTGCGGGTGGGTGCGCTAGGGTGCGGATGTGGGAGCGCTGGGTGCGGGTGGGTGCGGTGGGTGCGCTGGGTGCGGGTGGGAGCGCTAGGAGTGCTGGATGTGGGTGGGTGCGGTGGGCGCGGGTGGGAGCACTGGGTGCACTGGGTGCGGGTGGGAGCGCTGGGTGCGGGTGTGTGCGGTGGGAGAGCTGGGTGCGCGGAGCGATGCCCGCGGCAGCCCCGGCCCGCAGCGGGCTCTGGCCATGGTGCTGAAGGCACGGCGCGGTTGTTTCCTCGAAGGGGCTCAGCCCTGCCCGGGCGATGAGGAACCCTTCCCGATGTGTCTCTCCCTGGAGATACTGGGATGCTGTCCGCTCAGGTGGGGTGCGGGGAAGGGAGAGGCCAGCACGGCCCTGGTGCCAAACCAGACACTGCAGAATCACAGAACACGCGGGGCTCGGTGGATTTTGGAGAGGCAGTGATCTCTTACTGGTGCACTTGATCCAGCCTCCTTCAACAAACCGTCCCACGGAGGTGTCCCACACACCCGGGAGAAGGCAGCAAGGGCACCACGGTGCCAGTGTTGACAGGCAAGGTGAGCAGATCTCACTTTCTACGTGAGCTTTTTTGGAGATCTGCATGTTCTGCTGCCTCCTGGGACCCGCCCATCTATGCAGAGCCCCCTCCTTTGCCCGTTCGCTGCTTTGAGAAGAAACACCCACATTTTGGAGAAACACGGGCCGTGGGGTGTCGCAGACATCTTTTATGAAAAACCCTTTTCTTAGGATTTTTCTTCCTGAGAAGCTGAGAGGCCTCAGGAACAAAATGTAAACAATGGTTATCTGCTGCTGTGGAATGCAACAGGCGCATCTGTGATTGGTCTCATGTGGATGTTTGTAATTAATGGCCAATCACAGTCCAGCTGTCTCAGACTCTGTCCCAGACACAAGCTTTTGTTGTCATTCTTTCGTATTCTATTCTTAGCTAGCCTTCTGATGAAACCTTTTCTTCTATTATTTTACTATAGTTTCAATGTAATATGTATAATAAAATAATAAATCAAGCCTTCTGCAACATGGAGTCAGATCCTCGTCTCTTCCCCAATCCAAACCCCCTGTGAGCACGGTCACAGCGGGGCAGGGCTGAGGGCTCGGTGAGCCCGTGTGCGCCCATCTCCGTGTGTACTCCGAGCCCTGACCGTGATCTATCTGCGTCGGAGATCATATAGGCACAATGAAAGACCTAATAGTATTCCTGCCCCTTCCCCCCACACCCTTTCTGGCTGAATTGTGTATTGTTTTCCTACTCTAACAGTCTGCAAAGTGCTCCAAGGCCTCTGTGTGTGGCCACAGGCGAAACACCGACATTATTTGGGTGATAAAATAATTTAATGTTTTCCCTGCTAGTGCAGCTCCACTCCGATATCTCCCTACAGGAGGTATCATGTTGCCCTCACTATTTGCACATACCGTGGCACTGAGGAGGATCTCAACACTCTCACTTATGGACAAAAGCAGCATTTTTGCAAAAAATGGCAAAAGAGAGCTCAGGGTGGACACGTGCAAGAAAAGGAGCAAGAAGAGCACGACAGTCCAGTGAAGAGCAGGTATTCCGAAAGTTCACAGAGATGTCTGTGCTGCTGTATTTTCAGAAAGGGGTCACTAGAGTGGGGTTTACTGCATTGCTGATTCTTTTTTTCTGGAGACTTAGGATGCTGCTGGTCTTCCAGCCGTGGGGCTGTAGGTTGGGGGTGGATAGAAGGGGAGGGGGGCCAGATTTACTACCTCTGGAGAACTAGTGACTTCTTTAGGGGCTTGAATGCATTTTTTTTTCTTTGCCTCCACATTATTAGGTTAATCATTGCTTGAACCGGTTGCTATGGTTTTTGCAAACCCATGGAAACTTGATAATGAAGACTGAAAGACTCCTTTTCCATTTATCTTTTCTCTATGTTTAGTGCATGATGGTCTCATTTCTCTTGACGGGGCTGTCCCAGTGCCAGTGCCCGGCTTTTATAACCACGGCTGCTGCAGTGGCCTCGGGACTTTTTGATGTGGGGCAAACAGGTGGCTGCTGGGACCGCGGCTCTTTCAGAGGCTCAGGCTTGTGCCCTCACATATTTGCAGGCAACAGGATGAAAATCAACTTAACCCGGGCCCTGCCACCTTTGCTGGCTGAAATCCCCGCGCCAGGTGAACTCAGCTTTTAGTTTTGCAGCCAGGGAAGAATGCTTCACCACGACCTGATGTTTTCACGCCCTCAATACTCAGTTTTAGGTCTCCTCCTGTCTTTAGACTGCCTTTAGACAAGGCAGTCTAAACATCAGTTGGACTTGATGATTTTAAAGGTCTTTTCCAACCTTAACAATTCCCCAGTTCTATGATTTTTTGAATATGTGATATTATCATTTATTACAGAAATAAGGAGGTTTTATGCCTGTCTCACGCTGAATCTTCCCTCTCCTCTGTGGCTTTACAGGTATCCAGCAAACCCTGGCTGTGGAATCTCCTACAACTGCCTCACCACTGCCCTGCTCTAGTCAAGGTTAAAATGGGGGGGGGGTTTGAGGATAACAAACAGCTGAAAACAGAGGCTGTAAATTATTTGCATGGCTCAGAGAGGCCAGGCTCATTGTCAGGGCCAGGGAAGGGGAAACACCCCGGTCCTTTCCTCAGCAACAGACTCATCCCCCTCCTGCTTGCTCCTGCTCGGCTCCCTCGTGTCCGAAGGCTTGGCAAGAAAATGAAGGTGATTCCCATAATCCCAGGGCAATTCCTTTGACCCCAGCCTCCACTCTGTGCTCTAAATCAGCCTTTAAGTGAGTTGCTTCCTGCCCTCTCACATTGTCCGCCTCTGACACCGCACTCAGGTTCCGAGGAGGAGGAGGAGGAGGAGGAGGCAGCAAAGCGCTGTCCATCCCTTGCACGGCTCTGGGAACCAGTGGGGGCTCCTGCCAGCCGAGCAGACGCTCTCAGCTCCTCCAGAGTGCCCGGGGCTCGCCAGGATGCCCCAGAAACGCTGCCGGGCCAGGGCAGGATGCTGGGCTGCCCGCACGTTTCGGGGTAGCCGTGCCTGCCGGCAGAGAAAAGGCGAAGAATCGGGATTCTTTCACATGATCAGCCTTCAAAAGTCCGCCTTTGCCCCCCTCCTCCCGGCTATAATGACAATCCAAAGAGTTCCTGATAGGGTTTTAAAAGATGCTTATTCATTCACCGTCCACCAAGCATGAAAATCCAGCTCATTTGTTCATTTGTAGCCATTCTTCGCCCAAACGACCCCACAGGGGCTGAAGCCTGTTGCCGAAAACTTGTCACTCACACTTTTAACTTCTTTTTGTTGTACTTCTCTTTATTTCATTCTTCTGGGTCCCCACCTCCGCCACCACCCCACCCTCTCCTCCGGTCACAAAGGCAAGTCTGGGAAGCTCTTTAAAGCCGCAGTGCCCCCTTTTAAAAATCAATACAAAAAAAAAAAAAAAAAAGGAGCAATGGCTGAAAGGAGATCCCAAGTTTGTGTAAGGAAGGGGGAAACTCCATCCTGTCTGCACAGCATAGACAGGGAGAGCAGGAGGAGGGTGTGGGGCTGGGTGCCAGCACCCCTAAGCCACCTTAAACCTTGCCTGGGCTTCACGTGGCACCCTCACCAAAAGAATTGTGCCTTTCTGTGCCGAGGGAAACATGCCCTGAGGGTTTAAGGGGCTTTTAAGGAGAGGCCAAAAGCATTGACCCAGCAGTGAGCATCCCAAGGAGCCCCCAGTGCCTCTGTGCCATGTCCTCTGCTCTGCTCAGAGGCCGGGCTGATGTCACCGCCCTGCTTTCCAGCAGGACTGCTCTGCGCTGCCCTTGGGGAGCTGTGGGCTCCACAGCACACGTGGAAAGGCTAGATCAGGGTGCACTTACAGCACAAGGTGCTATGTGCTTGTGAATCCAGCACAGGCTGGCCAGTTGGACTCTGCTCAGCTCAGAGTGTTTAGTGATGCTCTTCCTTCCCATCACAGGAGGTGAGTGATGCCACCCCCAATGTTCTCCATTCCTGGACACACAGTGTCCTTTGGTGGCTTTTATGGCAAAAGCTCGGTGTTGCCTTTGTCTGGGTCACTGTGCCTCCCATTCTCTGGCCTGGAATGTCCCTGGAAAAGCTGTGTTGGGACAAGCAGGAGGGTGAGCTTTCCCACTAGGAACTTCCTGGCTCTGCGACCTCTGGGCCACGGGGGAGAGCAGAATTTTGGGGATGAGACATTTGGAATCACCTCAGCCACCCCATCGTGGCTGGGGACTCTGCCTGGTCAAAATATGGGGCTTTTCTCCCATCTGTGTGAGGGACAAACAAGTTCTGTGCTTAATGGTCCCCCCTGATATTTCTGCCTGCATTTAACCCTTGAAGCCAGGGCTTGTGCAGCTGCAGCCATGAAGAATCGCTGCCTTTTGTTTTCGTTTCAGCCAGAGCTGTGAGGCTTTGCCTCCTTTTCCTGGGGCCTCAGATGTGATTTGGCCTGGACTTTGTGCAGCTCTGCCTGGAGCTGGCTCTGGCATGGGGGAATCACATCTCCACCTTCAGCCTACAGGCTGTGGATGAAACGTGGGCTGCTCACCCAGGTTCAGCTTGTTATTTCAGATCAAAACGCAGGGAAATTATCTCTCCCCTCCTTCCCACCCTGTGCTTACGAGTGGAGCTCATTTCCTCTCCTCCTCAAGTCTACAGCACACAAATTTCTGTGGAATAAGTTGCCACCAATATGCCCTGGTCTAAAGGGTGGTCCCCTCTCCAGGGCAGGGGCAACAGCACAAGCTGAAGGGGGAAAGAGGAACCTCTCCTGTCATCTCCCAGGTACCAATCCATCATGCCCAGGCCCAAGCCCTGCTGCTCCCTCCCTGGCCAGGCTCTTTGAGGCACAGACCTCACACCTGCAGGACAGGGGGAAGATTAATGGGGCAGGTGCTGGTGCCCAGAGCTGCCTTTAGCCCTGATAAGGTGGGAGCTGAGATAGCACTGGGTCAATACTCAGCGCTGGCCACCTGGAGCTGTGGCTGGAGCCACCTGAGGGGCTGCAGGGAGGACAGGGCACAGCGGGTCCCGGGGCAGACACAGCTGCTGTAGCTCAGCACAGCTCCGTGCCTGTGCTGGGGGAGAGCCCCTGCTCCTGCAGGGACCCCGGGCCTCCCCCAGCCATCTGCTCCCCCTGCCCATCAGCTTTCTCCACACAGCCCAGCTCCTGGGGCAAAGCCAAGGTTTCAGCCTCCCCCGCCGTTAATAATTCCCGAGGGCTCGCAGCATTGCCATTTATCACCCTTCCTCCAAAGCCCAGCTGTTATTTATGAGTGTGCCCCCCTCGCCTTTCCCAGTGCTCTGCTGTGCCCTCCCTGCATCCCGTGCTGCCCCGACATCCCCACATTTGGGCAGGGGAGGGGTTTGCACCCCATCAATCCTCCCCCCACCCCCGAGGCACCAGAGCTCAGAGATAAATGGCACTGCTGCCTGCCTGCATTCAGACAGTGCAAAAGGCACCTGTTGCTGGGAAAACTGCGAGCCACGTTATCCAAACCCTTTTGTGGTTCGAAAAAGCTGCTGTGTAATAAACCCTGCTGTGGATCATTCTCACCTCCTCCTGGGATTTTGGTTTTTTTGGACGCTTGGTGGTGGGTGGGTGCCACGGGAGGAGTCTGCCAAATGTTATTAATATTTTCTTTGAGGAGCAGCACGATTCTGGCTGCAGGTTACTTATCCCTGCCCTTGGAATCTGTAGCTGGGAGGAGATGTCCCTGCCTTGCCCAGCTCACTTTGGGGCACTTTATCTCAGTGACCTGGGATGAGACCCTGGGGGTGCAAATAGCAACGCTATAAATGCAATTTTTTGAGTGCAGTGTCCATCCTGCAGTACGAGAGGATGAATCTTTTGCAGATTCACTATCACAGGAGGAATCTTTTGGAGCATTTCCTTGCTTTCCCATGGTCTGTCCCCGCTGGCCTGCGGGATGCTGCGCTGTCCCGGCTGCCCCACGCCGGGCTGCACGGCCGATTAGGGACCCTCTTTGTCACCTAATTGGATTTTTCTCCCCTTGTTAGCCCGCAATGAAAATGTCACGGGGCTGCAGGGAGGTGCCCATTCATCTCCAAGGAAATTCGGTCCCCTCTCGGCCGAGCCGCGCCGCTATTCACCCCGCAGCGGGCAGCTGGGCCACCGGGGGATGCAGCGGGGCCGCCCGGGGCGCCAGGCACAGGGGAGGATGCCCTTGGTGCCAGGCACAGGGGAGGATGCCCTTGGTGCCAGGCAGAGAGGGCGATGCCCATGGTGCCAGGCACAGGGTGCGATGCCCATGCTTGGCTGGAAAAGATCGGGGTCTGGCAGCCCCGGTTCTCTCTCCAGGAGGTTCTGTCCCCAGGCTTCGGGGGCATTTGTGGCCGTGCATGGCTGTGCCTTACCAGGAGGTGGTGCTGAGACCCTGCGCCCTTGGCCTTGGCCGGACACGGGCTTTGGGCACGCCGGGCTTTGGGCACGCCGGGCTTGGGGCACGCCGGGCTTTGGGCACGCCGGGCTTTGGGCACGCCGGGCTTTGGGCACGCCGGGCTTTGGGCGCGCGGGCTTTTCCAGGGAGCCATCGGTCCCAGGGGGCTGCGAGGGGCCGGGGGAGGCGATGCTGGGTCCTGGCAGGAGAGCAAGGAGCCCTCCCCGAGGTCCCCATGGGAAAGCAGGGAGCTGTGGGTCACAGCGGGAAGGACCCTTCCCCAGGAGCAGCATGCCTCAGGCACGGACAGACCACAGTTTCTGCCTCGAGAGCAGGATTTTGGGGAGGTTTTCGGTCCCCTGTTGCTCTGACATTGCCTAAGCTCGCTCATGACCCCCGAACCCCGTTTCAATCAGGATGCCTTAAGCTTTAGCTCTCCCGTTTTTTCGATTCTGTACCAAGGCAGCAGATGATGCTGCAGGCAGCGTGTGTCAGGGCCGGCTCCTGAGCTGAGCACCGAGAAATTCCTCGCACTCCGGGCTGTGGAAGGCGTTTCACACACGGAATCACAGAGCTGGCAGGCGCACAGGGGCAGCTGCTCGGTAAAACCGGCTCGCAGGTCTCGGCCCCCAGGAGCACGGGAGGGATGGGGAGGGGATGGGAAGCGGGCTCAGCCCGGGCCGAGCCCCAGCCGAGCCCTCGGGGCCCGCCGGGCTGAGCCCACCCACCGAAGGGCCGCGCAGTTGCCCCGGTGTGAGATGTTAAATGAGCAAGAGCAGGGCTTTTTTTGAACTCCCTGTAAGACTAGAGAAGGTGAAATTATTTGTGGCAAACAATGGCGTTGATAACTTTTTCCGTTCCTCGCTTTCCTGCGAGTAAACATCTATTCTTACTTTTCCAAAAGCGTCCAGCAGCCAGGATTGTTTCTGTCCTGACTGGATGCCTCCCAGCCGGGGAAAGAGCTTTCCTGTTGCCTGCCCAAATCCCTCCTCAGCGATCTGCTAAAGCCCAGAGCACCTTTGCCTTTCCCTGAACCACACTTGCACCCGAAAACCTCTGACCTAAACTTAGCAAAAAGCAGATGAAAGAGCTCTGGGGTTCCCCAGGGAGAATTAATGATCTACAAGCAGACAGATAATCACAAAATGGTTTCTTTCTTGCTCTCCTTCCCTCTCTGCTGCTGACATTTATGTTTGGAAAATGTACCCCTGGGTGTATGGTCCCCAAAGGGAGATTTGGGATTTTGCAGGGGTTCACCAGTGCTTGAAGCAGGTGATGGCCAGGGAGGAGAAGGAGAAGGAGAAAAGGAAAAGAAGGAGAAGGAGAAGGAGAAGGAGAAGGAGAAGGAGAAGGAGAAGGAGAAGGAGAAGGAGAAGAAGGAGAAGGAGAAGGAGAAGGAGAAGGAGAAGGAGAAGGGGTCCATGGGAGCATTAGGAAGGGAAGGCCATTAATTTCCTTACTCAAATGACTTCTGCTGGTGCTGCCTGGGAACTGGGACCCTCAAAATGCCCCCTATGGACAAGCAAAGCCAAGTGGTGTAGGTGAGGTCCCTGCTGCCTTGGCTCACAGCAGGATTGTGTCACTGGCCAAGCTGTGAAGCCACAATCCTGCTCCAAGATATTTTTATTGCCTGGGAACCAGGCTGAGGAAAGGTGTGGCTTGTTTTTATTTTATTTTTTTTCCCCTTCCCTATCTTTATTTGACCAAATCCAGGAAAACTCAGGGGATGGCTTACATTTTGGAGCAGTGCAATGGGCTCTGCTTTGCAGACAGCTCCAGACAGTTCACAGGGCCGCAGAGATGCTGCTCACAGTCCTCCTTCCCCCAGACTGTCATTTCCCACATGCCCTGATGATGTTAAAAATGAATGCATCAGGTTCCCTGGGCAGAGGTGGGACAGCCCTGGGGAGCCCAGGCTCCCAGCTCGCTCAGGAAGGAGTGGCTGCTGGCCACCTCAAACGGGCTGGTGCGTCACAGCCTGAGGCTTCTTGGCACACACTGGGAGCCCCCGAATGTGCTGCAGCACAATACATCAAGAGGGTGAAAAAAACCCAACAATACCTCAGGAAGCAGGCCAGGACACTGCAGGGAAGAAGCCTGATTTAGACCATTTCCTGGCCTGAAGGTCCGTGCCATGGCATGGCTGTCCTGTCCAGACTCGTTCCTAGAGGGGCTGAATGAGAGAGTTTGCAGCTCCCCAAATATTGCTTTATCTACTTATTTATCAGTTATTTATATTTCATCAAACTGCTCAATCTGTGCATTTCCACTGTTCCTCAAGCAGGCTGGCCCAGGCAGAAACAAGATCTGTTTATGGTATGTGGGGGAAGGTCTGAGGGGGGAAAATGTGCATTTCTTATAGCACTGGCCAGCTTTGCCTCCTGTGACCTGAATTTGAGCCCTGACAATGTTTGCCCCCTCTCCTGGCTTTGGTGTGGGCGTTCCCATGGGAGGGTGGTGTGTCCGTGTGTCTGTCCCCTCTGCCACTGCTGCTCTGTGCTCATCCCACCTCCCGCTGTCACATCCCTGCTGAGGCCACAGCAGCGACCTGGCTTTGCTGCAGTGAGGGGGGATTTGCAGAAAGCAAAATTAAAAATCCTTTTCACCCTCAGAACCCTCCAAGGCATCTGTGCCCTGTAGGACACCTTGGAAGGGCATCGGCCAGGTATGGACTGACCCAGCATTTTCATATTCCTAGCATTGTTTTCCTAGTTATTTTTGTAACTTTATATATACAGATAAGATTTTAGAAGAATTTAGTTTCAAAAAAACAAGCCTCATCTCTCCAGAGCCAAACTGCACGACCTCTCAGAACAACCTGCTGGGTGTACTTCAACCACTAATGCACAGAAATGTACTTTTGGTTTAATATTTGTATTAAAATAGAAGTTAAAGAGCCCTTTCTCAACACTTATTACTCTTTATATGGCTTTAATGACTTCATTAACTCCAGTCAGCATTCCTAAGTATTTTTTTCTTACTTTTCAGCTGAAAAGCTTTTTTCACCTGGACTAAGTGGCCATGCACCTGCTCTGTGTGAGTCTGGGGGTTTATAAAGGCTCTGAGAAGCCGATGAGCTGGGTTTTGGGGGCAAGCAGCCCATGGCAGCCTGTCCCAAGCCTCTGCTAAGGGCTCCCCACCTCACCTCTGCCTTGGGTCTGTGCACAGGGGCTTCTCTGTGTCCCAAAAAGGCTGAGAAATGCTTATTGGACAGCCAGAGCTTTTCCTACCACAGTGAGATGGGCTTCAAGCTCCTTTCCCGTGCCAGGGATGTGTCTGGAGGGGCCTTGCACATTCCAGTAATTCCCTCCAATTACTTTAATTTCCCTCCCCTCCCTCTTTCTCCAACTCCGCTCTGCTGTGCGGGATGACGGGAGGTATTTTAACTCCCAAAGAAAAAACCATGGAAATCAAAGTCTCTTTTTAGAGCTTCTGGGAATCGGAGGGGCCGGAGGGGCCAATAAAACCCCCGGAGTTCCGATGTGCGGCGGGGGCGGAACAGGGACCCATTGACGGCGGAGCCGCGGCCCGGGCAGAGCCGGGGGCAGCGCTGGGGAGGCGGGGACAGAGCCGGCTTTGTCACAGGTGTCACAGGTGCCAGAGGTGTCACAGGTGTCACAGGTGCCCGGGCTGGCTCGAGAGGTGGCTCTGGTGATGTTGGCATGTCCCAAACCCGGCTGGCACCCGGGCTGGTGGGGAACAGACCCGGCTTTGTCACAGGTGTCAGAGGTGTCCCAGCCTGGGCTGGCTGCAGAGGTGGCTTTGGTGATGCTGGCATGTGCCACACCCGGGCTGGCTGCAGAGATGGCTTTGGTGATGCTGGCATGTGCCACACCCGGGTTGGCTGCAGAGATGGCTTTGGGGATGCTGGCATGTGCCACACCTGGGTTGGCTGCAGAGATGGCTTTGGTGATGCTGGCATGTGCCACACCCGGGCTGGCTGCAGAGGTGGCTTTGGGGATGCTGGCATGTGCCACACTCGGCTGGCACCACTGGGGAGGTGGGGACAGAGCCGGCTTTGTCACAGGTGTCCGGGCTGGCTCCAGAGATACTTTTGGCGACGGGGCTTTGTCAGAGGTGTGCCAGCCCGGGCTGGCTGCAGAGGTGGCTTTGGTGATGCTGGCATGTCCCAAACCCAGCTGGCACCCGGGGGAAGGTGCCAGGGCTCGCTGCAGCAGGAAGCACAGCCAGAGCTTTCCCTGTCAGAGCCCAAATGAGGGATGCAGGGCTCCAGGCTGTCATTGTAGAGCACGACACAGCACAAAGTACCACGATTCCATCAGAAGGGTGCAAGAGAGATTTATTAAAGCAACGTGTTGGTTTTATACTCTTTCAAGGTATTACATTCGCTTAACAGACACATTCACTGCCCATTGGTTATAGGAAATAAACAAAGTTCCCAGTGGGTGATCAGGGAGTCACGGCATTCTGTGAGCCAGCTAGAGTCTGCATCTCTGAACTTTCTCTCCTTCATCACCTCTCCATGGTGACAACCTTGGTGTCTTCCTCAGGAGAGACATGGGGCTTTCCTTATCACCAGGAAGCCTTTGCTGGCTCACGAAAACAGCACAGAATGTCTTTCCTACACCAGGCAGCTCTCAAAATGCAGCTTATTCCATCCAAGGTGTTACAGCAGTGCAGGGTGGTGGGTGACAGAGCTGTGCCCACAGCTGTCAGCTCCAGCTGCAGGCCTGGAGACCCTTTGGTTTGGTTACATTGCATTATAGACTTTTCTTTTGGTTACAATGCATTATAGACTTTTCTTTTGGTTACAATGAATTATTTACTTTTCTTTGCTGAGCATCTTAATACATTAGAACCAATCTATACCTTAACTATTACCTATAGCCCATCATAACTACTGTAATTACCATATTCATGTTGCTGTTCTCCAATCACTAGAAGTTAGTGCATTACAGTTTAAGCTAGAAGTTGTTTTTCAGTTTTCTTGCAGTGGAAAACTCTGAGACCTTTTTTCTACTTGCACCTTTGCTGACTTGTTTGCCTGTGCTATCTTTCTGCTTGGTAAAAACATCTTGTCTGAGGTGGGTTTATCCTTTGCTCTAAGCCATACAAACCCCTTCTAACTAACACACCCTTTGCCTCCCTGGTTATCCAGTAAGGCTGGTTCAGCAATTCTTCTCTTCTATATCAAAACTTGCTTCCATCTCTATTCCTTCTTCAGATTCTACATTCAAAAATCTTTCTGCTAAGCATACATATCTGTGAGACTTTCTTGTCAAACTTTCATCCTTCCCAACATTTCCCTGTGCTTCAGGGCTGGGCTCATGCCTGAGCTGAGCTTTATAAGGCCTGGCAGGACAAATAAAGAGACTTTTTGCCCTGAGCCCTGCCCAGAGAGCATGGCAGGCTCTGCACAGCAAGGGTGACTTTGGGCTATGCTTTGGGATGGGCAAAGGAAGTCTGTGAGCACGAATCCTGCATGGATCCACCTGCCCAGAGGGGCTGGGGATAGGATTAACCAGGGCACAGTGAAGCAGTGCAAGGGCTATGCACAGCTTGGGGGCAGAGAGATCTGTGAGACCCCCAGGGATGAGCCCCAGCAGGGACAGGACCCCTGGGAGAGTTAATTGTCATTAATGATGCCTTGTGAAGGCTGAGATAGAACAGAGGCTGGACAGAGTTAAAGAATAAAGCAGGGATTTATTAAAAGGATCTCCTCAATGGATCCACCTTGGGCAGCACAAGAGCCCAGCCAGGGCTGCACCCAAGATGAACCAAAATGGTCACAAAATGGACAGCTGGTTATGGGGTCTCTCACTTTTATAAGTTTTGGTCCATTTGCATCTTGCAGTTCATTGTCCCATTCCAGCTCCAGCCCATGCAGTCCCATCCTTGTTTTTCTCTCTCCAGCCCATGGTGTTTGTGCTCTTGGACCTGAGATTTGGATCATTTGTCCTTGGTCCCCAGCTAGAGCAGGAATTGTTTTGTCTCCCTGCTCTGTGCACAGAGCTCACCATCCCCTAACGTGAAGCCCAGACCCACACACTAAAGCAGCACAGAATCTGAAAATATAAAAGCTAAAACCTGAGGCATCCTAATGACCCTGAGCAGCCTCACCTGGAGCCTCCCCACACCCATGGTCTGGCTCTATTTAAGCCCAACCTGGGGTTGCTACTCTTTCCCTTCCTCCAGGTGGGGTAGGAGGATGCAAATTTGGGGACAGAGCTGAGCTCCTGCTCCGTGCAGGTAGGCAGCTGCTACACTGGAGGTCTGTCTCACAGATCCCTCTGTGTCCTACACCCTGGCTGTTTTGGAGATGGACATCCCCTTCATGGATTGTTGGTACACACCTGATGGAGGAACAGCTTTTTGGTGGGAAGAGGTTGGGTGGGGAAAATTCACCATGGTGTGGGGAAGTAGAGGGTTTAATCCAGCAGACGTGTTTTTGGGAAAGGTGGGGTCAGTGGTGTGGGAGTGTGAGTAGGTGGGACTGTTTGGCTGCATCTTTGTCTTGGTTTGAAAAGCCAGGTGTCTGCTAAGGAAGGCAGGAGTCTTCCTTGAAATGGAAAATGTAAACCTCTCCTTCCTGAATTATTATAGTTTTTAAATTAAGGGGCTCTCAGGTAAAGATATGTGACTAGGAATAGCAGTTCTTTAATAGGAAAATTAAAAATACAAATCTAATAGTGCAAAAAAAAATTAAAACAAACTACTAACAGAGTCAAAATATGACCTGACACCCTGTTAGTCAGGGTGTTAGTAGCAGTCTAATTAGATAGTGGTTGTAGCCTTAGAGTGACAGCTGTAGTTCTGTTGAAGTAGTATTTTGTAGGAGGGTATAGTTTTCCTCTAAAAGTCTGGTAGTAGTGTAGATAAGTTTGGTCTTCTTCTGGAAATCTAGTAAAGAAGACAGCTGCTCTTCTGGAAATCTAGTAGGAAAAGGCTGTTTTAGGGCTCTAAATCTCAGATTATGTATAAATAAAAATGTTTAGCTCCTCCCCCTGAGTATCTCACAGTAAGATGGTGTAATTTTATCAGCCATGCAGCGATGCTCAATGGCCTATTAACAGAAGATATTTCCCAGCAAGACAATTAGTTTGTGGAAGAGAGAAAGAAAACTGCTTAATTAACAGAAGAGATGTCCCACTTCTAACAAATAACAAATAGAATACTCACTCCTAATTAAATATTTCAACTTAGGACAACCTTCCTCTTCCCACTCCTGTGCAGGCCAAGCTTTGTGGTGAGGCCACAAGGTGCAGGCTTTGTCTCTGCTGGCCTGGCTCAGGGAGGTGGGGGGAAAGGGGTTCTTTTATCCATCCCCTGCCATCTGCATAAATACCCAGGAGAGATTTCCAACTTTTCCTTCCATTTCCTGTGTGCTCCTGTGTGTGTTGCCTGATGGGTGAGGAGCTCTGCTTTGGAGGCAGGATGTAGAGGTAAACTCAGGTAACATCATGGCAGCTGGGTCAGCATGATGATTCTTGAACTGCTAAATTACCACGGGTTATGATGTCCCACTTAATTCAGGAGATTTACAGCACATTGGTTCTTCTAACTGCCTTTCCAGAGCCTTCCCCATCCACCTCTGCTTCCCAAACAAATCCATTCCCACATATGCACGGCCACACCCCAGACAGGGCATATATGGGAATGGGTTTGCATGGGAAAAATGTTTTGTGCAACTGAGAGCCCCGTGGGGAGTTTATTTTACTTCATTTTTAAACTTTTAGGTCATGGCATTTTTCTATATTCTGTTTTTTTGGAAATTTGGCATCGGCCAGGGAACATTGCCTGGCTGAGTGTGCCTCTCCTGGCACAGGGCTGCTTTGTGCAGTGATGCTGGACAAATCTGTCGAGCAGAAGGTGGTAGAGGAGGAATTCACTTTAAAAACATCCAGACAACACATATGCAAAGTATTCCCCTCTAATGCAGCACCTGGGATTTGAGCAAATGGCAATAACAGAGTGGTGGGGGCTGCGTGGGATGCAGGGCTGGCCTGGGCTGAAGGCAACGAGGGTCCAGCCAAACACAGGCAGGGCTGAGGAGCTCCTGGCAGCCACTGAGGAAATGTTGAGAGTTTTTAAACATTGTTATTTTTGCCACTGTGTCTCTGTTTTCCTGAGAGTTCTCCCCGTCTGGGTACCCTGGGTCCGTGCTCCCTTATGGCTGAGCTGGATGTAAGGGTTTCATGAGCAAAATGTTCGATTTATGGACTTTGAAAGCATTTTATCTCTACTTATTGCATTAAAAAATTATTATTAAAAATAGAACCAATTTAAAAATATTTAAATATAAACATAGATTAAAATAGAAATGAAATTAAATATAAAATATCTTTATATATTTATATAAATATAAATTAATGATAGAAATAAATTAATAAATTAAAGGAAATAAAAATAAAATAAAATTATTATTAAATTAATTAAATTAAGTATTAAATTAAGTAAAGAAAAATAAAATTATTAAATAAATTAATTAAATTAATAAATTAAATGAAAATTAAAAAGTAAAACATATTAAATTATGTATTAAATAAATTAGATAAAATTAAAAATAAATTAAAATATATTAAATTATGTATTGAAATTTATATATACATATGTTTGTTTGTATTATATATTGAAAAATTTGTTTAAAAATTATATATTTTTGCTATCAAGAGGAGAATCTTGCTGCTCTATGATATGTCCACTACCAGCAAAGCCTATCTGCTGAGGAGGGTTGGGGCAAAATGACCAGTTAACACCTGGATGTGCAAACGCTCACCTTGCAGGCAGGCTCAGCCCCTGCCACCCTGGGGTCAGCGCCCTGAGTGGCATTTGGGTCCAGTGACAAGGACAGGAATCCAGGCGCTGCTCTGGTGAGGGGCAGGTGCAGGGAAAAGAGGCACCATATGTTAAACAGCCCGGAGAAACCTTTCAAGCCTCCGTTGTAAAAAAAACCCCATCTTTCTCCCTGTATTTAATGCATCTTTGTACGGACACTAATTCCTCAAGTATCCAGGCCAGGGTTGACTTTTAGTGTGTTTGCCCAGGCAGGCTGCCAGGGAGCAGCTCCTCCGAGGCTCCCGAGCTCTGCCGTTTGTTGAGGCAGCCGTAAATCACAGCGCTCCTCGGGGCAAGGCTTTTCCTGACAAAAACGGCGGGGACGGGCAAAAGAGAGAAAAGAGCACAACAAAATGCAAAGGGTTTGTTTACACCGGGGAAGAGGAACTGTCCTGAATGAAGCAGATGGGGGACAATGAGGGAAAACTCCATCTTCACTCCCCCCCATCTCCCCTCCTCGTTGTCGGGCAATGTGAAAGGGGAAACAGTGTGAGGATGATGCTGTCAGCTGAGGAAGGTGATGAGGAAAGCCCAGCTGGCCAGGTCAGGCAGGGAGACACTTGCTGAGGTGCCCAGGTCTTGGAAGCCTCAGACTAAATTGGAGCTTGGTAATTGTTGGGGTCTCTATTCCCCCAACTTCTGGGACTCTGGCTGGGGGCTCCCCTGTTGGAGGAGACCCTCCTGGATGGTCTTGTGTCAGAAAAGAGAGATGCATTGGATTTTTTCAGTCTTCAGGTCCTTGTTTATTGTTATCTTATCTAGGGTTTTGCACGCTGTCCACATCAGGCTCAGCACACTGCAAAAGCACCACAAAAATGGCCAACAATCTCTTGTTCCAAGGTCTTTTAAAGCTAAACTATCCAATCAAGAACTGACACCTGGATTATTTCCCTTTTTAACCCAATAACTGATCTCCAAAAGCCTGCAATGTAGACTTTTCAAAATTACAAAATGCCACCCCAAGAAGAAGAAGAAGCATGAAGAGGAAACCCAGTGCCTTCCATCTTGCTTCCATCACCAACATGCTAAAAACCCCAAAACCTAAATTTCCCACCTAAGTGATACACCTACACTGCTATCTATAATCTACTTCACACCATAGTGGATTCTAATCTATTCTGGAGCTGGAGTTTAGGAAACTTTCTCCATGAATGAGGGTCAAAGTCAGTGTTCCCCTGGGGGTTGGGGCACCCCAGAGCAGACAGGGAAATATTCCTGGTGCCCTGGGTTTCCACAGGTAATAGTGGGATTATAACCCTAAAATCCCTTGTCCCAAGCCCCTCTGGTTACTTTTGTCCCCCTGCATTATATTTTGGGGGGAGGACATGTGACCCCCCCTCCCCCCCTCATCCCCACTTGGCAGCTGGCTGTGGTTGTGAGTGAAAAGATGATTTGGGGAGAAAACAACTCGAATTTATCAAATGGGGAGACTTCACCCCAAAACAGCCACTTCTATGGCAGCACTTCCATTCCAGTGTGGGCTGCATCCCATTCTGCTGCTGCTGGCCTTGCTCCTGCGCCTGCCCCCGGCCCTGCTGCAGCATGAGTATTTATTTATCCCTGCCAGCTTTGTGTCTTCCCTCTTTTTCCCAGTTTATTTATGGCTGTTGCCTTTCAGCTCCCGGCCAGTGCAGCCTGAACTTGGCCATTATGTGTGGTTTGTTGCAGAGGCCATCAATCTGTGGGGCCAGCACGCAGCCTGATGCACTTCCCTCATCATCATCAATTTTCCCCATCGGGCTGGTGCATCCCTTTGGATCTGGGGCAGCTGCTCCTGTGCCCCTGGTGGCCTCTGCACTGCCAGCCCTGGACACTCGCTTCATCCTCACAGAAGCCTTTTGTCCTGGGATGCTCACAGCCATCAGGTGGGCCTGCAGAGCCCACACATTCAAGCAGGGCTTGAGGTGGCTTCAAAGAGCTGACAGGAATGCATTGCACAGAAAAAAGTACATTCTTTTGCTCTAAATAAGTACTGTGGAGTCCTGCTTAGCCAGCCTGGCATTTAAGCTCTTTAAGTTTAAACTCTTAAATTCTCTATATTAATTGAGCAGCAACGTTTTGCCTGTGCTCTATCCTGGGTGCAGGCAGAGGTGGGCTCTGCTGCCTTTGCAGATAACCCACTCAAAGAGGCTGCTGAGCTGCAGCTTTTGCCTCTCTTGGCCCTGGGAAGGCTCCCAAGGTGTTTTGTCCATCTTGCTGTGTGTGCGGGTGCTCTTTGCACCTTGATCTGTGAGAGGCAAAAGGCAAAGCACCCCCTCGTTTCAGAGTGATGTCAGCAGAATTATGTGGGTACCACCAGCTGCAGGGATCTGTTTTGGAGGGGAGGCAAGAGACACTGCTGAGCTCTGCCTGCTCAGTGCCAGCAGTGTGGTAGCTCTGGATTGTGCCAGTTTTTAGAGGTGCAAATGTCCCAGAGGAACAGCTCAGGCTGCAGGGAGATGACACCCAGCTCAGCCAGGTGTCTAATGCCTCCCTGAACTGTCCCAACCATCTCTTCCTGTTAGGGGCATGAAAGCAGCTGAAAATGAGAAGGTAATTAGTGACTTGCATGGTTTCATCCTGATTTATCCTGAAGAAGTCAGAACTGGAAATAAGGCACTGTTCAGTTATAAAAAAACCAACAAAAATCAGGAGAGCTGCTTTGTGACTGTGTTCACAGGGGTTTTTGGTTGAGGGAAGAGATGAGGATCTGACTCCATGTTTCAGAAGGCTTGATTTATTATTTTATCATATATATTATATTAAAACTATACTAAAAGAATAGAAAAGAGGATTTCATCAGAAGGCTAGCTAAGAATAGAAAAGGAATGGAATGGTAACAAAGGCTTGTGTCTGGGACAGAGAGTCTGAGCCAGCTGACTGTGATTGGCCATTAATTAGAAACAACCACATGATACCAATCACAGATGCACCTGTTGCATTCCACAGCAGCAGATAATCATTGTTTACATTTTGTTCCTGAGGCCTCTCAGCTTCTCAGGAGGAAAAATCCAAAAGAAAGGATTTTTCACAAAAGATGTCTGTGACATAGCTTCAGGTCTGCTGGATGCACATGTCTGGGGCTGAGGAATGCTTTTTGTGGCTGGATGTTGATGCTCGGTGTGGGTGTCACTGCCCCATCTCTACTGAGGAGTGTTTTTGGGGAAGCCAGCGAGGTGCCTGGTGTCTTTTACCAGAGGGATGAAAATTTTTTGGGTAAAGCAATGCAGGGCTGGCCACTGGTCAGACAGGAGCGCTCAGGAGCACAGTTTGGAGTCCCCAGATACCCCACGGATACCGAGAGCAGCTTCTGGGATGTCGGCTCCTGCCAGTGTGAGTGTGTTACCGCGGCTCTGCTGCTGCCTTGTGGTGGGTGATTCTGGCCTGTCTGACCCGTGTGGGGAGGAGCAGCAGCCCAGGCTGGGCTCGCTCAGCTGCCTCATTTGAACAGAGCCGTGCGGCCGCAGCCAGCGAGCGGCCGCTGACATCTCTCCTTCCCCGGGGGTATTTTTAGGGGTGGCACTTCGACCTGGCACACGTACAAGCAGCTGGAAAATGCGTGGCACTTCCTCTTCCTGACAGGCAATCCGGGGAGGCTGGATGATGCCTGTAGTCCTGCTGTGCTGGCTGCCCGCAGGTGACAGCTATGGAGAGCAGGGGCACTGAAATAATGTCACCCCTGGCCCTGCTGCCCAGAGGGTTTGGCAAGGCTGGTGCTTGCATGTCTGGCTGAAATGCAGGCAGGGTGTTGCATGGTGCAGTGTCTCTGTGCAACTAAAACACTGCTGGTTCCCAGTGTGGGCTGGGGCCACAAATCACCAAAACATTGCTGTGTGCACGAGGAGATTTTCCAGGGGGCAACTCCAGCTGCTGTGATGGGGATTTCTGTTGTTGGCATGGTGTGAGCTGAGAGTGCAGAGCCCGGCTTTGGGCACGCTGTTGAGCCTGACATCTTCTGCTGCCACCACAGCTTGAGAGGGAATAGCAGCCTGGCCCCTTGCTGGTCCTTCTGCCCTCTGTGGTTGCTGTGAGAAGAAAAGTGTGACCTGTGGTCTTGCCCTTACCCATCTCCCCACCTCTCCTTCCCTCCTCCTCTCTCCCTTCACCTGGAAAAAAAATCCACCATTGGAGACCCATCTGGAGAAGTCTTTTAGGAGGGGAAGCCCATAAATTTCCCTCTGGCTCCCCTGACCTTTGGTTCCCCAGGGGAGGTGTGTGGAGGGAGAGGAAGCATTTTCCCCACGGCAGTGACACAGAGGATGAGGGTCTCCCTTTGCTGAGCCAGATGTTAGATAGATCTGCAAAGCCAGGCTGTTGGGGTGGAAAGGTGCCCTGAGCTTTGCCTTGAAGTCAAGGAGAAGGATGCTGGTAGGTGGGCTGTGAAAGCTTTGCTCTGTCCTGCTGGGGATGGCACTGGGGGAAATGGAACCCCCCAGCTTTGTCCAGCACAGATACCCCCCACCACACGTGCAGGAGGGGAGCGGAGGAGGCAAACTTGATCTTGGGATTTCCATTTCATCCATTACCAAGTGCATGGCTGTTCTGAAGCCATGTGAGGCTCGGAAGCACAATTCCCTGGAGCTTAGCTAGGAGGAAAGTGCAGCCCTTTGTCAGGGCTGGCTGTCACAGCAGCCTGGCCCACGGCACAGGCGTTTGGGTTTCGGTGCAGACGTTCCCTGCGGCGTACCTGGGTCTGCCTGAACAATACCTGCTTTCTTCCCTGCACCCTGAGGGGTCTGCCCTGCTTCCAGAGGGGAGATTTATGAGGTGCTCGGCTGCAGGGGACTCTGACATTGATCTCCCCTGCTTGGGAAGAAAGGGAAGGAAAAGGGCTCGTTTTCAGTACAGTAGTTGTCATAGCGGCACCTGGATTTATCCTGCTCTGCAGTAATGCAGTATGGGGCAGCACTGGGTAATGTTTCTACCCATAAAAGCTGGGTTTCAAAGCTAAACTTGGCTTTGATTTCTAGCAGTGAAGTATTAATGCTGGATCCATTAGTCCAAGGCTTCCTGTGTCCTTCCTGTGCAAACCAGGCAAGCTGAATCCAGGTGCTTCCACTGAATTCTGCTGCCCCAGGCCAGGCAGGCTCGAGGCACTGGGCTGTTCCACTGTTAATCCTAATGCCACCCTTCATCCTGTTAAAAGGAAAAGTGAGTGCTGGCCAGCCAGCTGTGAACATGATGGTATCACCTGGCGCTCTCCCTTGATGTGTTTTTGGCTGGACAGGTCTGGGAGGTGTCCCCAAACACAACCCAAGTTGTGGCACTGCTGATCTGCTCAGTGAGGGCGCTTGACTCTTGTTTCAGCTGACTTCAGGCTAAAAAACTGCTGGTTTTCCAGCAGTCTTCCAACTGTCCCTGAATTCTGGCTTGGGAAGGTGTGGGTCAGGTTTATTTCAGGTTAGATGGTGACATTCTGCCTGGGGTTAAGGCAATATGTACCCATCCTGGGCCATGCTTCTGTTCTGGCTCCCTGCAGGATGCTGTGGCTCCACTCTGGTTTGGAAAAGGGTTTTTCCTTGGAGATTCCTCAAGGAAATGTGCCAACCATCCTCCTTCTAAGGAAGAAGGTGGGTAGTTTTGTGAAGCTCTCAAACGGGCAGAGCCTGGTCTGTGTCCAGAAGAGTTGTTTTACCCTGAAGGAGACATCCCAGCCTCTCTGCAGAGGAATGACAGATTGACCACTGGACTGCTGGCTGAGACACAGGGTAAGAGGTACAGCCCAAGCCCTGTGTACACCACAAATGGCCTTTCCAGCCTCTTCTGGGCATCTGTGAGACAGCAGATCCCCCTGAGACTGCACTCCTGGGGTGGCAGTGGAAGGGCAGCACTGATTTATTTGTTGAAGAAGCCACCAAAGATTCCCTCAGGCACTTGGGGGTATCTGCAGCTGACTGTGACCCCTCTGAACTGCTGCATGGGCTGAAGCAGGGTGTCCTTGCCAGATTAATTGTGTTTAATAGACCCACCAGCTCTTTACTGTGTGTCCTCCTCCTGGACTGATATCATCCATGACTTTGGCACTCCGTAGGGATTTAAAGGGTCCAGCTCTGTCCTCCTTTGTGTGTGTGTGTCTGTCCTGGTGTATATAACAGCTCAGGGCTTGAGGGGGGGGGTAATTGCTGGCCACTCTTTCACAGACAGCTCTGCACCTGTTTCTCCCCGGTGGTTTAAAGTGTAATAAATGGATATAAATACTGCAGTGACGTTTCCTGGGGCCAGCTCAGAGCTCCTGGGCACAAGCAGCCCGCTCTGGGGCCATCAGCTGTGCCTTGCTCTGCAGGGAAGGCAATCCCAACTCCTTGCTCTAGCAGCATCAGAGAGAGATGGCTCAGATTTTTTCCTTTTTAGGGGACTGCTTGCCGCACGTGGTTATGAAAATGCATATCAGCACCAGAGAGCGGCTTCTGGTTCTGCCAGTTATCTCTGTGTGGAGCTGTGGAAGGGTGGGTTATATTTTGGGCAGTTCCATTTTGCATAGGGAAGGAGACCCAAGGAGCACAATGATTTCCCCCTCAGCCTCCTGGGGCTGATGGGGCCCTGGTGCCCACTGTGGGGGGATCATCTTGTGCTGTTTCCTTCCCTCAAAAGCTCTGATTTTTCACTGGGGAGGGAGAGGAGGAAACCCTTGTGCCTTGAGTCTTGTTGTTACTGGGAAGGAGCGTGTTCCTGAAGGCTCTGCTGACATCAGAGGTGGCCCCAGCCCCTGTCCCCACGGTGCCCACCTGTCCTCTCTGTGGCACCAGCCTGTAATCCTGCTCTCTGACATCCCCCTGGGTCCCGGTGCTCTCCAGGGAAGGAGCCTCTTTCCAGGAGATGGCAGCAGCTTTTCGGAGCTGGGAGCGCGTTTCCAGCCTGTTTCTGAGGACAGGCAGCCGGGAGGCAGGATGAATGAATAGTCAGGAGAGAAGGCCAGGCTGGGTGAAAGGAAGAGGATGCTCAGGAAGCTGCAATAGTGACTCTTGTGACAGCGGGGGCTCCGGGTTGATGGCAAGCCTGCCCCCAGTGGTGCTCAGTGCTGCCTTTCAGTACTTAAAAGGGGGTTATAATTATGGTAGAAAAAGGAGGAGCATTTTCAAACCAAGCAAGGAGATATTTAAATTAGATGGTAGAGAGAAATTCCTCCCGGTGAGAGTGCAGAGGCACTGGCCCAAGTTGCCCAGACAAACTGAGAATGGCCCATCCTGGAGGTGCTCAAGGTCAGGTTGGATGGGGCTGCGAGCTCATCTGCTGGAAGGTGTGTCCCTGCCCATGGCTCGGGGGGTGGAACCAGATGATATTTAAGGCCCCTGCCAGCCCAGACCTTTCTGGGATGATTCTCTGCTCCTGGGGCATGGTCACTCCTCCTGTGCATGTCCCTGCTGCTGTGGTGGGATCATTCATCCCTGGCACTCCATTTCACCTGCCCCACAGCACCCTTTGCTCCTACTCCCTCCCTGTTTTGGCTATTTTACCCTTCCATGATAAGCAGGTACCAACAGCCTGGCTGCTTCCCATGGCTGCCCTCCTCATCCTCCTCCATCCCCACCTGCGCAACAAGACCCGGGCAGGGAGGGCTCCTCCAGCCCCAGCTGACACTTTCTGGCCTTGTGAGCTTTGCAAGCAGCTCGAGAGACAGCTGGAGGCTCCCTGGGGTGCAGAGACATGGGCTGCTCATAAAACGCCCTGTCTGTCAGTCCTGGTGCCTGGATGCCTGTCTGCTGCCTGAGCAGGGGAAAAATGGGGATTAACAGAGGGCTGGGGGTGTTCCCAGCAGGGTGCACCACGGTCCTTCCCTGGGACACATCCCTGTGTGCTGCTGGGCCCCAGTGTCACTCTGGGCCTCCTCTGTGGGGGAGATTCTGCCATGAGAAATGGTTTAATGGGAAATTTCTCTGGGCTGAGTCAAATACTGTGTCATGGTTGGTGAAGGGGGTTTGGTTTCTTTGGAAGTCCCTGCAGATGTGAACAGAATGGGCCTCCAGTGCTGACAGTGAGGGATGTGAAGGGAGGTGGGTGCTCTGTGAATCCATGGGTCAGTCACTGCTGACCTGCTCCTCTTGATGCCTTACAAGCTCAAAGGCTTTGGGATCATGGCTCTGAGTGTATATGTCATCTGATTCTGCTGTGCCTCTGGTTTTGCCTTTTATAAAATGAGAATAATGATACAGAAATTCTTTTAAAAGGACTTTGAGATCTAAGGCTATGCAAGCAGGCATGGCTGGAGTTCATTGTGAGGAATTTTATTTAGTGCCCTGCCTTAGGTACCTGTCACTATAGGACACAAAACAACACGAGTGCACACACTGCTGCTCTCAAGGTGGAAAAGGGAAGTTTATTTTCTGATTCCAGCATTTATAGATTTCTAAAACTGACAGTGCATTGGAGGGTGAAAGTGCCACCTCTCCAATGACACTGGACAAACCAACAGTCCATCAAATTTCTCTTCTTCCATAAAAGGATGCAAAACAATAAGTTATTTACAGAAAATGTGTGAGAAAGTTTGTTACAAGAAGGTAAACATCAGAAGGCTTAGAAAAACTTAAAAAATCAGAGCGACTTTTGTAGCAGGAGGCATCAACTTCTGCATGCCAAGAATGGGATGAAGGCAAGGGTTTGGATCCTGGGATCATTGGCAAATCCTTATGCCTTTGACAAAGAAGAGCGAAGCCCTGCCTTTTAACCAAACAGTGCCTTGTGATGATTTTCTTTCTTTTTTTTCTTAACAAAAACCCAGTGAGTGGGAAGGGAGCAGCCTCCCAGGCAGTGGCAGGGGTGCTGAGGGCTGCCAGGAGACAGTTTGCAAAGCGAGGGGAGATAAGACACCAAGTGACAGCCGCTAGTGAGCTGTTTCCAGAGGGCAGGGTATAAATAGACAACAAAGAGATTTGGTGTCAGAGCAGCTCTCGCACCTTTCTGCTGCCCAGCCTGGCAGGCGCGAGTGGGGCAGTGCAGCTGGGGAGCCAGTGAAATCTGCTCCAGGGTTTAAGTGCACATGGATAATGGAATGACAAGATAAGGCATTTATCAGCCTGCTGTGGAGCTCTGTCCCTCTGCAGTGGGCTTGCTCTGTGGTGCTGACTGGCCATAGCAGGTGGCACTGGCATGGACCCCCCAGCCGGAGCCTGGAGCTGCTGGCTCCTGCCTTGGCTGCCCAGACAGCTCCTACACAAGGCTCTTGCTGTCCTAAAAAGGTGCCCTGCTTGTGTCAGCTTGTAATTTAGGATGATACCTGCCATGTGCTGCCCCAGGTCGAGGCTTATCCAGCCTTACCCGCTGCTCTTGGATAAAGGGCTCTCTGTGGGGTCCTGGTCATTCTGGGCAGCCTCACCTAGGCTTTTCCTCCCTGTTTCCCTCTCTGGCTGGGCTGTGCTTCCCCCTCAGACGCTGCTGTCCCCAGATGCTCCATTTCCTACCTGCTGTCAGTACAGGAACAAAACCACCAACCTAACAATGCTATGGCTTTGATGAGGTGTTGCAACCATTTGCCACAGCAGCACTGGCAGTCCAAGGGTATTTAAAATACTGAGAGTGGCACACCAGCAGGCAGCAGGTCCTTTCCAAGCTTGCTGGCTATTTTCAAAACTACCATAACTTTTCATAACATTGCCTGTGGCATAGTTTTGAAGCCTTTCAGGCAGCTTAGTGCTGTTTGGGGTCTGGGTTTGTCTCCGAGCTTGCTGTCAGACTTGGCAGGCTTTGGCTCCTACGATGAGCATGTCCTGCCCTGAGCAGTTTGTGTGGATGCTGTAAAGCACCACCATAAAGACTACAACGACTTGGTGAAAAGAACAGATTTAGGCTGAAGAAGGAAAAGGAGCAGAAAGACCTCTTCTATGGCAAATCAGCCCAGGCTGTGAGAACGAGAAAAGCCCAAGTTTTTATGTGCTGGTGTAAATCCAAGCTGGCTTTCTCGGGGAGAGGCATCTGCGGGGGTGTGTGGGGCTGCTGGGGCTTGCAGCGAGCTCAGCTGTGGGGATGCTGCGGTGCTGGGCAGGGACAGACAGACTGACAGCAGTATTTGGGGCACAAAGCAGGGCTGCTCCCCTGCCTGTCAGCCATGTGGAATTCCTGGGATACGGAGGGCCCTTTGTGTGGGGATCAGCTGTCGAAGGGCTGCCTATTTTTAGGCTGGCAGATCCTGTGCTATGCGGGGGAAGGCTGATGGTGAGAGAGGTGTGTGCTCCTGCACCCCAGGTAGGGTTTTCTGCTGTAACTTGTACCCCTCTGCATCCAGATGTAGGTGCAGAAGTGAGCAGAGACCCAGTATTTACACACAGTTCTGTCTGGTGATGGGTTAGGTCAGCTTGTTGCAGAAATGAAGTGAGTTATGATAGCAGCACTTCCTTGCATCTGATGTGTGTTCCCCACACTGGCTGGCTTCAGCCTGAGCTAAGGGCAGGGAGGGAGAAAACCCCAAGGCTTCTCACTTCTCTCAGGGTTTGAACAAAATGGGTGACCTTATAAAAAGGTTAAAAAAAGCACAATCTTTCCGTGTGCTTGAGGGGAACACTGTGTGAGTACAACTTGTATCAGACACCAGAGAGGCAAAGCCAGATGTCTGAGGACGTAGTAAAGGGGTTTTCATAAGCTGCACTGCTCCACAGCTGTGTACAACAGCGTGTATCTTCCTGTGCCAGGGGCTCTGCTCTGCGTGGATGGCCCTGTTCTTTTATCACCAGCTGTATGGAAGTGCATCCATGTGTATAAATACAGATTTTGGGGGTTTGTTCGCTCATCTCCAGACACGACCTGAAAGCTTTGCTTAAGTGCAGCTGAAAACAAGTCATTCATTGAGCAAAACCAGCCTCTGTGTAGTTTTTTTTTAGCTAATGTATAGAATAATGAAGTTTTTTCCACTGACCAAGCTCATGGATTCATCATCCACACTGGTGATGCTGAGGGAGAGGAAAGGAGCCCAGAGCTGCTCTCTTTAATAAGAAATCCTTGCAACTGCTCTGACAGAGAAATAACTTTGCCAACAGCCTGCACACTTTCTTTACATGTGCTAAACTGCTCGAGATGCAGCTGAATTTCTTTAAACAAAAGGCATTTGTTTAAAAACATTCTGACAAAAGTGTTACAAATGTTTTATGTTTGGGGTTTTTTTTCCATGGGAATGAACTTATGGAAGTATCTTTACCTGAAGCAGGATTTTCAGTTATGTGAAATTTACATGTACATGTTTCTTTCTTTGCCATTTTTCTTACAAATGTTTGCTTTTGTTTTGTAATTTTAGAGAAATTAATATTGTCCCTATTTTTCTTGTCTACTTTCTAGTAGATAAGAAGAGAAAATGAGTAGAAAGGAAAATCTTGCAACAATTCCCTGGACCAGGGGGAATGGTTTTAAGTTGAAGGAAAGTAGATTTTGGTTAGATATTAGAAATAAATTATTTACAGTGAGGCACTTGTGCAAGTTGATGAGGAAAGTTGTGCATACCACATTCCTGGAAGTGCTCAAGGCCAGGTGGAGCAATGTGGTTTAGAGGAAGGTTTGGAACACAATGATTGTTAAGGCACATTCCAACCCAAACCATTCTAGGATTCTATGAACAATTCACCTGCCTCCCAAACTTGCTGCTGAACATTTTGGAAACCTTTTTGAAGGCTCTTTCCTGTGGAAGGATCTTTTCTTCTGCAGCCAGACCTGATTAGAAATTAGTATTCTTGGAAAGGATATTTTTTCTTCCCAAAAAGGAAGACAATTGACGTATTTTCTAAAGTGTTTCTCAAAACACACAATCAAAGGTCTGGGCTGATCAGGGTGTAAATGTACAGCAATGTGCTACTGAGGTGTGGTTTGGAGAGCTGCTCAGTGCCACTCAGAGTAAAGACAAGGAACTCTGTGATTGCTTCAAATTGCTGATTCCATCCCTTGCCTATCAAGGCTGGAAAAACACAGAAATCAGAAATCCTCTGCTCTGGGGCTGCAGTAATGCCTGCAGCAAGTGAGCCCTTGGTTTTTACCTGGTGTAAAGCAAGAGTTGTTTGTAAAAGGAATGACAAATGCCTGTTCTCTTGGGATGCAGCAGGGCTTTCCTGGCTGCCAGAGCTGGGTGGATACAGCTCCCTGCCCTCCTGCTCTGGTGGCAGCACTGAGCCAGGAGTTCTCAGCCCACACAATTTTGGGGCACCTTTTACAAGAAATGAGACTGTCTGGGTGTCCCTTCCAAGCAGATGTAAGTTAGCAGTAAAGCACAGAGCACTTGGTCAGCCTGCTGCTGAAATCTTGACATATGGGGATGTGATGATTTTGGATCTCAGATCACCTCTGAATAATGTCAGCAATCAAAAACAATGATGGGCGAATGAGAAATTCAGGACACCAACTGCTCCTCTTTGAAAAAAAAAACCAAAAAAAACCAACCCCAAAACCCCAAGTAAAGCAATAAAAAAACCAAAACCAAACCCAAACCTCATCCTTGGTCTGGGCAAAGAATGAGCAGGGGCTTGCCAGCACCAGTAGCTTGCAGCAAAGTCTCAGTGTTTGCAAAGCAGTGGCCAAGGTGTTACGTTTTTGACTCTAAATGAGGTTAATGAAAGTTGCATGTACTCAAATCCCTGAGTGCCACTTTGAAAACGCAGGAGCTAATAGTAGTTATTTATTGATTTCATTTGGTCCCCCTGGCTCATGTGGGAGGCTGGAGGAGGGAAAGCAGTGGCCTGTATGTGTATGAGAAGGTGGGGGAGAAAATGTGTATGGATACAGGGAGTGTGAGGCTGGCACTTGAAGTTTGCAATTCCCTGATTTGGTTTTTTTTTTCCCCCTCAAGCACCAGTTCAGATGGTCCACAGGGGGCCCTGCTTTTGTGCCTCCATCCTCAGCTAGGCAGCCATCCTGGCCAGCTCCTTCTACCTCGCCTGCAAGCTGCAAAAACTGGCAGGGCAAGGAGGAGTGGAGACCCACTGGGAAAGCTTCACCCCACAGGGACAGCAGGTCAGAAACCCAGAGAAAAACTAAACTTAGATGAAAAGGTCGGTTTTAAAAGATATCTTTTTTCTTCCCTCTCTTTCTAGTTTTTCAGAATCTCAGCCCATAAAACTTGGCAGTTCCTCAGGGTGGAGGAGGGTGACTCTTGGTTTACATGCAGCCCTTGGTACCCCAGCATACCCAAAACATCTGTCACTGGGGGAAATGAGCATTGCTCTGGCAAGGCTCTTCTTTCTTTGCAGTAAAGAACAAGCAAATTTGCTTATTTGTGGTTAATGCTTCTTCCAGATGGACAGAAATAATACATGACACACAGCCCAACTGTTGCCCAAACTGTTGAAGCACTGTGGAACATATTTGCAGCACAAAGACAAGCTGGGGAGATTGTTTAACTTACTGGTCTCCAGTTTGGAGCAGCCCTTCAGCCACAATATAAATGCAACCTCCCAGCAAGACTAAACTTTCTCATAGAAATGAGCAAAATTCTCAGAGGAGAAGAGCTGTTCTTCCTTTGTCCTCCTCCACTGAGATGGCAACCTCTGTGACATCTTCTTGGTAGCCACTTTCAGGCCAGTGTTTGCTGTGAAAGCAGTTACAGACCCCTCGTTTGCCACTGCAGACAGTGGTTTGCCTCTTGTGCTGATGCTGTGAGAAAGTGGCTTGAATGTATTTTGTATGTCACACCAATATGCCACAGATATGTGAGAATTTTTCTATGGAACTGAGGTTCTTGGTGAAGTTTGACCAATTTTTCCAGCTGTGCTGCTGCTAAAATTTATGAGAATGGGGGTATCCTACCTTAGTGCTCTGATACTGGCTTAATTTACTATTCCCTTTTGCTAATTTAAGGTGGTTTGGGGTTTTATGGTGCCAAATCTTTCTCTGTGAATTTTACAGGAGTTGAATAGAGGTTTTAAAAGGAGCAAGTCTGACTTTTTGCTCTTCAGTTCACCTGGCTGATCTGCTATGAGGTGGGAGACCTTCTCCTGCACTTGGAAATGCCTTTCTGGCAGCAGTGATGTGCTGCAAGTAGTCTCAGTCAGCGTGGGGAACAGAGGGGTTATGATGTGCAGCTCTCCCCTTGCTGTGGAAAGGAGTCAGTAGCTTTTCTGGCCCTGGTTTTCCAGTGCAAGTCTCCTCTGTCCTGCCCTGAAAGAAGTGAAGAGTCAGTTTTCACGTTTCAAAAGGGGCAAAGCTAAGTATCATCAGTGCCTTATGCCTGTAGTGTAACAGACACTTATGATAACCCCTCTGATACCCCAGTGTCTGTAAAATGCAGCCAGTCTCTGGAGTATCCTTAAATAAAAAAGCATTTTCCTACACCCTGCTCACTGGGGGTGACACCCAGCCCCTCTGCCTCTTTCACAAGCCTGTTTCTGACTTCATCTTTTGTGCAGTGCCCTCTCAGGTAAAGAGTTACTGATTAAGTGCAGCTCTGCCTAATGAAGAGTACCAGCATTTTCCCTGCAGTGAGGTTTGGGGTTTTTTGAGAATTCATCACTTTGGAGGGAAATGCTGAAATAACTGCCTGGGCTGGACTTAGCCCTCTGTGCATTAACCCTTTGCTCCAGCCTGGCCTCTGAGACCTGCTGCCTTTTGCTCCTGCTCTGTGCTGTGGTCCAGAGCACTGCTGGCTGAGAATTGCAGTCTCAGATGGGCTTGCAGGTTGGAGCAGAAATGAGGCAAAGCCTTCATGTGTCTTATGGTTTTGACCCCAAACAATGCACTGACTGCATAAATTAGGAGTTGGCTCAGGCTCACTTGACGCTCAGCCCAGGTTTGCTTGAAACCCAGCCTAATTTTTCCTGAAAGCAAAGCTGAGTGGGAGAGGAGTTCTGGGTCAGGGAAGGGGTGCTTGGCAGGTCACAGCAGCCTGAAGAGCTGCAGTTTATCAGCTCACAGCAATCATCAGCCCACAGAAGCAGGGCTGCCTGTATTTCTAATTTCTTGCCTGTACAGAACCCTGCAGATGATGGGCAAAAATGCCTTTGGCATTCTAGAGCCAGCTGGGGATTGCTTCTGGCTGCTTGTGGATCATTAACACAGTTAGGCCCCTAAAAATCCACCCAGATCAACCCCCCTGGCAAAAAGCTTTATTTCCCCTGCTGCTGCCTTTCCATGCAGGTGCTGTGTGTCCTGGCTGATGACTGCACCAGCTCCTGGAGGCAATTCACATCCTCAGCAGTGCTGCACTGGGAGAGAGGCAGGGAGCCCTGTGGACCCTAATTTCCAGAAATGGAGAAGACAAATGATGGAAAAAGTTTTGAGAGAGGCTTGGTTAGCAGCTGGGCCCTAAAACAGGCTTTAATTTGGAGAGCTGGTCTATACTTCCATGACAAGAACAAACAGGCAAGCTGGGGAAAAGCTTGCAAGCTGAAAAACCAAGTAGAGCTGGTAAGCTTCCTGTGTTTTGGGCTGAACCCAAAACGGGCACGGCACTGCTGGGTGCTGAGCAGCTGTGGCTCCCTAAAATGTGGGAAAAATGGTATTTTTTAAAGGGGTTAGGGTTCAGCCTCCAGGTTCCTGTTGGGCTGGGACTTACAGTGGAGGTAGAAGGAAATGCATAGATGGGAAAGCACTTGAGGAAATGGGGGAGCTTGTCTTGTACTGCTCCAGTGTTGTGTGAAGGGCACTAGTGAGATCAGGGCTTTTGGGTGCTTAGGGCAGAGGGGTCCAGCAGTGCTTTTTGGCAGCTCTGGCCTCAATAAAGCCCCTCTGGATCCCAAGCAAGCAGTTTCTACGTTCTGCTTTCTGCAGTAATTTTGGTTTTATTGCCTAGGGGTGAGGGTTCCTGCAAACAAGTGAAACACAGGCGGGGGTGATAAAAGGTGCAAATTGAACTGGCCTCATGCAGTCCCTGGGAAGCAGCAGTGGATGAAGAGACTTCCAACTCTTTTACAGCTCTCTCTTCTTTGTTGTAAATTGAGCTTGAGGTGTTACTGTAAGGAAAACAATAATTTCTTGATGGCTCCATTACAGTTGTGAGCATCCCCTGTGGAGAGCCTTATGGACTGGTGTTTTCTGTTCATTACACCTCACTTTGCCAAGCCCTGGTTTCCTGCTGGCAGTCTCATATCCTCCATCTTTGTTTTTCCTTTATTTCCCTAAAAAAATAGGAACTTAATTATGTTTTCCTTGCACCTTTGCTTACCTCTGCTTACCAAGGGAGACATGCAGAAGTGGTGTGGGCAGCAAGGAACCCTTGAGCTCTCACCCCTGGTGCCTATGGGCCCCTTAGATTTAGACTTTCCCCTTTTTTTTTTCTGAAGGAAGATTTTGGGAAAAAGGAGGGAAGTAAGAAGCAGATCCTCTATCCATCCCTCCCTAGGAGACCCAGGGTCTGATGCTGCATCACATCTCTGCCAGGAATTATAATCCTAATGGGACATCTATCCCTGCTTGCCTTTGGCTTATCTTCAGCTTTGGGCCCTAGCAGATGCTTTGCAGCCTTTCCACAAATGTTTGGGAAGAGAAGCCAAAGTTAGGCTCTTTTGGCAGGGTTTCCACAACAAATCCCTTGCTCCCAGGGAAGATGGATGTCATTAACCCAAGCTGAGTCCGTGGAGGGGTCCTGAGGCTGGTGCCAGGGGCTGCTGCTGGGGGCTTGCCTCCAGCCGGTGGTGTAAACTGAGGAGGAAATAAAGGCTCTCCTCCATCCCTGCCAGCTCGTGTTCTCCACAAAGAGCTGGAATCCTGGCTGCTCTGACAACCAGACAGAGTAGCAGGAGATCCCTTTCCTTCAGCACTATTTGCTTTGCATTTGGAGGGATTTAAGGTCCACTGTCCGCCCCTGCTCGCTGTTTGTTTGGCCTTCCCTGTTTTGGCAGGGCTCCTTGCTACTTGTTTCTTCTCTTTGAAGGTCTGTCTTCAGCCACAATGAGGGGCTCCTGCATTTGGAGTCCAAAATGACCTTACTTGAGCCATGCAAGGCTAACATGAGACAACAGGGAGGTGACTCAGTCCTTTCAGTACATGTTTCCATGTTTCCCAGCTGCTGTAGGAAATAAACAGTAAGTGGTTAACATCAATAGTAAGACACATATAGAAGAAAATCTTGTCCTAACAATGTTAAATCTATGGTTTAAATTGGGCAATGGCAGGAAATTTGGAATTAAGGACGGACGCTTGTCTCACGCTTCTCCATTTGCCTTGGGAAATAAAAATAATTCAGGGACAAAGTGAATGAAATGGCACTGGAAATGCCATATTACTGCATTTCCTGGCTTTTATGGCAGGGAACGAAGAAGTAAGACTAAATGAGGTCTTTTGTGTCCTTCAGTTCAAAGTGATGGCAACAAAATCCATCCAGGTCTCAGGAGTCAACAGAGACCGAGACCAGTTTTACTCAGTTTTATCACTGTGCTGTGTAGCTGTGACACTGGAGAGGTTCTTCCTTTGGGGGCAATTATTTTTGTTCTTTTAGCTGAGCAGTTTATTGAAGTTTCTTTTGGTTCACATCCACTGGGACTACTTGGATGCCAGAGGACAAGTTCAGTCCAAAAAAACCCCCTCACATTTACTGAGGTAGAGAGCCTTCTGAGGAATAGAAATATTTCTATTTCAGGTCTAAAATCAAGGCGAAGCTGTTGCAGTCTATTTGTGAGCACTGTCTGAGCTCTGAAAGTACTGCACTATCCCAAAAGGTCTGTAAGTCCCGTGTGTTCCTACAAAGTCACCTTCTGATGCTCTTGTTGATGGCAAGGAGTGTTTGTTCAATGCTCAGCTTCACGGAGGTCAGTGGGACTGTTGCAGAATATGAACTGCAGGATAAAGGCCGAGAAAGTCAATTGAATGACTGAAAGATTTGGCAGCTTTAATGACCGAGTTTTTTGTGTATTTCTAGAAGAAGGTGCTGGTCCAGAGGTGTTAAGAAATCCTGTTGACAAAAATCAGGATTCAGTTCTGTAGACTGGAAATGCCTTATTTGTCTTCTGTTCAACAGCTAACCTGGGAGATTTCTACAAACAGCCCATTTCAGGGTGTGTTTTAGGGTGGTTCCTAAAACTTAAAAGAAAGGGAAAAATTTAAGTTTGAAAAGTGTGTTGGCTGCACCCTGGGTCAGAGATACATAAGGGAGAAAACACCATCTCAGCATGGAGAGGTTTGGAACACAGACAGACAGAAGTACCAGGAAGGCTTTTGGACTGGAAATGTGTCGTGCATGTTACATCCTTTGCTCTTTATCCTCCTTTTTCTGAAGAACTGTCTGTGGACATTTGGAGATTGTGCTGTTAGCTGAACAAACAAAAGGGATTAAGGCTGGGCTGGTTCATTTTTCCACCCTCCACCCATCTTGGAATTCATTACCACTCATTGCCACTAACCAAAATAACAAGGGGACCAGCCGTGCACAGCGCTGCTTCCTCTGTCCCAGTTTCCATGTAATGGCAGATTTGTCCATGAAGACCACCAGGCTGGCACAGCCATAGGAAAGGAGCCAAGCTTCCCCAAAATGGCTTGGTCACACCAGGCTCCCAGCACAAGGCTAGCTTGCATGCTCATTCCTTTCCACTAGAACCAATAAGGGCTGAGTGATGTTAAATTTATGTTTGCCTGTATGTATTTAAATGTGAGCGTGTGCTCACATTTAAATGCACATATGTCTGTGGAAAGGCCTGAGCTTGGTGTTGTCTGACTTTTGGGCACAAAGTCAGTTGAGTTGTTACCTGAATCTGCCACAATCCTCAAAACAGCCTTTCTGTGACCTGTTCTTCCTGCCAGGGTCAACTGCAAGAGCCACCCCTGAAGTCTTTTTTCTGCCTCCACACATGGAAGGTATGAGCCTGAAGAGGAGCAGATGATCGAAGAGAGGCTGTTACATTTCCAGATGCCAGGAAGGATGAAAGCAAACCTCCTTCCACTCTGCCTTTGTGGGGGGTATCTGATGGGATGTGACATCTGAGCCTGTGGATGTCTGGTGAAATAACTCCAGGCAGCGCATGGAGACACTCATCTCCCTGTGCAACCAGTGGGAGAGCAAGGGAGCTGCTCCTACATGAGGTGAATCACTCAGGAGCCCACCAAGAACCTCAGGGAGATCCTCAACGTGTGGGTAATGCACGTTTTTAATGTCTAACACCAACTTCCCTCCATGCTGACCCTACCTGCAGCTGAGCTGGGTCGTGACCAGAAGAGTGGTGAAGTCCTGGAGAGCAAACCAGCATCTGGCTCCCATGCTGGCATTCCATGGGGATATGTCACAGCCCCTCCAGTGCCAAGGCCTCAGTGTGTTTCCTGCACCACTCACCAGTGTGAAGATTTTGGCATGCCACTTGAGGTGGTCTGGGAATTTAGCTGCCTCTTGGCTGTGCTGTCTGAAGCAGGGGTCCAAAAATTTGGTGTGCGTTGCACTCTGTGTGACCACTCAGAAAATGTTGCCGATGGAGCCAAATTCCTTCCTCCAACTTGCATGCAACCAAGCCACTAATTTCACTGGCAGTTGAATGTGCATATCTGAGGGCAAAATGTGGCCAAAAGCCTTTGAGCAGAAGTTTTAGCATAATTGCCCCGAAAAAAAAAAGGGGGGGGGGGAATTGCAAGTGGAATTTTGCAGAGAAAAGAAGGATAAAAAAAGTAGAAATCAAAGTGTTGAAAAGCTTTCCAGTAACAAAACTCTTCCGAGTTCTTTAAACAGCACAATAGCTATTGATGGGTAAAAAATAAAACAGGACAGTATATCCTCTTGAATTTATTCTGGTCCCAACAGGCTGTCCTTGGCGTTTTTTTGGAAGAAACCCTTGAGTAAACATGTTGTCCAACGTGGAGAGACAGGGAGCATGTCATAGAAGCAATTTGTAAAATGTTCTGGGAGACACACCAATGCTGTCAGGGCCAGGGAGCTGCTTAGCTTCACTTTGATTTACAGATAAATACAGCGTGTCTGGGGCTTCCAGTTGCCGACTGTGCCGGCGAGCTCCTGATTACGTGCTGTGCTCTGACTCCATGGGATTAATTGGGACCACCAGGAAGCGTGGCAGCAGGAGGAACCTTCCTGATTGCAGGCTGTTGTAAGGACCGAGGAGAAGAGCTTGTGTGGCAAGGTGGGGCTCAGCTTCTCCCACTATGGGCGTAATGTAAGATGAAAGGTAAAGAGGACGTTGTAAAATTAAGATTTTTTGGATGCTCCCATGCAGGTAGAGCTCTGAGTATCGAATGTGACTGGCTGTGTCTGCCCATTTTTTAACTGTGATGCACATTTTAGTGTATTTGGGGGTTTCTGCAGGATATTGAAGTGCAGCAAGTGCCCAGTTGAGATATTTTGGTTTTTATGGCATGATGAAACCTGCATGGCAACCCTTCAAGCCTGTGGCACAGCAAAAGAAAGGCTGGAGTAGCCTGGAAAGGGCTGGTTGGGACCTGGATTTATGGATGAGGGGATCAGTAGAGGAGGGGTGGTGCTGTCTGAAAATGCAAGTACAGATATAACTTATGCAGAGTGATTAACCACCAGGGTTCTGATAGTTGTTAATTATTGGACTTTCCTTCTGGAAATGGCTACTTCAACATAGGGGCTGGGACAAAGCAGGAGTGTGTTTCAAGTGTAAATAAATGTCAGTTTTTGGTATAAGGTCCTAGAAAGGAAAAAGGAAGCCAGGAAGTTATGCCATGAAAAAGAGCTTTGCACTGAGTTGTTTATTTATTTATTTTTAATGTGTCTCAGCAAGGTTACGAAAAAAAGTACAAGTGGATCAGCTGGAAGTGTTGTAGTATTGAAGAGAACCTCGTGTACCGCAGGAAAATAAGCATTATGTGTACATGGGGAGAATGGGGGTGAGGTGAAATTGTCTGCTTACAGGTGATACTTCACTGTATTGCTCTTGTGGTACAAGACAGTTCTGCACAGGGATGTGATGCCATGAGCCCCTGTCCCCAAAGAGGAGCTGTAGAGTGTTTGTCCAGCTCCAAGTGCTTCTTGATGGGCAGCAAGTTTGGATCATGATCCTCTACTTTGTTGTCCCTGATTTTTCTAGTCCTGATCTTCAGCTTGCCATGCCTGCCTTCTGTGAATAAAGCCAAGACAGCATCACTTTCTACCCCTGCTGCCAGCAGGTTCTACACACCTCATGCAGGAGATTGCCAGTTGGGAAGAGGCATTTCAGGGGCACTTCAGGTTTCCAAGGCTTGGGAAGTGGTGCGTGAAAGCACCCCCTCACCCCTAAGACAGCAAACCATCTCTTCCATTGTACAATTTCTCGCAGTTGGAGGGATTTGTCAGTGGGTTCCTATTCCAGACAGGTTTCTGAAAAGTTTCTCTACCTCTTGTGAAGATCCTCTGACTCCAGCCATGGGGACTCCCCTTGGTGCAGCTGCAGCAGGAGCTGTCATGTCCAGGGTAGATGGATGCACAGGCTTTGCCATCAGAACCTGAGGTAATGGGGCTGGTATTCACTGCCTGCCTTCCCTATGGCTGTCCTTAGCATTACTGACATCAAAAACTGAGCAATGACACCTTTCCTTCTCATTTTCCATTTTTTCCTTTTTTTTTTCCTTCTGAAGAGGCTTTAAGAGTGTGTCCCTTCCACAGGTCTCCTCTCCACCAGCTCACCTCCCTCCCTGCCCTCAATTGAAGACAGCTGCTGGGAAATATTTCTGCTGTTTAGCTGAAGTGAAAACACATGGAGGTGGTGGGGGGGAAGGAAGGGCAGTGTTTATAATGTAATTAGTGTCATTTTGTGAAACTTGGGTTGAGGTGGGGAGAGGGGTGTGTTGAACATGGGGATGTATCTGTGCATAAGATGAGACCCCCAGAGGTGGCAGCTGAAGGGAAGAACTCAGTGGTGCCTGTGAGAAACAGGCTGCTCCTTGAGCACAGGCATGTTTATCACAGGTATCCAGACCACTGAGGCTGAGCAGGTGCCCTCTGCCCAGGGATGGATGGCACTGGGGATGAGGGATCTCTGAGGGGAGGTGGGAATGTCCAGGGATGGCAGTGGGGCTGAGGGTGTTTGTAAGGACAGGTAGGAATGCCCAGGGATGGCGGTGGGGCTGAGGATAGGAAGGAATGCTTGGGGATGGTGGTGGTGCTGAGGGATCTCTGTGAGAACAGGTAGGAATGTCCAGGGATGGCGGTGGAGCTGAGGGGGCATCTTAGAGCACAGGCAGGAATGTCCAGGTATGATGGTGGGGCTGAGGGGATCTCTGAGGGGAGGTGGGAATGCCCAGGGATGGCACTGGGGCTGAGGACAGGCAGGAATGCCCGGGGATGGCGGTGGGACTGAGGCTAGTCTGTGAGGACAGGCAGGAACAGTCAGGGATGGTGGTGGAGCTGAGGACAGGCAGGAATGCCCAGGGATGGTGGTGGGGCTGAGGGCAGCCTGTGAGGACAGGCAGGAATGTTCAGGGATGGTGGTGGAGCTGAGGACAGGCAGGAATGCCCAGGGATGGCGGTGGGGCTGAAGGGGTCTCTGAGGACAGACAGGTATGTCCAGGAACGGCATTAGGGCTGAGGACAGGTAGGAATGTCGGGGATGGCAGTGGGGTTGAGGGGTCTGTGAGGACAGGCAGGAATGCTCAGTGATGGTGGAGGGGCTGAGGGGATCGTTGAGGGGAGGCAGGAATGTCCAGGGATGGCGGTGGGGCTGAGGGGGTCTGTGAGGACAGGCAGGAATGCCCGGGGATGGCGGTGGGACTGAGGCTAGTCTGTGAGGACAGGCAGGAACGGTCAGGGATGGTGGTGGAGCTGAGGACAGGCAGGAATGCCCAGGGATGGTGGTGGGGCTGAGGGCAGCCTGTGAGGACAGGCAGGAATGTTCAGGGATGGTGGTGGAGCTGAGGACAGGCAGGAATGCCCAGGGATGGCGGTGGGGCTGAAGGGGTCTCTGAGGACAGACAGGTATGTCCAGGAACGGCATTAGGGCTGAGGACAGGTAGGAATGTCGGGGATGGCAGTGGGGTTGAGGGGTCTGTGAGGACAGGCAGGAATGCTCAGTGATGGTGGAGGGGCTGAGGGGATCGTTGAGGGGAGGCAGGAATGTCCAGGGATGGCGGTGGGGCTGAGGGGGTCTGTGAGGACAGGCAGGAATGCCCGGGGATGGCGGTGGGGCTGAGGGATCTCTGTGAGGACAGGTAGGAATGCCCCAGTGGTGATGGTGGGCCTGAGGGGGTCTGTGAGGATAGGCAGGCATGCCCGAGGATGATGGTGGGGCTGAGGGGGTCTGTGAGGACAGGCGGGAATGCCCCGGTGGTGATGGAGGGGCTGAGGGGATCGTTGAGGGGAGGCAGGAATGTCCAGGGATGACGGTGGGGCTGAGGGGTCTCTGTGAGGACAGGCGGGAATGGCGATGGGGCTGAGGGATCTCTGTGAGGACAGGCGGGAATGGCGATGGGGCTGAGGGATCTCTGTAAGGACAGGCGGGAATGCCCGGTGATGATGGTGGGGCTGAGGGGGTCTGTGAGGACAGGCAGGGATGGAGGTGGGGCTGAGGGGGTCTGTGAGGACAGGCGGGAATGCCCGGGTGATGGTGGGGCTGAGGGGGTCTGTGAGGACAGGCAGGGATGGCGGTGGGGCTGAGGGGGTCTGTGAGGACAGGCAGGGAATGCCCGGGGATGATGGTGGGGCTGAGGAGGTCTGTGAGGACAGGCGGGAATGCCCGGTGACGACGGCGGGACAGAGAGATCTCTCTCTGAAGGAAGGCGGGAACTGCCCGAGGTACAGCCGGTTCCAGCCGGTTCTGGCGGCTCAGCCGGCTCAGCCCAGCCCCTCAGATCCGCTGGTGTGACACCTTGGGCAGAGTGAGGTAAGGACGGGGGAAAATGCTGGAAAATAGAAATGAGGGGGGAAAAAAGTGATGAACAGCCCAGGGGGCACCAGGAGGATGAGGAGGAGGTGGGCGTCCTACCCCGTCCCACCTGTGGAGATGCCGTGATGGGGCAGGTACGAGCCCCCGGGTTTCTCCTTGTCCTGCTGAGGTGAGGAGTGTGGGTGACTCTCTGGGTGACAGCTGGGCACCTCCAACCCGACACATTATTTATGTGAGGAGAAGGTGGAAAACGAGCCCAGAAATGTGATTTCATCTGTATGGCTGTGGGTTCAAGTGGCAGACCCCGCGGGGTCAGCTCAAGCCCTGCGGACCCCACTGCTGGGGGACCCACACAGAGCTTTTTAGTTCCATTTTCTCATTTCAAGGGAAGTATTTGGGTGGGTTGTCAGTTTCAGAGTACTAGATGATGTGATGACAGCACAGGTTTCTCTTTATCATGTAAGAAACCCTGTAATGTGCTCATTTTCTGAGGAAAGAAGGTGTTTTGTCTAAGCAAGGAGGAAGAAAAGTTGCTTTGGCACTTGTAACTGATAACGTGTGTTTTGTGGGACAATCGGTTTTGACTATAGGATAGATTTGATAGATTTGTGCAAAGTTAAATGAAGATAACATGATTTTATTGCAATCGTGATGTAAACTGAGACACAGCTCTGCTAGGAAAGGTATCCCTCCCTCTGGTATATTGTAGAATTGCGTATATTTCATGACTGTGCAGATCAGCTGGCTTAGGGCTAAAAGGGGATGTTGAAGACTACTTCTTTGGATCATTCATTGTGGTTTTGTTCTCGTGAGGCTGGGAACGTGAGGCAGCTTGATGGACTGATTTGCTGCTCACACAGCTCTGTTTTTTCACCAGAAAAAATATTTAACTGCTTAGTGTCTGGCTTCAAATTGAAAGAGGAGAGATCTAGATTACGAAGAAATTCTTAGAGGGGGATGAGGCAGTGGCACAGGTTGTCCAGAGCATCTGTGGCCACCTCATTCCTGGTGGTGTTCAAAGCCAAGCTGGACAGAGCTTGAAGCAACCTGATCTAGTGGAAGGTGTCCCTGTTCATGAGAGGGGGTTGGGATGAGATGATCTTTAAGGTCCCTTCCAGTCCAGATCATTCTAGGATTTGTTCTGTGATTCTATGCACTTTCCAGCGCTGCTCCCCCACAACAACCCTTGCATGGTTCTTTGGAAGGGTGGCCCCAAGAAATCTGCCAGGTGGGAGTACTTAGGAAATTGATTCCCTGATGGAAGGAGGCTTTGATCCCCAGCAGGTGCTTCTTGGCACGGTGGGGTGGGAGTAGAAAAACCTGCAAAGTGGGCTCTGTCTAGGTGGAGGCAGAGCAAGAAGAGGGAGCTGATGACCCTGGCATGTGGTAGACAACAGCTTGCCATTAAGAGATTGATAAATATGCCTGCTGTTGGGACCACACCATTCCTAAAAACTGCACACAATTAATTAATAGAGGGGGTGTGATTTATGAATAGAGCTCCAGGCCAGAGTGGGTTTTTTTAGTGGCTCTTGCCAGCAATGGTCGTGAGGACTCTTGTTGATTCCAAGCTATGTCTGACATAGACACAGCAGTGCAGCCAGGCAATATGCTTTTGTCAGAAAACAATATTTAATTTTTCATTCTTGCTTTCTGCATTTGGGCTTTTCTTTTCATCAAAGCCGTCGCTATTTTCCTTCATTTTTCCAAAGGCAGCAAACAAACAAGGCTTCAAAGTGAAACAAGCCTGAGTTTTGTTTTCCCTCAGGAAACTTGTTTTCCTTATTTTCAGAAACCAGTTCTCATAAGTCCCTGCTGCTGGGCCTCCCAGTCCCATGCAAGGGGAGCATCAAAGGGGACAGGGCCTGGTGGGAGCTGTTTGCAACCTGAGAGTGTTTGGTGTTGCAGTCTCCATACTTTGCAAAATGCCAGCTTTTGGGGGAAATTGCCTGAATTTGACTTGGATCCTACTGTGTAGCTGCCTGGTCCTCCAGACTTTTAATTTTTTTTATCCAATGGAGCAATGAGCATCAGCCTGGAGCTCTCTTGCACACCTGCAGTTATTGCTCATAGTTTAACTTGTCAGTTCTGCTGCATATGTTATTTTTTTCACATCTGCTTCTGCACACATTATTTGATTTACTCCACAGAGGAATCCAAGGACTTGGCCACAGCAGCACAGGAGTCAAAGGCAGAGCCTGTTAGGACCACAGTGTCCCTCGTGAAGTCAGCCAGGAAAACATTGCATGCCTGCAAATATCCCAGGCAAACAGAAGGCAGTTTCAGAGAGGTGTGGGCAGGGAAATGAAACCAAAACAAACTATTCCTTTCAAGCAACACACCGGCTTGGTCTTTGCAAGTGTGGGCTCCGTGCAGTTGTTTGGACCAGAGCTGAAGTGGCTGTAAAGTGCAGCCACTCAGATTTGATGGTGGTTTACACTTGCTTGCTGAATGTGTGTGCCTCCAAGAGGTTCTGGGAGGTGGAGGCTCAGGAGATGCGTGGGTACCGTTAGGTTGTGTCGTGGACACCTGGCAGCAGATGTGCCTGTCTCTGCTGGGTGTTGCTCAACACCTTGGCTCTCCCTCACAGAAAACGTGCCTGGCTGAGCCTCTCTGTCCAGGCAGCCACTGTGGTCATGTTCTTGGGTAATGCAGTCTTGTTACAAGTGAGTCCACCCACTCAGCTGCAGTGTGGGGCTTCACTAAAGCTTTCAGGAGTGATCATGCCCATCCACAGAATGACAATCCTCTGACCTGCTTTGCAACCTCTGGCTGTCCAGAGATGATGGCCCCATGAAAGCTTGTTCTTAACCTTTTCCCAAAGAGGCACCCTAATTTTGGTGCCATGCATGCTGCTAGGCTGACAGAGCCCCTGAAAACATGGAGGAACTTGGGAAGGGCACAGAGTCATTGCAATGGAATGGTTGTTCTTCTATCAGCTTCAAAGCATTAAGAGTGAGGGAGGCTTACTCACTGGTGTCCCTAAGGGCTTCTCAGGTCACCCTCAGCACCAGTCACTGCCTTTCCCTGGATGACACATGGCACCTGTGTCTTGGAGGTGTGAGTTGAACATAAGCAGGCTTTTAAGTGATGTCCTGGTTGTCAGGAACCTCTCCAGGCCTGGAGGAGGATGCATTCGTGGGCACTACGAGATTCGGGACTTGCAAAGTCAGGGTTTGATAACTTTGCCTTGAAACTCCTGGTGGCTGACTGTTTATTCATCTTTCTTTCTTTGACCCTTGTCAGCAGTTTATCTTAAGACAGCTCAGAGTGGCCTTGTTTCCCTGAGGAGGAAAGGGAGAAATACTCCAAGAGTGAAAAGCATTCATTGATCACCAAAGGCCACCAAGCAATAGAGTGGCAGAGGTGGGAAAAACACCAAGTTGTCCATCCATCAGGCCATGGAGCCCTAGAATTATACGTGCCTTACAACAAAAACACTTAAAGGACATAAAAATGTCACAGTGACTGAGAGAAAGCCACAGACTATCTGAGACCACCCTCTTATGCAGATTACACCTGTCTGTGCTGCAGACAATGGGCACTTCCCCTGCTGTTTCCCTGTAAGTGCTCAGCCCCTGGAGTTGCTCCTGCCTGTGAGATACAGTTTGTGTCTCAGCCTGGGCTCCCCAGCTGGACGTGTGGAACAGTGCAACTCAGAGTCCTGCTCCCAGCCATGTTTGGGGGCTGCCTCAAGGCCCTTGCCACCCTGCCTCAGTGGTCCCTAACAAAGCAAATGGCAGCTCAGGCTTGTTGCTGTCAGTGCAGGATTTGAACACCTTGTGGCTGTCAGCAGAGTTAGTGTCCCATGCACAGCGTGCCACTGGCCGTACTCTGGCTGTAACCTAAGCCAGCCTTGAATGTATCCTTGATTCTGTCCTGGCAGGAGACCTGAGAATCCAAATCCAAAGGCAGCATGGTGTTTGTGTTCTTAAAACTGTGTTTGATGTGGGGTAGTGTTAAACAGGTTGAATAAGCCTAGGAGAGAGAGTCACTCTTGGAAAAGACAACCTGAAAGGACTTTCCCAGGAAGACCAATTCCAAGTCTGGCAGTTATAAAGCTGCTGCAGCTGTCAGATAGGCTTCTAGGAAAAATAACAGGACAGCAGGGCAGAGCTGACAGCTGAACTGGTACAGGTGACAAAAAACCATGCTGCCCCACCAGGGACTGAAGTGACCATTAGCCTCTCATAGGGTGTAAAAAATCAAATTGCATGCCAGAGAATGCTTTGGACAGAGCTGATTTGGGACCTGAATGTGCTGGGATATTTGCTGGTGAGTGCAACTGGATTTTCCATCTGGAAGGCATGACTGTCTGGCCTAGAAGCCAATTTAAAGAACAAATTAGATCTGGCTGTTTGTCAGAGTCTCCTCCTCGAAATGCAATAAGGACAGGGTGGTTATATAATGTAAACCATTCTTGGTAGTTTAGTGGTCCTGAAACAACAAACAAGCCAAGGAGGGAAAAATTGGTTTGTAGAATTCAAAGCCAGAGGAGTTCAGCTGAGGAATTCAGTCCACATGATCCAGCAGAGATGTGTGCTGCTATTCCTGTATGTCTTGAAAGGAAACTGCCACCAGATCCTCTGCTATTTTCTGTCCACAGGGCCCTACTGATAGGCGTGATATTTCAGCCCCTGCACTAAACCCCCGTGCTCCAAATATGCAGGGACAGTTGTGTGCAGGGCTAAGCGCTGTTCCCCACTGCTGGGGCGCCAGTGGGAGGCAGCTCCTTCCTCACCAGCACATACCAGAGCCCTCAGGAAAGGCAAACCTCTGTGGATAACCATGGGTTGTGGTGGATTTGCCCTGATCTATTGCAACATCCACTGACACAGGCAGGATGGGCAGTTCAGACAGAATTTCTTCACCTACAGGTAAAGCCCTGGAAGGGACTGCCCAGGGAGGTGGTGGAGTCGCCATTCCTGGAGGTTTTCAAGGAATGACTGAGTGTGTCCCTTAGTGCTATGGTTTTCTTGGCAAAGAGGTGATTACACAAGGGTTAGACTCCATAATCTTGGAGGTCTTTTCCAACCTAAATGATTCTGTGATTTGCAAGGTGTGTGGTAGGCAGCAGTTCCTGCTCACAAGGGTCTCCTTGCTGGCCCCCCTTAAAGCAGAGAAGTTTATTTTAATCACTATATTGTAGCAGCATCTGGCCAAATTAAAGAAGAATATTTTTTGAGCCTGAAGGAGGTGAACCACCATTTCAGACTGATGTCCTTCAAGGGCCACTGCCAGGGTCTGTTAAGTACTTAATACTGATCTAGTAATTATCTGCTACTTCCTGCTGTTTGCAGTAATCAACAGGCCTCTCAAACTTGAAGAAGGTACAAAGCATGCACACAAAGTGGACAGCGCTGATTTATTGAGGAGAAAGAGGAAGAATGTTGCAGTGCGTCAAGATGAGGTTTCAGATGCCTGAGGTAAAAAAGGAGTGCTTGGCTTAGCCATGTGGACAGTGAGTTTTGTAGTGGGATGACCCAGATCTCCCCTCTTCTCACTGGGGCCTGTAACAACAGATTCCCTTTTTCTGGACTGGCATAAATCTAGAGTGACTAAACTCATGTTGAGCTGGCACGAGACCTAAGTGGCAAAGACTAAGGAAGCTAAAAAGAGCTTTTTTTCCATTGACTTTAATGAGTCCCAAAAGGAGAAGGACTGGACCCTTTCTCTTAAAACAAGTTTATTGACAGTCAGCTTCAGACATGCCCTTTGGGGCACCCAGCCTGATGGAGATGCTACATCCTGGAATACTTGCCAAGTGTGCCTTTGGGATAGAAAAGCATCTTTCCACAGTCCCCCTGTGATGCTGCTAAAAGAAGGCAGAGCCCCCAGTGGCAGCTAAAAACCCAGCAAGCTGGAAGAGACTGTAGATGGCTGAAGGTTTACTGGTAGAGCTTCTTTTAATAAAGCAGGTTAATTACCCTGCCAGGGAGGATTTACATCAGGTGCTATGAAAGCAACTGTGGTGGGAGGGAAAACTCTGCCGTGGAGCTGTGCTGCTCCCTGACACCATCAGTCTGCTCCTAGGCTCACTCCCTTCCTGCTCCACCTTGCCTGCCTTTCCCTCACACTGACAGAAACAGCAATGGGGGAATAGAAAAACTCACAGCAGCTTTCAGGGCCCTTGTGAGGGAAGGTCAGAACATTCTCACACAAATGGGACACCGGGGCAGAGAGATTTAGGGGTTTTTTCCTTTCCTGGTCCTGGACCTTCCCAGTCCTGAGCTGCTCTGTATCCCAGAGGCTGGCAGGCTTGTAGTGGGACAGTGTCACCTCCATAACAGTTTGGCAGCATCTGCCACTGGGCCCTTAGTGTAGGCAAGGTCCAGGGCTCCCACAGTATCCTGTCTGTCCCAAGCAGCCTGTTCTCAAAAGGCAAGCAGAGTGGAAGCCTCCCATGCCAGGGACTCTGAAGGACCAAAGGGTGCTGCTCTGCTGTGGAGTCTCGATGTCATAGCTCAAATTTAGAGAATTTTTAGAAAATTACTCAGTGTTAACTGTGTGTGCTGGAATGTCCCGTGGGGGACAGGGGGCACGAGTGAGGGCTTTGCCCTGCACAGGGGAGCAGTGGTGCTGCAGAAGGACATCAGCAGTGCTCCTTGTCTCCTGGCTTTCCTCTGTGAGGAATTTCCAGGGAAATTGAACCCGACTCCGCTCCATTAGCCACTCACCTCTCATCCTCTGGGCCTGTCTTTTGCATTGTGATGGAGCAGAGCTGCCTTGCACGCTGCTGTCAGGGTCCGGATCAGCTTTGATAAAGGACCAAGTGTTGGAATGAGAGGAAGTATTTACCTAAAGTTGTTTTCAATTTCCTGAGCTTGCTATATCCATTCTCCTTCGCTTCTGGATTCCCAAACAATCAGTCTTCTGAGGGAGCCTTGCTTCATTGCTTTTGCTTCCCCCAGTGCAGTTGTCACTTAGTCTGGGTTTCCCGCTCCTCCCAGCTCTGATTCATTAACTTTCAAAGTTCATACAAAGCTGCTGTGGGTTTCCTGGCTGCTTGTGCAGGGATACTCACCTACCCTGGCACTGCAGGGTTTGGTTTTCCTAGAGAGAGCAGTGACACAGCTCTGCCTCCCTCGCCTGTGCACGTGGCATCTGGTGGATGGCTCAAGATTTTGGGGTTTCTGGCTCACCCCATAGGGTGTTCACCCTACATATCTTGATTGGTTGTCCTGGGTTGGTGGCAGCTTGAGCCTGGTCTGCACCTGCCAAAGCTGAAGAGAAAGGGTTTTCTTAGTGATGTGTGTGGAAATAGGTAGTGGAGAATTAACAGGAACCCTGTGCCTGGCAGAGGTGAGGGGGAGGCTGGAGCAGGGTGGGCTTTGGCTGGATGGAATAGCCCAGCTGTGCAGTGAGGCTGAAGGCATTCAGCAGTAGCTTTTCACTAAACTGTTTAATAGTAAATCTAAATGCAAATCAGTGCTCTGGCTTATCAGTCCCACGTGTGCCAGTGCACTGTGGCGAGCACCACGGTGTACAAGTAACTAACTGAGCATACAATGCCTGAGCTTGGTTTTAATTGAGGGAGGTTTTCTGCTCAGCAAGGGGCCAAGGGAGTTGCTGTTGGGAACAGAGGAGCTTTTCCTCAGAGCCCCAGCCTTGGGATGAAGAATGTTGTGCCCTGATGATTTCATGCTTGAGAATCTCACCTTTATTTTTCCACCTGGACGAGAAGATTTTGAGTGTTCAGTCTAAGAACCCCTTTGCTACAGCTAAAGGTTCTTACTGCTCCAGCTGTGCTGAGAGCCTGTAGCAGTGCTCTGCACCAGGGATTTCCCAGGTTCACCAAAACAATTTCCAAAGCAGCTCTCCCAGTGTAGGCACATCTCTGTCATGAGCAAAACCCATCTCCCACAGGCTGCTGTGGGAATTCTTAGGCTTGCAGGGAATAGTGCTGCAGGGATGGAGGCTTTTTCTTGTCTTATTTGTAGCAATGTTGTTCTTAATTTAACTTCTTTTTCCCACCCAGGCTCTGCAGGAACCAAGATAACAGTAAAAAACAGCCTAGCAGAGATGACCATCTCTGCAGACCTCACTGGCACCAAAAATTAAAAATCAGCTCCAAACAAGAAAGAAAAAGCCCAGCAATAAACGAAAACCCAAAAAACTGCTGCAAAGAAATCAAACTTCTTCCTGTGAAATGCTTCTTGGCCGTGCAGGCCTTCAGCTGTGAGAAAAAGTTGCTCCATGAAGAAGGGTGCAGAGCCTGGTTTGCTCAGAGCCATTTCCCTCATCATCTGAACAAAAGGTGAGAGGTTAGTTGAAAACACAAGGACAAGCGTGGGCAGTTTAACTGTGTGTCCACCACTTGCTGTCTCCTGCTTTCCTCCAGCAAAGCCTTCCCTCTGCGGGGTGTGTGAGAGATGGGGTGGCCCCAAACTGTGCACAACCTGTGTTTGCTCCATCCTCTCTTGGAAGCTCTGACACAGCCTCTGCGGGAGCTGCTGGTGGCCAGGCTCCCACCCTGGACGTGGCTCAGCTCTGCCTGACTCTTCTCACACAGCTCTGGGGACAGGTTCCCAGCACTGCAGCTGCACAAAGCCACTTGGGCTTTGTTGGGAGGGAGGCAACAACGAGCTCAGGCGTTTTAAGGTTATGAAAATATAAAAGCCTAACCAGATACCACTAACTTCGCTTCTTGCTTACTTCCTTTGCTGCCATCAGTGCTAGGAGTTCATATTGTGCAGTGAGCCCTTTTGTTTTGTAGGAGACCAAGTGATTGAAAACAGCCATGATATTACTATGCATGGACAGTATATTTTTCCCATGTATTTTCATAACCCTTTTCCCAAAGGATCAAATGTGTCTTTATTCTATAACTCCACAATGGGTTAGAGCAGCTCCTCGGGCGGGAATTGTTCTGCTCCATAGGCCACTTAATGCTTCCTATAAACAAATACCAAATTAGGTAGGTAATACTCAATATTCCTGACCTTACTTGCAAAGTATGTGTAACTGCATCTCAGAGAGACAAGGGCGTGGAGATACCCATTGTGAACCTGAGGTTAAAGATGACAAAATACTTGTTATGGGGTTTTGGTTTCTTCTTAGTTTTTGGAGTTGTTTGTTGGCTTTAGTTTTATTTTAATACAAAGAGAGGGTATGTGTATGTGTAAAACTGCATTTCCCACAAAAGAAATGCAGAGAAGCTTTGATCTCAGACCTCTATTGTACCTTAGGCATCTCTGGTACCTAAGCCAAAGTGTATCTAGTTGAGAATGGAGTTTCACAATACTACCATGAGATATATTTTTAAGTATGCATGTGCATGCTTGCTTTTTGTCCCTAGTTAACACTGAGTGATTTTCTAAATATCTCTAAATTTGAGCCATGACATCAAGCCTTCACAGCAGAGCAGCACCCTTTGGTCCTTCAGAGTCCCTGGCATGGGAGGTTTCCACTCTGCTTGCCTTTTGAGAACAGGCTGCTTGGGACAGACAGGATACTGTGGGAGCCCTGGACCTTGCCTACACTAAGGGTCCAGTGGCAGATGCTGCCAAACTGTTATGGAGGTGACACTGTCCCACTACAAGCCTGCCAGCCTCTGGGATACAGAGCAGCTCAGGACTGGGAAGCTCCAGGACCAGGAAAGGAAAAACCCCTAAATCTCTGCCCTGGTGTCCCATTTGCGTGAGAGTGTGCTGACCTCTCCTCACAAGGGCCCTGAAAGCTGCTGTGAGTTTTTCTATTCCCCCATTGCTGTTTCTGTCAGGCAGCCCCCCTGAGACGTTCCACGCTCGCTGCCTTGCCTTGGAGGGATGTGGCTGCGCTTGCCTCAGCCCCTTGCAGTGCTCCATCCAAGCAGCATTTTGCACAGGGATGGTCTGCACACCATGTACTTCCACTTGCAAGAGTCCTTCCCACCCCCTTGTTTTGTCACCCTCCTTCCTCCTCTCTTCTCTGCTCAGAAAACATCTGTTTCCAGATGTTGTTCTTGAGCCTAATAAATGCAGGGAAAGGCCTTGAGTTGATATATTTACAATAGCTGGAGATGTCGGCTGCTGGTTAATGGCTGGTTCCAGCACACCAAGACCCCCGTGTTTCCTGCAGGGGGCGGGGGGAGGGGGAAAGCAGAAGAACAGAAGGAGAAAGAGAACTGGGGTGGGGTTTTTCTCCCTGGTAAACTGTCTGAAAAGGGGAAGATTAGGTGGCAGGACAGCGCACATGGCATCTCCAGGCAGCTGGCTTCAGCTTCCAGTTAGTGACAGGAAGGATGCATTATTTTTTTTAATGGAAGGCTGGCTTTAAGTGATGGAAGGTGAGAAAAGCCTGCTGCTGTTACCTGTCCCTTTACAGGCAAAGACCTGTTGTAGATACCAGGCTGGCTTGAACTGTGCTCACAGAAGCAAGAACTCATCCATGCCCAGCTCTATCCATTTCTGGCCTGTGGCGTGGAGTGGTTCATGTCCACAGTACCTGCCTTGGGTCAAAGAGAGTTTATGGTCTATTGCAATGAGAGCACATTGTGCCACATGAGGAATCCCCACATATTGTGAGCACTGTGTGTCTGTTGCAGAGCAGTGCTGGGCAAACCGTGTGAGGTGCTTTGCCCGCTTACAGATGTCCCTGAGAAAGACAAAGTGCCTGTGCCAGCTCGAGACTGACCAAGCTGGAGTCTTGCCACACCTGTTTGTAATTGATCAATAGACCCAGTGCCATGAGCTTGATGTGAAACTTTTTCATTGTACAGAGGAGTTTTAGCTGCCTTGGGAGGTTATATGTGAGTTCTATTTGCTCCAGTTCTTTATATGTTTGTGCTGGGATCCTTAAATACCCTGGAAGGCCTGATAGAAGTGATGGAAGTGTGTGGTTACTGTCCTTGTAAGGAATATAATCAACCTCCCTGAGGAAAGAGGGATACAGCCTCAAGCTCAGTGTGTGCAGGGCTTTCTGAGAGTCACTAATCAGTGAAATCACTCCTGATTGCAAGTGAGTATTTGTTTCTGCTCCACCAACTTTGAGAGTCAGGAACTTGAAGGAGGACTGGTTTCAGGCCAGCGCTCACCTCCTCTCAGGCCATTGAGAGAGCTGAAGTCTGGGCTGTGCTCAACCCAGGGAGTGCTGAGATGATTCCACACGCCAGGCCTGTCTCTGGAGGCAGCTTTTTTGTTGAGCAGTGCTGCAGCCTCGACAGGCACAGTTGGCTCAGGTTTGGGGCTAAATTAGTCCATCTCTATTGGCATGGGATGACAGGGCTCCGTGGTAGCTCATGGATAGAAAAATTACCCTCCTGCACATCTGCAGCTAAGGCTTCTGCATGAAACCCGTGTGAGTGCAGCTCCCCAGCCTGCAGCAGCTATGGCATACCCTCTAAATGAGCTGATCAGCTGGAGAGGGGCTGGGAGGAGGCAGGAAAAGGCACTTACAGAGTCATTGAGGCGATGCTCGTGTCTGGACTGCAGGATCTGTATCAAAAACCAGCGCAAAAGAGCAGAGAGCTCTCCCCAGCCAGTGGGGGGAAAAGAGATGTAGACACCCAGCAGGTTTCCATTTTTAGCTTAGAGGGTGTGTTTTTGTGATTTCAGTGCTTAGATTGGTATAAAGAGGGGAGAGAGAGACAGCCTTAGGTGAAACTTAGTATTACACAGGCAGGTAGCTGCAGTCATGAGTAGTTCAACCCCAGTCTTGCGGTAGTGTCCTGCAACACTCTCTAGGACACTCAGCACCAGCTGCTAACTGGTATTTTCCTGAGAAGATCTCTGCTTCTCAAACAGTGTATCATCAGCCTCTAGGCATCTCCCTTTCATTTCCCTCCGTCTACTTATTTGCTGTGATTGCAAGGTGGTATCTTGGGTAACTCCCATGGAGCCAGGGCCTCAAAGGCTTCTTTTCCTTTTGTAAAGAAGTAGGCTGCAAACACAGGGGGTAGGAGACCAGTGTGGCTACACCTCCTGAACGAATAGACACCCTTTGTGTGCCAGGTCTGTGGGTTACACATCTCTGCCTCGCTCATATGAAGAACTGTTGAAAGGCTGCAGCCATCAGAGGGGTGTTTTCCCTGCGTGCCGGAACAGCAAGGCAAATTTGAGCAGCGAGATGACAAGAAACCCACTAAAAGAAATAAAGAAAGGATTTCCTGCCTTGCAGACGCTAAAACCCCATTTTGGGAAGTGAGTGGCTGTGAAAGGCATGAGGCCATCCAAAGAATTGGGGCTGTGTGCTACCGGGCCCTCTGAGGGTTTGTCTGGTGGAGGAGAAACAGCTCGTGCTTGCATTAACCTGCTCCCAGAAGGTCTGGCTCTTCCAGCCCCCTGAAACAGAGACCAGGCCAGAGATGAATATGAGTTTTCTCTGCCAGTTAATTTCCAGCACAGACTGCACGCAAAATCTTCATTTAAAACGTGTAAATGACAGCAAAAGAGCCACAAGGGAGCCAGATTTTAAGAGACCAATTTGCTGCCTGGCTTTTAATGACTGTGCACCACGGTGAGCTGTGTGCTGCCTCACTGCTGAGCGTGCTCAAGGAGAGGATGAAAGTACGGACAGACAGACATGCAGGGGCTCAGCAGAGCCTGCATGTCACCCCGGAGGATAAAATATTGTATGTTCTGCTCAGAAAAACTGGGAGAGGTGGCCCTCCCTTGCTGCTGAAGAACAGAAGGAGGCTTTGTTTCCCAGACGCATGGCTCGGAGCTGCCCTACGGCACGTTTTGGGGAGACTGCTCCCTGCCAAAGGGGGATTGTCTGTCTATCTGTCTGGTGCCCTGTGCCTGGTGGGACACGGAGATGATGGGAAGTTCTGCTTCACTAGAGGGCCTCAGCAGATTGGTTCCTCTGAGCACCCTTGGCATGTTGTACCCCCAAATCAGGCCCCAAATGTTCTCCCCTTGCACTGCAGCCTGTCTGCCTGGGGTGTTCCTCCCTGCTGCCCTTTGCTTGTTTCTTGCAGAGCCCTCAGCTGCCAGCCCTTGTTTCCAGATGTTTCCCTCTGCTTCTCACCCTGCCTGGCTGCTCTCCTCAAAATATCGGGGTCCAAATCCCCCACTGCCGGTGCCTGGGGGCTGCCCCGGGATCTGCGTGGGGGACGCCACAGCCCCTTTGTGCCATCCCATAAAGTGCTCCCGGCTGCCTGGAGGAAAGGAAGACGCAGGCTGGTGTGAGCCCAGCCTCTGCTTTACAATCTCTTTCCTGCCACTATAAATAACCTCGGCGAGAGTCACTTCAAAGGGAAGGGCTGGCGGCGGAGAGGTGGTTTGGGGACCGAGCGGGACAGGGGCGTCCCACTGCCCGATCCCACCCCGGCGCTTTGCATAAATAAATAAATCATGCAGCAAGGGAGAGGTGGAGAGAGAGGGCGAGCAGAGGAGGTTACTTTGGGAAGCCGCGCAGCTCGCTCATCCCAGCCCCGTAGTTCGGAGGGAGTGTGTCATGTTACAGGGGAGCCACGATCAGCCAGAGCACAACGTCGCCGGAGCAGCTGAGAATTATCTCTCTCTAATGGGGACTTTCATGTGCGAGCTCCTGGCCAGTCTGCGAAGGAACTGAAACTGACAGCTTAGAAAGAATCAAAAACTTACCAGCGAACCAAAAGACTGAAATACAGGAGGAAAAAAAAAATCTTGATCAGATTATTTTTCCCCCCCTCGCACTCTTTGCTGCAGTTGGATCCCTTTTTTCTGCACCCCTTTTATGTGTGTGTGGTTTGTTTTTATTTTTTTAAAGACACCCCCCCCATCCACTTTTGTCATTATTGCTGTCACTTGTGATTTGCTGGCGCTGGGATTCCCTTCGACGTTCTTTTTCTTAATGCCTTCTGGATTGCGCGTCTTGGAGTAGGAGCGAAGCTTTATTTATTCTATTTATTTATTTATTGTTTCTCAGGACAGGGAGGGAATGTTGGAGGAGAAGAGCTGGAAAGGCGTCGACGAAGCAGCTTTTGACAGGGGGTGTGTGGCTCCCCCCAGGAGCGGCGATGGGGAGCGATGCTGCCGCCTCCCTCTGCTGCTGGGCTCGGGGCTGCCCGGCGTGTCCCTGCTCTCTCTGGTGCTCAGCCTCCTGCTGTACTTTCGGACCTCCGACCTGCAGTCCCGCGTGTCCCACTTGGAAGCGGACAGACCCACACAGCTCCCTGCCTGGCTCTCAGCAGACCAAATGGAGACAGCTATTTTGGGAAGAGTTGACCAACTGCTCAATGAGGTCAGTGTTCTTTCATTTTGCATGTATAGGTTGTATTATAGGTTTTAGGCATATGCATGCTTGCATAGGCACATTATCCATTTTTGCCCCTTCCTTAAAAATGTATCTCTTCAGGAGTGATGCTGCTGCTAGGTTGAATTCCTTGTTCCTTCAGGTCCCTCCGACCTCTCAAACTTGCTTGGCATTTACTTCTCTCTTCTCAGCCCATGCTGTAGCTGAAGGTTGCACTTTGCAAAGAGGAAAACCTAATCCCTTACCGTGCTGGGGAGGCAAAAACCCCCAGCCCTTCTCTTCAGGAGTCTTGCATGCTGAAAGAGTTAGAATTAGAGAGGTTAAACCTGGGGATTCAGCCTGGGTTTGAGCCCTGGAAGGGGGACAGGCAAGGCATGTCACACCAGCATGGCTATGGGAAGAGGTAATTGCAAGCACACCAATGTTGTGATGGGCTGGCATTGCTGCTGTACCAGCCCTGACCCCTTTCACAGCTCCTGGCTCAGGAAAAGGAGACACACTGGTGTTGCCAGGGTGGTTTCTGGTACTGCCAGGGCATCAGTGCAGAGCATATGGCTGTGCTATACTCACTTGAGTCCCATCCAAACGCCGCTGGACTCTTTGAGCTCTCCTCTGGTGATGGGGGAATGCTGCTGCTGGCTTCAGCAGGTCAATAAGGAGGGCCCAAAAGCGCAGATTATTGTTGCTGACACCTTTTACTTTGCTGTGTTGATGCTGCTGGGGGCTGTCTGTGTTCCTCTGCTCTGGCTGCAGTGAGTATTCCTTGCCATGTTGGGCTTTGAAGTGGTGTTGACATGTGTCAGGGAGCAGATGGTGGCTCATGTCTCTGAACTCTCCAGACAGGTCCCCACTGACCTGTTCCCACAGCTCTAGGAGAGGCTTGGGGGTGAAATTCAGGGCTGGAGCCATTTCCACCCACCTCTCCTTTTCTCTGTTTACTCTAGCTTTGGCTTGAGTCATGCTGGAGAGATCCCTGGGGCTAGCCCAAAAACTGTTTGTAGCTGAAAAAAATCTCTTTTGGGCTGCTATTGCCAGATGAGGTGAGGAATGGGATGACCAGAGTGCTGACTGCTGGGACCTGCCTTGGGCAGTGCTGCCTGGCACCTGGGGTGACCTGGACCCCCTCCTGCTTTCTAGGAGCAGTGAAAGTCTGTGGTGAGGAGTTCAAACCTACAGCTGACAGGCTCTGCTTCTGTTTATGGGTCTTGTGAGAGCAGTCTCTGTATCTGCTGGGCTGTGCAGCCAAAATCTGTGAACCTTGAGTTAGCAAACACTGCAGGAGCTGAAGGTTTTGAGTTGCCTCTTTGGATGAGGAATAATGGGAAACACAGGGTCCATGGGGCAATATCCTACTTTAAAAAGGGGTTTGGGGAGGCAGAAGCGTTGAGAGTGATTGGATCTGTGCGCTGTGGCTGCACTGTCATGCAGGGACTCCTTCCCTGCCACCAGGCAGGGGATAGTGCAGCATTCCCTCTGTTGCTGCTGGCATGAGTCTGCTGGGAAGTCGAAGTTGATCTCTATGGAGATTTGAGAAGTGACTCCCGGGAACGGTGCCTGGGGCCGGATGGCCGTGTGTCCTGCTGGCAGCGACACCTTTACACCTTTTTATAGCTCGGCTTAGCAAGGAAATGGGGGTTTCATGATGCCCATGTGCCCAGCAGAACCCCAGTTTCCTGAGCAGCCCCTCCTGTGCTCCTGGGGGTGCCCACAGTCCCCACTGCAGCCAGTGTGGGGAGCAGCTGGAGGACAGGAACGACTGCTTGAGGGGCCAGCACTTGCTCCTGAGTACCACCAGGGTTACCAGCTCCATCCTGGGCCACAGCTTCAGAAAGAGCTTGGAGAAAAGTGCTGGAGACTGTGGAGGAGGAAGGATGCCTGGCCCACGTCTCCTGTCCCTTTATGCCTGTGAAGGTCTGATGCCCATGGGGGAGGAGGGCTCTGTCCCCCAGGGAGGACAACCTTGCCAGCCATGCTGCCCACTTGTGCTAAGCATGTAAACCTCAGAGCTCCATACTCAGCCAGAGGCACTGGCATGGACCAAGCAGCTCGAGGTCCAGGGCAAGGGGCTGCTGGTGGACAGATGGTGGGGTGCCATGTGAGGCTTTTGATTAGGAAAGAAAAATCCTTCTGGTCCTCCTTTTCATTCTGTCTGAAGTGGGGCCCAGGACTGACTGGTGAGGGGCAAGGATGGAGAAAAACAAGGTAGATAAAGGGAACAGGGAACAAGGATGGGACAAAAAAAGTAAGGAAAGCAAAATAAGTTGTGCTGACCATGAGTGAGGGAGAGGGGCTGCAGATGGGTTTGCTGTGATGGACGTGAAAGTGGGAAATTCATCTCCCCCTGCTCAGACCCTCGCCGCCTCTCATTGCCACATCCTCATCGTTTCCTGGTGTTTCAACCTTAATGGGTTTCACAGCTGCCAGCTCAGTGAATCCATCACAAAATAAAACAGCAAAGCTTTAAAGGAACCCCAGCTTTAGAAAAAGCTGATCAGAGGTGGGAGGGGAGGCACAGCACAGGAGCACACTTGCAGCTCTGGTGGCTGTGAAGATGAGCTGGAGGGATGTGAATAAGTAAAATCTGTGAGGGTTGATAGAGGAGCTCTAAGGTTATGCTCAAAACCTGTTCTGCTCTCAGCTGGAGTGTGTAATGCCCTCCAGTCTGGGCCATGAGTGTGCCCAGGTGTGCCCTGGGTGTTCCCAAGGGATCCCATTCAGATTGCACTGAGAAGTGCAAATTGCCAAAGTCCTTTTAGAGGCCTTTCTTTCAGACATGCAAAAATAAAGCAAAGTGGCAGGGAGAAGAGCTGGGGTGGTTTGCTTAAGATGTTAATTTTAAGGCAGCTGGTGGGGATGTTTTCTCCATCTCAGAGCCTGTTTTTTAGCACTGGTGGCTGGCTGTGGCAGAGTTTCCATCTCAGCTCAGGAGGAGCGAGGAGAGGGAGGCAGATGCTTTCCCAGAAGCAGCCTGACCAGTGCTTCATCTGCTACTGTGTAAACCTCTGCCTGGTGTAGGCGAGTGCCACAAGGGAATTTTCTGCCAGACTCAAATTGACTAGGTTTTCTTGTAAAAACATCTGTGCAGAATGGGCCAGAAGCAGGTAGTACGGGGAGAACTTTAACTCCATGTAGGAATTCGAATTCCTCTGCGTGTATGAGACATCATAAAATCATACAAGGAGCACAAATAAACTCACTACTGGCATTTGCAAGACCGGCAAAGCTTTCCAAAGAAGAAAACAAGGTCCTTTCCCATGCTGGGTAACACTTGGTGCTATTTCACTTGCCAAAAACTCATCAGGGTGGAGAATGGGGTGGATTCAGTGCTGTTGCTAGGAAAAAGAAATCCCAGAATTTGAGAGTTTGTAGAGATAGAAATGTGTATGTGTGATGCAGCAGCAGGTTATCCTGTGCACCCTGGGGGAAGCTCAGCTGTCCGTCAGCCTTCTCAGGGGCTTGTGTTGAAGGTGTTTGTTGTGGTTTCAGTGACTCTTAAGGGATTCAGGAATGTGCCTGTGAATGGGGAGGGAGCACTGATCCTCACTGCTTTCCCGATAGTTTCATTTCCCTGGAACTCTTTCCTTACTTATGCAGGCAAAGGAGGGACACCAGAAAACTCCCTCCTGACTTGAAGCATTTTCCCCCTTCATTTTATTCTGTGTCTCAGAGCACACTGCTTTGTTTCCTAGGGTCTGCAAGCTTGCTCTAAGCATCCCCTGCCTACATCTTTAGCTTAGTGCTCTTTGCCCCATAATAATCAGGGGATCTATTTTTTTCTTTCAGCTTCTCTGGTAGCTAAGTTCTACTTCCTTTCAGCTGCTTGCAGTCCCTGTACCTAGGTGGTGTTATTTCCAAGCTTTTTGCTCCATCTGGGAGGACTCGCTGCTCTCCTTTGCTTTGTGCCACATGGTCCCACGATCCCAGGAGCTGGGCCTTTAAGAAAAAACGGGGAAATTAGAGGTAAAACAATAAGAGTTAACAAAACCACCCACCCCTGAAATCCTCCTGATGGTTGTAATAGATTATCTATTTAAAATGTGTTTCTCTTAGCTGTTGGAGATAGTGGTGGGAAATGATTTCACCTCCCCGGGTGGCTGCAAACAACTGGGAATGCTAAAGAGCTATTAATCTGCCCCCTTTGAAGAAGTGCCCTCCCTCTCACCTAATCTCAAGTGCCCATCCAAAATAGACAGGCACTGCAAGGTTTAGGAGACCACAGCCTAATGACACTTTAATGTCAGAAGTGGCCTTGCTGTGGCTGCTCTGTCCACCCATGTCAGCCCTGCCGTGTCACACTTGTGGTGAGTGCACCAAACCCACGGGAAAAGCCCGTGCTGACTTTAGTGCCCTTTCCCAGCAGGTGTTTCAGCTTGACCCTCCTGGCCTTGCCCTCTTGCAGATGGGATTTTCCCTTTCCTCTCACTCAGCAACGTGCCACGGCTCCTGAATCCTCAGAGGTGCAGGCAGGGCTAATCAGCTGTGGCTCCAGGGCTGGCCAAGGCTTTTTTCAGCCACTTGCCCTGGTGTAGGGGGAAGATGCAGCTGTTATGTCACTGGATAACGGGACAGACGAGAGCAGGCTCTGCTGACAAAGCAATCCCCTCCATAGGAAGTGTTTTCAGCCTTTCTGGAAGGCAGCCTGTTGCTGCTCTTGGTGTTACATGCTCCAGGTATCCCCCAGGTGACAAAAATCCCCCAGGTCCCAGGAAGGAGATGGCAAACACTAGATTCCCAAAGCTGACCCTCTTTTTAAATTTTACTTACAGAAGCCAACCTTGCCTTAAAATTGAATGCTTTTCTCTTGCCTGGGAATGAAAGTTTTCTCTTGGAAATGACATTTTTAGAGGGAAGGACATTTGGTTTCCTCTCCTGAACAAAACCAGCTTCTTGTGTTGGACCAGGCAACATTTTGCACAGTGGAAACGAGGGAAGCAGAAAAGGCTGGGGGGTTTGTTTTGTTTTGCCATCTCCACCCAAAGTTGAATTGAGGTCTCCAAGAGCCAAGGATTTTTTCTGTGGCAGTGTTTGTTTAATAGACTGTGCAGGAGAATGAGCACCAGGTGCTCCTAAATCCCTGGTAGGTTTTGCCTCCCACTAAAGGGGAGCAGTCCCATGGCACCACTGCCCTTTGCACTCCCCAGGGATGTGCAGAGCTCTTGAGGGAGACACAAGGGATGGGGCAGAAGGTCCAAATGCTGCTAAGTGTGCAATGGCAGCATGCTCATGGTGCACAGGGCTGTGCTCTCCAGCCTGCCCAGCAGCACCAGCACCTCCTTCCCCAGGGGCCCCTGTCCTTGAGAAGGCTATTTCAGTTGTCCCAGGTCTTTCCACTACCTTGACCCTGCAGATAAAGCCTCAGGGAAATGTTATCAGCCCTTGTTCCGTTCCCAGTCACGCTCAAGTCCTGCTGGGTCATCACTTCCCTGTCCAGTTATGCTGCTCCTCTCTTTGTCAGCCTGCACAGCAAGCCAGCCAAGGCTTCTTAGGCACAGCCTAACTCAGCCATTCCCCCTTACAGCCCCTCCAGTGCCTGTGCACTCGGTGGGGCAGGGATTTGTTCCATGTTTCCTTGCAGATTTGTGTCCTGTAAAGCCCCTGTTGCATGCAGGGTGTTTGGACCCTTGTTGGCTAGGAAATGGCTTTCTGCTCCTGCCATTGCAAACCATCATCCCTTCCTTGTCTGAGCCCAATTCCAAACATGGGAGCACCACCCAAGTGTGGCAGTCTGGTGCAGGAGATGTTTTGGTTGGCACATGTGTGGATGGGAATGGGGCTGTGTGTGTCCACATACCAGTGTGAGAATCCAAATAAAGGCTCTGCTGTCCTGCTTGTGCCCATGTTTGACCACTAGCAGTTAGAAGCCAGAGCAGAGCTGTGCCATCTGGGGTGGCAGCAGGATGGGAACGTGCCAAAATGCAGAAATTCACAGAATATCTGTGCTTTTAACTGAGAAGGTAAACACCAATGAAATGCTCTATGGAAACTGGCAATTTTCCTTGCCTAAAACCCTCTCCTCACCCTGCTATCAAATCAACTTGCTATCAAAACATTTCAATCTACCATGCAAAAGAAAGCTCTGAAAATATTTAATTTCTAGTCAGTCACAACAACCATTACTCTTTTGACTTGCAGTGAAGAAGCCAATCCTTTCAAAGTGGAAAAATGGAAATGTTCCAGCCAATTCTGCCTTCCTTCATCCCAGGCAGAAACAAGCTGATTTAGTTTTATCCTCTCTAAAAGAATTTTCCCCAAACTGATGCCTTCTTGCAGGAAGATGCTCAATTACTTGTGAAAATAAAGCAATTTCTATATGATCTTGGGCACAGCTTGTGTTGTGTCCTATATAAAGCTATTTCTTTTGAAATATTGGCCCACTTGTGAAGTAGTTCAAAAAATAGGAAGACTCAATGGGGATGGGAAGTTGGGCTTGGAGGTTAGGAGGGAAGAGAGAGTGATTCCAGAGCTTAGGAACCCCAGCAGCTCAGTGGTCTCAAATCATTAACCAAGTGTGGTTTTCAGGCATTAATGAATAACCTATTTGGATTGATTTGCATTTTCTTCACTAAATTACGGCTATTTTATAAAGTCTGTGAGGGGTGGTGAGGATGCTACCCCTGAAGCACATTTTTCTCAGGACATGGGTTAATTTTGTTGGTGTTCCCAGTGAGGGAAGATGCAGTGACCTCAGGTGGACTTTATTTGCCTTCAAGAGATACACAGATGGGCCCAGAGAGCAGGAGACTGACAGGCTGGCACCATTAGAAATCCAAACTCACATATGAAATCAACATTCTGACCAAATTCCACCTTGTGGAAGCCCTTGATAGGTTTTGTTGTGTTTTGCCCTTGGGGTAAAAACGAAGTTTCACAGAGTCTGAAGATTTCAGGTTGATGTTTTCAGTTCAGCTTCAGCCACAATCTTGCAGGAGGACCTTTCTGTCCATCCAGGTGTCTCCAAGAACATCAGGAATGTGCTGCAGGGTGGAAGAGGACCTGCTTCAGATCTTCATTTTCTGCCCCCTGAGTGGGTCTTCTGAGAAAAGTGGCTTTGTCACGAGGACACAGTCACCAATTTATTTGCCACTGCTGCTCTTGGTTTTGTAATGCCTGTCAGGAGGACCACATTTGGAGGCCATTACGAAACTCCCTCAGCCTGCTTTCAATCAATTCCTGCATTTCTAGTTAAGGGCTATGAACTTTATTGCCTTTCTTCGTTCTCAAACTGCTCTGCCCTGTCTCTCCCATCTCTACTTAGGCAGCATCCCCTCCCTGTTCCATTTTTTCAAGCATTTCAGGCTTTGGTTTCAATGGTATAAATTAATCCTTTTTCTGTTTTCCCTCTCTTGGCAGAAATTAAAGTTCCACTTGCCAAGACATCGAGAAGTCCGAGACACACACCAGCGATGCAACTGCCCGGCAGGTAGGGATCTGGGACATCTGGCACTGTGGAAAGTGACAAAAAACTTTTCTGTTTTTATACCTCACTGAAGGATTTTTTAATGCAGTCTCCCGTGTGAATGCAAAGTTACGTGTACTTGCATAACAGTTTGCTCAAATACAGGAAATTGATATGGAGATGTGGGCAACAAGTCTGGTGCCAACATCTGACAGGAACAACAGCAAAAGGGATAGAGATCCAGGTGGATGTCCTGACAGCCAAAAGAGAAGGACACATCTGGAGGGCCAACGTTCCCACTGATTTCATATATCAGTTTTGAATTGGGCAAAGAGGCTCTTGGGAAGTGCATCTTTCTTGCCTGATTTGGAAGGTTTGAGACATGTAGGCTAGATCCAGCACCAAAGCTGAATTTTGGTGAGCCAAAATGCCTCCAGGGTGAGAAGATTTGAATTCCTTGGTGTTCTACAGCTATCCAAGGCATGTTGCAGAATTAACAGCCTTCTGCTAGAAGCAGCCATTTGTGAGGGGCTTGAATGAAGTGGTCACTTGAGGTCCCACTCATATAACATACAGAAATATTATGGGATTGCCTAATTGCATTATGGTTTTAATCATGTTAATATCAAAAGGCTCCTTGAGACACATCTTCTGAAGTGGTTTCAATACAATAAGTGACAAATTGCTATGGAAAAAACGTTTGTGAATGGCATTTCATTCCACGAGTATGAATCATTCAGCCTTCCTCATTGTCTTTTGATGCATTTGACTAGAAAAAAATAGAGAAGTGCCAGCTACCACTCACATCCAAAGCTGAAGTTCTGGGAGAATTTGAATCTTTATATTCAAACTGGGTGACTGAAACTCGTTTTGCAAAGAAGGTGGCAGGGAAAATTATGTCTGAATGAGCACATGAGAGTAGCATTTCCATTTTCACTTGTTTCCCCTTTGGCTCTCCTTCATGTCCAGTGTGACAGTATCTGGCAGTGTGCTTAACAAAGGGTATTTAAATGTGGCCAACAGTTGGGATAAGGGTGGATAAAATTACAAAGGGGTTGTCTTTGCTGTAGGTAAGGTCTCAAAAATCATTGTATTTAGGCTTGTACAGACACAGTCACTTGCCAGAGTAAAATGAATTTGCAGCACAGCAGCTTGTAAAACCAAGAGTTAAAGCTCTACAGGTTTGTGGTGGAAAAGAACTAAAATCCAGGATCCAGAACTGTAGAACATTGGAAAAAGCCTGATTTGACTAGTCCAGATCAGGACTGTTGGACTTTCTTTTTAGTCCCAGAAAGAAACAACTGGAGCAATTTTGGTTTAAATTTAAGAGATGGTACAAATGAAATGTTTTCTAAGTATCGTTTCTCAAAAGGACAGATCAAAACTGACTTCAGCTGATTTTAAATACCAACATTTTCCCTTCAATGGGAACACAAATCACAGCCCTCCTCCATTTTTAAGTTCTTGCCTGGGCTTGACAAATAAATGCCATAAAACCACAGGAGTGAATGTCCTCCTGGTGTTTCTGAGCCAGCTTGAAGAAGGAAACTTTGAACTTGAGTGCAGAGCAGAGAAAAAAGATATTCGTTCCTTTCTGAGGCCATGTGAATGTCACTCCTACACCATTTGTGTGATAGATGAATTGCCCAGGTATTTCAGCATCGAAATCATAACACTTGGTTACAGATACCCACATCCTTTGGGAAGCTTTGGCAGCAGTCTGTGCTGGATTTCTCATAAATCTTAGGTGCCCATTCATTCCATTAAGCTCACAGTGTTGCTGAATGACAGCTTTGATTCAAGAGGACATTAATAATAATAAATGTCTCCTAAGGACTGAGGCTTCCTTTTTACCTGTCAAACTTGCTTGTCTTTGTCAAATATTCTGTGGATACAGAAACTGTATGTAAAATTCTCCCCCACCCATCAGCTAATCTGTTGAGGGAAATTGTGAAACCATGGTCTAAGCTGATGTGGCAGGTGAGGTTTTGCTTGCCTTGGACAGTACAGAAACCAAGGCACCTTCAGCCAGCTGTTGTCTCCTCTTAGACCCTTTGCTCCAGGGTGTTTCCCTTTGGTCTCCAGGCTGGTGCAATGCAGACCACCTGACCATGTTTCAGCGTGGTCTCTCTTCCAGCACAAGACTTTGGGAATCCTTTTCCTCTATGCATTTTTCCCCTGGTGTTTAAAACGCCCCAAGGACCAGACAAGATGACTTCTGCGGGAGACCAAGGTATTCAAAAGCGTCAAGATGTCGCAAGACTTGGCGCATGCCCGTTGCTTCTCGCTGGCCCACTTCGCTGCCTATAAACACACCATGCTCCTCAGCAAAATAAATGTTTATCAGAAGTGACATTTGAGTTCATCCCTGTCTGGGAGTCAGGTCCCTGCATGGCACAGGAGGGGAAAAGGAAGACAAGTTCATTTGCTGACCTGTTCAGTGCGGATGTGGAGGTCCAGGGCGGTGTCACCCATTGCCACAGAAGAGCTTCCGAACAGATGGGATTGTGAACACAAATGGTTTGGAAAAGCTGGGAATAGGAGAAAAAGAAGATTGTGAAGTGTGTGACTGTGCTGTGGCTATCTGAGAACGTGTGATAAGGATTCTAGAAATAACATGGTCAGGAAAACAGCACAGCTGTATTTACAGCAAATGATAAGGAAATACAAGCTTCATTTGACTGGAGAGCAGCTACTTCAGATCACTTGGGCTGGGTGTGACTACCTGTGAGATGTTGCTCCTTGGCATTGTGTTTCTTGAGTTTGGCGGTCACAGAGGGCTTCTCCAGCAGTGTCTTGGTGGGGAGGACACAGCCCTCAAGTTTAACATAACCTATCTGGGTAATTAATGACTTTGTTCCCTTCAGTAGATAACCTCTGTCATTCATTCTGTCCCCACTTACTGCTAGACAGATCTGGGACAACTTTGTACAGGTTGGAGAAGAGAAACCTCAATGGCAGCAATGACTGCACCCTGCTGTTCTCCAGCCCCAGACCCTGTGCTGGGGATAGGGCCAAGTGTGGGCAGGGAGCTCACACTTGTTCTGCTCTGAGGTTGTTGAATGCATGGATGTGACTTGGGGAATTTTTCTGGGACTGAGCAGATGCTTTTCCATATGGTGTGTGGATGTGGTCAGGAGCTACCTGAGGCTGGAGGATCCTCTTACAGCCAACTGACCTCCCTTAATTTCCTCTATGTAGTAAAAAAATGCTGCAAGGGGAAAGCATTTTGTTTCAGGTTGACAGGGCAAAAAATCTAAGCTTTCCTGGTCTAATCTTGATCCAGTTGCAGATCCAGACTGTGTCTGCCTGGGCAGCCTCAAACAGCCAGGGATTACACCACAATCCCTTCCCACAGCTTTCCTGGCGGAGGTGGGTGCTTGTGTATTTTGTATATTGTGACTGTCTTTATTAGACCTTTCCCATCTTCCTCTCCTCAGCTCTGATTTTCACAGTCCCCACGTGGCTGTTTTTCACTGTGCTGGCTCTCTGCTCTGGTCTTCAATATCCCTTTAAAAAACAAAAAGAAGAAAAGGCTGGCTGCTTTCCCCTCTGCCTCCACAGTGCTTGTTTTGGTCCGGTTTCTCCTTGGTCAGGTTGGGAGCCTGCGGTGCTGGAGGCGGTCAGCCATGCAAGCAGGGAAGCAGCTCAGAGTGATGCTGAATGGCTTTTCCATCCCTCCCTGTGGCAGCACTTGGGGGCAGAGGAGGGACCTGGGCTGCAGGAGGAGGCAGCTCCCAGGCACTGGCACTGGTGGTCAGAGGAAGGTTGCACAGCCCTTCCACAAACCAATGTACCTTCTGTTGTACAGGGGCTTGGAGGATGGCGTGGGGCAGCTGCAAGAATTTTGGCAGTGGCCAGGAACTGAGTTTTTCTCTGGAATGTCTTTGAGGCTTTGCAAAGGAATGTCCCCTGGGCATTTCTTCTCATACAAAATTTCCCCCACGTTTCCTATCTGCCCCACCGTGGGGCACAGAGAAGGCTGCTTGGCCACCCTTCAGCTGCAACTGACTTTGCAGAAATACCAGCAGCAGATACTGCAACTCAGAATTGTTGCTGCTGTTCGCCTTCCTGCAGGAAGCTTGCAGGAGCCAAGGTGCAGCCATGGCCCCAGTTGCACCCAGGGGATGTGTGCCACTTGGTGCACACACTCAGTCCAGGCACTCTGCTTTCCTTCTTGGCTACACCCACCCTCTGTCCAGACCCCTCAACACGAGGGGGAGGCCAGCAAGAAACAGTGTAGGGCTGCAGTGGGGTGTTGGCTTCCCCTATGATGTGACACCCAGAGCCAGCGGGGCCAGCTGATGGAAAGTGCATTTCCCACATCCCAACCTGTGCCTGTCCCCACAGACAGGTGCAGAGGAAGGAAAAAATGCTGGGAAAGGCAGCAGATGAGGGGTTGGTGGGGATGGCTGGAGCAAGGGGAGACGCCTGGGCAGTGTGGACTGAGCCTTGGCCCTGCAGCAGACAGGCAGGATGTTGTATCCAAGTGGATGCATCCGTTTCTAACTTGGGATTTGTATCTTCTCCCCAAACATCTCTGTGGAGATGAGCCAAAAAGGGGGACAGTGCCCAAGTCCTGCCTTCTCCTCACATCCCAGCTGGGGTGTTCCATCTCTTGCCAGGTCGTTTTCACTGCTTCTGTGTTTTGTCGCTGTCATGTTTAATGTGATCCTTTTTCAGCTTGCTGGGGCTGCTTGGACAGATCACAGACTCAAAGATAGGTTTGGGTTGGAAGGGACCTTAAAAGATTATCTAGTTCCACTCCACTACCACAGACAGGGGCACCTTCTGTTAGACCAGGTTGCTCCAAGACCTGTCCAACCTGCCTAGGACACTTCCAGGGATGGGGCAGCCTCAGCTTCTCTGGGCAACCTGTGCCAGTGTCTTAATGCTGCTCCAGGGCTCCCATGAGATTAAAAAAATGGACACGCTGGTGGGCCATGAGAGGTGAAGGAGTGTTTGGGATCCCTGGTGTGGGGTGAGGGTGTGGAAAGGTCAACTCCAGCTATTTAAACACCAGCAGCCACAAGCCGTGTCAGTGGCCCTGGCTCAGAGCCATGAGGAGGATGAGGTGGGAGGGTGCAATGGAACACCCTTGGCCCCGTGGCCTTACTGTCAGGAGGTGCATTGAACTGGTTGAAATGCTATGGTTTTGTATTTCACCCCTTTTGAGGACAGTAAGACAGTGTGGCTTTCTGTGCTGACTGTGCAAAAGGTGTTTTCCGCTTTGGAAGTGCCTCAACGCAGATTTTTGACAAGCGCTGAGAAAAAAATTGGAGAAGAGGACTTGTGTCTCAAGCAGCTGCTCTTTGCCAAAAGCTTTGGGCTCTCTGAATTGTGTTTTCCCTTGGAAGGACTAAGCCCTCGTGGCAGGGCTGACCAGAGAGCTGGGATGTGGAGGGAGCAGTGCCTGGGCTGCTGCGATGGGCATCCAGCAGCACAGTGCCATGTCACAAAATGGGGTTCTCTGGCACACCACCCCCTAGCACATCTGGAAGAAAAATTGCAGTATAATCACCACTCAAATACTGCCCTCCTTTTTTTCCCCTGGAAATTCTATTATTCCCTGAAATTTAAATATATTCCCCCATCCACATTTTTGGGCCCTCCAGAGTATATACACACTTCAGCCTGGAAAGTTGCTCATGCGCCCTGGGCTGCTGGCTGTATTTTGGTTTGGGGTTTGTTTGGTTTAGACATACTGTTGTTTCATTTGTTTTGAAGATGCAAACCACACAATGAATTCCATGGATTCTGTGAGCAGTTATGAATAAATGGGGATGAACAATTCAGGAAAAAAACCAAACAAATAGTTTGTTTGGTCACTTAACTCTGTTTCTCTGAACATGTAGGTTGCTGTGCTCTTAACTGGAGCGGCTTGAGGAGTCGCCCCAACCTTGGCTTTTGTCACCTGTCTGTTGCCATATCCATGGCTGAGGGACAGGAAGAGGGAGAAAGGACGTTCCTTAAAACTCTAAGCATCAACTCATCCGGCTTAGTCTGCTTTTGGGATTTAAACTGACTTTATTAAGGAGTATTTAATTGATTTTAATTAAGCTGCAGTTGTTGCCTGAGTGCAGACTAGGAGGGCTTGTGTAAGCCATTAATAGATTTGTGAGTGTGGCCCGTGCTGCAAAATGGTTGGGGGGCTCAAGCATCCCTGTGGTGCTACCATGCAGTAGAGTTAGGATGGCAAACACCTTGGCCTTTCCCTCTTTATCCAAAATATGCTTAGAAACAGCCAAAGCCTTGAAAAGGGAAGGTGCCCTGGAACAGTGGTGCTCTGAAAGAGGGTGGCCTGTTTATTTACAACCATCTACTTGTTCAGATAATTCCCCCTTGCCATGTTCAGGCCTGCTTCCTGTGCACCCCAGGGCTCCCCTCTCTGTCTTTTTTTAAAACTTTTTATTTTTGGCTTATTTAAAATTTTGAACTGGATGGAAGGTGGGAAGAATTTCCTCCAAGGATATGGAATTGCTATGGGACTTTTTCTCTGGAGGCTGAGCTCTACCCAAAGGTGCAAACAGGTGAGCATTTATATTCAGGTGTGCATGAGTCCTGGTGGCACAAGCATTAACTTTAATGGTGCTTGTATATTATGGCCGAAATGTTACATCCTAGCCCTTGGTTGTTTGAGACAGCTGTTCCCCATGCAAAACCAGGGATAAACTAACCTATCTCTCAGGCAAAGGTGTGGTGCAGAGAGAGACATGGGGAAGAGATTTTGGAGCAGATACCTGCCGTGAAATGCTCCGGCCAAAGCACAGATTGAGGCAGGAGAAAAGCATTGTGGCTGTGCTGATTTTTATCACTCAGTGGTCTCAATGTGACCTTTACTGTCCATGTCCCAGTAACAATCCAGTGGCACACGGCACCCCACGTGCAGACTGGGGCCTGGCAGGCCTGTGGGGCACCGTGGTGCATGTTGAGGGAGCTTCTGCATGTTTGACGGGTTTGTGTACAGATGTTCGGTAGAAGTGTTTACACCATTGCGTGCCTGCGCTTACAATGTATATGGCACATATGGGCATAAATCAGCGCCTTGACAAAGCAAGGCAAACCCATCCCAGCTGGCTGAGGAAAGCCAGAGAGCACATTGCACTGCTACTGTGTGCGCCGGCTCTGATTGAGCGCGAGCGTGCTACCGGGCCTGTTCCCCGGGCCCGGGCTGAGTGCACATGGCTGGGCTGGTTTGCGTCAGCCGCTGACGCACGTCCGGGCCCCGCGCCGTGGGCCTCGCGTGTGCTGCCCATGCTGGCAGCTCTGCGGCGGCCCGAGGAATGAGGGTGAGCCCAGCCGGCCGCCAGGCTCCGCGGCGGGGCACGAGCCCCTTGCGCAAAGCAAAGCGAAGCAAAGCGTGGGCGCCGCCAGCCGCCGAGGAGCGCTGGAAATACCCGGTGTGGGCCTAGGGAGATGGTGCAGGCGCCAAGCGGCTCCGTCCGAAGCTGTTTGCCAGGGCACTTCGCTTCGGTGTTCATGTTAGATGCTGCCATGAGGGCCATGGGCAGGTAAAAAGCGGGTTGCTGGCCTGGCCGGTGGCAGGATGGCTCGGTTTTGTGCGCCTGTGGGAAGCCGAGGCCCGTGAGGAGCCGTCCTCTCCAAGGTTTCTGCTTTCAATGTGGTGATACCCGATTCCCTGTTGGCTTTTCCGGGCATCTGCCTACACCTTTGCCCTATGGGGGGACCAAGGACCGGGCTGATCCGCCGGTGCCCGAGGGTGTCCCAGGACGCAGATCAACAGGAAGAGGGGAGGGGCGGCTTTCCTTCCCCCGGATCGCCTTTCAGCCCCTGTGCCAGGCTGGGGCCGCAGGTACGCTGATGGTACAGGGGCAGAGTCAGCCTTTAAAAGGGAGAGGTTGCATCATGCGGGGCTGGGCGGGCCTTGGGAGGCAGAAACCTCATCTGTTAAACATATACCGCCCCCCCTCCGCCGGGGAACATTCAATCCTCTCTTTGATGGACGTCCAAGAAAATACTTCTTCCACATCCTAAACTTGTTAGCACCAGTTAATCATCTTAACCTTCTTCCCCTCCCAACACACACTCCAATGAGTTTCCCATCGCTGGCAGCTGTTAAAGACGCAGCAACGCTTTTTGCGCCAGCCTTCGCAGGCGAGCGCACGGCCATTAATTATTACACCTCCAGGCTGTCCCCCAGGTGGGACAGCAGCAACCCACACCTTGTGCTGAAGCCCCTTCCAAGCGACTGTCCAATGAGTTACTTTGAGGGTGGATGCACTTGATGCAGCTCTTCCCTTCCAGGAGCTGTACCAGATCTGTGTCCTTCTGTGCATGGCCTCTTTGACATTACGAGTGCATTGTAGAGCAGAAGCCCTGGAAAATATTTGTTTGCATTCGAGTGATGCTCCAGCATCCCAGATGAACACTGCAGAATGGCAGCAGCGTGGCAGTCAGAGGGGTTGGAGAGATGTGCTCACAGGTGGGGTCTGGGCCATGTACCTGGTGAGAGGAGTGGGCTGTGTCATGACACCTGGTAGCTGAGTGTCTGCCCTTTATTGCATCTGGCTATTTATCCCCTTTCCAGTCTGGAAATGCCCTTGTTGCCTACTGTGTGTCTTTGGTTTTCCCCTCAAAACAAGGCTGTGTTTCAGATAGAAGAAAGGTGACAGCCTGATGCATTCATCCCCTCTGCAGTGCCCAGGGCTCTGGTGGGGCAGTGATGTGCCCTTCCATGGTGTCTACCTCCTGCACATAAGGGATTGGGTGGCAGCCCACTTGCATGGGCTCCCTGGACCAATTCAACCCCTCGCTCCCCAAACCAGTGCTGAGATGATTCCTGTTCTGCTTGCCCATCCTGCTCCAGCCTGGCTGCTGAGGCTCAGTGTCTGTTTCTTCCTCATGCAATGTCTTGGGTGAGCAGCATTGCAGACGGGCTGTGCAAGCAGGCGGTAATTAAATCAGTGTATTCCCGGGGGCAGCTGATTAACAGCACCTGGGGGGGCTGAGGCTCACACGGGCAGTATCAATCCATCGCTTGCCTCACTCCTCTCCCTTAGGATGTCTGTTTTTTTTTTCTTTCTGCTTTTCTTTTTTTCCTTTCTTTCAAAGAGAAAATGAAGATTATATCAGCTGAACTGGAATGTGAACTGACAGAGCTTTGTGCGAGGGACTTGTTTATTATGATTTGGTGTTGCTCCAGGCAGCATGTCCGCCTCGCTGGGGACCACCCAGCTGTCCCATCCACACCAGGCTACCCTTGCTGGGCAGCTCAACCAGCAGCAGGTAGAGGGCCTTTGGGGAGGGCTCTTCCAGAGGCTGAACCTGGTACTGGAATGTGGCACTGGGTGGATGTATCCAGATCCTGGTGGCTGCTCTTTTCTTGTCCTTGTCCTCTGTCATCTGCTGCTGCTGTCCCAGGGAGGAGATGTTGCTGCAGGCAACAGCAGCTGCTGGGAGTTGTGTGTTGGCCTCGTCCCTAACGGAGCTGAAGAACACAATGGGCTAGGATTTTTTTTAATCCTTTTTTTTGTTTAGGTTTTAAATATTAGCTCCTTATTAGAGCAATTTTGGCAGCAAAGAGGGAGTAGTTGTGTCTCCCAAAATGGCAGTCCTTGCCTACAGATTAACTTCCCATCAGACTCTAAGATCTACAAGTGCCACACGCATGGCAGAGGGGTTGAAACCCCAAAAGCACCCACAGAGCTTACAGGTCTGTGGCACTGCCCTGGCCACAGCGAGGCAGCCACGTGTCAGCCCTCTGCTCAACAGGGAGCAGTGTACCTGGCTCTGACCCCTCTGAAACCCAGCGAGAAGCTGTGTTATTGTGAGGCTCTTTGCCCCTCCCTGTGCAATCTGATTTCATCTGGGTTTGAAAACAGAAGGAGAGGGGAAAATAAGTGTGTGTTTTTCTGAAAGGTGTAGCCTTGTGGTTTTTGGTTTACCCCCAATTCATGTGTGTGGTGATCTCTTGCTTATGGATGACCTGAGTGCTTAGAGAAAGTGTTTATTTTCTGGGGAAGCAGGTGGAGATGGGGGTTACCAGGTGTGGTTGTGAATATTTCTGTCTCTGAGTTCCAAAGCCATCCTGGATAGAACCCCATGCTCTGCTATTGCACTAAACTGTATTTTACTAGGCAGGGTCCTGGAGTTTGTTGGGACAGTGGCTCTTGGGCCCTTTAGGAAGGGAAGCTACAAAAATGTGACTCTTGGCTGGAGGGCTGGTGTGGGGCATGGGCCACATGGTTTGGCATGCATTCAGCATTCCCCCCTCCTCCACGTGGGTTTTTCTATGTGCCTTTCCCATGCAGCAAACTGTTGCAGACCTTGGTTCTCATTCCTCCTCTTTGCTCTCTTCTTTTCTAGAACAGTGAGGGTTTCCTGTTTTGATAGAATTTGCCTCTCGAGCAGTGGCTGAGGAGCCTCAACGTTTTTTTTACCAGGTGTACCACACAGCCCATGTACTTTGGAGAAACTTCTCTCTTAATATAATGCCCTTTTGCCCTCGTGCCCTTAGGGCCTTTCCTTTTGTCTGGCAGGAAGAGCTTCAGAGTAACTGATGTCTAAACTTGCTTGGTTTTCCTCCAAATAATTTTTTCTCTGCTCTGGGGAGAAGGGAAAGTATCTCTTGTCCATTTTCTTTGTGTTCTCTTTTCTTTTTGAGATTATAATGGGATCTCTCACTACCTTAAAAAATAACCACCTGTGTGCCTAATAAGAAAAAATCTTGCCCCCTCAAACAAGATGGAGGTCTTGACAGAATTTAGCAAACTTACTGAGTCAAATTTGCTGTGTTGGGAAGATGAGAGCATACAGGTGCCTTCCAGCCCACGCTTGGCGGGAGGCAGCAGTTGGTTGGGGTTCCTTCTTTGCCTTTCTGCTTGGATGGCTCTCTCCACAGTGTGTGCTGTGCATCTGGTGCTGGCACTGGAGGCAGCAGGGAAGGGATCTGCACGCACAGTTCATTCTAGGTAAGGGAAGCCCGAGTCCTTTATCCCTGTAAGCCAGTGCAGGTTGTCTCCATATGTGCATGCTGCCCCAGCCTGGCTCCCACTGGGCATGAGGTAGCCAAGCCAACTTCTCCAGCTTGAGATGTGCTAAAAAGCACCAGCTAGCGTTGGCTGAATGAGCACTCTCCTCTTCTGCTCCATAAAACACGCTGAACAAACCCACTTAGGCTCATAAACCCCATCACATTTTTCCTTTTGAAAGGACTAGCATCAGCCCCACTCTCCTCCACATGCTCTGTTTGGAAACAAGGCGAACGCATCAGGAAGAGCCTGAAGGAAGAATTTATGGTGTCTCTAATTAGTCAGTTTGTTCCATCCCTGAAGAAGAGGATAACGAGCGACAGGGATGCATTGCTGGCCTCTGGAGGAAGAGCACTGTGGCTAGGCTCATGTCCAACTGCTGATAGGGTAATTAGTGGTAACTGGGAGCTATCAATCATCTGGGGTGGAAAAATGTCTGGGCTAAAGGAAAGACCCTCCCAAACATTTTCATAACTCAAAAGGGTGTGAGACAGGGTCTGGAAGGGAGTACTGGCAGTCCGTGAGGTATTTGAGGAAGGAGCCTATTAAAAGATAAATTGAACACAATGGTCTTTTGTTCGTCCCTGGGTAGGTGACAGAATTTGCTGTTATAAAAGTTGCAAAGTATTTTGGAAGGAGGAAGGAAGAAGAAAAGAGTTAGCAGATGGAAAAGAGAGAAGAAAAACAAAAATTAAGGGGGAGCAAAAAGTAACAGTGCGCTGGTTATTAAAATCAGCTGCTAATTGCAAAAATTATATAGGATTAAAATGAATTATGCAATTTGTCAAATGAATAAAGTGTGCAGTTTGCATTTGAAGTGCACGAGCAGAGAATTTATTCAAATAATTATTAGCTGTCGTAAGGTCCAACTTTCTACTTTTCCCAGACAACCACATTATGAGAGAGATTGTAATTTTCAGCAGGAAGTAAAAATGCCATGGATTTTGGTTTTTGCTTTGCCCAGCCATGATTTACTTTGGCCATTTTTTCCTTGTGGTTCCTCCCGAATTCTGCAACTCTCTGAGGAATAGGGCTTGTGCAGGGCCTGGCTGAGTGCTGAAGAAGTCATCTCCTCGGTGCAGAAGCAAGAGACTCCTCTTGAACAACCAGCTGTAACTTTTAAACTGGATTGGATCTCTCCAGAGCTCTCAGATGCCACCCACTTATTCCTGGCATGGAAGTGGATGTGTTAAGGGATGTAGGGTGAGAGTTCCAGAGAGATTATCAAACATCTGCCAAAGGGTAGGGCTTGTTGGAGTGGTACCTTATTGAATTGGTGTGTGCCTCTTCAGACTAAGAGTTGGGAGGTGCTTCTTTGCTCAGGTGTTTGAGGTGGATTTCAAAAACACAGAAGGAACTGAGGAATTGGTGGGATAGTGCCCCTGGAGAGCAGGAACTGGGGAAGAAGTTGAGAAAACTCAGCAGCCTGACAGAGAAACTGTTGAAGTTGTCCCGGTGCAAAGGAGCCACAGGAAGAGATCAGCTAAAGAAAATCACAAAGTCCTCAGCAAGGTGAAATTCAAGACAGGAGGAAAGTAAGGCTGAAAGGATTTAAAATGGAATGGGTGTGCAAGATGAAAATCTGAGAGCCTAGGGTGAGGTGGGACTGTCAAGGACATCAAGGAAAGGCTGAAGTTGTTCCTTGTGAGTGAGCAGGAGACCTTCCTCCTCACTGGAACATGAATGCCAGTCACACCCGACAGTGAGGACATCAGCTTCTTAAGGAAAAGAGCCCTCGAGGGCTCATGGAGAACAAGTGACATGTCAGAACATAAGGGCAAGGCAGAGGTGGTGACAGGGAGGACCTCATTTTCCCTCTGTGAGTAAGACCCTGTGGATAAGGTAAATAGACACCATGTCTTCTGCCTTCACCAAGTCATCTGCCATGGACTCATGCAGTGAGCTGGAGAGGCGGTTGCTGTTTGAAAATTACATTTCAAGAGGCAAAAAGGCCACTGAGGGGGAGCAATGAGAGCAACCAGAGGTCCAAAAAAAAAATGGCCTGTGCAGAGAGACTGGAAGAATTAGGTTTTGTTTAGTCTAAAGACAAGAGAAGACTGAGGAACAGGACTGCAGACATCAAATACATGAGGTAACCGCAAAAAGGAGAGAAATAAAAAAATCTCTTCTTTGAATTTGCTGTGCATCAGAGGTCATTGACTGACTTAAACAACAACACTGGAAATTTTGGGTAGTCTCTAAGAAAGATAATAAATATGGCCTTATGAATCAGGGCTTGGGTATTGCCTGGACTGGATCACTAGGGAAGCATGTGGTGTCGCTATCCCCAGAGGACAGCAGCAGGTTAGAGAAATATTTGCCCAAATGGGCTAGGTACAGACTTTTTATTCCTTTGGTTGCTTTGAAGATGTTCCCTCCTCAGTTTCGTGTCACTCTCATTTCACAGGAATCCTTTAATCTCTGTTTGGTTTGCTCAGGGGAGGCAGAAGGGGAAGAGAAAGGGGGATAGTCAAGAGCAGCGGTTTTGGGCTGGTGGTTTGCTGGAGCCTGGGGGCTCTTTGGCAGAAGGTGGTGGAGTGGAATGAGCCTGCCACCATAAGGTTTCCATTTACCATCCAGGGGTCTGCACCACTACTGGGAAACCTTGGGGGGGCCTTCAAGTATGAAAACCCACTGGGTGAGCTGACCCTGGGAGTCCTTCCCAGCCCGGATTTCTCTGCTTTCTGTGGTGCTAAGTGCTTCAGCATGGCAGGGACAAATGTGATTGTTTGCTGCTTGGGAAGAGCTTGCTGACCCATGGATGCCTGCCCAAAAGGAGCATTGTGCTGCCCAGCGTTGGCCATCCCACCATCTCTCCCCTGGCAGTGCCAGAGGTGCTCTCTTTGTCCTGGGTGCAGCCAGCACTGTGTGGGCCATTTGCTCTTGACCCTTTCCTGCCCTTTGTTTTTGCAAGGGGGTCTCCCAAATGTTTGTCAGAATATTTTTTGCTTGTCTATTGTTGAGCACTTTAATTTGCATAAGGGCTGGCTGTGGTTATGCCAAAGGCCCCACTTAGCCTCATTAGATTCTTTTGGCCCTGGAGGCTGACTGGCTCCTGTTGTCCTTATTTTGAAACGAGCAGAGATGTTTGGAGATGCACTTGGGATCTGTGATTAAACTCCACTGTCAGACCCCCTCTTTTATTTTTAATTTTTCTGTGAGGCTTCACCTTGATGTCTACTTTGATCATAGCAGCATCCTTTGGACTTTTTTTGGTGCTGTGCCTGTGGCCTTCTGGTGGTGGTGATGCTGGGATGCTCAGAGTGCCTGAGCAGTGACTTTTATCCTCAACAGCTGCTGCTATTAACTGCCGACTCTCAGTGATGTCATGGGTTTGATTTTGGGGGACAGCTTGAATGACTGGCATAACCTGGTGCCTCAGCTTAGCATTGGTCAGATTTTTTGGCAGTGAAATCCTGATGGTCCTCTCACTGCCCAACATTTCTGCAATCCTTTGAAGAACCTCTTGCCACTCTGCAAGGGTGTAGCCTAGAAGGGAATGTTTTAGGGATGGAGGAGCCTGGCCTTTTGCAGGGGCCTTCTGCTCTTTGGAGCGAGTTATCCGCTCACTCAGATTGTCTGCCACTGCTGACAAAGCCTGAAGCAAAATTACTGGAGGTTGTGCTTTGGGTAGTCAGTGTTTAAATTTTTTCTCATTATTTTCAAGATTTTTTGGTCTTTAATTCCACCTACAGCTCATAATAACGAATTATGGCAAGGCACATGGCATTTTTTGCCTTTTCATTTGAAGTTCTCTGAGTTAATGCTCCCTCTGCCTCTGCTTGTACGACTTGTCCCCTGATGGACTTAGGGAAGTTGGCTCTAGAAGAATGTGAGTACTCTGGATCTGTTGTGAGAAAACTGCAGCATAGTCTGTGTTTAAAGTAGGCTAAACCCATTGTTTGTGCTCCATGCACCCAGCTGGGGTATGCCTGCTCTGAAATGGGGTCAGTCTGCACTGAATACCCATGGAGCCATGAATTAGGGGCTCCATGCCACCCTGGGTAGGGTCATGCTCAGGCTGCTGGCATTTCAATCAGCATTTCATAACTAATTGCCTGGCCACAGCTATCTTGTTATCAATTAACATAGCCCTGAATGTCAGGAAGTAACTGTATCTCTCTAACTCCCTAAGGCTGGCTTCTGGGTCTGTGAAATGGCTGGATTTCCTCACAGGGATGGATTACATGTTTACATCGTTGCTGCTGCCAGAGTGTGTAGTGAGGATGACCCAAGTAACCAACAATAATGTCTTCGTGTTCCCTCTTTCTCCTCCTTGTCTCGTGTATGCTATACAGGAGGGGAAAAAAAAACTCCTTGCATGTGAGCTCTTGGAGCAGGCTGGAAGATACACACATTGCAGACACCGTACTGCCTGAATCCAAGAAATTAGAGAGAAAAAATAAGCAACAGCATTTGGGAACCTTTTGAGAATGGACACTTTTCCAGACTTCAGGAAATGCCCGTAAGTGGATGGGATCATTTCAGTGATCCTCTCCATCCAGAGAGCACTGCTGTCTCAAGCTGGAGAATATCTCTGTCATCAGCAGAAGGCTTCTCACCAAACCTGCTCTTCTATGTCCAGCTTTAACATCTGATGGTCTGGAACATGAGACTTTCCAGATTAGGATAAATTTGACCGGCTTGCAAAACAAAGCCTCTCCTTTTCTGAGGCCAGTGAGGCTACAGTGTGGAGGGTGGCATTAGTGGCTGAGAAAAAAGGACTCGTTGCAGCTGTGTTGTGCTCAGTTGCTGGTTGAACATGGGGAAGATCGAGTGAGCAGGGGGCTCTGTGGCATGGCCTTGCAGTTCATCACAGGTGTGGTGTTTCTGTATGTGCAGTAAGGTGGACCTACCCTTAGGTGGCTGCTGATTTGCTCACTTGGGCTACGGAAAGGCAGAGCTTCTTTAAGGAAGTTTTCTGTCTGCATAAAAACCAGAGCAGCTGAGAAGGGACAGTGCAGATGGTGCTAATTTCCAGAGGCCATATGTTTGGAGGGACCTTGGGTACCCCTACAAGAATTCTTTGTTTTCTCAATGTTCCGTTTCAGAGGTGCTCTGGAGGTCTCCTCCTTGCAGGAGACCACTGCTTCCTCCCACTCGTCCACTCCTGACACGTTTTCCCCGTCCCCTCCTCCATCCCCTGCTGCTCCACAAGCCCTGCAGCTGGATAAACAGCACTTGCAGTCACTTACAGCCCTCCAGTGCACAGAGAGGAGCTTCCTGAGCAGCCCGTGGTGGGCGGACGGTCGTGCTGCAGCCCGCGTGCCAGCACCGGCATCGCCGCGCTCCCAGCGAGATCAGCTTCAAAACACACGGCATCTGGAGGTGCTAATTACAACTGTGGGTTCTCTGCCGTGCAAGGCTGAGGAATTTGGTGATCTGGAAGCTCTGGGTCTGCCTGCTGGCTGGGCTTCGCTGTGGAATGGGCTTGGAGATGTTCACAGTAGCTTTTATTGCTTCTCTGTTCACTCATCCTTTCTCTGTTGACTGTTTATATGGAAAGGGGATGTAGCTCATCTCCTGTGTGGCACCACCTCTGTCTCACCCCAAAAGAGCCTGCTGTAAGGAGGGGAGGAGCCCCCAGTAAGTGTGATTTGTACTTGGTTGTTTGTGGAGCTCTTTGGAGTTCACCACCAAGAGCTGGCCCATGTGGGGGCAAGCAGGCCTGGTTGCACATGGTTGCCCCAAACTGGCTGGGCCTGCAAGAGACATGTGACATAGGGACTACATGCAGTGGTGGTGTGGTGACTCTGCTGAAGTTCAGGTGGCTTTTGTAAAGGGGCCCATGCAGCCTGGTCAGTTTGTGGGTTTGTTCCCTTGGCTTGCTGGGTTGTCAGCATCCCTGCCTGGGCCAGAGCAGCTCTGCCGGAGCTTTGGCCAGGACTGAGCTCACTGCATTTGCTGGTGGTTGGAGTTGTTGAGAGTAGAGGCTCAAGTATCTCTGTCCTCTTTTATCCACTCTTTCCTCTAATGTGCATTAATTTACTACTTGCATTAAGGACTGAGCCACTTGAGAACCTCTGCTCCACCTTGTCATTTATCACCGTGACAGAATACGACCAAAGCTTTTTGCTGAAGCTTTATTCTGCTTCGTAAAATCCCCTATGCTTTGCAACAGCTAATCCAGAAGCACCTCCTCCCTTCCTGCTGTCTTTGGGACATCTTTCCTCCTCCTCCTCCGGCCCATGCAAGATGATGTTGCTTTTGGAAATGACTCTGTCTGAGGGCTTTGCTTTCCCCTGGGTCACACGGACGATCCCAGCATTTGAAGCCCAGTCCCTGGATGGTGTCTCCCAATTGCCTTATTGCAGCCAAGACTGTGTCCCTGCAGCTCAGTGATGAGTGTTTACACAAGACTGTGCAGTCCCCTTCACATAACCATTAATTTTATAGGGGGCACATAGCAGAGATGGGCCTCCACTGTTCCTCCTGCCTTTGATCTGTGTGGGGTGTGTGGCCCAGAGCTGCCGGCATTGCTGATTTACTCCGCTCTGTGGATGGAGCTTCTGGAGCGAACAAGAGCTTGTGTTTGCTCTCAGTGGTATGGCAATGCCATTACAGGCTGTGCTGCTGGCTGGTTGTGTTTGGGCTGGAAGGACAGGCATGGCTCAGGGTTTGCATGTCCTTAAGCTTTTCTTTTAATATCAGCTCAGCAGTTCGGTTCATGCAATCCATGAGTGCCCCAAGTCCATGCAGAGAGGTAGGTGGGTTATTAAGGGTCTGAAGCATTGCTAATGGAAATAAAGTCCGTGTATTGGCAAGCTATAAGCATTGACCTTGTGTCAGGGCACTCAGTCTGAAACAAAATCTCTCCAAAACAGTTCTCCCACAGAACTTCATTGTGATCCAAGCCAGACTCAGAAAACTCTCTCTTTTTTTCCTTTCTTTTCTCCCAGTCTGGCATAAATTAGGATTCTGGCATCAGTGTGACCTTGCCCTCCTAAATGAGCTGTCTGATCAGAAACCCTTTTGTTGTTTAGGCTTGGTGTAGCAAGTAGGACTGTGGCCTCAGCATCAGCACCGTTGGTGGGCCATTGCCCGGCCAGCCAAATCTGGATTGCCCCTGGGCTCCTGTCCTAAATTTGATTGGAGTTGTTTTGAGTTGTTGAGTGTTGACTTGAGCTCTGTCAGCCATCATGAAGGTGGTTATTACTCTTTGTATTTTAACCAAAAGTTACTTTATCTAGAGGTAAGCTCTTCTGATCAACCACAATGAAAGCCGTGTCTAACAGTGGCATCTGACAGGGCAGTTTCAGGTCACCAAACCTGGTATGAGAGAGTCACAATAAGTGAGAGATTTCCAATGTGGAAAGTGTTTGTTCATCCAAGGTCTCCAGTTTCTTTAGTGGACTTTCAGCCAGGGGCATTTTCAGGATGAGCATTGTTGCGCAGGTGCTCGCTGTGACATCCGCCTGCCGTGCAAGGAGGAGGCTGCTGCTGTTATCTGTCAGCTCGCCTGTTATACTGCTTAGCCTTGCTTCTTGGCACTCTGTGCGAGGAAAAACAAAGAAAACACAATGTCTATAAAGTATGGAAAATGTAGAAACCCCTGACAGTTGTATGGTGTGTCTTGCTTCTCCCACAGAGAGGAAACCACAAAATAGTGAGTCCGGGGGTTTCTTTCCACACACACAATATCTGTCAGGATTTTGAGGAATTTTCTGGGAGCTGATGAAAGAAATGTGCTGTTTAAGCCCTGATATATATTGTACAACCATTCTGTATGAGGGAGATGCAGTGCTCTACATTGGCAGGTTCCAAAAAAGATTTTCAAAATAAAAGAAACCCAGAGGATTTGAGGGAATTTCTTCTGAGAGGGCAGGTTGGCTTTGATGGGATTAGAGGCAGAAGAAAAGGGGAAAATTTGCTTGTATTAAAGAGAAAAGGTACCTGATGTCTTTAATAGCTGCAATTTCCTCATTAACCATTTCACACCTTCACAAGATTACCGATTCTGGTGGGAAATGGGTAGGAATTTTAGCAGCAAAGGGGCTCTTGCCTCCTCAATTTCAACTTTCTCAGCCCCCATGGGTGGGCAGGATTGTGAGGAGGAGTCATATAAATAACAAGCTCCCCGCTCTCATGTGTGCTGGAGGACCAAAACTGAGTTTGGCAGTGTCAAGAGGCTGACTTGCATGGCCTTCCCAAGGCAGGGCTCTGACAGGGCTGTCAGAGGCTGCCCTGCACTCATGGTGGTTAATGTGGGGATACCTTAATTAACAAGCAGGGAGCTGGTGAAAGTGCATCAGCAAATGGGAGCAGCCTGAGGATAAAGCCCAAAAGATGGTGCAATGGTTTTTTTTTCTAGCTCTTCTTGTTAGGATTTATCGCGTTAAAAAATTAATTGCTGTTTATTTTTCTTCTCTCTTCCAGGTCCACCTGTAAGTACCAAACCTCTATGGTTATAGAAGCTGTTGACATGGAGTCTGGGGGCGTGAAGCCTCCTGTCTGTGGTGTGTGGTGTGGCAGCCACCTTTGCAGTCCTGGCAGCCTGGGCTATCCCAAACAGCAAGTACTGGGGAGCTCAGGACTGGGTTGGGGTGGGATTGCTGCTGGCTGCAGCTCAGCAGGGACAGGGACAGGGCAGATCCACGTGGGGCAGGGATCTGTGTGTTAGCAGCTGGCCTCTGGGGGAGCAGGCTGTGTGCGCTTCACATGCATGGGATGCCACGTGCTGAATGAGATGTGTTTGCAGAAAAGGGAAAGACAGATCACAAACACATGGCAGGAGCTGAGCTGCAGGGACTTCTTCCCTGCTACTCACCCGGGCTGGCTGAACTGCTGGGCCTTCAAGTGTAGCTGCGCGACGATCAATTTCGGAGGAAAAATTGTGTTGACAGCTTCCTTTTCAAATGTTAGCTAATGTAAAACCTCAGCACAGACAATTTAGGCTTCAGGAAAATAGCTAGGTTATTGCAGAAATTTTCTTGCAGCTATTACCAGACCCACAGTGAACCAGAAGCAGCAATGCAAGGACTGAAGCCATGTATCGATAGCTCTCAGGATTATAAAGAAACGCTGCATTGTCTCATAGCAGGGTCCTTCCAGAGGAAATGGTTTATATTCGTGTACAATAGAGGGACTATTCAGGGTTTCTGTGAAGGAACATGAGAAGTTACACATACGGTAGTCATCTTTTGTCTGTTCACGCAAAAATGTCTTAAACAGTTTGCAGATGACGTTCTGAGTAGTAGTTGCTGCACAACCTATTTTCTCTCCCCTTTCATCAGGCTGAAATGCTATAGACTCAACTCCCACAGATATACGAGCACAGACCTATTTAATGACAGCAATCTTCCAAAAAGTTGCACCTTCTAGGCCAAAAGGTCTGAAAGCATTTCACAGCTGGAAGGCCTGATCCACACAAAACCTCAGTGATAGCTTGTCCCAGGGGCTTTCAGGACTGGCTGTTTCAGCATTAGCTGTGGCTTTTTGGGAGGAGAGCACGCCTCTGCAGGCAGCTCCAACTGGAGTCCCTCCATGGCAGTTCCTGCCACTGCAGCCTGGGCAGCCCATATGTTGGCACTAAAGGGATGAGATGGGCACAAAAATGGCAGTGCTGTTGGCATTTCTGTTATTGCTGTGAGAAATTAGAGAGAAATCACTAGATCAACACAGATGTCTTCTAGAGAGCAGTCAGTGCCTTTGTGGGGTGAGGAAGACACACACCCCAGGCTTCCTCTGCAGCAATAAGGGTGGAAACCTAATATTGTAATGAGAGATTGAAGCCTGGCAGAAGCACATGGGACCACCAGAGAAGTGCTGACATTATATGCTACTGTATCCTGGCTTACTGCGACCCCTGAACCTGTCTCTGCTAGCAGACTTCTAGGACAGGCTCTGAGGAATGCTACAGCCAATGGAAATAACAAGAGGAAGTTGGGCAGACTGAGTGTTCTCAGCCAAAGTGGAATTTGTCTTGGACTAGTAGGACCCTCATCTCATTCAGGACCTCTTGGGTTTCTGATCAGCTGGCAAGTGAAATCAGCTCAGTCACTGTGAGCAAAGGTTCACCTCTGAAAAGCCAAGTGAGTTCTACATGTCACCATAGGAAGTACTCCCCCACTCCTGTGTATTTCTCCTGATTTGAAATGGAAATGGTTTTATGAGCAGCAACCTGAGCTCCTTCCTGGCTGATTGTCATGCACATTGTTCTGGATAGTGACCCCAAAGCAATGATCACCCCACATCTCTCTCTTGTTTTTGTTTCCCAGCTTGCAAAAGAGACAACAAACTGTGTGACAGGGCTTAGCTCCCAGTGCAGGTGTTGGCTTGAGTGTGGAAATGGGCAGAAATACTCATTAGAAATGCACTGAGCCCTGCTTGCAGTCTAGGACAACAAGGACTCCAGGGAAATGGATGAGCACCACCAGAGCAGCAAAAGGGAACTTCATGTTCTTCTCTTGCCCAACGAACACTTCCACCCTTATTCCTGAAGCCAGTGAAGGCTTTGGTGAAGACAAGGGCAACCCGCAGTCATGTAAGATATTTGATGAGATTGGGACTAAAAGGGGTGAAGGAAGGAAGTGATGAAATCCTGCAATAGTCCTTTTGCTGTCTGGACCACATCCGAAGCAAATGATCCTCTCACGGACATTTTCTCTCCCATTTCTGATCATGCAACATTTCTGTGGCAACTGCAGCAATTCCATACATGAAAAAATAATATTTAGCAGATGGAAACTAAGGAAGAAAGTCAAAGCCCTGTAATTAGCTTGTTCTCCGTGGACTTGCAGATACCTTCAGAGCTCGTGCAGAGAGCTGTGGGTAGAGTCGTGCCAAAAGGAGAGAGAACTTCACAAGCAGCAGATTAGGAAACCGAAGCAATCAGAGCTGATGGTCAAGGAGCTGTGGAGAGTTTTTTTAACCATTCTGTTTCCTAAACACTTCCATGTGATTCCATGTCTTTAACAAGCCCTCCTTTTGGAATTTGAGGCTGGCTTTTTCTGCTTTCAGTGTATTTTGTTCCAGGGCCTCACAGAAAGGCCACAGCTCCTGGTAAATACTTCATTATTTCTGTTTCATCCCCTCATTCTTTCTGTCTGACAGTACTTTGATCAGGAGGCCCTCAGCATTCATAAGGTGGTAGAAAGCAGACTTGCATAAAAAATGGGACATGGAATAGAATATTGCATAACAGGACGTGGCCCATACAGAGTAGGGACTACAGGAGCTTTGTAGGTCCAGACTTAAAGGGTAGCATGATCCTCATGAACCCTCCTATGTGTGGGAAACACTGCTTTTGAAGATGTCTTTGAGGGTCTGGTTGAAGAGGCAAAAAGTGTTCAGTGTTTTCACTGATGGGATTTGCTAGTTGCAGCAGGATTTAGAACGCCTAAGTCACCTTGGGACAAATGCAAAAATCCATAATAACAGTATATGCATCTGAGTTAGTCATGACTGAGGAAGGAGCGTGGGTTTTGGAATTACAGCAGTGTGATTTTCTGGTGGTGGTTCCCTGCTCCCCAGGCTGTGGCTCACCTGGAGACTGCACGAGCCATAAGCGGCAGTTTCCCCGTGAAGGAAATGCAAACTGTGCTGCTGGCTCTCCCCTGGCTCAGGACAGGGGCTGCTGCTTGCTTTTCATGCTCTTTTAACTCTGATGTGGGAGCTTCAGGCAGCTTGTCATGACTTTATAACCAACCTACACGGTATCATCCACCCACAAGTGCTCTTTCCCGGCTGCCTGTCACAGACAACCTTTCCTTATAAACATCTGGCATTTATTTGCTGTCCTAGAGGGAGCTCCCCCTTTGCTGTAGCCCTGCACAGTCACATTCCAGACACGGTGCCGTCATGTACCACTCCAGGTACTCGCAGGGGACCTGACACAGCTCAGCCCCGACCTTGGGCCCTTCCTGCTTGGGCACCAGCCACAGCAGAGACAGAAGAAGCAAATTCAGCTTTTACCTCAAAAGCCACGAGGGAAATCAGCCTGGGCTCAGCTCTGGAGGAAAGCAGCATTTAAAGGACTGAAAGCAGAGGAAAGCTCAGTATTTTGTTTTCCAGCAGCCACAAAGTAATGCCAGGGCCAGATGCTGACACCAGGAGCTCCACTCACTGCTGGCACACAGTGATAGGCAAATATTAGCAGGACTGAGAACCCACCTAAAACCCTAGAAGAAAGCAGTTTCCCATAATGTATCCTCAACAAAACTTAAAATCAAGCAGCTGTTCAGGGTTTCATCCATCTGAAAGGAGTGCTTTTGCAAAGTGTACGTGGCTCTTCAATTTATCACAACATGAGCTGCATTGGAAAGGAATGCCCCCCCATACCAAACAGCCCCCCCAGCTCTGCAGAGGGAAATGACTGAGCTTCCACCAGGGAATGGTTTGATCCCAAGCAATAATGTTTGAGTTTGGGATACACAGCCTTTGTGTACACCCAGAAGAACAAACAGAGCTAAGTGCCTTCCCCTTCCAGAGATCTCAGATTATGTTCACACGCGCTAGGACTGAACGTGTGGGGAGGCATAAAGAGGTGCCACCAATGGGGCTGGTGTCTCCAGCTGCAGAAACCAGAAAACCAGGTTTATGTCTACAGACGCAGTCAGCCAGGGGCAGGAACATTCTGTTTTACATAAGGCAACCCCAAACATCGCTGGAAACAGAACTGAGGGATTATTATCACGTCATTTTTGCAAAATATAGAGCAAAAGCTACATGACTGCTGAAGCCATAATCATCAAGATCCTTTAGCAATGAGCTGCTATCTTCCAGATCTGCACAGCCTTCAGTTTTGGTGACCAGGAATGCAGAGGGGGGGTATTTTTTTTTTTTTGTAATTGCATAGTACAATTTAGCTGTAAGAGGCAGCCAACTGCCTTGTAGGTAAGTGGATGCAGAAAATTGTCACTGGTCCTATGTTCATGTGTTTACGAGGCTCTGTCCAGTGTCACCTGACCCAAAGTCATTCCCAAAACCACTGTTAAGATCACTCACATGCTGACAATGCACTGGGAAGTATCTCAGAGGGGTAGAGGACACTGAAAACAGCTGCTCATATGTCTTCTTCCAGACATGCTTTTTCCTGTGTCAGCTTGTGTTCTCACATTTTTCTCTTGTTTCTGGACAGGACAGTATTTTTAAGTCTAAAAGAATTGTGTTTTAAAGTGATAACTCTATAAATAAATAGCTAACACCCAGATGACTTTGGTCAAGAAAGAGAAAAATGTGACAGTTGGCCACTGCGGAAAGCCAGTTCCCAGGACCTGGATTTTATGAAGTGTTGGAAATAGGGATAGTACTTTGTTTGACTGGAGACTCCTGTCCTCCTTTTGCTGCCTAAATTGCTGTATGTAATTTCTCTTGTGAGATGTGTGGGTTTGTCATATGTGGAAATGAGCTGGTGCCTCACACATTCTAAAGACAGGTTTGGGCACACGCAAACACATTTTACTCTTTAACTTTCTCCCTCTCAAAATCCCTGGACACTTGCACCACAGTGTGAAGCTGCTGCTGTGCTGCTGTTCAGTTGTGCTGTTTTATAACCTTGCTTTTGACCAGTTACCAATTCCCTCTGATTTTTGCCTTAATTGCCAGGGGGACAAAGGTGCGATGGGAATCCCTGGGCGGCCGGTAAGTCAAACCCTTTTTTGTGTGCCTTATCCTTCCCATTCTCTTCCAGCCCCCAGGATTTGGGGGTGGCTTTCAGGATAATCCTTGTCAGTTGGAGCAAAACTACTCTCCCTGAGCCCCGTACCTGAGGGGCTCCCCTGGTCTCAGCAGGGTGACCAGCCCTGCAAGCCACGTACATGCTGGGGGGTGTTTCCATTTCACCTGCTGTCCTATCCAGGCCCTCCTCTGGTTCAGCATCCCCCTGTTTGGGTGTCTCCCGCTGCCACCTGGTGCACCAGCTGGGCTTGCTAACCCTGGGTTTCCTAACACGCACCCCTGCTTGCCACTGGCAGCTGCCCTGAGCAAAGGGGGCCATGGCATGCCTGGCTGAGGGCTGGATTTTGGAGCTGCTCCTTGCTCAGGCATCCCCTGGTGAGGATGGGGAAGAGGAGTGGGGCAGGAGCTGAGGCCACCCTGCTGGTGCCAGCCCCATAGCCAGGGTTGTGGGGGGCAGAGCGTGCCTTTGCCTCTGACGCCTGTGTTTGTGTCTCTCTCCTTTCTCTCTCTCTCCCCTGCACCCTCTTGCATGTGGCTGTGACGGCTGCCACTGACGCAGGGACTAAAGGGGCAATCTGGAGAGAAGGTGAGTCAGCTTCTTGTAGCCTCTAGCATCCCCAAAATGTCCTCTTCCAGGGCCAGCCCAGCTCCCCTGTCACAGTCATGGCCACTGCAGCCAGCTTTGGGCTTCCACACCCCTGGGCTGCCCCATCTTCCGTGTCAGTGCAAGTATATTTCCCAAATTCCTTCCAGGCCACTCAGCCTCCAAAGATGCTGTGTTTCTTGTTTATGACAATTTACTAACAGCCTAAGAGCCAGTGGGCACATGCAGGGCTTCCTTCAAGGCTTCCTGGATTTTAACCATTGACTTTCTCCCCCTCTGGCAGCTCTGCTTGCCCCAGCCAACCTGCAGGTCCCCTCTGCCTCCCAGGTTAGCCTGATCCCTGGTGCAGGTGGGAGCAAGGAATAAAAGTGGCATGGCACGCTCCTGTTTCTGACATGGTGGGGCCTCTTCCTCCTGAGGAAAGCTCATGGTCTGTGGGACACCATCTCACAGACTGTGTGCTGTGCAGTGAGTGAGATTTGTACCCACCATTAAGTACTGGTTTCAGGTGATCCTACTGCTGGCCTTTTTCTGGCATTTCAGTGTTAGTATATTTTCCCCAGAGCTGTGAGTACCTCCCTCTGGGAGAGCAGGGAAATGGAGGTGTTTGGGATTTGCAAATAATTGAATAACAATGTGTAGAAATTAGGAAAGGTAGGGATGTTTACCTGACAAGGAAGGTCATCTATGCAATACCATACCAGACCCATTTGCTCCTCTTCATAATAGAAAAACACAACAAGGAAAGGGAAAGTAGGATAGAGATTCTTCATCCTTGTGTTCACTGTTTGCTCATTGGAGCCAACCAACATCCAACAGACCAGAATTTCCCACCTGAAACCATTCTGCTTTTTTCTCTGCATATCCTTGTATTTGTTTCTTGCCAAAGTTTTCATGAAGGGACAGCAGATAGATACAAACAAACAATGGAAAAAAAATCACTCCTAATTGCCCCTGCTGCCCCAGAGGCCTCCCTGAGAGCCCTAAGTCTTTGGCAGTCCATAGCTTTGTTTTTCAGAGTGCTTTGCTTTCTTGCAGGCTGCTTGGTTTATGGGATGCTCTGTCCCAAAGCTCCTCAGCCCTGGGCACTTCTGGAGCTGCCTCTCAGGAATCCATCATGTTTCCAAAGAGAGTGACCTGTCCTGCCCATCACACGCTGTGGGTGGCTGGGAGTTGGAGAGGCAGCTGTTTCCTTTTCCAGCAAGCACTTTGCTTTGTTTTCATCCACATCTCAACTGAGTTTGAGACATACACAAGCGAGGCATTTCTGGAGTAACCAGATGAGCTGCCTGCAGCTCCCCTTTCCCTGGAGCCCAGCACATCTCTCTTTTTCTTTCTTCTGCAGGACACAACCCTCCTGGAACTCGCAGGAAGGAAACAGAAAGGGTTTCAGGCCATCTTTCACACTTGCAATGGGGCAGAACATCTGTTTTGCCAGAAAGTGTGTTTTATGTGTTTATACTTCTCCTTGCTGTGCAGCTTCCATTTTCTGGCACATATGAGCAGCTCTCAAGGACATCTTTTTTCCCAAAGTGTCAGGCAGGAGCTGGGAGAGGCAGAACAGCAGCTGCCCCATGAGCCCTGAAGATCTCACACCTAAGGCACCCACATTTAACCCCAGTCTTGACAGGAATATAGTTGTCTTTGTGCTTTCCTCTCCTATTCTCACCCGTGTCCTCTGCTTTGTCTCTCTGCAGGGTGCTCCAGGAGAAGCTGGCATGTCCATCATCGGGCCCCGTGGCCCGCCCGTAAGTGACTTTTCTCTCTATTTTTGTCTGATGCAGGATGTGGGCAAGCTACTGGGAAAGCCTTAGGAGGGGCATTAAGACTCAGCATCAGCTGGAAAGAGCAAAAACCCTGTATAATGTGGTTCCCATGCTGAGCCAGCCTTGGTTTTATACTGCTATTATATACTATATATAATGAAATTATAGCTCATATTCCAGGACAGATGAGGAAGCCTTCCCTTGGCAAGGAAACCAAAGTCCTGCATTTAAAAGGAAGAAACGTATTTCCTTTTTGCAACAGGGCTGCTATCACTTTTGGAGAAAATTTGCCCTTTGCCTGGCTGATTTCAGCCTTTGGTTTAATCAGTAGGGAACAAGCCCCCTGATTTTTCTGAAGAGCAGGATCAGAGCTAAGCCAGTGACTGGGGAGCTCACAAAGCCAAAGGATAGTTCAGAGGTCTTTGTCATGTACCCAAAATCTTGGAAGCTCTTTGTCAGCATGGTCACTGCTTATCTGGCTGAGAAAAGGCAGGATTTTGCCCCTCTTCCAGTAAAAGTGTCTCTACAAGGTGCAATGAGTCAGCCAGACAAAACTTTTTGCAAGGACCGGGCCATAAAAAAAGACCAGGGTGAAGGGTTGGAGTGTTTACATGCCCTAAATGCTGGATGCTTCTTGCACTGTGGCTCAGCCATCAAGCCTCTGCTTTTGTGTGGGTGCAGCCAGACCTCTCCACTCCATCCCTGCACAGCCTCCACCGGAGATTTCCATGAAAAAAGACCTGGAGATTCAATTCTCTCCCTCCCAGTGGGCACTTCCGATTTTGATTAACCTGTGAAGAGCACCGTCCTTGACCTGCAGAGAGGATGGGCTGCTGGCAGCCTTTGTTTCACAGCCGAGGTCAAGTGAGAGAGACCCAGGCAGTGCAAACACTTGGCTACATCTGGCTTTCCAATTAACTTCCCAAAAGCCCCATGACAAGTGTTTCTAATAAAAAACAGCTTTGCCGGTCCCCAGGCCCACCTGCCGGGGATGCTGCAGTTTGAGAAGTGACAGAACCAAAGCCCAGGACCCAAATGGGTCTCCCCAAGGGTTTTATGCCTAGCAGATGGTCCCTGGCCACGTGTCCAGCCAAGGAAGAAGGGCTGGCAAGTCTCTCAAGCCAAGCTCTGAGCAAGACCACCCTGCTCCACAAACAGCAGATTTTGGAGGGTAAGTGCCCCGTTGCTTTTGCTGTTTCTCACAAGCTCTGGCTCTCAGCCTTCTGAACAGCGTAATTATAATAATCAGAGAGAAAAGCCATCAGGTCCTGTTCGTGTAGGTCCTTCAAAGGAGACAGTTTTATTGAAGGACACGTGCCTGGCCTGCAGGACAATTTTGTCTGCCTTGCTGCTGTTTGGGAAAGTGCAGAACACGTTGCATCTTTAAAGCAGCAGAAAAATTAGGTGGCAAATGGTATCAAAAATGGGGTTTTGCCTACACCAGTCAAAGCCCTGAGGTGCCAGGACTGGCCCAACTCTACACTTTCCCCCTGCAAAGCCTACTGTGAAGATGATCCAGTTTCCTGGGGAGCTGGTGATAGGTCCAAAGGATGGCTGAGCACTGAAGACAAACACGGAAACCCTGGCCAAGGGGCCACTCGGAAAGATGTGGGATGACAAATAGTTTCCAGATTTTTGTTTGGAGGTTAAAGTTTTTGCCGGAGCTCAGAGCTGCTTTAACTCCTGGCCAGAGAGGGACAGTGCACCAATAGTGGCAGAAACAGACGGCCTCCATGATTTGGCAGCTCCCAGGATTACATACTTCATACAATCAACATTTTGAAAAGGAGACAAGGAAAACCAGCCACCCAACAAAAACAGTCTCTTGGAATGGCTCGCTGCTGAACTGTTGTCTTGGCGTGATACCGTGCAAATCATCCTGCTGTCCTCCAAGGAGAAAGAAGCAGCAGTCTGTAGTCTACAGAGGAAGCCAAATTGCACCATTTCCAGGTTTTCTCCCTAATTCTTTTTTTAGCACTTTTTGTCAGGGAGGTGTCCAACAGGGAACCAGAATTCTGGCTAGGATCTTCTTGCTTCTTGCCTTTTCAGAAGCCAGCAGTGGACAGATCCTTTAATTTATAGCCTATCTTCCCTCCTGGTCACTGGCCAACAGGGCCAGGTGGTTTTGTGTGTATCTTGCAAAGCAAAGCTGACCAAGTTCAACTTTGCAGAACTAAAGAAATAAATAGTGCAAATGTGCTTAGGTCCTGCTAGCATTGTGTAGCAAACCAGAACTCTTCAGTGCAACGTGAGGGATTCTGTGGTGGGGGCATCCCTCAAACCCTGCAAAGAGGCTGTTTGGGCCCATCCTCTGCAGGGGTAAACCCTCACTGAGTCTCTCTGCAGACAGAGGGTGCCTGGAGATGTTACCTGAAGGTGAAGTTTTTCCCTATCAGTGCAACTCTGAGATCTCCCAAAGGATTGTTACTGCTTCACTGTGGCAAACCTCAGCCTCACAGCTCAGGAGCCCCATCTCCTCCTTCCTCTTCCCTCAGCACCACATGGGATCACTCTAGCTAAGGCAGAGATGCACCCTGTTTATGCCCAGCTCTGTCCTAGGTAACTGCTGTGGGGCTCCAGCTCTCCAGTCATGGTAGTTCAAATTGCTGAAGAAAGCTTTTTTTTCCCCAAAATGAGAGAAGACATAAGGAAGCTGGGCATTTTGGCATCCCAGCCCAGCTTTCAGGGTAGGCAGGATGCCACAGTGGTCAGCTGATGAGCGTGGCACAGGATTTACCTCATCCGGCTGTTTCTGTCTACATGAGACTGCTTCAAGATCTGCTGAAGTCTGGGCCAGATGGACCATATGCTTCCTGACCTTTTTCTTTTTTAAACAGATTGAAAAATCCCTAAATGAAGTGGTATCTTCTCTGGATACCAACAAAGCTACAGTAACTGTGACCTGGGATGTCACAAGCCCCAAAAATTGAAGAGCTACGAAAAATTAGCAGCCAGCACATTTTCTCTTTTGTTGGTGTTCTTAAGTAGGGGATGAAGAAGCTGCCAAACACATCCCAAGGCAGTGTTTGCTGTACCTGATCCCAAACTGGTAGCCACAGCTAGCTAGCCAGGAAGGGGCAGGGGGAATAGTTGTGGTGCTCATGTTCCTCTCATCACACAGCCTAACTCTCCTTTTTGTCTTAGCTCTCAGAGGATAAAAATAAAAAGAAACAGAAGAGAAAAAAAAAAAATCTCATCTCCAGAATTATTTCTGAGGAAAATGAATGAGCTGAGATATGAGGGGTGGAGGAGGAGAGGGATGGTTGTATTTAGACACCAGTGACCTGCAAGGCTTGTCTTGCACAGAACAGCACCCTGCATTAAACATCTCAGGTTTATGGCAGCAAGAACTGCCATAAAATGAGCTCAGCCTCTGGAATATACTCCAAAAGCCTAACATATGGGCTAGGGACACCCATTTAATTAATGTAGAAACTTAAAGGAAACTGCCTGCAATCCAAACTGGAGCTGCTCCAGCCTTTTCTTGGCCCTGTACAAATTGGAGTGGGGATGAGAGATTTCCCCTCCTTCCCAAGACACTTTCCCCTTGGAGGGGAATTGGGTAGCTCTTCAGAGAGTTGTAGGATAATTGGTCAGAGGCTGGAGGAAAGACTCTGTAGGGAGGACTTAGGATCCATCAAAATTCATTTGAGTTCCTCTAAAGTGCTGTCTCTGTTTCATCCTTCCCAGGGACAGCCTGGAACAAGAGGTTTTCCTGGATTCCCGGTAAGTGTAACTCTGAATTTATGAGGTACAGATGTGTGGTACCACTAGGAAGCCTCATAAGTGCTTGCTGTGTCTCATCATTTCTTCCTGAAACCAATGACCTGATCTGATATCACTGGAAAAAGCAGTTTTTTCTTCATTTGTTTTTCTGCTACTTCTTTTCTTCTTTTAAACAATACTTAGGGAGAAAAAAAAACCCTACTAAACCAAACCACACGACTCTGAAAGGAAATTAATTCTAAAAAATCCCCAAGTGTTAAAATAACAAAGTTAAAGCCAGATCTGTTCAGTAAAAGAAAATCATCCTAAGAAATACCCCTATCCCAAACAAAGAAAACAACCCCTAGGTAGGGGAAATTCCAACTTTAATTGAGCTTTTAGATGAGATTCCAATAGCAGCAAGTGCCTGGGATCCAAAAAAGGATCCAAAAAAGGCCCTGCTTGTTGAGGGTCAGCTGGGGACTGTGCTGGGCTGAACACCCAGGTCATGCCAAAGGGAAAGGACATGAGGGGGAATTCTTCTCCAGCACAGTTGCAAGGGAACAGAGATAATGCCCAGGAGAGCACAAAGCAAATTTCATTTCAATCCTACAGTTGCTGGCAGCACTCTGTGAAGCACTGAGGCTGCTGAAGAGCTCCAACAGTTGCTATTTATTCATATGCATTTATCCTGGACAGCTAGGAAGCCTGGGGCAAACAGCAACACCCCCCACATCCCTGCTCTGGCCAGGCAGCTCAGCTGCTGCTCCAGGATGTGCCAGAGCAGGTCTGCAGGGGGGACTGTCACCCCTGGAAATTGGGAGGAATTGGCAGCCTCCCCCTGTCTGCCCGGGCTCCACAGCTCTGCCTGCTGTGGCAGGGGGGCTGGGAGCTGCCCCTGGGCTGAGGAGAAGCAGATCTCTCCAGGCCCTTGTGGTCTTTGGCTTTTGGAGGAGCAGAAAACAAATCAGCCCAGCTCATGAGAAAGTGCTGGGTGGACAGCTCTGTGGAGCCTGTTTCTCAGCAAATGTGCTGAGCTGTATGTCACCTCTTCCCTGAGGCACTTCTGTTATTCTATCACTTGCAGAAATTCCTCTTCCCCCAAAGGTGGGTGCCCTTTCAAATCAAAGTCTTGAGAAAACTACTGATGTTCAGCTAGTTTACCCAACACTGAAAAATTTTAAATTCTGATTGGTATTTTTTGCAAATTGACTATGGATGCCTCCTTGTTTCTGTTCATGTGTCCAGCATTGCTGCTGAAATGTGCTGACAGTGAGCTGGAGCACATTGAAGCAGTTTGAAATCTGGGCTGGTTCTCAGTGGGCCAGGGACCTGCCAGGACTGGACAGGAGGTCAGGGAGTCACCTCACGTCACCCCAGCCCATGCAGTCCTGTGGCACACAGTGCTTCCTGGGGCAGATGGACAAGATGGACAGACACCATCCATGGGGAAAGCATTTCTCATCATTTTTCCTCTTTTATTTCAGGGCCCTATTGGCTTGGATGGCAAACCGGTAAGCAGAGAACTCCTCTGCAGGCTTCTGCCCTGCCTCCTGCTGGTCTCACTGGGCTGCAGCCTGGGTGTTACACCCTGTGTTTGAAGGGGATTGTTTTGCAGTGCCATGCACATGCATGGATTAAAAGAAAATCAGGAGGTTGGCAGGCAGGAGGATGCCACAGATGCCCTGGGGGAGATACAGGAGTCAGGAGATGAAGGAAGGCAGAGTATGGCCTGTTCCTTTCTAGGTAAATCTATAAACTAGCAGTTCACAAGTGCAGCTGCCTGGCTGCTGCAGGGAAAGCCTTAGCAGGCACTCCCACCCAGAATCAGACAGGCAGAGCAGATCCCCAAGGTATCAGCCCCCTGCCTTAGCCAACAGCTTTTTCTCTTTGCTGTTGAGCCAAAATGCTGCAGTAGAGGAGGGAAGGATCCTAAAGACCTCTGTGAGACCTCCATGCTGTCCTTAGAGATTTGCAGTAGAAACCCGAATTCTTCCCATCCTTCAGAGCTGGGCACAAACAAGAGACTTCTCCATGAACCCAGTGGGCATGAAAGCCATAGCTCCATGTGGCAGCCATGTAGCCAGGCTCCCCACCACCCTCCTCCAGTGCTGCAGCGGAGAAGGAGCTGGTAGCTCACACCTCTGGCTTCTGATTTCCTGGTTTTGCCATGGGGAACTTCACTCCCAAGAGAAATGTGGCAGCACTTTTCTTGTACTGCTCTGGGAACACACACTTCACTCAGCAGAAGCTGTTAAATCAACATCATCTAGAGTGTGCAGTGGCCAAAGCTGATGTGTGTTTCCTTTCTTTTACAGGGGCATCCTGGACAGAAAGGAGAGATGGTAAAAATACATATGTTTGTCTGTGGGTGATGGGTTGGTTTGCAATGATGCTGGGCCTCAGCTGGAAACAAGCTCAGGGGCAGGGTAGCAATCTTACCTCAGCTGATGCACTAGCTGCATCCCTAATTCTGTAACTTCATAATAGCAGGGCTGGGATGCATGTCTGTAATTTTTGCATTATGGCTAGCACATTCATCATGTCACAACAGCAACTCTCTAGTTAGGCATGGGATGTGTTTTCCTTGCACTTTGCAATTATGTTCTTTAAATATATTCTGGGAGCTGACATTTTTTGTGGTTGGCCTCATAGGACAAGTAAAAGTTGATGGAAAGATTTCTGAAAACCCATCTGGCAGCTTTCAACTTATCTAACAACAACCAAAAAAAAGCATATTTTTTGTATTAAATGTGGTTCCCCCCCACCCCCTTGAAGCTCTGTTTCATATGTGCATCACACTAAAATGCTTTTGGTGGAAAATGACAAACTTAGACTGCACTTTATGGAAGCCCAAATGCCGTCTTGTTCCTCTTGACATCTCTGATAATGAAATCCCAAATATGAGCATGTCAAGAGAGAGGCCCTGTAGTCACCTTCGCTCACCAAAGTGTTGAAGGTTTTCTTCTGCTAATTCTGTAATTCTGTTTTTTGAGCCCGAGTGTCAGCATAGCCCTCTGGCAAGCACATGTTGAAGATCCCCCTCCCCACTCCCCTGTTGCACAATCCCAGCTCAGGCTTCAGTCCTGGCTGCCTCTGGTTCCATCCCAGAGCATGGCTGAGGAGATGCTGTCAGCTGAGGTCCTGGGAACAATAAGGGTGTGTTTTCCCCATGATTTTTTCCCCTGTCCTTTTAATTTTTCCCCCCTGTGGTGCAGCCAGAGCATGTGTGCATTTTTCACTCCTCCAGAGTAACAAAGGGAACCCGGATCTCTCTTGAGAATTTTCTTCACAATTGTTTTTAAAAGCTCAGTTTTTCACCTACTCCATACGCTTTTTGTCACTGTAAATGGAAAAACATCCCCTGTTAAATTCTGTGTTTCTTTAAAGGGTGCTGCAGGTCCCAGGGGACAGCCTGTAAGTATCTCTCCCCCTAATCCCTTTCCCCTTGCATTCGCTGAACTCCCTCATTTACTGAGGCCTTTTTTGATCACTTTTCTCTTACAGGGACCCCCAGGACAAAAAGGAGAGAAGGTAATTTCAGTGGGCGCCTTGCTAAAAGTGAGGAAGGGACTTGGTGCTGCTTGATCTGACTGTGAGTGAGGAGTCCCGAGAGCAGAGGGCTCAGGGGATGGGGACAGGAGGCAGGGTGCTTATCGGGTGCAAATTGGCATAGCTGCACTGAGTCTGATAGAGTCCCAATGATTTACACCTTCTGCGGCTGACCCTGCGTGCCTATTTTGGTCGCCTCTGTTTGTTTTTTAAACTCTTTCCTTTTTAATCCCCTTCTTTCACAGGGTCAGTGTGCAGAGTACCCGCACAGGGTAAGTCATTAGCGTTATTATCCTCTGTCCCGTGCCTTCCTGCATGTTAATCCTCCTTCGTTTGAATGGCTTTTTGTCGGAGGTAGGGATCGTTCCATTAACAAGATGCGTCATCTGGGCCCCCGGGGCAGTGCTGGGCTGATTGATGTGTTTCGCAGAAAAGCTGCAGATAAGGTTTTCCAGGAGGGATGTTGGCTCTCCGGTCTGTCTCTTCCTGCCCACCAGAGCTGACCCCTGTCAGCTCTGCTTCCTGGAGACTCTCCTGTGCTTTGTGCTGGAGAGGGGAAGGTCCTCAGCCCAAAACCCAGTGAAACCTGGGGGTTCTGGAGGAGCAGAGGTCACCCACTCATGCCTTGAGCTGCTGCACTGGCTCTGTGCTGTCTTCCTGGAAGACCTGGGGAAAACGCGATCATCATTCTTCCCTTTTTCTTCTCCCTCACGCTGGTGTCATCCCTGCACAGAGACAAGGGGAAGGGCTATGCTCCCTGCTGAGGGTGACCCTGCACTGCTCTGTCAGCTCCCCAGTGAGCTGGTCCCCATGTTGGTCCCCAAGGCTGGTGGAATATCTGCCTGCAGGGAAGAGGCTGAGTGGGAGCGTTGATGCCAGCAACTGTTTAATGAAAGCCCAGGATGTTGCCCCACCTGCTCCTTCATCTTGGCCTGGCCAGCATGTGCTGCAGCCAAGAGTAGAGAGAGAACATCATGGGGTTTGAGGGGATTTAACCAGTTCTAAAAACAACCAGAGTGCTGAAAATCCACTGGAAATGCATTGGAACGACATCATATGAAGTGGCTGGAATTTGTAATCTGGGTGTACAGGGAGACAAGCTTAAGAGCTTTCTGTTTATTTTTGATGGGCCTCTGGATAATCAGCTGGGCTCTGGTCCCTGGCCCGGAGGGAGCAGGGTTGGAGCAGCAGAGCCACTGCAGAGAGAGCTGGGCTGGCAGCAAGGGAGAAGGGGCTGTGGGGAAGTGCCAGTCCCCGTGCAATAACAGCCGCTCAGCTGTGTTTATTTAGTGAGCAGCTCACTGGATTGTTATGTTAAAAAGAAGCCAACAACACTGGTCACCCGAGCAGTGTCCTGAGTTCCTGTTACAGCCCTTGGCTCTGACTGTCCCCAGTGCTCAAGGTGAAAAGCAGTGGCAGGACCCACAGCAGCACTGGGAAGGGAGCTGGTGCATCCCTGGGAATAGGCTGGGCTCAGGCGCACTGGTTTGGTGGGTCAGGGTTGTAGGGTGGCTGGTGAGCTGCAGGAAAAGGGCGGGTTCAAAGCCTCACATCCTGGCAGTGTTTCCTTGCCTCTCATGGAGATACTTTTGGTCTCATGAGGCACCAAGCTCAACATTATAAAAAGCCCATGAGTTGTTCATGGCTGAGACACGCTCACGGGAAGGGTGACTGTCCTCAGATCAACTCAAGGACAGGCTGTCCTGAACTGCAAGTTCAGGGAGCCAGAGGCACAGACCAGCCAGCAGAAGGTGCAGTTCTCTTTCTTCCTCCCTGAATGAAAATTGGGATGGGCCTTGTTGCAGAAATGTGACACTGCTGACAGAATTGCAAGTTATTCTTGCTTTTCTGTTTGATAAGGCTCTTTGTCAGATGTTCTAGGTGAGGAAATGAAAACCAGCATCCTGACAAACCGGGGATATTGTTTCAGTTTTGTTTAATATTTGTTTTCTTAGGAAGGAAATACAAGGTTAGGATATGTGCCTTGGTTCTTGTAGATTCCTGTTTTTTTTTGTGGGTCTGTGTGGCCTGCACTGCTGTGAGGGGTGAGCCCATGCATTGGTGCTGCCCATTCAGGGTGAGAGGGCCCCTCAAGCTGCTGCCAAGGGCCACTCAGGGAAACGGGGGGACCATCTGTGTTGGCTCTCAGAAATGCTGTTTGTGTATCTGACCCTTTCTGTCTGGTGTGTGTTCCCTGTCCCCAGGAGTACCTAAGTACCACACTTGCAGCCCTGCGCTCTAACCAGATCCTTACGCTGAAGGTTTGTGGGTAGTGCTCTCAGGGGATCCAGTTCTGATGCAAAGGCTCGAGGCTGCAAATCCAATATTGCACACTGCCTTCTGAAAAAACTTCCCACTGGAACACAGAGAGGGCAGGGCAGGAGCTGGGTGGAAGTGCCTTCAGATTTCTTCTCACCTGAATCCATTGCAGGGTCTTGTCTTGCCTGTTTTCAGGACTGGTTCTTTCCATATTCCTCCTTATCCTTTCCAGCATCCTCCCTCAGCTTCCCTGTAAGCTGTATGGTATTTCAGATACCCTTCAGCACTTAAGCAGCCAGGCAAGGCCAGCTTAGCTGGCTCTCCTGAGCTAAGGGGCCTCCTGCACTGTCTTTTAGAAAGGGGAGGTTTGCCTTTGGGTAAAATCAGCCCAGCTGAATTTCCAGCAGCACTGCTTTTGGAGTGATAGCTTGTGCCTGTCTGGATCAGTGCATTTGAGCACAACCACCTAATCATGATGCTGCAAAATTGGGTTACTGCTTCTCTTTGCATCAGGACTGGATCCTGGCTTTCACTGCACACATGAGGTACAATGTCAAAAGGGAATAAAATGTGCTCCTTGGAAGTGTATGGTTTCTGTGGTGGGACACCTGTGGGCACACCTCTGGGATCTGAGTGCTCAGCTCACGTGGGGAAATGTCACTCATGGGCAGGTTTTTGTGCCCAAGCACAGAAAGGCTCTCTCACTTCTCCCTATGTAAATCAAGAGCAGCTTCAATGGAAAACTGATAGGAACAGGAAAGTGGATCAGGCCAGAGCAGCATTCCTGGGCCTGGAGCCGACGTGGTGGGTGCCAGGGTGACAGCAGCGTGCATGCAAGTGGAAACTGGATACAGCAAAGGGATGAACAAATGCTCCTGAGCTTTAGTGCATTTGATTTCTGTGTGTCCGGGTCAGCTTTGTGCCCTAAGGCAGCATTCCTGGCTATAAGTAGTCAGAAGGTGATGATACTGTTGAGCAAGGAAAAACAAAGCACAGGCTGCCAGGGCAATGCCCTACTTAGGTGTCCAGCTCCAAGGCCTGGTCTTGTCCCTTGGCCATGGTGGTTGTGTCTGCCAAGTTAAGTGAACCAGGCCAGGACTTCTGTGCTGACCCCAGCCAGCCTTTTCTGCTCCCTTCCACACCTGGAGGGAGGATGAGACCTGGAGATACACCGAGTTTCCTGTAAGAGAGCTAGAAAACCGCGCTTGGAAAACTTGGAGAAAATTGTAATTCTGATAGATGCCTGGAGATACACTGAGTTTCTGTAAGAGAGCTAGAAAACTGCACTTGGAAAATTTGGGATAGATGCCCCAAATCTGATGATGATGAGAAGTTCAGAGAAACAGTCCCATGGCTGGACACCCCAGCAGAGCCAGCGAGGATGCCTTGCAGTGAGCGCTTCCTAAGGAGATCAGCAGAGCTGAGTCAGAAACCCCCTGGCTCAGTTCTGTTTCCAGGCAGAGGGAGCTGTGAAAGCTCTGTGCAGTGGGGACACTGGGATGCTGAGTGGGCACCCCACACCTGCCAGGCTGGCCCCTGGTGTGGGTGCCCCTGTGAGCAGCACCAGGAGCTCAGAGGTCTGCCAGCAGGTACCTGCCCCACGCTGCTCACCTGCCAGGCTTCATTTTCATGGCAATCTCTCTGTTCCCCTCTTCTCTTGTCTCTGCCCTGTCTGCTCTCTGACTCTCCATGCCCTCATGGCCTCCTTTGCCCTGTGACCTTCTGGTTTGATCTTCTTCAGCTGCTGCCTCTCCTCAATTCAGTGCGGCTGGCTCCACCTCCGGTCATAAAGAGACGCACTTTCCAGGTAGACTTCTCCTCCTTGTTGCCTGTTTCTGAGCTTATCCCAATGCTTGCAATTAATCAGCTTGCTACCTGTCTTTCTTCCCCTACAGAGGGCTTTCCAAGAGTTTCAGGCAGAGCTGAGGGACTTTCTTTAAAGCAGAGGAAACCTTTGATGTGATAATGTTGCTAAAAAGAAATGCAGTGAAGCCAGATTTTTGGACTGAAAGAAATGGGCCATGAAGCTGTTCTTGGGGCTGTCGACAAGCAGCCTCCTCCCTTAAGGAGTCAGTTCCTGCATATTCAATCTCCAGAAGAGGTTGGAAGCCTCTTGCTGAAATTCATCTAATGTCTGTGAAATTTAACTGAGATGAATGAATAGGCAAACGCTTCTTCTAAGGGCTAGTCTAGTCTGAGGCACTTGGGGAAATGTGTTTAAATAAGCTCTTAGAATAGTTTCATTAAATTGCATTAAATCTTTGTGTAAACACATTTATTTTGGCTTCCAGGGCCATAATTCATGTTCAGTTTATTTTGGGAATGAATTCATAAAGTGAATTACGGACATATGAATAGTGAATAAGAGTGTCCATAGTCAGAGTTCATGTGGCTTTTAATGAGCCCACTTTATGCTCCCTCATTCCATCAATTGGGATTAGCTTTCCTGTATGGACAAACTGCTGCAATTACCCCGCTGAAGTGTGCTGGGCACTCTTTATTAAGTGCCTGGGTTTTGTCACCCTGCTGCCTGTCTAGACAGTTGGATGCCAGCAGGGAACTGCAGGAAGCAAGAGACCTTCACCATGAGGTGCGTGGTCCTTGCCCAGCTCTGGACAAATCCCGAGGACGTGAGCCTGTGGTTTCAGTTCAGTTTCTATCGATTCAGCACTCACACCACACAGAGCCCCATGGATTGCGCTGTTTGCCCTTCAAAGTGACAGTCTGGAGAGCCAGGCCAAGGACTGACCTCTTGGGAAGGCTTTGAAAGCTGAAGTTCCTCTCCAGGATGAAGTGGGAAACTTGAATAGCTGCCCTACATCCTGTCGTCAGCCAGGGCTGCAAATTCCCTCTGTCCGCAGAGGAAAACTTCACCGGAGTTCTGCCATGATCCGTTTTGCCTTTGCTGTATTCATTCTCTAAATGCAACAGGGTTTGGTCTGCTCCTACAGATCTGCCAGCACCAGGCAATTCCAGGAGCCCAGCCTGTGAGTACTAAGGAAAACAGTGAGGCTGCAGAATGGGTGTTAGCACCAGCAGCTGGAGAGAGGAAAATCCTGAGCTCTGAGCACATCAGCAGGAGTGCTTTGCCCAAGGGCTGGGGCTTAGCTGAGCATGGGCTGAGTGGGGTCCTCTGTGAGGAGGCTGAGCAAGCACTGCATTGCTGGGGTGCAGGCAGGGTGACTGGCTGGTGTTTTAAAAGAACCGAAAAATTGTTCCAGTCGACAGCTAAAAATATAGAATGACAACTGAGGAAAATGACACCTGATCTCCCACTTACTGTATCCACTTACTGTCCATTTAGCTCTGTGGGGGTCCTTCTGTGCTGAGCACATTAATGGGGCTATAATGATGTGGTGATAACACTTTGTGTGTTTAGGGATCTGCAGGGATGGGCACTTGCCTACACAAAGCCTGCTGTGCCCAAGACAGCAGAGTGAGGGTGATGCAAACGGGACTTGGGGTGAGTGAGCTCCTTCCAGCCACTCCCTGAGCTGGGGCAGGGCTCCTGCTCTGCCCATCTCCCTGTCCCCTGCCAGCACCCTTGTTCCAGCACCATGCTGCATTTTAGTGCCCTAAATTTGGAGCACGGACTGGGCTGGCAGAGAGTAGCTGAGGTGGGAAGAGAGGAGAGAGAGCCAAAATGAGATGAGCAAAGCCCCCTTTGCCTTCCCATGGTGCACCCATGCTGGGGGTGTTGTAAGATGCAGTGGGAGGGAAGTCTTTGAAGGTGGAATGAGAGGACAAGGCAAGAGGAAATCTAGAAATATATTCTAGTGTCCTCCCAACATCTTCATTAGATCCAAATTACCTTCCATATTTAAAAGCTATGAGACCATTTACAGTTGAATAGCACTGAGCATGGAGGATAAGGAAGCTTAGAAAAGAACCTTCATTCCTTTGCAAGGGCCACAGGATGAATGAAGATCCTCTTTAAAAGTGGGGAGAAGCAAGGGCACCCCTCCTGCCTGGCCCTGCAGGCTTCCCAGCGTGGGCTGAGGGTTGGGCAGTGAGGCACAGGAAAGGAAAGGGCTGTTGCTCCACACATGACCCAGCTTCTCGTGAGCCTGGCCCACGCGTTGGAAATTTTCTTTTAAATAGAGCTCATGGCAGAAAGGATGAAATTTGCAGCTTATTACTTTCATTTATCATTCTAAATAAAGCAAACATCCCTGTATCTGCGTGTTTTACGAAAGGCAGCCAGGATAAACAGCGCACTTGGTAGGAACGCAGGGGACAGATTTCATGCATTTTCCTCCAGTGTGTAAGGCTCTAAAGAGGATAAATGCAGCAGAGACCCAACTGCACACCCACTGACTTTTAACTGAGAAACAGTCATGTTTGGTTTCTAGCTTCCCATGGATCCACCAAGGGAAGTTCTTCAGGTTTGAACTGGATCACTAGCAAGCAGTAGGCTCTCATGGTTCTTTATCTAGGGAGGTGAGCCTAGTGAGTGAACAGCTTAGCACGGGTGCCACAGTGCCCTAGGAGCTGGATTCATCAATCCTAGATCAGCAGTCTGGTATTCAAACGTGCTGCTTCCAACCCACTGTCTCCTCCGTGCCGCTTGGTGCCACGTGCAGCCCCAGATGACATTGCTGAAGGCATGAGCCACAGCCACCGAGTGGCCACTGAGGGCCTGGGGAGGAGCTGGCTCAAACAGCTCCATCTCACAGAGCTGAAAATGGCAGGTGGCTCAGCAGGCACTGCCTTGTTAAATCTCAGAAAAACAGGCTCTGCCTGGTGTCCATGGGCCTGCCTTGGGTGGGCTCCAGGAATGCCATGATGATCGTGTTATTTTCTTTGGGGTTTGTGGCATTTCTACTTTTGGTCCTTGGCGAAACAGAGGGAGTGTTGTCCAACAAACAGAGTATGGGGGAAAACTGGCTGAGGTGGCTCTGCCTGGAAGTGCCAGTGTCGTCACGGGAGGCTTTGCTTCACATGTGACTGTCAAGTGCTTTGGAAAGCCTCCTCAGAGACTCAAGAGATGTTGGTTTTTGACACATAAATTTTACTTGTCTGTCTCAATTAAGAAAAAGGTCTCTTTGGACTGCTCTGTCATCACTAGATCCCTCTAGAAGGGAGCTCTGAGCAGGTGACCTCAGATGTCTTTGCAAACCATTGGGTGCTGGCTCCTGCTTCCCAGGCAGCCCAGTGTCCTCAGCAGGGCTCTCCATCACTCTTGGAAACTTCTCCTGGCAGTAACCTGGGACTTGCTTCTATCTCCTCTGCTTCAGTCAGGCTGGCCTGCCTTGGGCCCTTAGGGGGGTGGTGTGAAGGGTTTGCTGTGCCTGCTGTAACTCTTGTTTTACAAACTGCAGGGTGAGCAAGGCCAGGCAGGGATCCAAGGTCCCCCGGGGCCCCCTGGCCCACCAGGGCCCCCTGGACCAGCAGGACCCGAAGGAATCCCAGGACGTCCTGGGCCAGTTGGACCCCCTGTAAGTCCTTACCAAAACTGAAATCCTTCTGCTTCCCCATCCCCTAGGGCACAGGCTGCTTCCTCTGGCCTCTGTTGCTGCTTGGGAAGCTGAGATAGCCAGGACAGGAGGCTTGCAGAGAATGTGGGTGTGTGGACAGGAAGAAGTTTGGGGGAAGGAGGGGAGTGAGAGGGAAGGCAGAGATGGGAACTGGGCACTGCTGCTATCTGGACACACAGGGGGTGACACCAGGCTCATTTCCTCCTCCTCAGCCCCTGCAGATGGCCCTGGGGAGGAAGTAACACGTGGGGTGTAATTGTTGTGCTCCCTGGCACCCCTTTGAAGTCCTGTCCCTGTCCTAGCAAGCAGCCGAGGAGGGTGGGAGCAGAAGCACCACTTACAAAATAAAACCACTGCTGAATGGCAGGGCAGAGGACAGAGAGTGCTGCTAATGTACCTCTCTCTTGCTACAGGGCAGAGCAGGAGAACCTGGAAAGCCTGGCAGAGATGGAAAGGTGGGTATGAGAATCCAGCTGTGTTCCTGGGAGCTGCAGGGGCCAGCGTGCCATGCTGGCTCTGCAGCCACTGGGAATTAAAGGAGCTTCCATCTCCTAGAGTTTTCAAGGGCTGCTAGCAGGAAAAGCAGCTCTCATCCCTGGAGGCAAATGCACCTCTCCCCACACGATACAGGGCTCAGCACCCACATTTCTCTCTGAGAGATCTTCATCTCTCTCTGAGGAGCCAAGGACAGGATGGCTAAACACCTGAATTGCCAAAGCAGGTGGCAAAGGCATCAGAGCATATCTAGAGCAGTTTTCCTTCCCTGCCTGCTCACAGGCAGCTCCTGCATAGATATTTTGTTTATTTATATTTACACACACGTATGTCTGGTATGCTTCATGGTTCATATCAGGTAAATTGTTTGGTTATTTCTCATTTAGAGACACAAGTGGTTTGTTTGTTAATACATTCTCTCTGTTTAGCTTGCCAGAGGAAGCTGCAAATGCTTGATTTACTCCAGAGCTGCAGTGGGCTGGGAACAAGTTCCCCAAGCAAGCCAGAGAAACAAAAAAGATTCTGGAGCATAATGCATAAGGCAAAGCAGATTTTAGTCTTCAAATTGAGCAAGAACCAAACCTGGGGGGATGTGGGCATAAGTTTATTTGAGTGTATGCACTAAGATATCTACATGAAGAATAGATTGGGGATGTTTGAGCTCAGCAGTGCAAATCTCTAAGGGGTGTTTCAAATCAAACCAGCCAGCATCCCCCCATCACCCTGCTGTCCATGTAATGTCACACTTTCCAACCCCAGTGTCTGTTTTGATTTTATCCACAGGGCTTACCTGGGCCTCCTGGACCAAAGGTGAGACATCTCGCCTCACTTAGAGGTGTAGAAAGATGATGAGCAGAGATGGGCTCTCCTGACGAGGACAGATCCATTTTGATGGATGGAGGAGGGGTAAACGAGGTTACATCAAAGAGCTGAGAAGGATTTCTGACCCAGCTCAGCACTGCCTCTGGGGCCCAGCCCCTGTGCTGACTCATGGGTTTTGTCCAGGCGACACGTCTGAGCTGCCTCTCCACTGAGCCAGGCACGCCTCATCAGCCCAGCTTGCAAAATTGTTTGCCACACACAGCTTTATTGGCTTCTTCCATTCTCAAAGCATTTCCCAGTGCTTCAGGAATGGATTTTGCAATGCTATTGTTAACTCTGCCACGGTCTGCCATTTATTCACTTGCCAAAGTGCGAGGGAGGGGGTGGTTGTTGTTGTTTTTCAGCTGCAGCCACCCAACAGAATTTGTTTTTATTTGAGATATGTAGCCAGGGTGAGGAGATAGGAACCAGGGAGTTGGGGCACAGAGCTGACACGTGTTAGCTGTCTGCCAGGGTTCAGCCCAGTGCAGTAATGCTGACCTGTGGGTCTGAAGGGACAGGAGCTCACTGGAATCACTCTGAGCAAAAGGCAGATTTCCCTATGGAATGCTCACCCATCCAAACAATTACTTAGGGAAAAGAGCAGAGGTTTGTCCCTCTCAGGCCAAGCCTCACTTTCTTTTGTCTTGTTGCCTTTTGCAGGGAGATGCTGGGATTCAGGGATACCCTGGCAGAAAGGTAAGGAGGGAAGCTCCAATGTTGTTCCATGAACTAAGTGCACTGATGCTTTCTAGAATCATGGATGAAAATCTGTGGATAATGCTGGAGCTTCCTGTGGAGCTCTGCTCCTGCTGGATTTGCAACAGGTCCACAGATTCCCTGCTGTCACCTGTGTAAAGAGAGCCTGGGCCTAGAATTGTCTGTAACTTTCCAGCAGCTGTGCAACAAATATCTCCCTGTGTGTGTGTGTGCCTCTCTACACCCACTTCCAGGCTGAAATGCATTTCTTATGCATCCAGACCCATATGGGAGACTGCAAAGGGCCAAATCCCTGGCTATTGCTCTCTGGGATACAGGAAGGAGTCGACCCTGCTCTGGGTTAAAAGGCAGAAGCTGGCAATGCCCAAATGCCCTCAGCAGCAGCTGATTAACAGCAAGGCTGACAAGCCCGGAGGGTGTAATGAAGAGACAGGAAGAGAAGGACACAAAGGGAGATCAAACAGGAGAGAGGGAATGAAGAGATACTGCTAAAGAGATGTCAGCTGGAGAAGGGGAAGGTGAATATTCCCAGCAGGAAAGAGCCCTGTGTCCCCTGTTATATCCACGTTGCTTTATGGGCGCTCTGCAAGCAAAATGGCAAGACCTGAGAGCTTTTTAATTAGCTCTGTATAAACTGAGAAGTTTTTCTTATGTCAGGAAGTGGAAATTACAGCCCCTGCAGACCACAGCCCACTCCTGCAGACAGACACAATTTATTGCCCCTTCTCCCAGTGAACCCACAGGTTTTCCATCGGGAGCCCATCCTGTCCCGTGTGTGCAGGGAGGGCGGCTCCGGGCAGCGACCTCCCGGCGAGGGCCCCTCCCAGCAGCTCCTCTTACATGAAACAACTTGTCTGCTTCAGTCCCTGCCGAGCCAGGAGCCTGCCCTGGTCTGCAAGGGTGAGCCCAAGGCTTTCCTGGGAAAGCTGGAAGGAATGGATGAATGTCGGGCACCAAATCCTCACGGGAAGGGAAAAGAAAGCGAAATTGAGGAAAGTTGTTAACTCAGATATGATGCTCCCTTCACTCCATGCATTTCATACACTGAATATCTGCTCTTCTCCCAGAGACCCAGGGGTAGGTTGGTGTGTGTGGGACACCTCAGTGTAGGAAATGCCTCTCACACCTCTGCTGACCTTTCTGGCAACCCACAGCTCCTTTCCTTGCTGCTGTGTTTGCTTCTTCCGCTGTTTTCTTTGTTCTGTTCCTCAGGGTGAGGTGGGTGAGTCAGGCCTGCCTGGTGCCCGTGGCCTCCCTGGAGCCTCTGGCCCCAAGGTAACCCTTAAACTCGAGTCAGAGGGGCAGATAAGGGGCACAGCCTGTCCTAAAGGGATATCAAAGGCCCGGGGCTGGAGACAGCTCTCTAGAGCCTGGAATGAACCATGTAGACAGGAACATCTGCTCCTGCGTGAAGAATCTGGGCAATTGTTGGCCAGGATGATTCCATGCTGTCCTGAACCAGGAATTACACCATCCCCCATTAAGGAATAAAACAGACCCAGCCTTTAGAGGCTTTTGCACCAGAGCTGTGAAAATGAGGGTACTCTGGGCCATGAAATGTTCTAATGGTTTCTGCACCCTTATCATGAAGAAAAGCATTACTGTGGGCAACCTCCAGCATCCACTCCAAGGACCTAAACTGCCTTTGCACTCCCTGGGAGGGAGGGAGGGCTGCAGCCAGTGCTTGACTGGTACCATGCTGCTGTGAGGAGACCTGGAGTGCTGGGGCTGCATTTATCACACCCCTCTTTTGGCTGCTTTATCTCTTGCTGTTACTGCTTGCTTGGTTTCCCTTTATGCTCACTGTCCCTCTCTGTTTCCCCCCTTTTCTCTCTCCTTTGCTGGGCAGGGTGAAAAAGGGGATGCTGGCATAAAGGTAGGCACGACAAACACGTTTTCCTACCTCACAGTAGGTCACCTGGGAGATACTGCTGCTTGGGCTGATGGGTTGTGAGGGGAGCTGGGTGCAAGGCAGCTCTGTGGGGTATTTGATGGAGTACACATCTGTCCTCTGATGAGCCACAGGCACTCCTATCTCAGGCTGCCTTCATCCCTTTGGAGGAATTCCGTTCTTACCAAAGGCATTTCTCTGGCTATGAAGCTTGCTGGTGATTTGTTACATCTCCCTATTTGATGGGCTAGGTTGGGGTTTCCTCATAAAATCTGGTTAGCTGACGCATCAAATCCACTCCAACTCAGCCATTCAGGCTGAGGTTTGGCACCAGCTCTTCTGTCTGTTTCTGGACACTTTTTACAGGCTTATATGGTCTCAGCCCAGATGTTATCTATTTGACTGAAATTTACTGTACCCATATATTTAAAGTATATTACTCAATGTAGACTGTGCTTAAAACATTACAACATTGGCAAGTGTTCATGGCAGTCAGAGCACACTGTGTCGTGCCATACATCTTAGACATCCTGAGGAAAGACTGGTCCTGTAATATTTGGAAAGGCATTAACTGTGACACGTTCATTTCAAGTATTTAGTGTGTGGCATGCAGCTCATTTATCCTGCAGCACATACACTTTCTATATCTTTTCCATCTGGGTGGATTGCTGTTTGAAGAGAGAAAAGGCCCCTTCAGAGCTTACCAAGGATGCATTACTTGGAATTTAAAGAAATGTTCTTTGGGAATGCAGGCTCTGTGTTCATAGCTGAATAGAGCAGCAGGGATTGTCTTCCTACAAGAGAACACCTCCTCAGAAATACTGCAGTGCATGTAGTTAGTTCCCTATGTCCATCTCCACATCAGTGTAATTCCATCAAGCCCAAAGGCATTGCTCCTGTTTGTGCCAGTGTGAATGAAGGTGGAATTACACCCAGAGCTGATTATTTTGAGGGCTTGGAGTTTGCTGCTCTGTCGACAGCAGGTCTCCCATTCAACTGAAGGACTGAACTCAGAGTGTTGCCTGGGAAGGAGGAAAGGCTGAAAGGAGAATCTGTGTTTTGTCCTTGCTGAAACCCCCATGTTTCACTGCTAGCCTGGAACACCTGCTTTGCTCATGCCCATGTACAAGGACTAGCCAGCTCTTCATGTGGGTCCTGGCAAAGGGAAAGGCTCCAGTCATGTCTCAGGGTCATCCAGAGGGTGAGAGCCTTCCCTGGCTTGGGGCCACCCTGGAGACACAGTCTTGCTACTTGGCCCTTTATTTATGTCTTACACACCCCACAGGAAGAGCAGAGATGAAGCCCACCACGCTTTTGGGGAACTAAATTGCAGCTCCAAAGGAGCACCTCTGCAGCCCCAAAGCAGCAGCTTCTTTCACACACAGACTGTCATTTGTTACTGTCAAGGTCACTTTTCTCCTGACTTCCTTTCTTTTTGCTCAGAGGAGTTGAAAGGGAAGTGCAGACACGTTCTTAAATCAGCAGCCAGACCTCACTCAGTAGCAGCTCCTGAGCATCCAACAGCACGTGCATTTGTTATCTTTGGAAATTGCTTCTTTCTGTTGTCCTCCCACCTAGGAGGATTGATTGGGACTCTGGAAGGCGTTTAAATCTTCCAACTTTGGATCCAGTTACCTAGAGTAGATTTTACCTTCTCTTTGCCTTGAGGAGCCCTGGACAAACACCATGATTCCTAGGTTAGCTGTAGTGGCCAATTCTGCATGGAATATCACTGCTTTGGCTGGCAGTGAAGAACATCTCTGGCCTGAAGAGGTTTCCTAGTATCACACAGAGCCCTTGTTCATTCAGCCACCTCTCCCCACCCAGTGGCAGGTGCAGCACAGCCTAGATTGTCTCTCAGCTGGTTTTTTTTTTCTGTGGCCACCATTTGTACTTCGATCATGTAAGTTCCTAAATCAGTGTCTCATGAAGGTCATTAGGCAGTGATTGTGATCACCTGGGCCCCTTGAATGAGCATTTCACTCAGTGCCCCCAGCCTGTCACATTCAGCTTCACTGATGTTTCCTTACTTATTTTTTCTGAAAGATTCACAGGATAAGGCTTTTTCTCCTGCTCTGAAGAAGGAGCCATAAAGTGCCCACAGCCTTTCTTAATAACCCCCTGATAATTTGCCTCTCCCAGCAAAGAGCAGAAAGGAGGGGTGTCTGATTGGCAAGAGGCATGGTTGGCGCCCCGAGGGGATAAAGCTGCTCTCAGCAGGCAGAGCAGGGTGTGAGGTTTCTGTGTGAGGGGCAGAGGTGTAGCCTAACTCTCCCAAGAGACACGGGGGAGATGCTTCCTAAACCAACCCGAGGCTCCGGAGAGCTGGGAGCTGCTACTGATCGCCTTCCTGAAGCCTCCTGGGGAGCTGTGCTGGGTGTTTTGCCTTTGGTTGCCAGCTCCTGCCTTGGCTGCCCCGTTCCAGGGCTGCTTTTGGTGGGCGGCTGCTGCTGCCCGGCTGCAGCACCGGGGATCACAAAGGGAGCAGCCCAGCGGGTACTCGCTGTGCTACAATGGCTTCCAAACGCTTGAGGGTTTAAAGATGTTCCGCAGAGTTGTTTTTCCTGCTTTTTCTCCGGCGCTGGGTTTCTTTCTGTTCTTCAGTGGCTCAGTGTCACGTTTGTTGCTGCCCTCTCTAATTAGTGCCGGTGGCTGTGTGATCCCGCCGCTGCCCGGGGCTGTGCCAGCCCCATCGGGAGCTGATTGCTCTGAGTTGCCCCTGTGGGGGTTACTGAGCTCCTTCTCACCGAGGGGGCTTTGCTTTTGCAGGGTGAAATCATTAAACAGCTCTTCAGGCGGGCAGTTCTTCCAGGAAAATCTTTGGGAAGGGGAATTTATTGTCACAGGCTGGGCTGCCCTATGGGGATGGTCTCTGCAAGCAGGGTGGGTGTCTCCCAGCAGAAAACATCAGTCTTCCCTGCTGGGTCTCGCTTAAAAAAAGACAGGGAGCATAGCTGGGAAGGAGAGAGACCAATCCACGTTGTCCAGTACAAAGTATTCCTAATTATTGCTTTACTTTCCTTACTGCTGAAAATAGGGCAGTGTAGGGCAGGAGGTGCCCACGCTAAGTCATGGATATTACGATATTAGAAAGTGTTTATAAAATATAGTTCAGAGGATGCTGTAATTACAAAAAGTTATTTTTAAAAAAAAGCATATATATATATATACATCCCTGCTAAATAGCCCTTCCAAGCAAGGAGTAAACACCCAGAGGAAAATGACAGGCACAGTATGCAGTTTGCCTGAAGGTGTTTTATTTTCCAGTTACCAGCAGACAAATTTCAGGCTAACAGCACAAGGATTGTCTGTCTCTCCAAATAGGTTTGTTCATACCAGGCTCCTGCAGGTTGAGTGCCTCCCTGTGCCCTCCAGCATGCTGGGATGTGGGAGCAGAGTGTGAACCTCCAGTGGGGTCAGTGCTGCTGTAAGGCTTGAGAGGGAATTGAGGGAAATGGCCCCAGCTAGGGCAGTCAGTGGGGAAGATGGTGCCGCCTCCCTCAGGAGGGTTTCTCATCACCTGTGCCCTGGGCTCACCCCATGGAGCCCTGGGAGGACTCATCTCCTGTCTCTTGCTGTCTTTCTCTGTGTGTCTTGCTCTGCTTCCAGGGGGAGAGAGGCATGCCAGGGCTGCCAGGAAGACATGGCTCTAAGGTACCTTGTGACCAGAGGAGTGATGCTTGTCTGCCTGACCTCACCCTGATGCACAGGCACTGTGTGTGTGTGTCTGTGAGCCAGTGACTGTCCTCAGCTGAATTATTCATGCTTCTAAATTGCAAAATGCAGGGCCTAATTCATGAAGGCAGAGGTGGGGGAAGATGTGTTTACAGAGCAAATGGCATGCCCAGTCTGATGCTGACTTGCAACATCAGGATCTTAATGCTTTCCCCCAGTGAGAGCAGCCAGTTGTGATGTTTGTAGGGAATTGGCATTTTGGAAATTGTCCCAGGTGAGCCCTGCAGGTGTGTGTCAGCCCAGCTGGGATGAGCAGGGCTGCCCAGGGGGGAGCCTGGGCTGACACAGCAGTGAATCAGTGTGTGAGCAGCCCTGCATGTCTGTGCATTGCACTTGGAGGGTAAATGCTAGAAAATAACGTGGTCTGCAGTCACTGCTGTTTGAAGGCTGAGAAATGAGGAGCAGGCATCCCAAGGCTCTGCAAAGTCCTAACCAAAGGCACTTGCTGCATGTTATCCCTTTCATGGCTACAGCCCGTAGTGGCTAAAACCTACTGACCCTGAGACAGTCTGGAATGCTTTTTACCCCCATTTATTGCATAGAATCCCTGATCTCCATCTTCTGTCCTTGTGTTTTTTAGCTTTTGTCCCCGATTTCTGTTTCAGAAAGCTGAGAGGTATGATCCTGCTGCTCTCTGGCTCCCCACTCCTCCTTGTTTGAACTTTTCCAAGCTTTTTTCACTTTGAACTTGGCTCCCAGTCCTCTGCACTGCCTCATGTGCTACATCCCATCCCCTCATATTTCCCAGCTTCTAACACCACTTCACTCCCTCCCCCCTCCTTAGTTATCCCTCACATTTGCCTTTTTAACTGGACCCGTTCTAACCAGGACCTGACTAATGCTAACACAGGGGATACAGAGATTGCAGAGAGGATGGTTGACAGGGACAACCTGCTCTTTGCATCGCTGCTGTTGAGGGCAATGTGGCAGTCCCTGTGGGGGCAGCTGCCTCCTGAGGCACCTGTCTGGGATGGCAGGGCAGGGACACTGCACAGTCCCAAGGTGGTGGCTTGCTGTGCACTGCAGAGTGACACCTGAATTGCAGTGCTTGGAAGTCTGGGTTTTCCCCTGAGGTGTCTGGCTTCAGAGCTCTCCTGGAAGCATTTTACTGCAGGGTTTGTCTTCTGTGATACAAACAGGTTGAGGGGGAATAGCCAGGCCAAGGCTCTAGGGTATGGGCCAGCCTTTCTCAGGATGCTTGAGCTGAGGTATCTGGGCTCAAGCCTTGAGGAGGGGGTTTGGTCCTTGCTCTGTCTTTGCATTCCTCGGTTATTTGACCCTGTTCTGCTTGTTGGCCTTTGCTTCACTTGCAGGACTAAAGCCAGGGGAGGTGGGGGTGGAAATCTGTTTGTCTGGGCTGTGCTCATGGTGCCTGCCTTTGGAAGAGCTCTCAGAACCCAGAGCCACTGCCGTGGGTGAACAGCTGCTCAGGGAATGAGGACGTGTGCTGTGTGGTGTTACAGCATCCCTGCTGAGCTCTGGAAAGGAGAAGATGTGGAGTTTTGCGTTTTTACTTTTACCTGACTGATAGTGTTTCGCTTTAAAAAAATGTGTGTCCGATTGCTTTCAAACGAGGTGTTTCTGTCTCTGCTCTCTCTGCCAGGGCGCTCCCGGGCTGGCGGCCGCAGGGATGAAGGTCAGTGCTGGGCTGCAGTGCCTCGAATGGGGCACGGGCTGGAGCTGGGAGAGCGCAGGGCGCTGGAAAATGGTCGGACAGCTCCCACTGATGGGGAATATCAGAACTGCCTCCTTTGGCAGAGGTACCAGACCTGTGTGCAGCCTCACCCCGGGTCTGGGGAGCTCGGATCAGCACAGCCTCTCCTGGCTGCACCCGCAGCCTTGCTCCTCTCCTGTGGAAACAGAGCAGGGAGTGGCAAATTCCTCTGTGCCAGCACACGAGTCTGGTCTTGCTCTGCTCTTTTGTATCTGGTAAACACCTGCAGGGTGGTTACTGTTCTATGGAAGCTAAAAGTCTGAGGTTTGGTGGTTTCTTATGGCAGCCTGGAAGCTGGATTATGAAGATAAAAGAATTTCCAGGCACAAAAATTTGCAACTGAAGCACTCTTGTGCCCTTACCAACTCAAGGCCCCCATAGATGAATGTTCTTTTCCCCACTCTGATAGCTCTAGGAGGATTTGTGCTCTCTCCTCTTGGTTTCTCACTCTGTTTTCTTGTCTCTTTCTCACCAGGGCGAGCCTGGGACTCCAGGAGAAAAGGTACTCTCAGAAGGTTTTGCTCTGAGCCTGCACTTCTGGTTGGTTTGTGTATCTTCCCCTCCCTGAGCAGCTGAGGGAGCTGAGGAATGTCTGTGTACATCCCAGTGCCCAAATCCAGGCCCTAATGGCACCTGTCACTCTGAGCAAATTGGTAGTAGGATACAGTGATAGCCAGTGAGAGAGGGTCCCTACTGCAAATATTTCCCTCCTCCTGCTCATGTCTGTGTGTCACTGTAGGACACAAAATAACACAAAGTGCACACACCGCTGCTCTCAAGGTAAAAAAGGGGGACTTTAGTTTTTGACTTTGACATTTATAGATTTCTAAAAGCGACAGTGGATTGGAGGGTGACTGTGCCACCTCTCCAATGACACTGGACAAACCAACAGCCTATCAAATTTTTCTTCTTTTATAAAAGAATGCAAAACAATAAGTTGTTTACAGAAAGTGTGTGAGAAAGTTTGTTACAAGAATGTAAACATCAGAAGACTTAGAAAGTCTTAAAAAAATCAGAACAACATCTGTGTCCATGGGAATGCCTTCCAGCTGCCATCCTCCTTTCCTCCCTGCTCCACCAGAGACACAGGGCACACTTTGCTTAGGAAGCAGGTTCCCTCTGCCCCTTCCCTTGTCCCCCTTGTACCTCCCAGCACTTCTGTGCCCCAGAGCCTTCCCATGTCCCTGCAGAGGGCTGTCCCCTCCTGTGTCACTGTGGAGTGACCTGCTGTGAGTTCCCAGGGCAGGCATGGGGCAGCACTGCCTTGTCACTGTCACATTTTCTGAAAAATCCCTTCACCAGGATTTCTTCTCCTGGGAAGCTGAGAAGCCTCAGAGAAAAATGAAAACAATAATTATCTGATTGCTTCTCCTGTGTTTTGCTGCTTTGGAATGTGGTTTGGAGCTTGCTTACCAACAGGTGGTTGTTTGATTGGTTTCATGTGAATTGTTTTGATTTAGTGACCAATCACAGCCAGCCGTGTCAGGACTCTGGAAAGAGTCTTGAGTTTTCATTATCATTCTTTGTAGCCTTCTGTCTGTATTATTTCTCTATTCTTTAGCATAGTATTCTTAAATATAATGTAGTAACATAAAATAATATATCAGCCTTCTGAGAGCATAGAGTCAAATTCACTCATCACTCCCCTCGTCGGGGTTGCCTACAAATCCAGCACTGCCCCATCCCTCTCCATCCCAGAGCAGCTGCCTCCTCTTGTGTGAGGCTGGCTGGGTTATGTTACAGCATGTGACACAGCCGTGTAACACAACGTTCTCTGTCTCTTTTCTTCCCCACCAAGGGAGATTCTGGAGTGCCAGGGAGGATGGGCCCCCCAGGTTTGCCAGGGAAGAGGGGGCAGCGGGTAGGACACTGCGTGTTTGGGCTGGCTGGCCTGGCAGTGCTGTGCTCCTGCATTGTGGTGCTTGCAGGGGATTATGTGTGCTGTGCTGGCTCTGCCCCCCTGGTGAAGTGTGTGTTTGTGTGTTCCTGCCTGCCCTGACATCCCAAGGCAGCATGAGATGCCTGGGATGAGGTCTTGTCCCGGGAACCATTAAGGACAGTGCCACTTCTCTTGACTCCAGAAATAACAGCCTAAACAGGGATCAGTAATCTGACCTCCTTCCTCAAGAAATCCACTGCTTTGCACCCTGGTTCTGGCAGCACAGGATGTTTTCAGTAGTTCTTATGGACACGTGAATTCAAAACAGACCTTGAATTATATTGTTACAAAAACCTTCAATGCCAAACTTTTTCCTTGGGTATGAGGTCTTGAAAATGTTTTCCCTCTTTCCAGGGAGAGGAGCATTAATTTAGCAACGTGCGTGCTCTGGCAGGGAAAGCAAGCTGGGAGGGGAGGGGGGGCTTACAGGTGGCTGGAAGCCAAATTACCTTGGAGAAAGGGGTCACTGCACTCTAGAATTGCCTGACAAAAATATTGCTCCTAGTAGATCATTTTCCAGGGAGCCACCAGTGCATGGCTGTTCCTGGAGCATTGATGCAAGTCCCCTGCATGTCAGATGAGTGCCCTTGAGCTCTGATGAGCAGCACAGCCTCTGCAGGCCAGGAGAGAGCTGGCCACCTGTGGGGGCAGAGAGGGTTTGAGTTGTTCTGTATGATCTGTACAAGTTGCTGAGTCTTGGAGCTGTGGGGATAGTGGCTGAGAACACACCTTTCCCTGGGGATGCATTTGAAACATCTCTTCAGGGTAACAGAAACCTCCAGTGTCTCTCTCTGTCCTGGCAAAATGCAGGCTCACAGACAGGACACTGTGCCTGGAAACCACGAGCTTAGCAGCTGGGTGGAATGGTCTGAAGAGAACTTAACTTCAACACAAAGACCAATAATTGTGCTCCAATATTGAAAATAAGGCCCAGGTGTCATGGTGAACTGCGCAAAGCCACTTCACCAAGGGAATGCTGGATGCTCCCCGTTGCTCACTGCCCCTGGCATCCTCCATGGTGCCTCACACAGCTCAGCCTGCTGCTCTCCAGGCATCACCTTCCACCATCAGCTGCTGGCTTTGCCATTTCTGCCACTCCTGTCCTCACTGCTTCCATGGCCAGTGTGTGTCCCAGAGCTTGCTGCCAGCTGAGGTGCTGCACTGCTTGGGTTTATTTGGGAGCATGATGAGGCTGGGATGTGGAGCTGGGGAACAGGGGCAGGGCATGGAGAAAGTCCTGCACTCCAACAAAAATTCACCCTGGGCAGCAGCTTCTGTGGGCATGTGGATCAGGGAAAGCCTGTGCAGGAGAAGGGACAGGGAAAAGTGTTCAGCAGACCACGGAGATAAGGAAAATGCACAGGGGAGACCCTGGATCCCTTTCTCATTCACCTTCCTTTGGAGAGAAATGGCAGTGAGGTGCAGAGATAGTCAAAAGGATGGGCAAAAACGTGTAATGTCTTGAGCTGGTCCTGCTCAAGGTCTGTGCCCAAAATAAAATCCCTAGGGAAGGGAAAGAGGGTGTGAAACCAGGAGCAGATCACCCTTTTGCTGCTCCTCCAGGATGGAGAGCCTGCAGAGTCAGCCTTGACCATGTCTGTTTTGCCAACAGGGTGAGAAGGGACAAGCTGGTGACCCTGGAATTCCTGGACTTCCTGGCCCAAAGGTTTGTCTCAGTCCTGAATTTCTTTTTTTTTCTTTTTTTTTTTTTTTTTTTTTTGGTGGGGCCACTCTCACCCCTTTTCCTCCCTCCCTCCTGTGCACAGCTCACACATTCTTAGCTGACTGTGGCAGCAGGTCTTGCATTGCTCAGCTGAATGTCATCTTCAGTCAGGGGTGTGAGGGAGGCTCACAAAAGATGCCTTTTTGTAGGAATGCAGTGAGGGGGAGGTTGTGGTCCTGGGAGAAGGACCATGGAATCATGTTCCAGTAGTTCCCCCTTTAAAAGCCAGATGTAACATGGCATTTCAGCCTCCCTCCTGCTCCAGGTTCCATGGATGATGAGGAGCTGGGCTTCTGGGGAGCTGCACTGCTGTGCTCTGAGAGACCCAAGGCAGATCAGATAAAGCTAAGCCCTGAAACTGGTTTTTCCCTTGTGCTCTGAGATTTCCAGGTAGAAATCACACCTTTCAAACCAGACTTGCACAGGGTGCTTTTCCTTTTGGAAAAGGGACAGTGCAGTGAATGCCAGTGGCCATTTCAGGAAGGGATGAGGGTGTAGTGGCAAAGCTTTGCTGTTACTGCCTTATTATCTGCTCTGTGCAAAGGACTTGGTGTGCAGGGCTGGTGGCTACAGCTCCAGAGAGAGCATTCCAAAAGAAGCCATCATCAATCAGGTGGTGTGATCAGCTCAGTTTCATCAGCAGAAGAGCCCAGTGTTCAAAGGGAGGCTGGGGGATGAGGGCGGTCCCCAGGCAGCCTGGTGCAGCCAAAGGGATGAGTGTGGCTGTGGCTGTGGCCACACCACAAGGACCCTCAGCAGGACCTGCTGTCCTGGTTCCTGGCCAGCTGCTGCCTCTGGAGCAGCTCTCTGGGCTATCAAGAGTCCAGCTGATGGATCTTGTCTTGGCTGGGTCTCTCTGAGCCAGGATTTTAGCAAGTGAACTTACAGAGGTGCAGAGTCTGAGCTGAGACACGTGGCTTGTTCTTGTTTGCCAACAGGGAGAGAAGGGAATTGCTGAGAATGCCTTGGTGGGAGCTAAAGGAGAACCTGGCCCCCCAGGTCTGCCTGGACCCCCTGGACCAAAGGTGAGTGATTTTTCCTTCACAGAGTTGTGGGTTGTGAGGGACTGTGCCCAGCACAAGGTGTGTATGAAGGAGCAAAGGTTGTGTTCATCTGTGCCCACCTCTGATCACCTGCTGGAGGGATATCAGGTTCTACAGAGTGTTCTAGTACTGTTGTTCTATATGCTGCAGGTGAGAGAATTTGTGAGCTATTTTTAGAAGGAAAACACCCTTCTTGTGCTCAAAAACCTCTGTGAGAAACCAGTGTGAACAGTCCCCCTGCACTGGGTGGAACAGAAGGGTGCCTGGTGGGCAGTGGTGGCAGGAGATTTGGGCTACCTGAGGAAAAGGGAGCCCAGGAGGGGTGCTTGACTGGTGCAGTTCTGCAGTTCTTCCTCCTGGAAATGCAAAGCCAGCAGTGAAGTTGCACCCTCTCAACACAAACCCATGCCTCTCCCTTTCTCTCCCTGTCAGGGAGAAGCTGGTGACATTGGTCAGCCTGGTGCTGCAGGATCACAGGGAGAAAAGGTAAGGAGTGCTTCTGCACAGCCCAGCTCTGGGTTCCCAGCATCGGGAGCTGCTCGTTTGTTCCTGTGTGTACAAAACTCAGCTGAGAAGGAGAATTTTAAATCAAGCTGTCTAGCCCAGACTGTTCCAGAGAACCAGCAGAGCACGATTTCTGCAGTTCACGTAAGTGAAGCTTTGCTGAAACTGTGCATTTCCTGTTTCAGGGGGAACGTGGTTCACCAGGAGTCCAGGGACCCGTGGGCCCAAGGGTAGGTGTTCCTTCACTGACAGAGTTCTGGCCCTTCAGAGGGCTCTGAGGGTAGTGGGACCACACTGAGAGCCCAGATTGGGTCTTGCTGTCACTAAGAGTACTCACAGATGGGCAGTGGCTAAGTTTGAGGTGGGCTCTTTCTCCACTCCACACCCTCAGCCCTACATCAGAGGAAAACATCCTCCCAGGCCATCTCAGGGTGGCTCATTCATAGGAGGAGGTGAGTTTGGACATCCCAGTCTGGACTCAGGCCCTTGACCTACCAGAAAAGGGCACCAAAAGGGTGGATGCATGCACACATCTAACAATTGGCCAGACAATCCAGTTCCTGGATTCTGGCCTCAACTTCACCTCTTCCCAGACTGCCAGCTTTCATGGGTGTGACATGGTGGTGAGCTGAGCTGGGCTGGCTGCAATTCTGTAGAATCTCCTGCACTGCAGGGGCTTTCTTTAGTAAATGAAAAACTGGGCACTGGTGAGATGGGCCCCTCTGAGCCCCCTTTTTCAGAGTGAGCCACAGCTCTGAGCCTCCCAAGGGAAGGGCAGTGCCAGCCCCTGGCTGAACACCTGGTATTTTGCAGGGCCCCAAAGGAGAGCCTGGGAAGGATGAAATGATGGACTATGATGGGAACATCAGTGAAGCTCTGCAGGTGAGCAGCTCCCTCCTGTCCTCTGAGGTGTCTGTTGGATGCTTTGCTGTTTCCCAAGGGATGCAGACAGGGAACAGTGCAGATCTTCCTTGGCAGCAGCAGCAAAGGGAAGCTTTGGTGGTGCCACAGTCCCCTTGATCCCACAGCTCACTGCCTGCAGTGTTTTGGTGAATGGCTGTATTGTATTTGTAAGGACCCTCCTGGCAAGAAAGAATGATGAATCTGACTCCATGTTCTCAGAAAGCAAACTTATTATTTTATGATACTATATTATATTAAAAAATACTATACTAAGGAATACAGAAAAGATACTTACAAAAAAAAAAGATAATAATGAAAACTCATGACTCCTTCCAGAGTCTTGACACAGCTTGGCCCTGATTGGCCAATGAATGAAAACAACTCACCCTAAAATCCAATGAAACAATCTCCAAACACATTCTACATGTGAGCACAACACAGGAGAAGCAAATGAGATAAAAATGGTTTTCTTTTTTCTCAAAGGCTTCTCAGCTTCCCAGGAGCAAAGGGATTTTTCCAGAGAGTGTGAATGCCAGCCACACTGGCTGGGCTGGGGCAGTGACACGGGGGGACAGAGAGGTCACATGAATGCCCTGGGAGTGGCCCAGAGCGTGGGGTGGGTGCTGAATAAAGTCACCAAAGCCTCCTCACAAGGAATGGGAGGATGGAGTGCAGTGAGTGAGTGGCTGTGCCCAGGTCTGGGCTGGCCTGGCCTCCACTGGGAAGATGGAGAAATTGTAGAATGGCAGCTCTGTGGGACTTGGAGTGAGTTTTCAGTTTGGGTTTCTTTTGTGGTTTTTTTTTTCTCTTATTAATTTTGTAAGCTCCTTACTCATTTGGGCCAGTGTTCCATTAATGGAGAACAAGCCAACTGCAGGAAAAAGCTTACGTTTTCCAATGGTTATTTTCTTTTTTAATTTTTTTCACTTCTTTTTTTCTAGGAAATACGAACTTTGGCCTTGATGGTGAGTTCCTGTCCATGCTGTGGGGTTTCACACAAGTAGCCATATGTCCATCCCAAGCAGATGGCCTGACAGTTTAGGTGCAGCTCAAACACTTGGCCTTTGCAATTGGGAGCTGAAGCTGGGGCAGCTGACAGCTGAAAGAAGAGCTCATCTTGCCTTCTGATCCTGGCACTTGAATTCTAATCAGGGCTTTCATCTCTCTGCTTTAAAGGGTCATCCATGCTGCTCAAAAGGAGCAGGAAGAGCAGCCCTCAGGGCTCTCCATTGCTCATCCTCCCAGCAAAATATGATTTTAAGAATCCCTTGGAATATCCCTCTGTGACTGCCCCTTAAACTTGGGAGGGGTATTTGGTTTCAAACCACAAAAATACAAATATGAAAATATTTTTTTGCTTTTTCTAGGGACCCCCAGGACGTCCAGGTGTGGCTGGGCCTCCAGGGCCACCAGGACAGAAGGTATTGTCCCAATTCAGCTCTTGCAGACCTCAGGGAAACACAGGAGTGGCCCAGGCAGAATTCCCACCCCCAGCTCTTCCCAGTGCTCCTACATTTCCTGTCCAGCACTATCAGACTGTCCTGCTGTTCTCTGCACTCCTCCTCACACACAATAATATCCTGAAAATCTCTTTTCCCACAGTGATAATGCCTAATCTGAAAGATGAAGGATGCTTTCTTCTTGCCCTCCCCTTCAGAAGCAGCTTGTGGGAACCAAACTGTGGGATTGTGTTGGCTGGGGACTGCATGACTGCACTGGGAGCTGGCAGTTAGGATCAGCAAGATTGGGAAAATGCTCAGGCAGTCACATAATGTAATGTTTCAACAGGGGTTTCCATTTTTTTTTTTTTTTTTTTTTTTTTTTTTTGTTTGTTTGTTTGTTTGGTTTTTTGTTTTGTTTTGTTTTTTTTTTGGGTTTTTTGTTTTTGTTTTTTGGGGTTGGTTGTTTGTTTGTTTTTTGTTTTTTAAAATTCTATGAAAACCCAGGGGTTTCCATGCTTTGTTTTTGGTGAGTACGGGTAAAAAAATTGGATTTTTTATGCTTTTTTTTTCCCCTGTGAGTAGTCCATGCAGGCTATTTCTGAAATGCCTCCCCTCTTTCATCACAGTGCCCCACAGAAGGAGTCAGAACAGCTGCTTTCCAAGTGCCAAAGTAACAATTCTGTGTTTCAGGGTGAAATTGGCTTGCCAGGTCCTCCAGGCCACGATGGAGAAAAGGTAAGGCACAAAGCTCTTCCCTTCAGGGGCCTTACCTGGGTCCTCTCTGCCACTGACATCACACAGTTGCTTTTCCCACGAGGAAAAAAAGGATTTTGCTCCACAGAAAGGAGCACTGATGGTTTGTCAGTGTCCTAACATTTGTCATGGCAATGCTGCTTTGTCCTGTCTCCCAAGGGTGTAGCTGGGAGGGAAAGGATGAGCAGAACAAGAGGCTCTGAGCCTTACTCTGTCTGTAAGTTGTTTGTGGTGTGAATTTCGTTTAGGGACCACGTGGCAAGCCTGGAGAAATGGGCCCCCCTGGGCCTCAGGGGCTGCCAGGGAAGGATGGACCTCCTGGGATGAAGGGAGAGCCAGGCCACGCTGGGGGCAGAGGAGAGAAGGGTGAGAAGGGAGAGCCAGGCCAAGCAGGCTCCCCGGTGAGTAAATCAAAGCCTCTGCAGGTCCTGCTGCCTGCCCAGCTCATGGGGCAAGGCCCCAGGGCTCCCTGCAGGGTGGGTGCTGCTGGCTCAAGTGCCACAATGCAGGAGATCTGCCCTCCTGGCACGTGTGTTGTGCTGCCCTGCTCTCTGGGCACCGTGTCCCTTGCTCAGCTTGCTGCCTGGTGTTTTGCTGGCACTGAAATGCTGCTGGGAGTGAGCAGGGTGAGTGTGAGCCAGGAGGCACCAGCACACCCCTGTGGCATGGCAGCTGCATGGGGAACCCCTCAGAACCCAGCCACTAACTGGGGCAGCCTCCCAGCACCAGTCTGTCCCAACTCCTGTGGCCCCAGCACCAGTCTGTCCCACACAAGTCTGTCCCAGCTCCTGTGGCCCCAGCACCAGTCTGTCCCAGCACCAGTCTGTCCCAGCACCAGTCTGTCCCAGCTCCTGTGGCCCCAGCACTGCTCAGGGGATCTTGTGCAATGATTTCCTGCCTCTTCATGGGATTGCCAGGATGGAACTCCTGCTCTCTCAATAGTTGGCTGTGGGGAGTGGTTGCTAGCACGGGCTCCAGCAAACTGCATAACCCTGAGCAGAGCTTGGAGGCAGGAAAGCAGCACCCCGTCCCCACCCTGGGGACTGGTACAGCCACAGTGACAGCAGGATGTTCAGCCATTTGCCCCTCTGATTTCAGTGCTAGTGGAGTCCTGCATTTCCCTGCATACCTGGTGGATGCCCAAGGTTTTCAGGGTACTCTTGGGATGACCAGAGCCAGTCTTGGCTCTTTTTCTGATATGTTACGTGTCTGCCTGACTTAGTTGTGCAAAACTCCACGAATCTTTCTTGATCTGTAGGGTTTAGATGGCCCCACTGGAGAGAAGGGAGAACAAGGTGACCAAGGGATGCCAGGACCATCAGGATTGCCAGGGCCCATTGGACTTCCAGGATTGACAGTAAGAATGGGAAAGAAAAGGCTGCTCTTTCCTTGGTAAAGAGAAAATAGCACAGAGCAGCACAGGAGGGCTCATTTCCCAAAGTGCTGAGTGTCCTGGGAGGCTCAGAGCCCTCCCCCTTTGTTAGGGGTCACAGGATGTCCCTCAGACTCCAGCAGCACACAGGGAATGTCAAACACATGGACTGTTCCCCCTTCTCCTGGGGGAGCTGCTGCCTGCCAGCACATGGGGGGCGCACAGGCAGCTCCAGGGGAGCTCCAGAGCACAGCCAGTGGTGATGGGCTCTGTGCAGGGAGAAAAGGGGGAGCTAGGGAGACATAGGGAATCCAGGAGAGCTGGGATGTGGCATTTTTTGGGTTGCCAGGATGAAGGAGGAATTGATGAATTTGACTCTATGTTTTTAGAATTCCAAAGCAGCAGAACACAGGAGAAGCAAATCAGATAATGATTGTTTTCATTCTTCTCTGAGGCTTCTCAGCTTCCCAGGAGAAGAAATCCTGGCAAAGGGATTTTTCAGAAAATATGACAGTGACAGTGGCAGGGCACTGCTCCCGTGTTCCTGTGTGATCTCAGCAGCAGGGGAGGGGTGATCTGGCAGCAGTGCTGCTGGAAACTGGCACACCCCCTCTGGTGACACCCCCTGGCTGGGGACAGCAAGCCTCATGCTGTGGGGCTGCACCAGCACCTCTGGCTCCTGATCCCTCCTTTCCCTGACACAAGAAAAATCTGTCTCACAACCCCCAATCAATAAGGAATGCCTAGGGAAGAACACATCTTGGAAAGCATGACAAACACTTTCCCTCAGCATTTGTAGTAAATGATTTCCTGGCAATTATTTGCATGTGTATATATACACATTGGTTTTTTCCCCAAAAGATTTTGGTGTTCTTGAATTTGCCTGTTCATCCCTCAAAGCTCACCCCTAGCTTTGGAGAGCCCTGCAGCAAGAAATCCCACAGGCTATTGACATGTATGGAGCCAGACACCTTCTTTAATATCTTTTGCTTTTTGACCCTGTGTGGTATTTTTGGGGTTCCCCATCATGGGGAGGAAAGATGAATCTTTATGTTTTTAGAAGGCTGATTTATTACTTTATGATCTATATTATATTAAAGAATGCTAAACTAAACTATATTAAAGAATAGAGAAAGGATACAGACAGAAAGCTGAAAGATAACAATGAAAACTTGTGACTCTTAATTTAGAGGGCTAAAAGATAATAATCCAAAATTGTGATTGGTCATTAAGTAAAAACAATTCACATGTTGGATAAACAATCTCCAGTAGCAAAACACAGGAGAAGCAAGTGAGATCATAGTGTTTTCCTTTTTCTCTGAGGCTTCTCAGCTTCCCAGGAGAAGAATCCTGGGCAAGGGGATTTGTCAGAAAATATGACCATGACAACCCTATGCCTCCTTGTAGGAATGGTGGTAGAGAAGTGGAATTGGACCTTTCTTTGGGAACAAACCTCACTGCTTTCCCTCCTCTTAAAGATTGGCAGCTTTTGCTTAACCCTCCCCCGAGTGCTGCTGCTGCTGCTTCCCAGCCACCCAGTCCTGGATTGCTGCTGCTTCCTAACACAGTCCTTAGGTGGAATCCAGGTTTGCCAGGCTGGCAGAGGAGCTCTGCTGCACCCTGTGTCCTGTCCCCCTCTGAGCAGCCTCCCTTTGCCCCTGAGGGCAGCACACTGATGGTGACTTCTCTTGCATTGCTTCCCAGGTATCTGGGCCCCCTGGACCCCAGGGCCCTCCAGGACCTCCAGTAAGTTTGAGTCATTCACCTGAGGAGCAAGGGAATGGGAATGGGATTAGAGCAGGCAGTGGCTGGGGAGGATTCTGTGTGGAGACAGCCAGAAGCACTTCATGGAAATGGGAACATGCTTGGTATCACTTCCAAACCCACCCCAGGGCAGGTCAGGGCTGGGAGGGCAAAGAAAGAAGGTTTTGTTAGTTGGAGATGAAAGGGAGGACAGCAGTGAGATGGGATGGAGGGGATTAAAGGGATCAACTGCAGAAATTGTCTTAACACCAGACCTGGCCCCCTGCCAGGGTGTGCTTGGCAAGAGGCTCTGGGTAGAGATGAGAGCAGTACATGAAGTGCCCTTACACAAATAAAGAGGCTTTTGGGGTGGGGATTCCTGCCCCACAGAGCAAAACCTTTGCACTGCATGCTTCACTGGGATTCCTGGAGTTTAAAAACATCTTGAAACATTACTTACATCTTGTTTCTCCTCCCAAATACAGGGTCTTCAGGGTGTCCCAGGACCCAAGGTAAGGGTACAAAGTATTACATACTGTTGTTGTCCCAGGCGCTAGAATTCCCTTCAGTAACATCTTTGTAGTTCAGGTGGTAGTTTTTCTTCCATCTTGGTAGGAGGAGAAATCCTTCTGGATATTTTCTTGAAGGGAATGGATTAGCAGCTCTCATTTTAGGACCCAGAAAAATGGTCATTCCCTCCAGTTTTCACCCAGAGAAGTGGGAATTCACTGGTCTGTGGAATTCTGACCATGAGAACACAGTTGTAATCTCAGTCTGGAGGGTGGAGGTCTGTCCACTCTCCAGACTGAGATTACAACTGTGGGATGAGTAGTCTGCCTCACAGTCCTAAGGAACTGAGCTCTGGCTAAAAATTAGTCTTAAAATCACCCTGTACATTCTGCTGTAAAGCACTTGAGAACTTCACTGTTCTTGGTGGATAGAATCTTTCTAATCTCCATCTAAATGCTCAGCCTGCACCATTGGCTTGCCCATTGTAAAACTGTTTCCTACACAAAAAACAGGGGAGTGGAAATGTTCAAGGAGAGCTGCATATTTCTGGGCAAAGCTTGGAAAATGTGCAAAGTGTCTTAATTTTAATTAGTCTTAGTATTTGGCCACCAACATTGTTTGGGCACTAAAAGGGATGGGTATGTTTTTAAAAGCCTTATGAACAGCAATGAGGAGGAAAAAAGTTTTGGATTACTTTGAATTTAACAGAAATGAGTATTTTTTACTATTGCTTTATAGTTTATAATAGAGAATTTTAGATAAACAGCTGGGAAAAGAATGCTGAAATTGTTTTTTCTGAAATGTTGAAACTGATGCCTTAACATTTATAAAAATCTCTCCAAAATTTTTTTCTGTATGATTTTTCTTTAAGACTTGTAGGCGCCTGTCATTCACTTCCAGTGGATCCACATCTTAAAATGTAAACCCACTGTATCAGATAACTTCTGATTATTTATATTTATATATCAATATATATATATGGCAACAGCAGCAGGGAGAGCAGCACTGGAGTGAGCTCAGCTCTCCTCTGAACATCTTTATCTCAGGGCCTGAGTCTCCTCTTATTGCCCCTGAGTTAAAACAGGTGCTCACACAGGGGTGATTTGAATGACAGTGCTTTTGTTCAGATTAGGCTGAGAACTGGGCTAAAGCATTGCTCTGCTGCCTCCTGTATTCCCAGTGCTCTCTGAGGGGAGGAATGTTTGTTATATAAGTGCTGTTCTGGTGGTTTATTTTCTGCTCCATCCTTCCTTTAGGGGGAAGCAGGGATTGATGGAGTGAAAGGAGAGAAGGGTGCCCAGGGTGAAAAAGGAGACAGAGGGCCACTGGGATTACCCGTAAGTATCCAGGAAGCAAGCAGCACTTTGGGAGCCAAACCTAATGGTAGCTGTAAAAGGATCCCTCAATAGGAGAGGCACGTGGGGATTTGCTCTGTAAAGTCAGAGAAAGAGATGGTCTATAAATAACTGTGCCTTTGCTTTTTAAACCCAAAGCCTCAATTTCTGTGCTGAGCCTTCAGCTCCTAGATCTGTTGGATAGATGAGTGATCACTTTATTTCCTCCTGCTTCTGGCAGGACTGGGAGAAACAAGCAGTAGCTTTCCTGGAGGTTCTCTGCACTTCATGGCAAAATGAGAAACAAAAGTCAGAGATGTGGGAAGAGAAAAACCTTCCCCAGCCCTTTGTCCCTGGGCTAATCTTTGTCCAAAGCATGGTGGTTCTTAGTGCAACCAGCTTCTTTGACAGCTGGAACATTCCTGTCCCTTCTGCCATGGGATCAGTGCTCCCCCTGGCCCAGCTTGTCCTGCTGTGTGTGAGCTCAGCTCCATTAGCTTGGTGTTAGAGCACTGCTTGGCTTAGCAAGAGACTTTGGGGCACAGTGTATTGTAGAGAAGTTGCAGGAGCTGTAGATACAAACCTGATGGTGAGTTGGTAACTTAGTCCCACCCGGTTGTTCCACCAGCCCCCAGGTTCTCTCATCATAAAAAGCACTGTAGACCTTCCCCCTTCCCCAAATGTACAAACCCTGCAGAGTGCACCTCATGTGCTGTGTGGCTTGTCCTGTGTTCAACCACCCAGATCCCTCGTCCCTGACTTTGGCTGAAATGTGTGTCTTTGTTTGTAAAACGTTTTCCTCCTTTAGTTGTGCTGAGCAGTGGTTCCCTTCTAGAGCTCTGACTCCAGGCTCCCAGGTGAGCCCAGCCTGAGCACATTCCCTGGGGCTCCAGGCAGAGCAGTGGGGAGGAAGGGCTGCTTTTGGAAGGCTCACAGGCCAGGGATTGTGCCTCAGTGAAGCAGTGAGAAGTCAGAACCCAGTCCCCTGAGACATGCAAATAAAACTTTCTTTGTAAATGGTTATTTTCTCTCCTTTGGGGTATCCAGACAGGGGAAGGAGGTCCTTGTGACAGCCCAAGCAAAATCAGCCCAGCAATTACCCCAACATCTCATCCTTGTGGCAGGGAGTGTGCTAGCTGCTTTTCCTACAGCAGTGAGCCCCAGGGGGGTCCTTGGCTTTTCCCATCACTCTTCCAGGGCTGTGGAGGTGGGAATACTGATCCAGAAGGGTCCTCTGAGGAAAGTTTTGTTGGGATCAGCAATATTGGCTGGCCAACCAGGCAGCACAGCTCCTAAGATCAGATACTGTGGGACTTGTATCCTTCTTCAGAGCCACTGAACTCTCTCCATAAGCTTTTCCATGCCTGATCCAGTGTATCTTCAGCCTGTCAAACTAAATGCAGTGCCAAGCAGGTTCTGAAATATTTCAGGCTGTAAAATGCTGAAACTGGATCTGCTGCCTTTTTCTCTGACCTGGGGCTTGACATCACACTGGAATTCCAGTCCTGATTATCTGTAGTAGCCTTGGCTGACAGGGTGAGGAGCTGGTAATGCTCAAGTGGAGGAAAGCTCAGGATTTGGTACTTGCATCCTCCCACAGTTTCCCTCCCAACCACTGTCTGAGACAAGGCTTGCCCTGGGCAGAGCCCCTGTTAGGCCTTGTGGATGAGGAGATTCAGGGCAGGAGCTGAGCAGACAGCAAGGGGCCACTTGATCTCAGCCTGGTGTAAATCTGCACTGGTGACACAGGGAATTGAGCCACCTGTTTCATAAGCCCCCAAACAACTGCATGTGGAGTGGAGCAAGCCTGCAGCTGACCTAGTGGGCACCACAAGCCCTGGGTTTCTTGGTAGCCACTTGAACAGCTGATTCTGCACTGCCTGTAAATGCCTTGGTGAGCAGGGGCCTCTGAGCCTTGTGTCTCACCTGTGTTGCCCAGCCTGCCACAAAGGCAATGCAGATTTCCAGCTCCACTGTCACATTTTCTTTTTACCACCTGTCACAGAACAGCTGCTTCCCCGGGAGTTTTCCTGGTGGCATTGAGTGAGGGAAATGTACACTTTTAAGAGGATCTGAAAGTTGCAGGTCAACATTATATGTATTCAGTGTTTCTATGTTTTTGTTGGTTTGCTTGTAAGTGCCATCACTTGTCCTTAATTTTTGTTAAGTGCAAGCATATGTTTGTCTCAAGTCACTGCTTTACTCACGTCTCCCCTCCCCTCTCCTCTGCCTTGTTTTTGTGACCCCTCCCTGCCTGTTCAGGGTGCTTCAGGCTTAGACGGCAGGCCTGGACCAGCGGTGAGTTCCACTTCTCTGTTACCCCATGTTTGTCCTCCTCAGTATCGTGACTCGTGTTGTGTCTTCCACCCAAGGCTTTTTTATACCAGGAATAATCTTATTTTTACCAAAGCAGGCTTGGGAGGGGGTTGAACTTTAAAATGAGGAGTGGTATCACACACTTGTTGTCTTTGATGCTACCAGTCTGGATGCTGGGGTCACAGCCTACTTGTTCCACTCTATCTCAGGAACAAGAGGAATGAAACCTCTGCATGATTCCATGGTGCTGTGTTCTCCTGTCCTCTTTATCCTGGCGGGTCTCCAACCTGTCATTCTCCATGAGATGGGAGAGGGACTCATCATCAGCAACTGTAGTCACAGCACAAGGGGGAATGGCTTCAAAATGAAAGGTTCAGTAGGTTTAGGTTGGATATGAGGAAAAAGTTCTTTATTGTGAGGCACTTGCACAGGTTGCCCAGAGAAGCTGTGGCTGCCCCTCCCCTGGAAGTGCTCAAGGCCAGGTTGGACAAGGCTTGGAGCAGCCTGGTCCAGTGGAAGCTGTCCCTGTTCATGGGAGGGGGTTGGAATGAGATGGTCTTCGAGGCCCCTTCCAACCTAAACCATTCTATGATTCTAAGTAATGCCAACCTGGTTCTGCAAACCACTCAGCTATTCTTGGGTAACAGCTGTTAAATAACAGCCAAATATTTTTAATCCCTCTTGGGAAATCACAGATCACCCATGTGCAATCCATTTGGCTATTTAAAAACAAAAAGCAGTTTCTCCTCCTCAGTGTAGCTGGGAATAATTTCAGCTGCTCTGACTGCTGAAGAGAATCTGAGTGGCAGCTTAGAGAGTCACTTGTTTGGAGAACTGTACATACAATTTTATAGATGTGCAGGGGAGATTTCAGTGTATTCCTTAGCAGTAAATGATGCATAAGTGAAGGCAATTAAGATTTCCATGGTTGCATGGATCTAAGGAGAGCCTGGTGCTTCTGTCTGCCACACTGAAGTTGTGTGCTGCATGAGCTACTCCTCAGCTTGTGTTCTGTGGATCTGGACTTCTCTGAAAAGCTCTCCTGATCCACATGAGCTGTCCTCTCTCATCAGAGGTGTTACTTAAGTAACTAAGCATTGCACACTGACATTAAAATGTACAAGACCCTTTGCTTCAAGGCTTTTAGAAAAAGACTCTCCTTTTTGGGAAGCTTGCTCCTTGGTTCTTCCTAGGAGTCAGGCAATGTGCCTCAAAAGAATCCCTTTATTGAGGCTCCTGGAGGGAACTGTAGACCCACACCTGTGTGGTTCAAGGAGTGTGAGCTGGAGGTGCTGGAATCCTGTTCTTAGCCAGAGGGGTATTACTGAACCACCATGCTGCCAACATTAAAGATTGCTTTGACTGATTTCCCAGATGGGCTCTATGTCAAAGGCTTAGGAAAAACACTGGGTTTTCCTGTCAGCATGGCTGGGAGCCTGGTGGAGTGACAGGAATGGCTAAGGAGGAGCAGAGGGACAGGAGGATGCCCCTCCCAGCTCACACCTGTGCCTGTACACACCTGCATTCAGCTCTGCAGCTTGGGCTCTGTCAGCTTGCATGAACCAGTGACCCAACTCTTCCCATCTCCTCAACTACACTGACTCCAGGAGGGGGTAGAGAAAACAGGGAAATAAGCAAAAAGAAAAGCAAATTGTTTATCATGTGTGTAATTCTGCTACAGCTTTCAGCCTTGTCTAGTATAGCCTAGAAAGAAAGAGAATTCTTGTTTGTGGAGCTGGTAGAAATGCCTGCTGAAATAATTGCCAGGAGAGAGCTTCGGAAGTACAAATGAGGCTCTGAACAGAGGTGCTGGTGTGATCTAACACAGCAGTTCCCATGTTCCTCCAATTGCCTTGCCAACTACAAATCCATCTCCACCAACACTGAAAGCTGTAGTGCTGCTAGGTGCCTTCCTCCACCAGCCTGTGCTTTTCCTAAGGGAGCAGCAGTGTCTCCTGGCTTTAAGGAGGCCTGAAATAAAAGTGTCCTGATGTGTTTTCCTTCCTACAACTGCAGGGTATTCCAGGACCAACTGGGGCTTCGGGACCAGCAGGACCAAAAGGAGAGAGGGTGAGTTTTCTTCAGAACTGACAGATGCTCTGTAACTTCTCTGAAGATACAACAGCTATGAAGGATAGAGGAGCTCCAGGCTTTTCCAGAGCTAGAATTGCCTTTTCCTTGCTCATAGAAGAGCCTCTGCTGGGCATCTTTGGTGCTTGAGTATCTCATCCTTGGGGGTTTTCAGGTGCTTTGAAATGCATCCTTTGCTTTTTCTTCTATGGTGCTCTGCTGCCTGTTCGTACTAAATAGGAATGTGAACAGTTTCTACTCTTTTGTATCCATTTCAGGGCAGTAAAGGAGATCCTGGAGTTGCAGGACCAATGGGGCCAGCAGGGCTTCCTGTAAGTATGGAAATCCTAGGGATTTACCTTCAGAGCCTGTGTCCTTGCTGTGCTTGACAGCTGAAGATGTTCTGTAATAGTGTTTGCAGCCACAGCTGGGTTAGCTGTAACTCAAGTTACAGGATTGTGTTCACTCTGGGAGTGACAGAAGAAGCTGAGTAGCTTCAGAGCAGACTCAGAGTGATGTGGAGGAGGCTGAAAGGAAATTGTTAATTCACCTTGGTCCTTGAACTGCCTAAAGAAGCTGTGTGGGACTGCCAGGATGTGTCTCAGTCCAAAGTGCTGCTTTTGAGCAGCTCCCTTACCTTTCACAGCCTGGGTGCCTCCCACCTGTCTGAGAGAGCCCTGCGTGGTCATTGCAAAAGGGACAAAAGCTGCCTTCAGTGAGGTTAATTCCACTGTCTGGAATTGCTTTTGGCAAAATGGGGCCAGTGTTGGTGCTGTGGTCTCATGCAGTCATGGAGTGCTGTCACAGACATTTTTTTATGAAAAATCCTCTCTTAGGATTTTCCTGCTGGAGCTGAGACGTTCAGCAACAAGATGTAAACAATAGGTTTGCTGCTGCTGTGGAATGCAGCAGGTCTGTCTGGATTGGCCCAGCTTGCATGTTTATAATTAATTGCCAATCCAGAACTGAGATCTCTTGGACACAGTCTGAGAGAGCTGGTTTGTTATTGTTCTTTACTTTTCTTGGCTTAGCTGAGCAGCTTCTGGAAACTCTCCTTTCTTTTTCTTTTTAGTATAGTATAGTATATGTATATATCATAAAATAATAAATCAACCATTCTGTAATGGAGTCAAGGATCTCGTCTCTTCCTTCACCCAAACACCTTTGTGACCACCATCACAGAGTGCCTTTGTTGTTTAACACAAAATAGGAAGTTTGTGGCATGCCCATAACTAATTTGTTTCTTATCTGAGGAGTCCATAGGGTAGATAGTAGTGGTGGTGTTGCCACCCGGATGGTCTGATGGAGGTGAAGAGGAGGTTGCCTGTTGGAAAAATTGTGTTTATTTTTGACATAGCCATTGCTACAAATGGGAAAAAAAATCCAAAATCCTGAGCACACAAACCTCTCTTTGGTGGGACCATGGTGAAACCTGCTTGTTTTGAAATGTTTCTTTCTGTGTTGATGCATTTCAGGGTTTACAAGGTCTACCTGGTGACAAGGGAGTCCGGGTAAGTTACCAGCAAACTTTGTGTTTCATTGCTAACACCTGAACTCAGTGACAGCCCAGTTAACTCCTGTGGCACCAGCATGGGTTTGTGTGCCACACCTTCACCCCAGTCACTTTGCACACCTGTGCTTCAGGTGTGAGACCTGTAGCTCATTCCATCAGCTGGATGGTTGTGCTACACCTCGCTGAAGGCTCTAGGAGGGATTTTCTGATGTGCTCATTGTGGTCACACCTCTGTTCTGACTGAAGCACAGGATTTGAGTCAGGCCAGCATGGTGTGCCTTAGGAAATCCTGCTTGTCTAGTTCCTGATGTGTGTCAGGATTCCTGGGAGAATCAGCTGAGGTGCAGCCAGCAAATCTTATTTCAGTACTTCTAAATTGTCCCTGAAGCATGGAAAAGAAGGTTGTCTTCTAGCAAACAGACCTGCAGAGAATTTGAAATATGGAAATTTTGAAAAGATAAATGAAATTTGCCTATCTTGAAGAATCAGGCCTGAAGTCTCCTCAGGCATTGTCCTGATGTGATGCTGAAGAGCTGGGTCAAACCCAGTAACAGGAATGGCAGCTTTCCCATTATACCAGCAGTGTTATGGAAAGATAAACATTGTTAAGAAGTGTCTGTTGAGAAGCTCCTTCTTTTTCATCAGGTTTTCTTGCCTGTTAAGTCCTTGAATCTGGATCTTTTTGATAAAAACATGTAGGAGCTGTGGTTGGACATAATTTACATTTAGAAATATAAATTACTTTTGGATTTGAGTCTATAATATTACAATTGTATAAACGTCAAGGAATTCAATACAGTACAAGTGTATGTAGCCACACCTTTTATTCATAAGACTCTGGCATCACCTAAATTTATCTGGAGGTGTAATTTTTTATAGTGCATGTGCCCATGTGATGATTCATTATATGGATTTGCTTTTGATGTGTAGTGAGTGTTCTCTGTCCTCTATCTGCAATGGGTTTCTGACCTTGCTCTGCACAGAAAGTACAGTTCTGGACAGCACTAGCCAAGTGGCATCTTAAACTAGGGGAGACAGGTTCAAGTTTCATGGAAACACCAAAGTTCTCCCCTTTTTTAATCATTGCATTTCTGGCTTTGCTTCTTAACTCTCACTTCACTTTTGTTTTGCTTGTGTGGCTTCTTTAAAAAACTGTCATTTTTAATTCCTAGACATTTTCAGTTGGTTTTTGAACTGAGTGCCTTAGTTAAAAGAAGGCTCTTTCGTTAATGGGATTTCTCTGAGCTCTGGCATAAAAGCAAGTGAGAACTGGGAGAAATTGCAGCTCCTTGCAGTGGATGAGCTGGAAAGCACAAGTGGGGAGTTCTGCTGGCATGAATGCACTCTGCCTCACTGTAGCCCATGGTTTGCAATGGAAAACTGAGAGAGACTCAGGAGTGTAAATGGGCAAGTGCAATATCTTAGGGGACCCTAGAGAATACCCCTTTTGTACAGGGATTTCCCCTTACTCTGAAGTCCCAGTTTGCCAAAATCCTCTCTTTTTCTCAATGCTTTTTAAATGCCAGAAATGCTCCTGCTGCTCTCTGCTTGGAGCAGGAGATCAGCACGGCTGAGCTTGGGGTTGTGGCACTAATGGCAGTGGGAACAGGCAGCATTTTGTAAAAGCCAGCTGAAAAAGTGTGAGCCCTGAACTTGTCCTGCTGTTATTTTAATGCTGGGGGATTTGTGTGTTTGTGCATCTTCCTTGCTCCTACAGGTCCACCTTTGTCCCCTTTATCCCTTCCTCCTCTTCCACCTTTCTTCCTGGTTCCTTCCTCCAGAGCAACCCATGCTGCATTTTTCCTGGATTATCCTCTCCATTCCAGTGCTTCCTGGGTGATTTCTCCTCATTGCCTCCCCTCTCCCATCCATTTCTCTTGCCAGCTTTGGGTTTAACACTTTTTTTTAAAGAAGCAGCAGCAGCCTGTGCTGTCTGATTTTATCCCTTAATTCCTTTAACACTCCCCATGAAGACCCTAAGCTCAGTTCCCCGTGCAGCAGCCCCTTCCCCCTGTTGGATGCTCAGCAGCTTTGAGAATTTCCTGTTACACAGAAGGATTTGGTGTGGATGTAACTGGCAAATACCACACTATGCCCTGCCTTGTGCTGCCAGTTAAGGATCAGGGACCAGTTGCTGCCCTGTGGCTGTGCTGCCTAGGACTGCTCCCTGGTCTAACAGGTTTGTTGGGAGCGCCCTACTCAGAGCATCCCAAAGGACAGCCAGACTGTGCAGACTCAGAGCTGAGTACTTCCTTCATGCCCTGGCTGACAGTTCCCTGAGTGAGACTTTCTGTAAGAATGGCAATTCAGAGGGGTAAAAAAGCATCCCAGTGCTATCCCAGAGCCCCAGTGCAAGAGGGACCTTCCCAGCCAGCTGGATTGGAGATAAGGTGGCACAGTGCTGGCCAGAGGGGTGGTTTCCATCCTGTTTTCCCATCCAAGGTGCCCTCTCTGATGTGTGGGAAGCCCTGGGAAGTGGTGTGAGGATCCCTTTGGTGCTGAGCCCTGTCCATGTGGGGCTGCAGCCACAGCCACAGTGTTCATGCAGCTCAGCCACAGCTCAGCAGCTCCAAACATTGATCTTCACATCTCAGAGGGAGATTGATTTTAAAATGTTTCCTTAATGTTTATCCTTTTTTAAACTATCGCTGACATTTGTTTGAAATGGATGATCCTAAAGCTTTTGTGTATTCTTTTTTTCTTGGACTAAACTATTATTTACAGGGGGAGAGGGGCAAGAAAGGCTCTAGAGGGTCTAAAGGGGATAAGGGAGACCAAGGAGCACCTGGATTAGATGCACCCTGTCCGTTGGTATGTCCTGTTTCATCAAATGTATTGTTTTAAGATGTGTTGATGGGGAAGACAGAAGGAAATCATAACATAAATAATGGTCTTGCAAAAGTGCAACATTTGGATAAGCCCAGCTGGGTTCCCACCACAGCCTGTGGGACCAACTGATCCTCTGGGAGATCAGGCTGCTGAGTGACCATGGTTATGTTCCTTCCTCTTCCAGACAAGGTTTGGGTACGTGGGGTGTGCCATGTGCTGGGAACTCAGGGCTCTCTCCACTGTGGATAGAGCCCTGTCTCCTTTGCTGCTGGTTCCAGCTCTTCTCTGGAGATGCTCCATGGGATCAAAGCTACCTGACAGCAAAACTGCAATGCTGGTTCCTTGCCCTGGAATAGCAGCCAGCTGATGTGGTGGCCTGAGAGCACACAGGGCACTTGAGCTGCACTACCCAGAGGGAAAACAAGTCTCAGTTATCCTAAATGGGATGTGTTTCTGTCAAAACAGATTGGCTATAAGTCTAGACAAGTAAATAAATACGGGAATGTGTGTACATTTTTATTTAAATTCATATGCTGCAGCAAACACTGCCAGAAATCTGCTAGCAGTGCCACAAATTCCAGGAGTACTTGGGGATCATTCATTTAGAAATCCAGCTGCTGGGTTTCTCAGTGAGGATTGGAGGAATGGCTGATTTTGGAATGGAGGAAACACCATGCCCATCCTCTCAGAGAAGCATCTCGTGGCTCGTAGATGACAGAAACTGCTGCTGCTGTGCAGACAGGGCTGTGTGCTGGGTGTGCAGCTGAGTGCTCTGTCTGTGCCAGTCCCAGCAGGCACTCAGCCTCTCCTCCTGGGACCTGGAGCTGCCTGGCACTGACTGAAATAACGATAGTGGTTGATTTCATGAACAGGGTCTCCGAGGTTTTAAAGGCGAGAAGGGTGAGCCGGGGTTACCTGGGCTGGACGGCCTGGATGCCCCATGCCCATTGGTATGGTGTACCTTCCCTTTCCTGCATGCTCGTTTGCTTTTTGTCTCTTGGTGCTATTTTCTGATCCCCCCAAACAGCTGCATGCCCTAAAAACACCTGGCAGTTCCTTCCTTACCTGTCTCCAGACTCCCTTCCTCTCATTGCTGCTGTCAGAACCAGGCCCTTCCCTTAATTCTGATTCCCAACAGCTGTCAGCAGCACTTTGTGGCATGACAAAAAATAGAGTTGGAATGTGGTTTTATTTACAACAGCTTCACTTCTTCCTTTGCCTTCCCTTTGACAATTTCCAGTAAACCAGTGTATGCAGACCCGGCTCTACACTGGCTTGGCTTCCTCACAAGGAGCTGCAGTGCTTGTGTCCTTCATTAACTCTGGTTTTAATTACTTGTGTGTGTTGAGCACAGCCTGACGTGGTTCTGTATGACCTCAGTCACCCCATACATGAAGATGACTGAAAAGAATAGTTATCCCATTAGTAAGCCCATGTGAAACATATTAATGGGGACACTTAACCTCCCTGATGGATCATTCCTATTTATGACTCTCCCCAAAGTCCAAATTGTACCCATAGCATCCAAAAAACTTGAATTTAGGATTGCCTGCTCCCCAATACCGATTTATTCAAGTGATAAAATGATTATTTTATTAGTGCCTGATCTAGCCCAACTGTCATAGGACAAAAGTACTCCGAAACACTTAACCCCAACTGATTTCTTAGTATCCCAGTAAAGGTCACCAATTTATTCATTTTCTCTGAGTTTTTTGGAGCTGCAGCATTCAGGTGACACTTTGCTCCCTGGGAGAGTCTCAACATCTCCATAATACAAAGAAACTTCTACTCCCCTGCCCATCCAGCATTGTTTGGCATGACAAGGTTTGCTTGAGGATGGTCTTTCCAAGCTTTATGCTCACTTAAGGATGTTTGATGCCATCTGCAAGGGATGGGATTTGTTAGTTCAACTAGCTGGGAAAATGCATCCCAAAGCAAAAAGCCACATTTAGTTTAAAAGATTTTCCTAGTTTCTTGAGGGGAAAAAAAAAAGGCACCATGAAATTGCCACAAAAAGCCTTTGTTATTTGAGCTTTGTGAAGAGCTGACATAATTTTCCTTCCAGTGTTCCCTCCTTTGGGTGCTGCCATTGCCTCTTTGGAACACTCATAAAGTCTCAGTTGCTGCTCTGTAAATTCTGGGTAGCAGAAGCTTGTGCCAGTCCCCCAGGTGAAACCATCCCTGCCCAGAACAGTGCTCAAAGGAGGAAGACCACAGAGCCATGTATTTTGTGTCCCAATGAACACAGCCAGGTTTCTATGGAGTAACTTCTGCCTGAGTAAAACACCTCATCTCACAGGTGCAAGGGTTCCACCAGTGCCCTGGCAGGTGACATTTCTGGTTTTGTCACTGCTCCTAATGAGGATTCACCCCACATGGCCATATTAGAACTCACACTTCTTTTCATACCTATTTTCATTAAGGGAAACTTGCCAGAAAATCTGATGAAATATGGATGCTGTTATTTTTTATACAGAGTGTTGTGGCATGCAAGCTAGCTTGGGAACGTGAATAAGCATGGTTTTTGATCCAACTAGGTTAAAAGCTTGGCATCCAGCTGACACATCCATGTGTGTAGCTCATGGAGGCTGTGAACTAACTCTTGGCACATGTGAGATTTGTGGAAGGAGATCCTTGGTACTAACAAGCACCTCATGTTTCCGTTCTCGGCACATTGGCCCGCAACAAACACTTCCTTGTGACCCTGGTGTTCCTTTGATCCCTGAGCTGTGACTCCCTGGCCTCCCATTCCTTCATACACCTAACTTCCCATCTCCTCCTGCCATGCACTGTACCAGCCATTCCTGTCACCACCAGTGTACCAATGGGAACACCACAGTTTACCCAGTAAATAAGTTGGAATTCTGTATTTCCACATAGTTGGGGCAAGGGGAGGAAACAGCACAAGGAGACCAAAGTCCAAAAAATGCATTTGAAAAGCAATATTGTTATAACATCATGGCAATGTTCAGAACATCAGCCCCCTGGAAGTGCATCTTCAGTAAATAGTTGATTTCTCAATATATTACTGTGCATTTGCTTTTCTGTTTGTATTTTTTTGGGGGTTTCCTGGGGAAAAGTGATAGACCATGACTCTGCCACGTGCACACAGCACAAGGATTTGACTTCTCATGTCAGACATGTATTTCCTTATACCTGACTTTATCTGCTGCTGCAGAGCACCTTAGCACTGGTGTCATATCCAGCCTATCAAAGAGGGCTGCACAGGGTTGAAATGATGGCAGTAATCTACAAAAGCATTTCCCAACCATGGAGCCCAAGACATCACTGTTGCAGAAGTGCCAGGGGATTTTCACAGAAATCCCACTGATGTTTTTGAAGTCAAAGTCCCTTTTCAGGGAGCAGCTGAGACATCCTGAACCAGCAGAGGGGCTGCCCCAATTTACCTGGAGCAGGATCTGCCCAGAGGCAAGAGGGGAAAACTGGGCAGTGTCTCACATGACAAAGCAAACTCTTTAACAGGACAGAAATGGAGACTTTTTTCCAGACCCTCCTCAGGGTCTGAGGTTAGTGCTGACTCTGGGATTGGCTTTTCAGCTCTGTGTTACAGATCCAAGCCTGAGGACACAGGGCAGCCACCTCTCACTTTCCTGTTTATCTGGCTGAGTTGGACCTCCTGTGTTCCCTCTCTTCTTCCTTCAAGGAAGCCTGGATAGACTCCTTTCTCAGGGGAGGGTGGTTCTCGGGTACATAAGTCCCTTGCACAGCCTGCAGGCATTTCCCCTCTTCACCCCAGCCCCTGCTTCAGGCTGCACTGGTTGTGCTAGCCTGAAGTCTGGGTCATCTGAAGGATGAGGAATATCTCTCAGACTATTCCTCCAGCCCAGGTTCAAACTGTTTGTTGCAGTAACAGTTAACCCATGCTGTCCTTTCTCCATCTCTGTGCTGCTTTCTGTATCCTAAACTGCTATTTCATCCATCTTTTTCACAGGGAGAAGATGGCCTTCCAGTTCAAGGCTGCTGGAATAAGGTAATTTGGAAATGTTGCTGTGCTGAGTTGGCAGTGCCATGGGTCCTGCTAATGTTTTCCACGAATCTGCCTAAGGGCAGAGGAGGTGTGGATGCATGGATGGGATTTCCAGGACTGTGTCCCAGAAAAGAGGCAACCAAAACTCCTCTTTAGTCAAATATCACAGTTCAGCTCTGTGGGCTACAAAGGAGAGAACTGTATCTGTGGCCTTTGAGCTGCCTGCCCCAAAGTGCTGTAATCCTTGCACAAAGATGAGATTTCCTCCTGGGTTCTCTCAGACACCCCCTGCACTCCCCAGGGTCTGGCCCACCTTCAGGAAAGGTGGACAGGGTCCCTGCTGAGATCCATCACAGCTCCTTTTCCTCCTGGAGAGCCCAGAGCCAGCTTCCCTAACAGTGTCCTTGCCCCTGTGAGCTGTCACTAACACTTGTTTATGTTTTCTTTTGCAGTGATGGTTCTAACCCTGGACTGACCTATGTGTGTTACTGTACATAGAATATTTATTTTTATACGGTGTTCTTCTCTGAAATGCCAAAAGTTATGCATTTTTACAAATTATCAAAAAGTGGCATATTTTTTTGTACAGAAAATACTGGATATCCCTTTTTTCCCATTTGTCAGTTCTCTGTATGATTCTATGTCAGCATTACGCTTCTTTTGTCATGGAGTACAGCTGTAATATTTACATGATATTTGTGCACACATGATGAATATAGGAACTTAATAAATTATTGCATTTAAAGTGCCCAAAGGAACTGCCCTGTATAGATTTAAAGGTCGTTTTCATTTTTCAAGCTGGATCATTCAAGAATATTTCAAAATAATATGTATTTTTTATTAAAGTGAAATATTAACACTTCTGTTGTGATGAATTAAAGTGTTGCTGAAAAACCTCCTGGTAGTCCCTGTGCACTGGGAATGTAGAGAAACCATGATTTACAATTATCCTCCCGTGACCTGGAATAACTCTGATGACAAGGAGCCTTGGTTGGCAAGAAATTCTCATCCCTTTCTAAATTGTAGGCTTTGGAACAGCTTAATTAAAGCCTTATTTAAAATTAAGCATAACACAGCATACCTTGATATCCTAACAAATGTTTGTAAAATCAATCCATGTGGCTTTTTAAAATGTTAACCAAAGGTTGCATGCAAATTTGCAGAGTGTGTAATTTTCATTTGTATATGCACATCTTAATTATCCTTCCTGAGCTACCTTTGTTGATGCCTCAAATCTAAACTATGCAGAGAGGAAAACACTGCCAGGCTAAAGTGAACATAACAGTGTGCTTTCCTTAGGATGAGGGGAATGGTAGGAACCTAAATCTATTCCCTAAAACACATCCACTTGTCTTGGCCCTTCACAGAGGGGAAAAAGGCAGTGCAGGAGTCTCAGGGGAAGTTCCCAGTGTTTAATGATCCCAAAGGAGGAGCACAAGTGGTGATTTATTAGTGAGACTGATCCACTCCAAGTCCTGCTCTTTGCATGATGCTGCCCCTCCAACAGGAATTCTGCTCCTCCTGGCTACAGCTGTGCCAGTGGAAGGGGTCGCCACCAAAATCCTCCCCATACTCACCAGTTCATCTGTTCACAAACTGTTATCAGGTAATTTTCCAGGTGATTCCAAGCAGCCTTTTAGCACCATCATAATAAAGTGACCGAGTAAGGGATGTAGTTCCCTTGTACCCAGTGAAGGGCCTGCTGGGGACTGCCCAAGGATCCCAGCCCAGCCTCTGGCTGCTGCAATCCATCTGTCACTCGGCCTTTCAGAAATTTATTGAATTTCATCTGAAAACCAGGGAGTTTTCCACTGCCCTGTGTCCTTTCCCTCCCTGCCCTGCAGGCTGTTCCGACTCCAGTGTCCTCGCAGTTAGGAAACCTCCTTGCAACTTTCGACCTAAACTAATTCATGCTATTTACAACCATTTGTTCTCGTGCCAACATTGTCCTTGGGATGAAACGTTTCCATGCATGATGTTTTCATGAGATGCTTGGTGTGCTGGAGCTGAAACAGCCCAGAAAGAAAATGAACCGCAGAACACTGAGAGATTCTCCCTGGTTTTCTCAGTAATAGATGTTGTTAATATAAGCCCCAGCTCCCTGTTAAAAGGCTGTGCAGCTGTGAAGCTAATTGGAACAACTAATGGTCCAATTGTGTTTTAATTGCACACCTGTTAAAGCAGTTACTAAAGACCCAGCCAGGTGTACTCCTTGTGCTTTGGGTTTGGAAGGTTGTAGCAGCAGTGAGCTCTGATATTGAAGGTAGGCTGTCTGAATGCTTCAGTCCCTTCTACAAATCCTGGCTATTCTTAATCCTTCAAAATGCAGAGAAGCTGCCAGTGCTTCCTGTTCCCTTTGGTCTGTGTAGCATGGTTTTGGTGTAGCTGGTTTTTGTGATTGCACTGCATGGGATTGCTGTTGGTTGTTTTTATCTGATCCAAGAGCAGAGCAAGTGCACATCTACCACCTTGTCCTGACACAGCTCCTGAAAGGTTAAGGACTCTCAGGGTGATGCTGTACCTGTTCTATTTCTTGGGCTGTTTTTTTGACTGCTCTATTTGTGAGAAAGCTCTTGCCTGAGGTGTAAGGGAGCTTGAAGTGCAATTGCCAGAACTCTTGATAGTACCTGACTTGGGTCAGCAAAGACTTATCTACTATGGGTTGGAAAAAGGGTGACAAATGTTCCCTGTGGCAGATTATAGCCTGGGATCTTAACTGAAGTACCAGATAACCATTCTGGATTGCTGCTCCACAGCCCCAATACTGATCCAATCTCATCAGCCCCTGGGGATAGATAGGAGGGCTCAAATCAGTGATGCTGCACTGACCTATTGCTCTTCACAAACCCAAGCTCCTTACATGTCAAAAGGAACCCAAGCAGGGCAGCTGGGTTTGTACCACCCTGAGTGTGGCAATTTAGTTTCAGGCTCTGTCCCTGCTAAAACCTGTAACCAGGCTGCTGTTGCTGTGGGTTCTTGTCAATTCTGCCTGTCTGTTTTCACGTGAAACCTTTTATCTGCCACTTCAAGGGTCAAACTCCTTGGCTGATAGCCAGAAAGTGAGTCTGAGGGTGCAGAAGCTTGGGAAATGGCAGCAGAGGGAAAGGAGAAGGAGGACCTTCCTGAAGATTTGCCGGAGATGTTTTGCAAGTTGCCTCCCAGGAGCTTGGGAAGAGTTCCTCAGCAGTGCACCAGGAATGTGTGCCCAGATGCTGGGCCTGCAGGAGCTCGGCGTGCCAGCACTTTCTGCTTTGCTTTCTGTTTTCTCCCAGAGGCCAGTGGCAGGGGTTGAGAATGGCACCATTTATATTCTTTTTCTTTGGTCATTTTCACTTCACTCTACTATTGTGGTCAGACTTTTCAGATGAAGAATTAGGCTCATTTTCCAGCAGCAGCTACATAAATGAGTGCAAGACATAGACAGTATTTCTGGGAGGGGATCCTTTGATCCAAGAAAGAAACCCTTCTTGAACATTTCTCTTTAGAAAAGCAGAGAAACCCCAGAACTGTGTTCAGTTCAGAGTGCTGCTCAGAGAGGATGTGATAACATTTTTTGCTACCATTTCTGGTTACCAGGTGACAAACTTCCACCTGTATCATTGATAATTCCATCTTTAACCTTTTCATCACAAACTTTCTTCTCCTGTTTAATTATAAGGAAATGACATTGCTTTGTTTGGGTTTTCTAAAACCATACTGGATTCTGAAGGCATGACATATGTTGTCAGAAGAGAAAAACGTGGAGTGTGGATAAAATCTGGTTTCACTGACTAATTCCTTTGCTTCCTGTACTTGTGCTTTGGTCTCCACTGCACCCTCTGGGTGTACTTTGTCTGGAGCCCTCCAGAAATGTTTTCTGCTGGCCCATTAAGGCCCTTTTGTGGGTGCATCTCCAAAGATGTACATCCAGATGGAAAAGAAGGATTACAAAGGTTCAATTCCACTGTTGCATGTTTTAATATGTTCACTAAAGGGAAATAACGATTTGGCAAAGCGCTGAGGGGTTCAGAGGACGTTTCCCAGCCTGAAGGGCAGAATATACAATCCTGGATACTTCTTCCAGCTGCCATGCAAACCTGGCATCCTTTACTCGGCCCCCACTGCTGAAGGTTAGCATGTAAGCTCAAGTATCTTTCCACCACAGCAATTTATTTTAAAGAACTCCAAATTTAAAATAAGTACCTATCTTTTGAACATGACAAAACATCTCTAATTCCCTGAGTGCATTGCGAATCCGGTTGCCCAAGAACGAAACCACATATTTAACTTTGAGGGAGCGATTCCCTGCTGGCCTAAAGGATGCCATTTGCATATTGAAATACTTGGGTGAGCCAGGGCCATTGTTATTAGAGCTAATGAATGATATTATCTCAATCATTAGACAGATCCAAGTGCTAAGCAGTTCACATTACAGCTGGGGAGAAAGTGCTGATTTCATGCTCAAAGGGGTGCCATTAACCCAGAGCAATCCTAGATTCAAACACTTTGTCAGCACAAGTGGAATCATTCTGATCTTCTGATAAGGACACCTGTACCTGACACCCATCTCCTCTCTCCAACGCACGGAAAGTCTACTGTTAAAATAAGTCCAGGTTTGCAAAGACTGGGGGAGAGTCCTACTTTGATGTTCATCTGAAGAATTGCAGGTTTTTTAATTGAGATTTCTAACAGATGTGTTCAGGAAATAGAGTAGTGGGGGAAGGAATTGTTTCAGTTGAGAACCAGGCTGGTGGAAACATTAATTTATTTTATTTGTATTGTTTTTTAATTTTTACTTTTTTGGGGTGGGCGGAGGGAGAACCTGACCAGAACTGCAGGCGGTAGGGTGTGCATTTTTCCTTATTTTTTAATGAAAATCATTATATATATAGTTTGATAATGTTACTTTTACTTTTTGTTAATGATTTTTGGGGGCAATTTGTTTGCTTTATTCTGTTTTCTTGTGTTTTCTTTTAGGTATATTTTTAATGGGCTTTTGGAATAAGTGTGTAGAAGTTCCTCACCCAAAATGTCCTAAGGACATTCCTGTCGTGTTTTTTCTCCCCAGTTCAGTAGTGAAAAGGTGCTTTCTATGGGCAAACGCGTTTTTAGTGGGGATAAACTTATCCCCAAAGGCCACACCTAGGGACCAGGTGCCAGTGACCTCTCCCAGACAAAACGCTCCCTCCACAACGCTTCATTGACATTTACAAAGATCGAAAGGGCTATGTTAGGGACCAGCCGCTTGGAAATGGTCTCTTCCCACCTTTGGTGGTCTGTCTGAAAGCAGTGAAGTCTGGCAAGAGTCGCTGTGTCCTCTTCAGCAAAGCCTTCTACAGCCTGGAATATCAGGCTTGGCTAGAAAGAGCTGAAAATTTTAATTAGAAGTTTATTTGAAGATGGCAAGTTCTTGGAGGGTACCTGCTCAAGTATTACTGTCTGTTGCTGTTGTTTTCCCTCCTCTGAATCCAGCAGCTCACTCGGCTTCAAGCTTAGCTTTAGGCTGTGCTTCACCCTGAGCCTATGTGCAAATGCTTTGCTGGATGAAGATTATCCCCTTCTTTTACACTTTGGATTTTTCTTCCCTTCTCCTCTTTTTGTCCCTATGTCTTCCAAATGTCTTTGATCCAGACAAAATAACTGCTTTCTTTTCTGAGTTTTTAGAAAATCTCTGTTGGTCACGTTTGGATCATTTTCCACTCTCTGTTGTTATCTACCCTTCCTGCTGTCCTCCCTCCCTCCTTGTAGGCCTGCTTTGGTAAACATTTTATCTGATGAGAACATCGTGACAAAACATGAATTAAGGCTGTAGATGTTTGTGATTTATTTTAGAGTTGACTGTAAAGCTTTTACTGTTTAAAAGGCAGCAAGGGCAGCGTAGTTTTGCAGCTTTCTTAGGATTTTGTTTGTTCTTTTTTAAATGGAGTTAGAATATTGCAGGGTTTTTTTTTTCAAGAAAAACCAGCTAGACTTTTGTTTTTCCTGCAAAACATGAGTTTGTTGAACTGCTGTTTCAAAGCTTAGGAAGTTAGATACTAATGGCAGGTACGAGAGGACTGATTGTGGAGTGCAACTTACACTATTGCTTTCCATGCTGTTTGTCAGTCTCTTGTCTCCAGTGGGGGTTTGCTGGGAGTGTGAAATTCCATTTTGTGATAATTCCATTGTTTTTTCACAGTAATGTTTCAAAATGTTGCTTCAGTAAATCGTCCCTTTTGCTCTCCTGCAAAGATTTGCTTTTACCCTGATGTTGCAGCCCACCAGCAGTGCCACAGACCGAGCAGTTTCCCCCTTTTTTTGAACCTTCCAAAGGAAGAATGTTAGCTCCATGAATTCCACAGCCTTTGCTGGGTGATGTCAGTGAAAAAGAGAGGGAGACACTTGGCAGCAAGACTGTGCAGGCCACCATAAGCAGACTCTTTCTCTGAGCCTGGTCCTTCAGCATTCATTGATGACCTGTGCCATTCCCACTCTCTTGGCTCTGCTATTCCTTGTTCTCACTCACCATTGCGTTTAAAGATGGGCAAAGTGAACAGAGTTTGTTGTTGTATTCACCCCCATCCAAAAAGGGGTGAGATTATCCCCTGGTGCAGGGAGGGATGGCCTGATCCCACCCTGTTCTCACGGCTTCAGTGATGCAGAATGAGCTCCAGAGGCTGAGCAGGGCAGCAGTGGGAGGGAGCTCCTGGTTTATGGGGACAGCCTGTGCATGTCATGGGCTCTCCATATTTCCATCACCAGTGGCTGCAGTGAGTGGCTGTGGGGTCTCTCTCGATGCTCTGCTATCCCCCATCCTAGTGATTTAGTTCCTCAAAAAGTCACATTGATCTCCTCTTGGTGTTCAGAGTCCTCAGAGCTACAGGAAACGCGGCCCTGATGGCCTGTCCTACACCTGGAATGCTTGTGTCATTGGCACTGCTCCTGTTAATCATCTTTGTGTCACTTGGACACCAAATCCTTTGGTACTGGGACACTTCTGTCCAAGATCTGCTCATCAGCCAACACCAGACAAACATGAATGACCTGCAGGAGAATGATTTCTGAAGCAACTCTGTGTCGTTACATATCTGGTTTCCTTGTATTTTACAAGAGATTTTTCCCCTTTGATGGCATAGGATGTAGAATATTTATTGTAGCTGTAGCAAAGTGATGAATTGTGAGTAGACTTGACAGGGCATTGTTTCTGTGTTTCTCTTACAGACACTGATTGATTGAGATGTTTAAATCTGAATACATTTTGTACACTTTTTTTTTTCCACACTGAGCTTTTCAGCCTGTATATTGAATATCCAATGTTATTTGGCATTGATTCATGTATGTGCTGTGTATACTTTTGTGTTACCAGTAATTTTTACTGTCATTGTGCTGTTTCTAAGACATTATTTCAACTCCTTTTGACATAGTTTAGCTACTTGGAATTTTTTTGGACTTCCACAAAATTCCAAGCTTAGTAATTGCTAGAATGAAGAGGACAAAGGGATGTTCTTTCCCACAAGCTTTTCAACCTCAGTAGGAGCTTCTTCAGCCAAAATGAGCATTTGACTTTGCTTTTTCACTTTTTTCTTGTTAATACAATTGTGCTGATTTGTTTGGTTTTTAATCCTGGGAATTCTGAATTCCATGTTGACCATTCCTAGCAATATTTTACAAAAGCAGAGACAGCTGTGCCGTAAGGAGTTCTACTGATCCATAACAGAATTGAAATATTGTAATTATTTGGTGTTTATTTATAAATATTTTTTCCACTATTAGGTTTTTAAACAAATCTTTTTCAGTGTGATATAAGATTAAAAAGACTAAAGGACTAAGCACTCAACATATACAAGGAAAGGGATTCAGGTAAATGATTTCCATCTGTATGAAAGAAAAATAGCTTCAGAATTTTTGTCAGAACAAAAGCTGAATTTCAGTTACACATTTCCCGAGTCCATTAACTAACCCAGTGATTTCAATGAAACCATCCTTGGCTGGAAACCAGAGATCACTTAACCTCCTGAATGCACTCCTCAGTAGTAAATAAAGCTGAGTTTTGTAAAAGTAGACTGTTGCTTAAATGTAGCACCTTCAGAGCATTTCTGTCTTCTTGTAAAAGATGAGAATGTTATCTTTAATCACCGAGTACCCATTTATCAGATAAAGAAGCCAGTGCTGATATAATCAGAGGTGCTGGTTTATATTGTGATAAAAAACACTATGCAGAACTATATTATTACTGTTTTAAATACCTTACCTTAGTATGTTAATTATCTACATTAGGTGAAGAAATATGTGAGATTTTAGGAGGAACTTTGTCTGGGAAATGGGTTTTTGGATAACTAAAATTGGGCTAAAAAAACAGGCAGGAGGTTATGAAAAATACCTCTGGCTGAGGGATGGTTGTGGTGTTAAACATGGCATTGTACTTAAAGTGTCATCCTGTTGTTTTCCAAGAGGAATCTGATGAATTCCCTGTGCCTTGTGTTGAAGCTTTACTCCTTTGTGTCACTGTTTTAGTGAGGTTTCTATTTTAATTTATAAATTAAATACATGCATAGATAGCTATTCCAGTACAGTCTGCATTTGTTCCCTATGATGTACATACTTTCTTCTCCTTTTATAAAAATGCCTGTTTACCTGCACATCGTTTGTGTCTTTTGTAAATGACACCACATGCAAATCACAGCCATAAATTCACTTACAGGTGAATTCACTTCCCCTTTGGGGGTGGGTTTTAGGTTCCTGTGCTGAGGCAACCACGCCATCTGCTGTTTGCCAGGCAGGCCCGGGAACTGTGGAACTGGTGGGAAGTGTCAATGGATTTAGAAGGACAGAAACCTCAAAAACACTGTTATCACTATAAAATTAGTGTGCTTCACTCCTGACCTCCTCTGGGTACAGACAGTGAGCTTGGAGTGAGGCAAAATCCTCAAGCATCTGGATGTTTAACAGTGACTGATGCATCAAGTTATATAGGCAAACATGCTTTGATGATCCAACTGGGAATGGAGTATGTGTTTGAAACTTTGGTTTTTATCTTTTCTTAAGGCTTCAAGGTCACTCTTGTTAATAAAGTGATGGCTCCTGGTAAATAAATGTTCTGGAGGCTTGCTCTGTCCTGCCCCAGACAAACCAAAGGTTGAGACCCAAAGCTTGGCTTGGACACAGCTGAGATTTTTTTTTTTCCTGTAGGGCTATGCAGTTAGCAGGAAAAAATAGCTAATGAGGTAAATTGTTTTGTTTTAAATCAAACTCAGGAACAATTAGGAAAGCAGACAAACAAGCAGGGCTGTGCTGTCCTTACCTGTGGAGCTGCTCTGAAAAGAACTTGGAGCTTAATAGTCTGAGCCAGGGAGAAAATGTGCTTGTCTGAGTCACCAGAGGAGAAAGGAAATGTGTCACTGCTCCAAAGGACACCAGAGGGTGTAACAGCACAGGGACAGACATCCTTATCAGCACAGGAATGATCAATCAGATCTAAGATCCCTCTGCAGCAGGTGAGGAGTGGGAAGTGTGATCTGTTCAGTGCAGATCTGGAGGGATATGGAGTTGAGTGACTTGGTGCTCACAGTCCACAAATAGAGTTCTGTAAATGCCAAACCCAAATCATCACACCAGGAGTCCCCAGATAAAGAATGTGTCACTTCTGCACCAAAAAGCTGGGCTACAGCAAATGCACATTGTTGCAAGTAGTTTTCTTAAAGAAATTCACAGGGATAGAGGCTTTTCTGCCTTTTAGCTTGGCAGTGCCTGGTTACCACTTTGATCTGTGGCCAAAAGCATCACTCACAAATGTGCGCTTTTATCCATCCAGGTCTCCTCAAACGCAGAAACTGAAATAGGTATTTTAGTAGTTAATGTAAAAATTGCAATCCTTGGGAAGCACAGAGCACCAAGCCAAGACCATCAGTCCTTTCTCAAGCCACCACTCAGTTTCCTCAGCTAGAAGTCCTGACCTGTTCTAATTCCTTGGAAAAGCCAGTCTATGCTCATGATTCCCACAGTTTTCCCTATCCCCTTCTGGCTACTCTTTCTGAGTTGTGGAGAGGGATCCTACAATGTATTCCTCAGCTGAAAACAATGTTATTTTCTGGGGTTTGCTACCTTATTTTTTTTTGATTCATGCTTAAAGATATGTTTGTAAATCTCCATTAGACCAAAAAACCCCAAAAAGTTATGTTGATTGTGATTAAACATTCAATTGGTATTTTTACTTATATGGTTAAGGAATAATTAAGACATGATCTTAGCTGCATTTAAGGATAAGTAAAAAGGATTCAAACCTCCTTTTAAAGGATGAAAAGACTTCTTTGATATTTTGCTAAGCTAATAAGCTACATTAAACTTTTAGAATCAGTTGGTGTTTGGGGAAGAAAGACTTTTCCCCTTGCTTACACACTTTAGCTAACCTGTGACTGCAGCTAATCAGCCCACATTAAACAGTGTGTCAGAATCTGACACACACAAAGACTTTAAATTCTGAAGTACGTGGGATGGTCTAATTTAAGAAAGTCCTAATAAAAGAGAGTTCTCCAGAAAGTTAGGATGTAGGTTTTCTGCCTTCTTTAGCCCATTGTACCCAATCTACTGGCATAACAAGCACATAAGCAATATGAAAGGTGGAGGAAGGGTTTAAAAATGGCTAAAAATGGGAAAATAATTCATTTTCACTACAGATAGATAGATTAGTGGCAGAACTTGGTTGTTACAGGTGTTCACTATGACTATTGTATAGATACGTACAAATTTTGATTGCATTGGTTTCTCCTAATGTCAGGGCAATGCTTACACTGATTTGATCAAGTTCCCTGGATTATATACACAGATAAAATGGAGCTTTTGGAGTACTTGGCATTCCTGTCCTGCCAGCCTCAGTGAGAGCAAAGCCCTTTCTCTGGGTTCTGCAGCTATGAAATATTCATTGCAATGTTTGAGCTGTAACAGCTTCTGGCCCAAAATGAGAGTGCCATAAACAGGCTGTTCCCCCATAGCTGGGGAGTCAGACAGGCAGCAGGCTAGAAATGATCAGAGAGATGTGTTGTTTATTTTGACAAAGTAACAGATTGTATTTGTGCTTGAAAGGCAACAGGCAGATGGTCTTTGCACAACTTAGAGAGGGCAGGCCCCGCTCCTGCTGAGTGGGGAAAGCTCTGCTTGACTCCAGCACGGCACAAATGAGGGTTAGGAACAGTTCTTCCTTAAATAACTCCATCTAAATGGCACAAATGAGGGTTAGGAACAGTTCTTCCCTGCACAGCTCCATCTAAATGGCACAAATGAGGGTTAGGAGCAGTTCCTCCTTGCACAGCTCCATCTAAATGGCACAAATGAGGGTTAGCAACAGCTCTTCCTTGCACAGCTCCATCTAAATGGCACAAATGAGGGTTAGCAACAGCTCTTCCTTGCACAGCTCCATCTAAATGGCACAAATGAGGGTTAGCAACAGTTTCTCCTTGCACAGCTCCATCTAAATGGCACAAATGAGGGTTAGGAGCAGTTCCTCCTTGCACAGCTCCATCTAAATGGCACAAATGAAGGTTAGGAGCAGTTCCTCCTTGAACAGCTTATTTTGCCTTGAACAGGTTATTTTTTATTTATGCTTATTTTGCCTCATCTCGAATGATTTTAAATTACATGTACCACATGCATGATTGTAAGGGTTTTAGGATGCAGTTATTTGTATCTGGAAATAATGGCACAAATGAGGGTTAGTAACAGTTCCTCCCTTGAACAGCTCCATCTAAATGGCTGGAACATACAGGTGCTGTGATCAGAAGTCTCCTTCCTGCTCTAAAAAGCAGCTGGTTCCACGGGTGCTGTTACTGCTCAACAATTCACACCCAGTAACTGATCCAGTGTTGCCTTGCTCTGATCTGCTCTACTCAAAAATTCTTTATTGTGTCACCAAGTGACCCCAAATTTTCCAGAAATATTTGAAACATAAAATATCCATGCAATGCTGTATTAGGTTTAGGATATTAAGGTTTATATTTAATATTTAGGTTAAGGATAGGCTGTATCCACTGGAGAGATAAAGAGTGGAATATGAGTTTAAGGTGTGAGATTATTAAAAATCACAACAGCACCAAAATTGTTATTAAAATTCAGACATCTATGACAGACTTAAAAAGTGTTACACTGTGAAAATTTTCAGTGTCCTCTCTCGCACTTCTCCAGCACTCCTGCTTCCTTCAGGAGAATGTTGTTTATAAACAGAAAAATGTTTTTATAAACAGAGGGAGTTCTCCTAATGTTGAAAGTTTGCCTCACACAAAGACTTTTTTTTTTTCCTTGAAAGACCTCCCACATGCTCGTGTTCTTATCGCACAGCAACTATTTGATGTTAAACTCTAACAAACTGGGAATGTTTTCAAAAACTTGGGATGCTTATTTTGCCTCATCTCAATTATTTTAAATTACAAAGCCATGTACCACATGCATGACTGTAAGGGTTTTTGGATGCAGTTATTTGTATCTGGAAATAGAAAAATGTAAATGCTTTTCTTCCTTTTCACATGGGTTTTACATTGTCATTAATTTTTGTGCTTAGTGCTTGAAAACCTGCTTAAGCTTCCTCCTACCCTCCCAATATGGTTCAATACACTGACAAGCCTACAGATATCTTCTTCCTTTGATAAATTCCAACTCTCAGTGGGCAAGATCAAGGTAAGGCTTCCTCTTACATGTAAAATAAGTCAAATTCATACACGAGTTTTTTCTGCTATGGTCTCAAGGCATCTTGACCTTGTTTTCAAAAAGCAGTAAGGAAGAGAACAGACCCCAAAGAATTAATCCACACCAATGCATTGAGGCTCTTACTCAATGCTTGAAAAGAGAAAAGGTATCTTTATTTCCATTTTAACAACAGTCAAAATACAGCTGTGTAAAGGGAACTGCTTTACCCAAGGTCACAGGAAAACGCAGGTCCTGAGCTCAGGCCCTCTTTCTTCATGAGATGGTGCGAACCACAATTCACATAACCTGGGGAAATATTCCATTGCTTTTTTACCCACCAAATCCCATCCTGTGCAGATGCTTACTTTGGCAGAGCCAAAACTCAAGCTCAAGTGCATCTTTTATGATTTTTTACAGTGGCAAAGAGAATGCTGAATGCATGAATGGTTCTTTCCCTCTGTTGTTCCCAGACACCCTCCTAAAGTAACACTGCAGGCAAGCAGGAGTGGCCTGTGTTAATAATGTATCTCCTAGTGCACCACAGTAACACCTAAATGTCTTTATAGCAAAATCAGTGCAACAAAGTATTTGTATAGGAACGATGATATAAACCCAGTTTGATGTAAAAATATACCTGAGAGGAGTCAAAGAGGTGTAGCCCTGCACTCTCCTGTTTGCACCAGCCTCTGCTCACGGATTTGGCGCTGCCAAGACTCAAAGCACAATCGCTTATTGCGTCTCTTGGAGCTCGAGCTCTTCAACCCGTGCGACTGCAGGGAAGGAAAGAAAAACCCTCAGCTTCCATTCAGAAGGGAACTTTGCAGCCCTCACGGACGAGTTGCAAAGCCTGAGAGCACCCAGAACGCCCCAAGGCAAGACAACACAAAGAGCTGCCGGCACTCTTTGTTAGGGCCGTTCCAAGCCCACTTGGGGATGCTGCAATATTTGGGTTAGAGCACCATAGCGAGGCGCACAGGCCACCCTGCCAAAGGGACAGAGGGACGGGTGGCTCCCTCTAACAAAAACCAGGCGCCCCTTGGGCTTTAACCCAATCTGGGATTGCCTTGAAACCTCTCCATCTCCGAACTCCTCCACCCTGGGAAAGGATGGGAAGGCTTTCTGCCTTTATGCTCCCGGCTACCAGAAGCCCACTGGGACCGGGGTCAGGGGGGCCCTTTCTCTGCTGGGCGGGGAGGGGGCTCCTGCCCCCACTGCAGCGCTGGGGCCCGGCCGAGGAGGGCGGCAGCCAGGAGAGGGGGGTTGTAGCGGGCCCGGGCTGCAGTGACTCCTCCTAGAGGCGGTATGTGCGGAGCGGGAGGAAACCCCTGCCGCCCCCCTCAGCAGCAGCCGCCATCGCCATTGAAACATACAATACGGGGAGAGCGGCTGAGGCGGAGCGAGGGCGGGGGGAGCCGAAAAGGGAAAGGGGGAGGAAAGGGGAGGGGGGGCAAGGAGAGGAGGAAAAGAGGGGGAGGAAAAAGAGGAAGGGAAGACAAGAAGGAGGAGGCGGCGGCGGCGGGCGCCGGCAGGTGAGGGGAGCGGCGGCGCGGGGGTTCCGGGGGCCGCGGCGAGGCCCTGCTCCTCTCCTTCCCTCTTTCCTCGGCCGCACGACCCACCTCCTCCTCCTCCTCTTCCTCCTCCTCTTCCCGGCGCCGTTGCCGTTCTCCGGGAGGGCCCGGCCATGGCCGAGGCCGTGAGGGGAAAGGGCGTGAGGGGGGCGGGTGAGGGGCGGCCATAAAGGGAGGGGGGGGCGCGAGGCGGTAACGGCGGCGCGCGCGGGGCCGGCCCCGGCTAAGCGGTGTATGGGGGGAGGGGGCGGTTCTTCCTCGCTCGCTGCCTCCGCTCGGCCCCCGCAGCGCTTCCCGTTCCGGGGCCGTGCGGCCGCCGCCACAACCGCCCCTCGGCGGGCAGCGGGCGAAGCCCCCGCGGCGGCGGCGCTGGCTGAGGGCGGTGTGAGGGGGGGGCGTCAGGGGGGAGCGTTTGCGCGGGAAAGCCGGCGGCCACACCCCCACACACACACACTCCACTGCGCCTCGGGACGCCTGCGCGGCCCGGCTGCTGCCCCCGCCCCTCTCTTATCGATCAAGCGGCTGGCAGCCAATCACCGCGCTCTCTGCCCAGCCCGGGCTGCGGCAGCGACCAATCAGCGGGAGAAGTGGGCGGGGCGGCGGTGTCCGGGCAACGGCGAGGCGTGCGCGGGGCGGGGTGGCGGCGCGGGGCGGGCGGGCCCTGAGGGGGTTCGGGGCGGCTCCGGGGCCGAGTGCGGCGTCCGCGAGCCCGGCCGCTCGCCGCGGCTCCACAGGCACCTTGTGGGGCCGTAGCAGGCTTGTCCTCTCACGGTCCGTCCTCCCGATCCCCGCAGGGGTGGCCCGATATTGTTTGTGAGTAGGAGCTGCCTCTGCAGGGGCCCTCGGGGTTGGGGTGCCCTGGAAGCTTCTTACGCGGGGGGCGCGCTCGGTGTGGGCGGTTCTGGAGACACCGCACCTGCCCCCTGAACAGCGCTATGGCCTTAGCAATTCGGTCAGACAGCGAGCCCCTGCTTCAGGTCTTCTGCGTTATTTTTCACAAATATTTCGTTTGTAAGTCAATGTGCAGCCTAAGCTGGATCCGAGGTATGTCTGGGTTCCTTGTCAACCTTTTAGCTGTTCTAATAGATCTGCTGGAGATGAGGGGAGTGCAGTTGTGTGGATAGTCCTGAATGTCCTTTATTTTAGCCTTAGTTAGAGTTCTCTTGGTTTTGGAAGTCACAGAATCACAGAATGATGAGGTTGAAGAGACCTCTAAGATCATCGAGTCCAACTTATTCCCTAACACTTCACCTAGACTATAGCACCAAGGGCTGTGTCCAGTTGTTTTTTTTAAACACACCCAGAGATGGTGATTTTACCACCTCCCTGGGAAGAGCATTCCACTACTTTATTATTATTTTGGTGAAAATTTTCTTAATAGCCAACCTATCCCTTCCCTGCCATAGCCTGAGACTGTGTCCTCTGGTTCTGTCAGAGACCAACCCCACCTGTCTGCACCTCCCTTCAGGAAGGTGTAGAGAGCAATAAGGTCACCTCTGAGCCTCCTCTTGTCCAGGCTAAACAGCCCCAGCCCCTTCAAACATTCCTCAGAGGGTTTGTGTTCGCAGCCCCTCACCAGCCTTGTTGCCTTCCTCTGGATGCTCTCAAGCATCTCAACATCCTTCCCAAGTCAAGGTGCTCCGAGGGCTGGGGCCTCTCTGCTCAGGGACAGACTGGGAGAGCTGGGCATGTTGTCAGCCTGGCCCTGGAAAGGCTCTGGGCAGACCTTGCTGCAGCCCTTCAGTACCTGAATGGGGTGTGTGAGAGAAAGAGAGAGGGACTTTTTACACGGGCAGATAGTGACAGGGCCAGGGGGAATGGTTTAAATCTAAAAAAGGAGAGATTTGTGTCAGATGTTGTGAAGGATTCCCTTAGTTCTTCCCTGTGAAGGTGGTGAGGTCCTGGCACAGAGAAGCTGTGGCTGCCCCTGGATCCCTGGAAGTGTCCCAATCCAGGTTGGATGGGGCTTGGAGCAGCCTGCTCCAGTGGAAGGGGGACTCTTAGGTATTTTTCCAGGAGGCAGAAGGAAAATGTCACTGGTTGCCTTGGGCTCTGAAGAAGGCAAAACTCAACAGAGGAAAGCCCTGCTTGCAGTCGTGTTGTGGAGAGCCCTGTGAGATGTTGTAGCTCCTCAATCCCCCATAGCAACACAGGGATGTTGGGGTCATGGCAGAGTGGGATGTGCTGTGACCAATTAAAGGACAGGGAAAGTAATTGCTTCCAATTGCCCAAGCTTGGTGCCATGGCAGGCAGATATTGACACAGCCCTTGTAGCTCAGTGAGGATGGACTTAGCACGAGTGGCACAGGTTTATTTTTAAATGGAGGCTGTGCTGCATGAGGAGAAACACAGAGATGATGAATCAGCTGGCAGAGGGGGAACGAGTGTGGGTAGACTTTTCAACTGATAAGCCCTTGAGGCTTGGCTGTGTCCTCAGCAGAGAACAATTAGGACAGCAGTGCTCAATTGTAACTCTTTACCTGTTGGTTGCACTTCAGGTGAGGGTGGTAGGGCTGAGCTCACGTGCCCCTTCCTGCAAGAAAACCCGATCCCTGTCAGTGGGATTTCTTCGTCCAGGTCCACAGGAGTTTTCTCTGCATGTTTCTTTGTCCAGATCCTGTTGTGACTATGCCAGAGCTTGGCTTTCTACCAAAAATTGCCTCCTGTAGGAGTCAAAACAAGACGAGAGCACACTGCTGTGTTTGTTGTTCCTCAGTGCACCCTGGTCCATGTAAGTTGCAAAGCAGAGACAGTGTTAGCAGAGTTTTGAAACATCTTGTATTTAGGCTCTCACAAAATTCTGCAAACATAACCCTCAGTGCATTTGGAAAATATTTTGGGATTCCAAGAGTTGGCTTGGCAGCAGGGGAGTAAATAATGGCAGAGGGCTTCCTGTGAGGGAGAGAAGGGGAAAATAAAGGAGTAGGCAGGGGTGGAAAGTTCAGTGATAGCAACAGAAGGATGAGCCAAAAGTGAGTAATTAAATATAAATTTATGTAATGCAGCAGCATAGCCCAGAGCAGTGTAGTTAATTGTATACAAATAGGTTTTGATTTTCTACCATGGAGATCAAGTGTAACAATGGTGTTTTCTGTGGATCTAATCCCTTGATGTTAGCCTTTTCCCACTGATTTTCACTCAGCTGGGATTTGTTTCTACAGGAAGGAATAAATGACAGGTTAGCTTAATATAATTTTGATACAGGTAGTGTACTCTTTCAGCATGGCTCTCTGCAGGGGTTTCAGTGCTGGGCTGAACTCTTGGGTGGTGCAGCTGTCCTGCCAGCATTGCAGGAACCTGTTTGTACCCTACTGCATACATTTATTCAGTTCCACTTCAAAAAGAGTTCTTGTTGCTCTAAAGAGAAGGCTGTCCCAGAAACTGGCTCCTCTGACGGCTAGAAGCCTAATTCCCAGCCTGGGTTTATTATTTGGGTGTCAGTTGTCACAAACTGAAAAGGATGTGTTTTAAGGGCTGTTATTATTATGAAATTGAAAGTTTAGAAAGGGTTTGTCACAAATGGCAAGTTTCATTAAGGAGGGAACCTTGGAAGATCACCAGGTCCAGGCTCCAGCCCCGAGGCAGATCCAGTCCTGCTGGATTTCTGACATACATTCTCAAATTGTTCTGAAGTTGTCCTGCTGGGAAGATTCTGCTGCCTCCCTGTGTGACCAAGCCCAGTGCTGCTCTCTCCTCTGCTGCACAGCTTCTGTAAGAGTCACTGCTGTAGGGAACATTTCTCTCTCCACCTTCACAGCATCTCTAAAGACCAGGATCATGCCTCCCCACTGCTTTTCAGCTTCCCTTGGAGCTCTGTGGTTCCAGGCTGGCAGTTGGCAGGGAATTCAGAGTGGGATGATGAGCAATGCCAATTTTGACGTGTCTGTGTCTGATAGGTTTACTGGATTCATCTTTCCCAACTTTTCTTATCATGCCCACATGATACATTGCTCATAGAAAGAAAAAATTGTCTGGCTGATACACAAGGACATGCCAAGGTTTTACAGCTCCCTGCTGATTTTGTACCTCTGATAAATGAAAAGATTATTAGAAAATTTAGCAGTATCACCTAGATTCATTTGAATGCTTTTCAAAGTCTCCCTTGTTGTGTTTCCTTGTTTCACTGAGGTGAATGGATGCTGGCAGTGAGGTAACTGTGCTTTCCTTGGCACAAATACCATCTCTGGCAGACCTGCTCTGTGTTTGCTTCTGAGGAGTAACCAGGCTCATAATTATGCCTCCGGGGCAGCTATCAAAATGGAGTTAAAACCAAGTTTTGTAAACAGAGTTAAAGCTTTCCCAAACATTATTTTTCTGAGAGTGAGAACTGGAGGTGTAATTGTGACCACATGCAAGCTTTGGAGTGGAGTGGCAGATTCCAGGGTTTGTTGTCTGTTTATCCCTAATCTTGTGGTTGCCAGAAAAATGAGGAGAAAACAAGGTTTGTTTTTTTTCCTCCTGATACTGCTACACTGACAGTGCAGTTCAAATGCAAAATTATAGCAAATATTCCAATTATCCTGTGTGGTGCTTGTGAGGGTCCCCAGGATGAGGTGAGAGATGAGAATCTGACTCCATGTTCTCATAAGGCTGATATGATATTATATTATATTATATTAATTATGCTATACTAAAACTATACTAAAGAAAGAGAAAGGATACATCAGAAGGCTTCACAAGAATGATAATAAAAACCTGTGACTCCTCAGAGCCTCAACACAACTGGACTGTGATTGGTCATTAAATTAAAACAATTCACATGAAACCAATCAAACATTCACCTGTTGATAAACAATGTCCAAGCCACATTACAAAGCAGATAATATTGTTTGCATTCCTCTCTGAGTCTTCTCAGCTTCTCAGGAGAAAATCCTGGGCAAAGAGGATTTTTCAGAAAATATCACGGTGCCAATCCTGCTTTTAATGAGCAATGCCTGCACTTTAAGAGGTGTTGAGGGTGGGTTTGGATTTTTGCTTCTGGAACAGCAGCAACACATGAAGATCACAGAATGACAGAATAATGAAGTTGGGAGAGACCTCTTAAGATCATAGAGTCCAACCTGTGCCCTAACAACTCACCCAGACTATAGCACCAAGTGCCATGGCCAGTCTTTTTTTAAACACATCCAGAGATGGTGATTTTACCACCTCCCTGGGAAGAGTATTCCAGTACTTTATTATTCTTTTGGTGAAAAATTTCTTCCTAATATCCAACCTGTGCCTTCCCTGGTGTATCTTGAGACTGTGTCCTCTGGTTCTGTCAGAGACCAACCCCACCTGTCTGCACCTCCCTTCAGGAAGGTGTAGAGAGCAATAAGGTCACCTCTGAGCCTCCTCTTGTCCAGGCTAAACAGCCCCAGCTCCTTCAAATGTTCCTCAGAGGGTTTGTGCTCCCAAGCCCCTCACCAGCCTTGTGTTTGAGCATCTTCCCAACCTGAGGGGCCAGAACTGGACACAGCACTCAAGTTGTGTTCTCACCAGTACAGGGGCAGAATGACCTCCCTGCTCCTGCTGGCCACACCAATCCTCTTATTTCTCACCAACCCTCTTGGTTTTCTCTTGCAGCCCTCAGATTTGCAGCCAGGCACTGAGAACCACCAGCAAATTGAGAAGCACGAGGCTGCAAGATGTCGGGGCGGAGCGGGAAGAAGAAAATGTCCAAACTGTCGCGCTCGAGCAGGGCCGGGGTGATCTTCCCCGTGGGCAGGATGATGCGCTACCTGAAGAAAGGCACCTACAAGTACCGCATCGGGGTGGGGGCACCCGTCTACATGGCTGCTGTCATAGAATACCTGGCAGGTAAAGCCAGAGCCTGCTCCTGGCAGTGCTCCTCACACACAGGAGCCACCCACGGGGTGGGGTGTGAGCATGTGGAGCACTCTGGAAATCAGGATGTGCTGAAAATACTAAAGAGGTTCATTTGTTTCCTGGAGAGAGAGGCTCAGGGTGGAAATTCTCTCCTTTAGTGACCATGCTTGGTCACTACCTGGGGTATTATTTTTGTTTTGCAGAGTGAGGAGTCACTTCTGTGTAGTTTTTGTAGCTGTCATAGAGTACCTGGCAGGTAAAGCCAGAACCTGCTCCTGACAGTGCTCCTCACACACAGGAGCAAGGGTTAGCCACATGCGAACATATGGAGCACTCCTGGAAATCAGGATCTGCTGAAAATGCTAAGGAGGTTCATTTGTTCTCTGAGAGAGAGAGGCTGAGGGTGGAAATTCTCTCCTTTAGTGACCATGCTTGGTCACTAGCTGGAGTGTTTATTTTTTATTGTTTTTCAGAGTGAGGAGTCACTTCTGTGTAGTTTTTGTAGCTGTCATAGAGTACCTGGCAGGTAAAGCCAGAACCTGCTCCTGACAGTGCTCCTCACACGGGATGGGATGTGAGCATGTGGAGCTCTCTGGAAATCAGGATTTGGTGAAAACACTAAAGAGGTTCATTTGTTTCCTGAGAGAGAGAGGCTGAAGGTGGAAATTCTCTCCTTTAGAGGCACCATGCTTGGTCACTAGCTGGAGTGTTTATTTTTTATTGTTTTGCAGAGTGAGGAGTCACTTCTGTGTAGTTTTTGTCTCAGAGATAATTGGTATTAATTAGGTTTTTTGTTACACCTAAATGTGAATAATAGGAGAAAAAAAAAGCACATCCACCTTGTACTGTGCTTTTTAGGTGAGAAAACTTTTGCTGGCTGCATTTCTCCTTGCAGGAGAGTGTCAAAGTGTTATGAAATATAAAGGTGGGGGGTTTTTAATTAAAATTAAAATTAAAATTAAATTTTAATTTAAAAAACCATTTTGCTTTGCCTAAGTGTATAAAGAAAGTGTTCAAGGGTTTAAATCATCCCACACGCCCTGAGTTTTCTTTTTCCTACCTTTCTGAAATTGAACTCTGAGGAAAGGGCAGGTGTCCCATGGTGATACAGTATACTGTGATTCTGTACAGAAATATTTCAGAGTGTCCTTTGATCACATATCTGCGGAGTTTCTTGTTTAATTATGGAAAATGGCACTTCAGCAAATTGTTAGATTTCACGCTCCGGGTTACTCAGGGGTTACAGATCAAGACTGAGGTGCATTAGAGAGTCTGTGAGGAGCCACAGCCTGGATGGAATCAGTTGTGTTTCAGCAGTGTAGTTTATTGCCAAGGTGGCATGAAGAAGCTTGCATGGAGCCTGGTTGCCCATGCCACAGATTTTATGTAAACACTGCTATCTTTTTTACATGTGAAGCTTGTTCTCACTACCAGACAATAAAAACATTATTTTCTTTCAAAGGTGTGGAAAAAATCTGAGATCTCACTAATAAATTTCACAATTTCACTATTAAAATTAAATTTATCTTCAAGCCTAATAGTAGATTGCAAAAAAATTCCATGTTTGTGGCAGTACATTCCAGATGAGAATCAATTTTATTTGTTTTTCCCCTGAGGCTACTTCTGGAGCTGGAGTGACAAAGTATTGCCTGTGTTGAAGAAATCACAATAACTTTTATAACATAATGTGATGCACTGTGACTCTGCTGACCTTCTGTCTGCAGAGAAATACTTTTTTTCTTCTCCTACTCCACAGGGAGATATTTCCAGGGTAAACATTTGGAGATGCTCGTTCTGAGCTGTGGCAATTTTTACAAGGTGCAGTAATAAATTGTCAGCAGCACATCTGGAATGTGCAACATTTCAGTGGTGCAGACTGACTTGTGGTCAGCACTGTTTGCCTATTACCTGAACTAGAACAATGAAATTCTTGGCTCTGCTCCTGGGTAGTAAGTGCAGTTTAATTTCAATCATTAATCTGCTATGAGCAGATTATGTGTGGGCCTACAATTTGCTTTAGAAAAAAAAAATAATGTGTAGTCAACCAGGCAAGAAGGTTGCTAGAGGTGTAGGCTGGGAGCCCACATAAATTGTAAGGGAATGCTATTTTCAGCTGCTTGGTTCAGCAGAGAACTCCTGTATATATTGTGATAGAATGGAGTAATGTTTCTGAGCAAACAGCTATTGCTGGTGGGTTGTGTTCTTTCCAAACCAAAGTGCTCTGTCCAGGGTTTTGTTTGGAAATATTACAAAGGTGGAGAGTTCAGTTAAAAAAAAAAGTGTTGCAGCATCTAATCCTGCTGATCTAGTTATTGCTAATATTACAGGGGAATAAAGTCTTTGGTTTTGGGAAGCCTGTGGAGACAAAATAGGTTTTTCCAAGGATGTTGTTGAAGGGAGTATTATATATCAAACAGCTAAATTTTCTTATCATTTTCTGATCTTTCTATTACAAATGGCGTTCTTTTCTCCTGGATTTGCAGGTGTGAAATGGTGCTTCCTCAGGATGAAGGGCTGCATGCAGGGGAACTGCTTCAGGCTAAATCTGGGAGAGTGGCAGGAAGGGAATGTCACTTTTTAGCTGTTCCACAGAAGCAGGGCGAACTTTTTTTTTTTTTTATTATGTTAAAACATTCATGAAAACTTCTCCTCTAAACCCCTGAGTGCTTCTCTGTGTTTGAGCAGAGATTTAATGTTTTACAAAAGGGGAAGGGGTGTTTGTGCCGCCTCAGAGAAGTCTGCTCTCTTTGGCCAGGCTCTAACTTTGATAAAACACACATTGCTGATGCTCAGCTGAGACTTCTTTGACTTTTAACAGCTAAAATCTCTGAAGTCTTGGACCTCACGGAACACATTCCAGCCTCTCTCAGCTCCCAAATCATAACATTGTGGGGAGGCAGTGGTTATGGAAGAAAAATATTGATGTTAGAGACATGTTAGGGATAGGTCTGGCTACTGGGGAGAGCTGGACTGATAACCAGTAGGCAAATAAATGGTGAGGAGTGTCTAAATACCCTGCCAGGAAGCTGGAGAGCAAGTTGGAAAAATTGGAAATACGCCAAGGATTGGATGGAGGGAGTGCTGGTCATGAAGAACCTGGGCAGGAATATTGATCCAGAGTAGACAGGAAAAAATGGAGAATGGTTCAGGAAGGAGACTGAGATAGAAATCTTGGTGTGGATTGCCAGGAAAAGGAGATTGGGATGTGGGGAAGCAAGTCATGACTGGGATAGGAGCAAGGTGAATGAGGCTGGGTCAGACAGAACCAGAACCACCTGAGTGCCTGCATTCCTCCAGGGCTGGCATAGACCAGCAGATCTCTGTGAGTGACCAGTCCTGCTGGTCACTGCTGCTGGCCTGGGTTTGTGCTGCCCCAGAGCACTGAGCCTCATGGCTGGCATCATCCAGAGGCTGCATAAACATCTGGAGCATCCTTACTCCCAGTTTAGGGAGTTGAGGCTGCTCTTTGGCTGTGGTATGTGTTCTGTGTCACAGAGATACCAGATCCCTGGTTTTTTCCTTTGTAAGCAAGGTTGGTCATGGCAGCACCTCACAGCCATTATCACCCCCAAATCTACACTTTGCCTTATCAATTCCATCATTGACATGCCAGCAGTGGTGGTGGAATCTCAGGAAGAGGTACAATGTGAAGATCTCACTGTTTTAAACCTTTCTTTTTACATTTTAGGCTTGAAAATCATATTGTAAAACTGCAGCTTAATTCCTATCCAGAAGGTTGTGTTTGCTGAGAATTCCACTGGCTTCAGAGTTAAAATTCTCTGAAAAATTGGCCTGAGTCCCATCTGATTGATGGGTTTTGCAACAAACTCCTGCTCTGAGTGTGCACAGAGCTGACTGCAGGCACAAGCACCTAAATCAAACATCAACTGCATATGTCCCACAGGGCATCTTCCCAAAAAGCAGGCAGAGAATACAGAAGCCCCTTGATGAGGAAGCACAAGTCATGTTCAGAGGAACTTGTGGAAGATCTCAATGGAAAGCCATTCTCTCTAAATTAGGGCAGAACACACTGCCAGCAAAGGCTTCCTCCTTCACAGAAATCACCTGGAACACTCTTCTGCCTGTTGTGCTCATCTGCCATGCAGAGACAAATCCAGCAGACACCTTTCCACCTGTAAATGGAGGACCAGGACTCCATCATCAGTAGATTTTTGCAGAGTAAAGATATTACTGGTAGATTTTTATGTGGTAGTGTAACAGGAGCTGACAGAATTTCTCCTGAAGGGGAGGTGGAAAACAAGACAACCTGTATGAAATCTTTCCAGTTTGCTATCAGTAATTCTCATAGAACTTTCTTAGCAGTCCACCTTCCTACAAGCTCAGCTGAGCAAAAACTTTTGGCATGGCTAGCATGTTTTAATTCCCAGACATTTCAAATCTGCTGATCCATCAGCTAAAGAAACCTCTTTTTCCCTGTATGTCACAGGGTGACAAGATGTAATCCCATTCAGGTCATAGCTTGGCTGCAACTTGTCTCTTCTGGAAGAGAGTCATGTGCTTCTGAAGATGTCTGGATTTGAAGTTAAACTTCTGATGTGGAGGCATCTCTGTGGATTTTGACTCTTGCAGGAAGCAATTATTTGAGATTTCAATGTAATTCTTAATGCCTGTGCTTAGAGCACAAAGTAAAACCAATTTATGGCTGAAAATATCAAGATGCCCAGTTCCAAGAGAGCTTGTTATAGTATAGGACCTATATTCTATTTTCCTATATTCTATATTCCTATTATATTCTATAATACCTATTTATATAGGTATTATAGGACCTATATTCTCAGACTAGACTTTTTAGAATTTAGCTAGCCTCAGCTGTTAAGAAGTTTCTATTTGAAATGTGAAGCAGTTTCTTTAGGGTTCTGTTATTGTTAGCAGAGCATGTGATAACTGAAGCCTCCAGTTTTAATATTGTATTTCATAAATTTTATATTCTTAAGACTATGAGCCCCTGCCTCTACCATTAGAAAAAATATGCATAGAAACCTTCTATTGAAGGAGGTAAGGCAATGATTTACTATGCAAATGTTTGGCATCCTTAGGTAAGTCATGTAAATATTCCACAATCTGCCATACATCACCTCTGCCTCGGATTCCCTTCTTCCCAATGGCCTGGGATGGATGGCTGGCATTTGAGTGTTCTGCCTTTTTTGCTCTTAACATTAGGCAGAGGACTAAGAGTGCACCATCAGGATGCTGCTGGCCAAAGGACCCAAACCTGGGGCAGTGGGGTGAGCACACAGGTAGCAGGATGTGCCTGTTGTTGGCACACCTGAAAGAGCTTCAGTTCCCACTCAGGTAAGTATCTGCTGGTTTTTGGATTTTTTTTTTTCCCCCTGATGCAATTTTCCTCTGCTGTCAGCACACATCTGCAAATCCCACTGGAGGAGCCTGGGTCTCTTTTCTTGCTCTCTGCTGGTCTGCACAATGGATGGAATCTGTTCCTGCTGTCTGCGCTCTGCTGGCACAGGTCTGGGAGAGGGTCTGACACTTCCATGGGGGTGAATATAGCTGGACTATGTGAGATCTCTTTGCAGTTTCCTCCGTTAAAATCCAGAACAGACTAGGAAATGCTAGAGCTGAGAGGTTCCTGCCCTAACTTTTACAATTCACTGTGAATATACATATAATTTTTTAAAAAGGCTTTTATATTTCCAACATTCAGTTAAATATGTGTGCTGTATAGCAGTGAAAACTGGAAGACAAGTTTGTACTTTTGTTATTTTGAGTGGAATTGAAAGCTTGTATTTTTCCCATGAGCCAGAGCTAAGCCCCATGTTGAAATAATTTGGATTTTAGCCAAACATTATGTACATTTCCACTAGATTTTTCCTGAAAATCCTTCTTTTTATAATAGTTATAGTTCTTTATGTAGTTTGTAAAAAGGAGTAGGATGTCATTAAGACATCAATAAGTTATTAACAGGATACTGATTGGCTGTAATTTTCATATTCCTGTTACTGACAAACACAAACCCAGAAGACAGGGACACTGTATACTTTTAAAATGAAAAAAAAAGCATGGATATGATTTTTAGGAGTAATTGGAGGGGAAAAATTCCTTTCTTCTTCCTTCTCAGTGTTTCAGTAGAGTTCTTATATGAGAAATAACTTCTGAGTAGAGGCCAAACTATGTAAGCTAATGAATTATACTGATTGCTACAGTCCAAATAAACTCAGGAAGATGTGTCTGTATTTCTGTAATAATTAGGAAAAGCTCAGTGGCTTTGGTTTCAGTATAAATGTTACTGTTTCTCTAACTGGTAGGTAGAGAAACTACCTTTGAAGTGACCTCCTGTTCCCAGAGATGTAGAAGGACCCTTCTATCAATATTTCATGCATTGAAGCTCTCCCGTTGTCTCTGCTTGCATCTGGAATCAAACCTTTCATATCTTGTTCTGAAATGAAGCTTCTCGCAGATTTTCAGTGTCCTTTAGTGCAGAATTTCAGCAGTGCCTGGCTGGTGTGTTGGCTTTCCAAGTATTTCTTCAAATGCACCTCAGTCTTCATCTTCCCTGGTCCTGAGGATCCTTGCTGTTTGTCAGAGCTGTCTGTTCCAGGTTGGGGGTTTCACTGCATGCTTGACTCTTCTGTTGTCACAGGGCTGCTGATAGATTTTGGACTGCTGATGTACATTTTTAGGGTTTTTTTTGACTTTTTGAAAAAGAATTAAAAGAAATTATGTGAACCAAGCTTAGCATATTTTCTCCTTTAGGGAATTAGGAAGGACAAATGAATTTATCTAAATGTACAGATATATTGAGTGGGGTTTGGTTTCTGCCTTTCTCTAGCAAGAACCCTTTAAATCTGGAAATATCCCTGAGAAGGTGAATGGATATTAAAAAGCAGTGTAAAATGTGTATGCAGCATGTACCTAAGCTGCATTTTTGTTACTGGTTTTTATCTTGATGTGTTACAGCTGAAATCCTGGAGTTGGCAGGAAACGCAGCACGGGACAACAAGAAAGGAAGGATTGCCCCCAGACACATCCTCCTGGCAGTTGCAAATGATGAGGAGCTGAATCAGGTGCCTGTTTGCATTTTGGTGCAGGAGTTGTGTGCTTAGTCTGAGACGAGAATGAGAGTGCAGTTATTGGAGCAGAAGATTGTGCCCTCTTAAATAAAAACAAACAAAAATTAAGGTTATTACATACCTCATCTTAAATCTTATGGACATAAACTTTGGTTCTTCTTAGCTAACAAAAATTAAGGATATTACATACCTCATCTTAAATCTTATGGACATAAACTTTGGTTCTTCTTAGCTAACAAAAATTAAGGATATTACATACCTCATCTTAAATCTTATGGACATAAACTTTGGTTCTTCTTAGCCTATGAGTCCTGTTGAAACAAGCAGTCTTGATGCTTCACTTTTCCCTCAAGGACAATCAGTACTTAAAGAAAATGTGCAAGATCTTTTCCCAAAAGCTGTAGAAATGTGTGTTTTCTATTATACTGGCTGTGAGGCCTGTGTTGGGTAGGGATCTGGCTCACTCTCTACTATTGCTGCCTCCCTGTCTGTTTGCCCAAATTGTGGTTTTCAGTACTCTGACTCCTGGGATCACTTGTGGGATCACTTCTGCTTAACTTGTTGAGTGAGGACAGAGATCACAGCATGGGCTGCAGATTGTACTATTCAGGGCTGCTGAAAAGGTTCAGTCAGCATCAGAGTATCTCCTCTGTATGAAGATGGATGATGTCATTCACACTTTGAATACTCCTGCACTTAATATGACTGCTTTAAATAATGAAAATGTGGTGCCCGTGAAGTCATGTGGCTCTGTTTCCAGTCAAGTGGAGTAAAAATTCAAAACAGACCAGAGCAGAACGTGTGCTAACACTACCAGCCCTTTCCCAGCTCTGTGTTTCTGGTCAGTGCCCTGTGAACTGGGATCTAGATCCAGTTATTGTCTCTCAGGAATTAGCCAGACTTTGTCCTCTACATGGTATCACAGCCCATTGCTGTTGCTTGCCTCTGCAAAGCAGGTCCCTGGAGCTTTTCCTTGCTTTCACTGTGTGTTTCCCTGCCAAAGAGATCTGCATCCAGCCCTCCTCTGAGCAGGGCTGTGGTGCAGTCCTTTTCTGAAATATCCCACAGACACTCTTCTTATTTTCCCCTGATTCACTGCTTGTGAGTCACCAAGGACAGGTTTGCACTAAGAAGGGGTAGGAATGATTGTACAGCAACAGAATTCTCCAGGATGTGCTGGCTGACTTTGCTGTCACCTGCCAAGTTCCTTGTTATTGTGGATTTTCTCTCTAATTGTTTTTGGTGGTGCAGACTAAGAGGATCTGTAATTTGCTTCTATTCACTTCTTCTCCTTGTAGTTGCTCAAAGGTGTGACTATTGCAAGTGGAGGTGTCCTGCCCAGAATTCAGCCTGAGCTTCTAGCCAAGAAAAGGGGTGCCAAAGGCAAATCTGAGACCATCCTTTCCCCTGCTCCTGAGAAGAAGGGGAGGAAATCCATGGTGAACAAAAAGAGTGGGAAAAAGGCAAAGTCTACCAAGGCCCGGACGTCCAAAAAGGTAAGGACAAGGCAGGTACAGATTCTGTGTCACCCTCTGCAGTATTCTCTTGATAATTGTGTAGAATCTCTTACCTCCTCACTAACTCTGTGGCAGTGAACCCTTTTAAAATAAAGGAAGCTGTGTTCTAAAACATTTTCTACCGGAGAGATGTCATGCCTTCAGCCTTGTACACTTACTGGGTTGCTGTTAAAGATTTTTCACTGTCCAGAGAGTTTGACATGGAACTTCAATGTCATTGTGACAAGCTCTTTGTTTCATGTGTTCTTAGCTGTGCTGTTGTTAGTGAGTTTTAAAAGAAGAATAAATCAATCAGAGCTTGACCACTGCACTTTCCCATCTTCTATCACTATCCAAAATGGATTAATTTGGTAAAGCAGTAACCCAGATCTGTGCTCTTTGTTTGTCATTCCAGAGCATGCACCTTCAAACACTGCTGAGCTTTTCATTGGATAGGGTTAAATGATACCAAGCTTTGACTTAAACTTTTAAAACTTGGATTAAGCATATATTTCACAGTTTTAATGCAGTTCCATAGCTGATAATATGCAGAAACAGCCTTTAAAAAGAAAACAGAGTTGCTTAATGGGAGGTTTAATTGGATGCCTCTGTGCATTGATCTCAGCTACCACCTTACTTTGAATTGTGCAGAGTTTGGATTGTTAGGAGGTGGTAGCTCCTTGACAAACCTTAAAGCAGATATTGAGAGGTGTGAGGAGATGCTCCTTTAGCCCTCTAGGACTGGTAGGTTTGCTGCTCCTGAAGGTAAGCTTCAACAAGGCTTTATCACTTAATAACTGAGACTTAAACATTTGTTTTTCAGACCAGAAAGTTGTTTTTTCTTCAAACTGGAGCATTTGACTGGGTTACTAAGTGACTAAGTTTGATTTAATATGAGGTTCTGCTCTGTTAGCAACAAAAATAAACTAACACATGCCCACCCATATAAATACAACCTTAATTGTCAGTAAATCTACAGATGGGTGTGGGTGCCCTGCCTCTGAATGTGACTACAAAAACATGCAATGCCTCAGATGAACCACTGATTTAGCATTATATAAACAGTGCAGACCTCTGTTGTTACATAACCTTAGGGGATTACAAGGCTACGAGTAATGTATTGATCTGAGAAGATAAGATTTGTAGTAAGTTATTAACTCTCTCCATTATTGAATAATGCTAGATGGTGATTGTTTCCTTTGAGAAGTCTTGCTTTTTTTTTTTCCTCCCATCAAATAGAACAAACAAAAGGACAATGAAAAAGAAGGAGCTTCAAATTCAACAACTGAAGATGGACCTGGGGATGGTTTCACTATCTTGTCCTCCAAGAGCCTTGTGCCAGGACAGAAGGTAATAAAGAACAAAAACATATTGGGGCTTAGCATGAAGGGAAGGATGCTTTTCTCTTAAACCAAAGCATTTCCAAAATCAGCCTTTTTTTTCTTCAAATTATGATCTTAGAACATTTATTTTCTAGCAATAACTTCCTCTGAAGCAAGCTTCCAAGTTGTGGGCATATCACCAAATAATCTGAGTGGTGTGCAAATTAATTCATTAAAAGCTAAAAGTCAGAATCACACATACTGAACAGAATAAAATAGCTGGTCTCTGAAAGACTGAAATTTTTATACTTCAGCTTTTTGGTATGAAAATGATTTTGCATTGGGATTGCTATTTATTTGTTCCTCCCCTCTCATTGTTATTTTTCAGCTTTCTCTGACACAGAGTGACATCAGCCATATTGGCTCCATGAAAGTAGAAGGAATTGTTCACCCTACAACTGCTGAAATAGACCTCAAGGAGGAAATAGGTGAGGCTCTGTACATGCAGAAAAAATCATCTGGAGCTGGAACAGGAGCTGGTCTACTGGCTGCCTGCTGAGATCCCATCCTGTTTCATCTGAATCTACCCCAGGCCATAAAATATTACTTACAGCTTCTGAAAATCAGGCTGGGTCTGACTAGGTACAACAGGCTAATCACTGATTTGTCTGCCTTTAATGACAAGCAAAACACAGATAATTTGTTGAAGCACATGAGCAGCAAAGGTGTAAATAATTATTATTGAGGTGTTTATTGGCTTATTTTTACATTTGCATTTGAAAATTGCATTGCAAAATGATATGTTATTAACACTTCTAACTATAACTTTCATTGTAGGATGTCACATAATTTAGAAATACTCATGTACAAAGCCTTATACTGCTTGTGCAAAACAAGGAAATACTGTTATTACAAATAATGGAAATTTAAGCAGGAGGGAGGTAAAAAGCTATTCAGCCAGTCCCATAGGGGGCACAGAATCTAGTTGCAAGCTTTTGGATCATTGTTTTTCAGTCATCAGGACCTTCACTGGCATCCCAGCTGTGTTTGTTTCAGTAAGTAGTAGGGTTTGTATGGTGGGTTCATTTTGGAGGCTGAAATCCTGAGTCCTGAAAATCCCACTCCACATTATTTTAGCCATGAGTCAGAGTAAATAGCATTCTTACAGATATTTATATTAAAGTAATTTCCAGTAACAGCATACAGGCTCTTTAAACCCATAAAAAGTAAACTTTATCCGTGTCTAGGCAGAGTGGTAAACATAAAAATCAGCTGCTGCTAATAGAGGGAGACAGGATAGTGTTTTTTTAAATAAGGTAGACTTGTTTTTCCACACTGATACTCTGAAGCCAAGGCCTTTTGCTCTGTGTCCTTGCAGGCAAGGCACTGGAAAAGGCTGGAGGCAAAGAGTTCTTGGAAACGGTGAAAGAGCTTCGCAAATCTCAAGGACCTTTGGAAGTTGCTGAAGGTGAGAAAGATTCTCTGCTCTCTTTTGGACATGGCTCATTTTAGATGTTCTTTTCTCTGGACATTCTGCTCTGTTCCTGTTGTTATGTGTCTTTGTTGATGTGATGTAAATGTTTCTTCAAAGCTGATGCTGATATGGGCAGCCTACTGAGAGGGGGAAAAAGGAAGAATAGGATACCTGTGGGCAGTGCACATTCTGTCTTGAGACTGATCAATTTGTCTTAGGCAATTTCTGTCCATGGAAGTCCAAAAATTAAGGAAATCTTGTTCCATCTTTCCTGCCCTGTTTGTACTGCAGCCTTAGTGAGAATGAGAAACAGCTCTCAGCCTAACATATAGGCTGAGGAAAAATTAGGCATAGGAAAAATTAGTGATGCTTCATAAATTATTCTCCTTTATGCATATTAAATGAATGTATATAACCCACATAATTACTTTGAGCAGAAATGAAGATGTGATATGATCTGCAGAACTGGCACGCTTTTTGGAACTGCAGCTGCTTTATTAGAGGAGCTCCCTTCAAGGGTTAACACATTTGTAGCAGGGAATAGTTTGGGACCTCAGATTGTCCTTCCTTTGTGGACAGATTAAACCAATTGAAGTGTCTGGAAGACAGATGGAGAAAAGTTACAATATGCCTTATTTGGCTTAGTATCTCCATACCAAAAAAAAAAAAAAGCTTTAAATAGTTTGGGAAAATTCCTAATTGAGTAGCCTAGTTTTATCATCTGAAATGATAGAGAAATTTTTATACAAGATAATTTGCTTGACTTTCATATCAAATCAAATTTATATGCTGTAAAATCAAAGTAAACTACTTTTCTCTGTCAACATCACTACCTAACTAGAAGATAGACTCCTTTTATACTATTAAGACAGCTGGTTAAAATTTAATTAGCACAGAATTCCTCTGTGCCTGCAACAGAATTACTCTGTGATGGAGACCAAATGAATACATCCAGGATTTTCATCTTTGGGCTAATTCCATCTTGCACAGCTGATTTCAGAGTGTTTAACCTGAGATTACCAAGGCACCCAGACTTTCAGTAGTGCTGATGGTGACAATTGCAGCAAAAGCAAACTGATGCCATGCTGTAAGCTCTGCAGCTCCTGGAGAAGCATTACACTTTCTGAAAAATTAATCTGAGACTCCTAATTGGACATCACTGGTGGGGACTTTCAACAAACAACTTTGGTTTTCATGTCCTTGTCTGAAATTACCCAGCTGTAAAGTGACTACATATGAGTCCCCTACTCTCTAGAATTGTAAAGATGATGATCATGATGATGATGTACAAAGCACTCAGTGACAGCTCTGCAGAAATGTCTGTGGGGATTACTGATACCGTGTTTAGGGCAAGGTTTTTGTACTTTGCATAAAACAAACCCAGAGGCCGTGCTGAATGAGAGAGCTAAAAACCATTATTGAGTAGCTGTGTGCTAACCAAATGAGCCCTGGGTTCTTTGGTCTCCAAAGAAATAACAAATGATCACAGAAGGAATGGTGAGACAGGTTATTATTGCAAGTGAGCCACTGTGGTGTATTTAACCCCAAATGCATTTCTTTGGAGAGGTGAAGTAATTAAGAAGTTACTTTGGGTTGAGAGGTCGTTGCAGGGCAGTTTCTGTTCCAAACTAAATGTTATATTTTCATTTGTGTTAGCTGCACTCACTCAGTCTAGCGGCCTAGCAGCAAAGTTTGTCATCCACTGTCACATCCCACAGTGGGGCTCGGACAAGTGTGAAGAGCAGCTCGAGGAGACTGTCAAGAACTGCTTAACAGCTGCAGAAGACAAGAAGTTGAAGTCTGTGGCTTTCCCCCCGTTTCCCAGTGGCAGGTAGGACTCCCTGTGTGGGGAGCAGAGGTGGAATTTGGCTGTCAGAGCTGCTGCTGTGGTGAGAGGTGCCCTCTGCTCTGTGACCCTGCCTCTGCTGATCCATTTGACACAGAGAGCTGCTCCAGAGGAATCCAGCCTGAAGTGCAGTGTTTGCATGAAACTGCTAGAGAGCCTTTGTAAAGGGAAATTAGCCAGCCCACACGAGAGCTGAGTGGGCTTGCTGTGTTTTCTATTGCTAGGCAGTAATTTTCATTCCTCTGCACCACCTCGTGTTTTGTGTCCCTTCATTTTGCTGTGGGGAGTCTTATTAAACCTGCATTTGTACTAATGAGATTATGGCAGGTTACAGTGATGCCACCTGAGCCACGTGGATGTGGGGTGTTCATTAAGCCCTCCTGATAACAGATATTGAAAAGACTTGTCACACAAAACCTTTCAGAAGAAAAAAAATCTGTTTCTCAAATGTAGATCTGCTTTCAAAAGTGTGAACAATTAAACCAAGTGTGAAGCCACACATTTCTTTCTTAATGACTAGCAAGTAGAATGTGCTTGACTAAGAAATCTGAAGTATTTTTCTTTTTTATCTTTCAAATTTCTTTTAAAATCAACAGTTTGTTGGTCTCTGATGACAAGAAATCTTACTGCTAACTGCAGTTGTTATTTTGTGTTAGAGTTCATGTGCTTATATTTATTTGTAAACAGAATAGAAATAGAATAGAATAGAATAGAACAGAATAGAATAGAAATAGAAATGTATCTATTGATTTTGGTAGTAGTGCTCAAAGAGTAGAGTACATAGTACAGTCCTCTTGTGTTGGCCTGACAGTGAATAAAATGAAAGTAAAACTGCATTTGATCAGTGAGATCACCACACATCACTGAGTATACAGGAGGCAAAAATGCCATTTTTATACAGATACTCTTCAAAGCAAATTATATTTTTATGGATCAGGACAAAAGAATAAATAGAGGGGGCAGTGCAATTTGTAGTAATTTTTTTAAGATACAGATCTTTTTGTTTATGGTTTTCAATGGAAGCAAAATGTGATACATTTTTATATTAAAGACTGTTAAAACAATTTACTATAGCTTTTAATGGCAATAGAAATAGTTTCTAGACTTCATGTCTTCTAAGAGCATAGAATCAGAATAATCCTTTCTTGGACCATTAGTCTTAGTGCAGATCCTTCTGCTGCTTTATTCCATTTCACTCTGTTGCTCTTAAAATTACTCCTCCTAACAGAAATAGAGACTTACCAGGTGCTGCTGGTTTACAGTTCATTTATCAAAATACCTCAAAATTTTCTGAAAAAAGGCAGTTTTTCAAATAGGACGTTCTGATTTTGCTGTCATTTTACTCTACCTACATGTGCACCTGAAATGCTGGTTTTGTGGGTAGATAAAGAATTATACTATATCAGTTATGTGAATTTCCATTTTCCTCTGTCCCATCTTAGGGACTACTTACCATAACTGATGCAACATTGGGATACTTCAGTTGTGCCAGATCTTTTTGATGGTTTTCAAGAGAAATATGATTGTAGGTTAGAGAATATTACCATCAAGAGGAGTGAATGAATGCATCTCAACCTAAATATGGGTTGGAGTTGTAATTTCAATTATTTTCACAGGAATCCCAAGCAAAGTATTTTAATGACAGAGCAAGGAAGTCAGCTAAGTAGGTGATGTTTTGGATTTGGTTTTTTTTTTAGTTCTCAGCTAAAAAAATTAATCATCCTTGGAAATTTTTAGCTTGCAAGGCAAAAGGGCAAGCTAAAAAAATTTTAAATCATTGTAAATAAAAAAATTAAAATAAGTACAAATAAAAATTTGTAAATAAAAAAATTTGGTTATAAGAAGTAGAAGCAGATGAAAACAGAAGCTATGCTAGCAAGGAAACTTAATTCAGCAGCAGGTGAATATTGCTATCAAATCCTTGGGGTTTGCCAAACTGCAAGTGGCACTATCTTAGCAGCCTGGGGCTGGAAGAGCCCTGGCTGGTTTCTCTCAGTATCCCTGCCCAACACTCACCTGCTCTCTTTTCTTCCCTGACCACACAGAAACTGTTTCCCCAAGCAGACGGCAGCCCAGGTGACCCTCAGAGCCATTTCCACCCACTTTGATGGCAGCAGCTCTTCCTCCTTGAAGAACATTTACTTTCTGCTCTTCGACAGTGAAAGCATTGGCATCTATGTGCAAGAAATGGCCAAGCTAGACACGAAGTAGCAACGGCAGCCAAATGAAACTTTATTTTTCAACAAACTTGAGTAGCATTCAAAGCATTAGAGGTGGGTTTTATTTTTTCAATGTGACGATGAGGGGGAGTGGTAGTAGTGTGACGTGTTGTGACTTGATGGAGAGCTGTGATTAGAGATGAGAGGAGTTTAGTCTGATTTCTTCATGCCATTTTTATCACCTTGAACAATTGAGTTATCATCTGGCTTCAGGAGTTTAGTGTCCTTTGTTACTTTAGTTTAGAGGTTTTAAAGAGTAACCTCATTTTAGATTTGTAGTGATGATTTCTTCACACACACACACACGCCACTTTCAAGAAAGCTCTTAAAAATGTTCTGCTCCTTTTTCCCCTCCCTTGAGGGTAGATGGTAAACTTCTGCCTTCAGCCCACAGAGAGGTGAAAAGGGTTTTAGAAGTGATGCATGGGGAGCTTCTGTTTTGCTTTTAACTCACAATAACCTCTGTAATTACTGAGAATATTTCATGGTGATTTTGTTTGTTTTATAAGAAAAAAAGAAAAAGATGTGTCAAGTGTGGTTATTATTATAAACCCTAATTTTGCTCTGGGGATTTCTCACCCTAAAAAGAAAAAAAAAAAAAAAAAAGAGAAGAAAGAAAAAGCAGCAGCATCTGTAATTCAGTGCTTGCCATATCACAACCAGCAGCTTTTCTGGCTGAAGTTTGGTGCTATAAGTGATGTAATCAAAGCTGCTGAGGAGATTTTGACACAAAGCTGAATTATATTCTGTTGAATTCCAGGCTTACCATATCCCCTTCCAGGTTTTAGGCAGGCATTACCCTGGCAGCACTGTGAGCCATTCTCCCTGCAAGCTGCAGAGCAGATGCCAGATCTGTAAGAATCAGGTCCTTCTTAGAAGAGCAAGAATAGAGAAAGCCAGGAAAAAAAACACAACCTACATAACAAACAAACCACAGAGATTCTGAAAAGCACAGTGTTTATTGTTACAAATCAAGGTAAGCCAAGCTTATTGCCCAGAGCTCTCTCAGCAGGGGGAGTAAAAGAAACATTTCTCCCCTGGTTTTTATCATGGGAACTTCTGTGCAGCTCATTTGGGAAGTGCCTCCTTCCCCTTCACAGCAAGGCAGGCACCCCTTTTATGTGTCACAGTGACAGGCGGCCTGAGGAGGTGCTGCAGAGGACAATACCAGTCAGTCCAAGCAATAGAAGTGCACCCTCAGCCTGTTCCAGCTGCTGTTCTGCTTGCTGGATTGTTTCCTGGTGCCCTCTCAGGAGGGCATTGTCTGCCCCATGTTCTTCCAGCTCTTGGAGACAAACAGATCCCGGCTCTTGGCAATGGTCACCAGGAGACGTCCCACATAGTAACCATTCACCTGGCCCACACCATCATCCCTGCCCATGGACAGCAGGAATGTTAGTGACCCTGCAAAGGACATGTAGAGGTGTAAAACAACTCCCCTGTATCCACATGGAACAGCATTCAGCATAGTTCTGGTAAGTTTACATCAGTGCCCATTACCCAGCTAGATTTTTGAGACCAGATTGTTCAGTTTATGTTTGTTATAGTTTAAGGGGAGAAAGATAGAAAAGGGAAGTCATCTTACTCCCAAGATTTAATTGGACAGCGAGTAATTTTAAGAAAAGAAAATAAGTTTAATGACTAGCAGACTCCCACCAGTAGATTTATCAAGACATTCACCTAGCCCACACCATCATTCCTGCCCATGAAAAGCAGGAATGTTAGTGACCCTGCAAAGGAGATGTAGAGGTGTAAGTGAAGCAACTGTTGTCCAGCTCCCCTGCATCCATGTGGAACAGCATTCAGCACAGTTCTGGTAAGTTCATGAAGAAGAAGACCCAGCTAGATTTTTGAGACAGGATTGTTTAGTGTGTGTTTGTTGTAGTTTAAGGGGAGAGAGAAGGAAAAGAGAAGTCATCTTACTCCCAAGACTTAATTGGACAGTGAGCAATTTTAAGAAAAGATAATAAGTTTCATGAATAGCAGACTCCCACCAGTAGATTTATCAAGACATTAGTGAAGAAATAACACATTGTGTGGCAGAGTGACACAGGTAATTAATATCTACACTGTGTCTTTGGCAAGGACTAATGTGAAGCTGAGCTACAAGCTGATATTACCCCAGTTTTGAGTTCCTTCAGAATGAATTCAATGAGTTCAGAGTCTCATGAGAGTTGAGACAGCTGTTCTTTGCAGCTGACCTTCCTGCCCTTACCTGGCTCATAGGTTTTGAGAGGCTTCTGTGTCAGGCTGTTGATGATATTTGTCACCACAATGTTGGCATGGAGCCCAGCATGGTAGGCCATCTTGGGCTCTTTGAGATCTGCACAGTCCCCAATGGCATAGATGTTCTCGTAGCCTTCCACCTGGAGATGCTTGTTAACTTTCAAAGCACCATTACTTGCCATTTTGTCACCTGTTTTGCCAAACAGCAGGTTTTTAGAAGCAGCTTTGTGTTGCTTGTTGTGGCCTGAGACCCCAAAATGCTGCAGATGTAATTGACACAAAGTGAGGGGTTGTTTTTCACCCTCTTTTCTATGTGTCTTTTTGCTTTGCTGTAGTTAATCACTGCAGTCTCATGCAATGCATCACCCTTTGATATTTGGGTAGAATCACCCCTGCAGTTTGTACACAGTCCATTCCCCACCTCACACCCCTCAGGCACCACACACTGAAGAACTGCTGCTTCTTCCCACCCCATGGCTTGGGTTTTTCACTTACCAAATGCAGCAGCATATGCAGAAGAGTTAATCTTTATCCCCGTGCACAGCACCACCATGTCAACAACCACTTCAGTGCCCCTCTCTGTCCTCACTACCATGTCCTTCTGGAACTGGTTTGGCCTGAGGTTTTCTATGTCACTGACCTTTTCACCTGTTGCAACAGAGAGCCCTGGGTCACAAACCTTTGCCAGGCTGTGGTTTCCAGCTAACCCAGAGGAACAGGAAGTCAGGGGAGCCATGTGTAACCAAAAAAGTCAGAAAGAGGACATCAGGAGATGCTTTGGCTAAAGGAAGAGCAGCTTTTAGGTGTTCAGAGGCATCATTTAAGGACATACCTAACAGCAGCCGGACTCCTTTCCTGAGGAGAATCTCTTTCACCACCTGACGGACACTGGGCAGCAGCTCCACGTCAGCCAGTGCAGTTTTTGAGTGAATGAGAGTGACCTGTTGGGGACAAAACAGCAAATGGGGACACAGGAACAGAACAGGACTCACTGTGTGCAAGGTGGGAGCAGCTACAGCTCGCCTCCCTCCACCCTAACTGATTCCTGCAAGAACAAGGCAGGAAGGGGCACCTAGTGCCACAGTCCTTGCTGGTGGCTGGCTACAGGCTCAGCAACCAGGTGTGCAGTCATCTCAGGTGCCTCCAGCAGCAGCACCATGGAACAGTAGCAGAACCAGGATGCAGTTAATTGTGATGGAGATGTTCCCACCTCTTTGTCTGGGTACTCCGTTTTGATCTCGGCAGCCATCTCCACTCCAGCAGCACCACCTCCCACTACCAGGATGCGCTGAGATTTCTCAATCTTCAAGAGAAAAATTGTGTTACAAGAGAACTGCAAAGGGCAGGAAGCCAGACACCTTCAGTCACACCATGAACATTCTGGGACACAGCACAGGCCCAACAGCAACCTGTTAGCTCATTAAGAGGCAACAACAAAGGAATGCCCTGTGCATTCTTCCTGCCTACCCTTTTCAGGTTTCCCCTTGTGCTGGAGAAGCCATGATGAGCTCCTTGTCCTGGCTGCTCGCTGTGTCCCTTTCTCTTAGACACAGCTGGCTCCAGACAGCCACAGTGGTATCTGGGACAGGGAGGCTGAACAAAGGCAGGCAGCATTTCCTAAGAGTGGATTCCTCACCTCTTTAACCATGTCTTCATAGGTCTGGATGGCACTCTCCATGTCAATGACTTGGTTGAACTTCCCAGGGAATGGCCCATCACTGCCTGTTGCAAGAATGAGATGGGAGTAGTGAAGCTCCTGGGAGGGCAGAAGGTAGAATGGGATATTAGACCTCTTAAAAGCAGAGCCTAGAACGCAGTGGTTAGCTGCTAGGTATTGGTCACTCATTCCCTCATCTCCATCCCTTGCTGGTAACCAGGAAGATACTTGTCACTGTCAGGAAGTGACTTTAGGAAGAGACCCAGGCCAGGTCACACCAAGTAACTGTTCCTCAAGGTCTGAGCTAAGCACCATTCAGATGAGTTGAGAGCTTTAAAGAAATTACCCTAAATTTACCAGGAATAACCTGATATTTATGCTGGACACTCACAGCTGGTTCCAGAGACTAACTTCTCTCCTTCACTCTCTCCTGAACAGAGGTGAGATGTTCTGGCTGAAAAGAGTGATTGATGCTGCTGCTCTTGGCTCTTCCTGCAGTTAAATAGGGATCTGAGCCCCAGGTTTAATTGTTGAGCTCTAAATCCAGCTCTAATAATAAAAGCTCAGCTGAGCAGGAGAAGGAGTTGGGTATTTACTGCACACCCACATCCCAGCACAGCTGAAGGCCACTCAGCTCGGCTGGAAGGGATGGGGCTGTGCAGGAAAAGATGCCAAGTTCTTCAGGAGGATGGGACACACCCTGCTGAAGGCTGGCTGCCTGCACTAGCAGGTGATCCCATAAGGCAGCCAGGGCATTGCAACACCCACCTCACCATCACTGAGCACCACTTGTTGCCTCCCAGGGTCTATGGCCACCACCTTGCCTTGTCGGAAGCTGTCCCCAAAGGTGACCGAGTAGGAGATGAAAGTCTTCTTGGCAAATCCTGTGGGAAGAGGGGACAATGGGAGAGCTCTCCTTCTCTGGAGGCTAACCACCCCCTCTTCTCTTCTTCCCTCATGCTGTCCTTGCTCAGACAAAAGCATGGCAAGCATCTGGGACTGTGGGCTGAGCTTTTGCTGGGTGTTATCTCTGCCCAGCAAGGAGCTTCAGGATGTTTGTCTCAGATCAGATGATACTCTTGGCTAGATTGCTTTGTCTCTGCTCCTCGTATCTCCTGTACTGGTTTACCAATTACTGTTTCTGTGGTCCTGGCAGTTTCTGGCTTGGTGTCAGAGGCTTTTTTCATGCAATCTGCCTCTCAGACCAAACTTTTGCTGTCCTTTTGATGCTTGTTCCCAGCCTTCAACGTGGTACTTTATCCCTGAATTCCCCAGTGACTGGACTGATGGGGTTGGCCCAGCCTCCAAGTGAGGGCCCAGACAGGCCTGAGCAGCTCTCTGCAGGGTTTTATCATCCAGAGCTCATTTCAAGGGCCAGGGACAGAAAGTGATTGACTCACCCCTTCCAGCAGCTCTTGCTTTTAGCTTAGTCACCTTCTAAACTCTTGAAATAAAAAATAAAACAAAGGGGGATGGGGAGGGGAAGGGCAGGGAGGAGGAGAGATGGTCTGAGCAGTTTTTACTCAGTTTCCCCAGCTGATGTGCAATTAGCTTAACCACAGACGGGCTGTGGGTCCTCCCGGTGCCAAGTATTTGTTTTCCAGACGGAAAACATCAAGTCTTTCACCACCGCAGGGCGGAGGAGGCAGTGCGAGCCCGCGTTCCCTGCCGCTCCCCGCGTCCCTGCTCAGGTGCCGGTGGGACAGGGGGGCTGCCCGAGCCCTTACCGCTCTCCACGGCGGCCCGGAGCGCGGCCACGTTGTGATGGAAAGCATCTCTCACGTCCACCAGCACGAAGGGGACGGCCCAGGACTTGAGCAGGCTGGCGGCCGCCGTCCCTCCGAAGCCGCCCCCGACCACCACGACCCGCACGGACTCGTCCAGGGACAGGCGAGAGCCCATGGCCAGCGCGGCTCGGCGGGGCAGGCGCGGGGGCCGGGCCGGGGCGCGCTCGGCATCTCCGGGCGGGGCCGCGGGCGGAGCCGGGCTGCTGGGCGCTGAGCCGGGGAGCTGGCGGAGCCCTGAGCCGGGCAACCGGAGCTTGGAGAACGGGGGACGGCCTGAGCCCTGAGGCCGGCAGCCGGGGCTAGCAGAGCCCTGAGCCCGGCACCCGGGGCTTGCTGAGGCCGGGGAGTTGGCAGAGCCCTGAGCCCGGCACCCGGGGTTGGCTGAGCGCTGAGCCTGAGGCTTGCTGAGCCTGGCACTTGGGGCTGGCAGAGCCCTGAGCCCTGAGGCTTGCGGGGCCCAGCCCCCGGGGCTTGCGGGGCCCTGAGGCCGGAGCTGCAGGGCCCGGCACCCGAAGCTTGCGGGGCCCGGCCTCAGGCCCCCGGGGCTTGCTGAGCACGGCACCCGGGGTTGTCACGGCACCCGCTGAGGCCGGGGCTTCCGGGGCCCTGAGCCCGGAGCTGGCGGGGCCCGCCCCTGGGGCTGGCAGGGCCCGGCACCCGGCGCTTGCTGAGCCCTGAGCCCGGGGCTAGCAGAGCCTGGCCCCTAGGGCTGGCAGTGCCCTGAGCCCGGGGCTTGCTGAGCCCGGCAGGCAGGGGAGCCGCGGGCAGGGAATGGCTCCTGCCAGGCGAGCAGCACATCCCGAGCGCAGAGCGCTTCACCCGCCCTAAGCCCTCCCGCCTCCACCCCCTGTGAGAAGGGACCCAGGGTTTTACACACTGAGGGCTTTGCGCTGAACTTCACAAGGCTGGGGGATGGAGAATGGCCCACTCCAGCCGAAGAAACAAGCTTTTGGAGAGGGAAATCAAGATTACATAATTACAGAAACAATTAGGAAAATATCTCTGAGATAATAAAATCCAACCTATGAGCAAACCAGCACCATGTCGACCAGACCACGGCACTCAGTCTCTCCTTAAACACTTCCAAGAATGGTGAATCCACCACTTCTCTGAGCACTTCATTCCAATGTCTAATCACCCTTTCTGTAAGGAAATTCCTCCTGATGTTCAACTTAAACACAGAAAACATGTATCTGCTCTGAGTGGAGCAGGAAAGGGAGCCCAGAGATGGCTGTGCAAGAGAGAAGATCACAAAATCTGTGAAAGGCTTGGGTAGGATGAGACCTTAGAGTCCATCTGGTTCTGACCTCCCCACCATGGGCAGGGACATCAGCACGGTGGAGAGAGTGGGCCATAAAGAGGGAAGGGCTGAGGAGGTGGCAAAGGGCCCAGAAGAAGGGGAGTAGGGGGTGGAGGAGGTGGGCAGTTCCATTTATTTATAAAGGACATCCCGATCGTGTTCTTCTGCAGCACAGAAGTTGACCCGAAGACTTTCAGCTCCTGTGGCATTCTGGATAAATATAGCTGCTGGCCCTGTGGATAAAAATGGATAAAAATAGCTGCTGCACACACTGCTGTGTGCTGTGAGCTGGCAGAGCTGCTCCCACACTCCTGTGCCCCCGCCCTGCTCCTCAGAGGTGCCAAAACTCCCTCCCAGCAAAACACCCTCCAGCCTCGGGGGTGGCAGACCACGAAGGAATTTTCCGGCAAAAGCAGGGCCTGGACTCAGGATTGCCGCCAGAGGGTGCAGCCAGCTCGGCCGTGGGGACACAAACCCTGTGAGGAATGTTTGAAGGGGCTGGGGCTGTTTAGCCTGGAGAAGAGGAGGCTCAGAGGTGACCTTATTGCTCTCTACAACTCCCTGAAGGGAGGTGCAGACAGGTGGGGTTGGTCTCTGACAGAACCAGAGGACACAGTATCAAGATACACCAGGGAAGGTACAGGTTGGATTTTAGGAAAAAATGTTTCACCCAAAGAATAATAAAGTACTGGAATGCTCTTCCCAGGGAGGTGGTAGAATCACCATCTCTGGGTGTGTTTAAAAAAAGCTGGCCATGGCACTTGGTGCTATAGTCTGGGTGAGTTGTTAGGGCACAGGTTGGACTTGATGATCTTAGAGGTCTCTTCCAACCTCATCATTCTGTGATTCTGTGATTCTGTGACATGGGACACAGTGTCCCAGTCCAGCACATCCTTGCCTCGGCCACAGGAGGGGCTGAGGGATTGGGGAAGGAGGGTGACAAAGGGGCTGACAGGAGTGGGGGACATTCCTGCACCCCACGCTCCTCAGCCTGGAAGAGAGCTGGGAGGGGAGGGGTGGAACAGGCAACAATAAAGCTGGAATGGAGAAGGCCTTGATGAGTCCTTTTCCTTGATGGGAAAGGCCATGGCTCCACTGAAATACACCCAGGGCAGGTTGGGGCTGTTTGTTACACAGCACTCAGCTGGAAATGCTACAGTTTTCACTAGGAGAAAATTTGGATTAATGTGTGCAATATAAACCTTCAGAGCTGCTAAACACCTGTCCTGGCTAGGAGGTCTGGGAGCTATGAATGTCCAGAGGCTGGGAAATACCCCCAGGGTGGCAGTGCTCCAGATCTGTCTCTGTCTGTTCTCCTGGTACTGGCATGGTACCTGTGTGAGGAGGCTGCTGGAAGAACCTGGCAATGGCTGGCTTTGGGAAAGCACAATTCAGTGCAAAAATGGTGAAAAACCAAACCCACCTCCGTTTCTAAAGGGGTGAACTCTGCAATTTAAATCTGGTTTAAGCTCTTCTGTAAAATTACATGGACAGGCTTGCTTGGCACCCCTTGTGTATGAAACCATCCCAGTTGGGACAGGGTTCTCCTTACCTGTATAACTTCCTTGTTGTTTCATCTTCCTGGAGCAAAGCTGGATCAAAGGCCCATTCCTAGCAGATGAGGATGCTGAGGATGAGTTGCCAATTCCCAAAGGCTGCTTTCCTGTCCCCCTTCTTCTTCCCCTTCAAGTGCCCAGCTGTGTCTTTTCCAGAAGCAGTTTTGGGCTTTTCATGAAAGGAATTTTCCTATATTTTACAGCACATACCCACTGCTGGGAGCAACCCATTACTCCAGGAGTGCTCTGTAAATTTTCCTTTTCCCCCTCCAGGTATACACGGGGGCTACCTTCAGGTGAACCCAGTTGGATAACAGAAGATCAGCGCAGCCTTTTAAAAAAAGGAGGAAAAATATTCTGGGCCAGTGAGTTGGAGATACACCAACAAGCAAGAAAATGTCACTGGCAAAAAGAGTGCCCAAAGCTAACAGGGAGGGTAAAAGGGGCCTTTGTAAAAAACCTCACTCCCAACCCCAGGCAAGCAGGAAGGAACTGAGAATACCCAAAGCTGAGGCCAGTGGGAGCACTCAGTGTGCAGGTCAGGGCTCAGGTTTGGCACATGGGATGTTTGGATGATACTTCTCCAGCTGGGTGCACACAGGTGCTGGGAAGTTCATCAGCCTCAGAGAGAAGTTTTTTCTCCTGCTGGTTGTTGGTGGGGCAGGGATGGGTGGGCAGGCCTGGGGCAGTGATTGCCCTGTCCTGTCCTGTCCTGTCCTGCCCTGTCCTGTTTCAGGTGTCCTGGACTTTTCCTCACAGCTGCCCCAAGGACCAAATGCTCCCTGCAGGATGGCAGGGGGAAAAGGTGCAGGGAAGGGGTTCTGGGAGATGGTCTTGCTCCAGTTTGGCACTCTGAGACAGGCAGCATGGCTAAATGTGCCTGTCTGTGAGTCCTGTCCTCATCAGGTGTGATCCAACATCATCCAGAGCTGAGACTCAGAGGATGATTAATCCATGGATGGCTACAACAGCTGCTGCAACAGTGGGGAGACTTTAGGATGCCTCTGCATCTTTGTCCTGGCCTCCCTAACTTTGCAATAACCTGGAAGAGGGATAACATCCCTCCCTTCACCCTCCTCCGGGGAGCAGCTCTCCCACCTGGGCCAGGCTGAAGGGCCCATCCTCCCCTGCCAAGCCTGAGCTGCTGGAGATTCTTTCTGGCTCACAGCCATCTCTGCAAAACCCCAAATCCTCTCCTGTATCAGCAGCCTCACACACCACATTCCCTCTGCCCACAGACATGTCCTGCACATCATCCTGTGACAGCGCCAGTGGCACCAGGGTGGTTGAAGCTCTCTGGCTGTGCCCCTGGGGGCTTTGCTTCAGGGAAAGGAGGATTTTGAGTCTCCCAGGCTTGAAAGATTGCTCTAAACAAACTGCCTGGTCCATCCTTGGCCCACAGCTCCCCATTTTATCTAGGTGAGCTGGCTCCCCTCAGGGAGCTCTGCTTCAGCCAAGGTGGAATTGTGTCTGTTCAGGGCAAAGAGTCACCTGGAAAAACCAATTCAGACAGTTCCTGGCTGCTTTTAAAACATCAACACTGGCTATTTTATACCTTATACATAAAAATCTACTTTTAGCAGAAATCAACAAGGTTCCACTTATATTTAGTCTCTCCCTGACAAACCTCATTTTTCATTTTCAGTTTTTCAGTGCCTTGAGAAGACAAGCTGCTTCCCATGGATAACAGCACCAAAATGACCCTATTTTGGTCAGGCTGGACCAATGATGTGTATTTATAGGCAGTACCTCTGCACATGCCAGCCCATAAATTGGTCACAGATCCCAGCCAGAAAAGGGTGGGAAAACCCCAAGGGTGAAATGCAATGGTCTCTGCAATTAAATGGCCTTTGTGTTCATGAGAAGAGCCATGGGGAGCTGGGATCTCCCTCCATCCCACCCCAGGGCTGTGGCACAAAGCTGTTCTCCTTTTTCCTGGGATCACAGCGTGCTCTGTGCCAAGGTGCTGCCCAGCTCCTCTTTTCCTGCACGATACAGCAGGACGAGTTTGCCAGGCTCAGGGTGCTGTGGTGCCATCACCACCTACAAATGTGGGCTCAAACCAAGGCAGGTTTTGGGGAAATGGGGATGGCCAGGCTCATGTCAGCTCCTGCCATGGGGTGAGCAGGGAGCAAGCAGGGCTGTCCTTCCCCTTGGAGGAAACCCCAGCTCAGGCAGCTCCTGCAACTGCCTTTGGGTTTTGTGCCATGCTGATCTTTCCTACCCCTCCAGAGCCAAGCATGTAGCAGACATTGGGAATTTTACAGGAATGCCATTTTGTGGGAATTCATCCCTTATTGTGATGTGATCCAGGCAGGTGCCAACAAGAAACTTGATCAGCTTTATTCATGTCAGCTGCCTGGCTGTAAGGATTGCAGGGAGCTCCTTGGAAATTCTCTGGCTCCTCCAGCAGTTGAGCCCAGAGATTGGCAGTGTGGTGGCAACTCTCTTTTATGGGATAACATGGTTTGTGGTATTAATCCCTGTGGGGTGGCAAAGAAGCATAAAGGATGTCAGTGGCTGGAGTTTCTTTGGGAAAAAGGAGAGGGCTTGTGCATGCTCCTTTGCTCTTGGGGCAGCTTTTGAGAAAGAACAGCTTTCACTCCTGGTGTGGGGAATTTTCTTCCCCTTGCCCCCCAGATTTCATTACAGTGAAAGCAGAGCATAGAATAAAACTGTGTCCTGAAAAAAATGGGCCTCACAGACAGGCAGCCTTTGTCCAAAGGTGTAATTACAGGATAAATATGGGATGCAGACCAAGAAATGCAGTCTGGTCAGGCATGCAGTCTCTTAGAAAAACACAACAGGAAACAAGGCTGTCATTTAATGCTGAAAGGTCCACACGTGCTGCAGCCCTTGTGGTCCCTCACTGGCCCATGGATCTCCCCTCTGACCTGGTGTTTGGATGTTTGGATGGTGCAGTTCTAGCCATGGACCAGCTCCCAGCAAGGACCACACCAAGCCCCACGAGGGAGAGAAGGAAAGGGTTGATCCAGCCTCCAGCAGAAGCCTGTGAGGGTTGGTGAGGGCATTGCTGCTGTGATGGATTTCCTTGCCTCCAGCCCCTGTGCAGAAATCCCCTCTGATAGGGCTGTGAGGAGACAGGGGGGATTAGCTCATCCTATCCCATTAAATGGAGCTGGAACAAGTGAGGAGAAGGCTATGGGAGGTCAGCACAGCCAGCACAGCAGCCACCACTTCTGCTGTTTGGGAGAAACCTCATGCCAGGCTGGAAAAAAGCCTTTTTGTGGATTTCTATGGACCTGCCTTGTGGCTTGGCTTCATGGCCCAGCAGTGCCACTGCGGTGTTAAACTGCAGGGCATCTAAGGTGGCATTTCAGAGACTTTACTGCTCCCTTATTTGGCTTACCAAGAGCTTGTGCCTCAAGGAGTGTCTCTCCAAGGCAAGCCCAGCCATGCCAGCATGGCCCCAGCAGGCGGCTCTGAGAGGGAAGCAGAGAAGCAGCAGGATGTACCTGCTGTCCAAAGTCAACTTCCAGATTAGACCAGTGAGAGGGAATCATTTCTCAGAAAGATCCCATTGAGAGGGGAACAGGACATCCATCATTTGTTAAAGCTCTCACTTGTGCTACATCATCTTGTGTCACCTGCAGTGACCCCAAGGAGAAGCAGTTTTGGCTGGTGGCCCTGTCCCATGGGACACATGTCCCCTCACTGTTCTGGGCTTGTGGAAAAGGTTTCTCTGGTGCTAATTAGCATCACCCACATGTTCCCAAATTCCTCCCAAAGCTATGAGCTTGGAGGAACTACAGCTGCACGTTGGGGTTGTTTTATTTCCTTATTTTAAACCAAGCTTTAGTACTGCTTTATTTCAGAAAGTTTAGGTCTTTTGAAAAGAGGATTGTTTGTTTTTTGGGGTTTTTTTTTGCATTGGTGCCTGTGAGAAAGGGTGAGGCTGCATCCATTGCAGATCCTGTTCTGGGCTTCCTGCATGGTCTGTCTGGATGCAGGTCTGTCCTTGCTCTAAGGCAGTCTTTACTATGACTTTCCCAATCCATGCTTTCCCTCCCAAATCCGTGAGCCTCCAAAGAGCCAGGCAAGGCTGAGCTGGAGCAGGCTGAGCAGGAGGCCCCTCTGGTGGGGGCACAAAGCTCCCCCAGCAGCTCAGGGGGAATTCAGCTGCTCCAGCCTCGAAGGAGCCACGTCCCCTGCGGCTTCCCGATCCGCCTGGAGCCCGGGGGTTTAATGGCAGCAATTAGCCCCGAGGAAATCTGCATGGTTCAGGGGCATGTTTTCATGTTTTCTCTCTGTCCTGTGACGGTTTTGACGGGAAGCTGGAGGGCGGCCAGGAACAATTGCTTATGCTTGGCTAGCAGTGTGGGCTGGAGCAGCGGGGGCGGAGACAGCGCAGGTGAAATAAAAACGGGTGGCTGTGACCGTCCCCTCTGGAATGGTGTGGCCAGCAGGAGCAGGGAGGGCATTCTTCCATTCTTCCCCTGTACCTGGCACTGCTGAGGCCACACCTCAAGTGCTGTGTCGAGTTCTGGCCCCTCAGTTTGGGAAGGACCTTGGGACGCTCGAATGCATCCAGAGGAGGCAACGAGGCTGGTGAGGGGCTGGGAACACAAGTGAGGAACCACTGAGACAGCTGGGGGTGTTTAGGCTGGAGAAAAGGAGACTCAGGGGTGCCCTCATCACTCTCTACAGCTCCTGAAAGGTGCCTGTGCTCAGGTGGGGTTGGGCTCTTTCTCCAGGCAGCACTGACAGAACCAGAGGGCACAGTCTTAAGCTGCACCAAGGGAAATATAGGTTGGATATTAGGGAAAAGGTTTTTACAGAAAAAGTGATAAAGTTCTGGAATGGCCTGCCCAGGAAGATGGTGGAGTCACCATCCTTGGGTGTGTTTAAAAAAAGCCTGGATGTGGCACTGTGTGCCAGGGTTTAGTTCAGGTGTTGGGACATGGGTTGCACTCGATCTTGGAGCTCTCTTCCAACCCAGTCTATCTGTTCTTATTTGTTCTGTTCTCTGGCCTTGGCTCAGCCCAGCTCCTGGTTCCCTTGCCGCTTGTTTTCCATGCTCCTGGATTTTCCTGTCCTTTCCCCCTGGACCCGGCTCTCCGAGCCCCCAAGTGCCTCCACCCGTGGTGGGATGGGAGGGGGATGCTGGCCACTCTCCAATGTCCCCTCTTTGGCTGTGGCAGCTCCGTAGCTACTCACCCCTCCTGCTGTTTCACAAACAATTACCCTAAAATTATTTTCTCTGCAAAAGCCAACCCAATGGTGCTTTTACAGAGGTATTTACAGGACCAAATGCTGGCTGAGCTCTGTGGGCTTTTCTCAGCGCGCAGCTGCGGAATATCCATCTGACCTCCGTGACCCTGCTGCTTTCCCAGCAGGAAGCCTCCAAACAAAACCCGATTCACTCAGCAGCCCCGGGGCTGCTTGTGATGCCGGGAGCTGTGTGTGAGGCCGGGAGGAGGCTGGCGCTCTCCATCGCCCGTGAGCGATGAGGATATGCCAAAAATCTCCGCTTTTGTGGACACTTTTGTGTCCTTTCCCCATCCAGCTGGCTCTGAAATCACACCTTGAAGCCTGATGCTGCCCTGCCCTGCTCGGAAAACCTCCCTGGGTGGATGGATGGCTGCCCGGGGCTCCGGTGCTGTGCTCCCCACCGGCCGGCCCCGCGCTCCTCAATGCCGCCTCTGTTCTCCCTCTTGGGTCAAAAACGCGGCTTTTGTGAGCTCAGCCCAGCCCAGCCCTGCTCCGGAGCCCCGGCACGTTCCTCCCGGCCGGCAAAGCTCAGCCCAGCTGTGGCCGGCTGCCGCCTCGCTTCATTTATTTATTTTTGCTTTTGGCCAACAGCTCTAGTTGGGGAGAAGGGGACGTGCGGCTGCTGGGACCCCTCAGGGCTCACTGGCAAGCCACTCTGCACCAAAATGTTTGACTTCTCCCTCAGGTGGCTGCCATAGCCCAAAATATCTCGGGGAGAAAAAGAATGAGATACAAAGAGGGCTAAAAATAGGCATTTTAATTAATGAAATGTGAATTGGAGGGAGCAGCTTGGCACTGGGTCAACATCTGCAAAAGGCAAACACCCTGAAATTCCCTGGGCCACTACCCGGTTTGGCCACCCATCAGTGCTGTTATTTCTGGGGCTGCCCAGGCAAGGGACACCCAGCAATACTGAGGAGAGAGGAGATGCTTTGGACTCTGTGCTGGTGGCTTTGTTTTTGATCAGATAAGTCTGACCGTCTTTCAGCACCTCCTCAGAAGTTCGCGGTCGCTGCCACACGGGGGCTGGGAGGGTTACAGCCCGTCAGTCCCCGGGGGCTCTCCCGAGATCGTACAGAAGGACACGTGGTGGTCCCCAGCTAAAATGTGGCCTCTGTTCTGGGTGTCTCCCTTTGTGGCATGTTGTGCTGCTCTGATTTTTGGGCTTAGCTCCTTGACCAGCCTCCCCCTCCTTTTCACATAATAAATAAATAAATTCACCTGGTATGCAAATACACACAGGGAAAAAAGGAAATAAACCCAAACCTCCAAAACCAAGTTTGAAGAGCACCAAACCATAGTCACCTCATTTTGTTGTAGCCCAAGCGCCGTCCAGGGCTCTGTGGGCAGTTTCCAGTCTCTGCTGGTGAATGAAGGCACTAAACCAAGAAGGTCTCTGGGCGCTTGCTGACACCACAGGGATTTTGTCCTTGCCCCATCCCAGCTGGCATGGGGGGGTGGCAAGGCAGAGGTGCTTGGTCCTGTCCCCCTCTGCTTGCCATCACCCTCCTCCTCCTCCTCAGTGCAGCTCCCAAGCTGGGGAGGTGGCCCTGTTGCCGACCCCACCTTCCCTCACCCTCACCATTTCCCCATTCCCGGAGAAATTGAGTAATTCAGGCTCTGCAGGACCCTGGGGCCAGCTCTGCGAAGACGCTCCGGCTCCTGGGGCTGCCACCTGGAGCATTTTTGGGAGCAGGGACCCCCAGGTCGCCTCCGGACCGGCCGGGAGCACGGCCGCAGCCCCTCGTTCCGCCCCGCCACCATGACCTGTGTCGCTACGTGACCCATGCGGGCTGTGCCTCCTCCAGCAGGCTGAAGGAGCGGTTGGCCAGCGCCTCGGGGCTGCTGGCCAGCTTGTAGCCAAAGAGCTGCATGGCCGGGCCGCAGGCGTCCTGCACCACCTGCGCCAGCTTGAAGGGCATGCCGAAGCGCCACTTGTCGAACTGCTCCGAGGAGTTCTTGCACGTGGAGTAGACGCCGTTGCCGTCGGGGGGAGCCTGCGTGTTCTTGCCGATCCACTCCTCCACCTGGTGGGTGAGGGGCAGCCCGGCGAAGCGGAACATCTCCCGTGCCTTCTGCAGCGGCGCCCGCGCCACGTCCTCGTAGCGCACCAGCATGTAGCGGCCCCGCAGCCAGCCCGGCCGCCGCAGCCCCAGCTCCGCCGACACGCGGATGCTCTCGCAGTTGCCCCGCAGCCGCTGCACCTCCTCCTCGCGCAGCGGGGCCTCCCCTTCGGACGCCCACTTCTTCCAGGTCTCGTACTTGCCCGAGAAGGCCACCATGCGCGAGGCCAGGACGGCGCGGGGGTCCCGCACCAGCTGGATGATGCGCAGGTCCAGCCGGGGGTCCTCCACCAGCGGCTGCAGGAACTCCAGCTGCCGGATGCGCACCGTCTTCAGCGCCACGTGCTGCTTGCGCCGGCACGCCTCGGCCGCCAGCGTGATGTTGAGGGGGCCGCAGCGGCGGTTCTTGCAGTAGTACTTCTCAAAGACCTTCTTGGTGCTGGGCGTGCAGACGGGCTCCTCACACAGCGAGTGGCTGGAGCCCCGCCGAAACAAGAAGGGCGTCAGGTGGCCCTCGGGAACCGGGGAGATGAAGTTCTCTAGGATGTAGAGGTCGCAGAGGAGGAGCTGCTTGAGGACGTCTCGGTAAACCAAGGCTGAGCCCACCGCGCTGGCTCCCCCCGGCAGGAAGTTCACCGTCTTCTCGACGTGCCAGAGGGGCTCAAAGAGGTAGAAGATGCTGCCCTGCTGGTTGAAGAACTCGCCGACGAAGGAGGAGCCAGTGCGGGTGGTGGCCATCAGCAGGACGTGCCGCCGTGGCCCGGGGTCCGCGGTGTCACCTGCCAGCTGCAGGGTGATGTTGTACAGGTGGGACCTCAGCTGGGAGAAGGCAGCGTCCAGCTCCTGCAGCGAGGCCAGCGAGCTGTTCTTGGCCGGTGCTGGGCTGAGCTCCGTGCTGTTGGCCTCTGCCAGAGCCTGCGGGGACTGCTTCAGCTTGTCCGACACCCTGTGGGGAGAGCCAGCTCAGCCTGGAGGACAGCAGGACCACCCTGCATCCCGGCAGGGGACTTGGGGGCTCCTCTGCATAGGAGGAGGATTGGGGGAGAGAGGCTGCAAACCTTGGCATGGCTCAGGTGCCCACTGCCTACCTGGAGATGAAGTTGTTCTCCTTCTCGATGATGACGATGCTGATGACAAAGACCAGCAGGATGGCGTACTTGCTCTTCATCTTCAAGCAGTGCAGCAGCTCCCGGATATCCTGGGGCAAAGCACGTCGGATCTCCATGGGGAACACACACAGGTCCCTCCTGCACACTGGGAAGGTGTCCTGGGCTAGGGCCTTGCCAGCCCTGCCTGTGGGGAGAAGAAGGCTCAGCATGGCGAGGGTCAGAGGCTGACAAAGGCTGGACAAGAGCAGTAAAAAAGTGGAAGCTCCTCCTTACTGCTCCATCCCACCCCCGGATGACGAGCAGCTGCCTGAATGCCCCATCGGCTGCTCCTCCTCCTTCCCAAAATATATCTGCCCGACAGGATGCCTTCCCACGCTTCCACCAGCTCCCCCTGCCCACCTCGAAACCCAATCCCTGCCACCCAACAGCTGCCTGCTTCCCGCTGGCAAAAACCTGCTGCTGCCAGCGAGGGAGCCCCTGGATCATCCGGATCTTCTGCACTTTGTGGCTCCCAACCTCTGGAAAGGAGAGGCTTGGAGGCTCCACTGTAGGGCCCCAGAGTGGGGCTGAGCAGCTTCCGCCTTCCCCCAGCATGGCAGCAGCAGCTGCTGAGCCTCGAAAATGAAACCCAGAGAGTTTTCAGGAACGACGGCAGGCCGGAAAACGCTGCTGCTGCCAGTCCCCCTGGGGGAGTGGAATGCTCTGAGGGAGGCTTTTGCCAAAAATGGGAAGAAGAAAAAAAAAAACCCCAAATGATGGTGCAGCTGCTTGTGCGGGATGCAAAACCAGGAGACTTGGCAGAAAAGTCCCGCCCCCCCAGCCCCTCCTTCAGCACCCAAATCGGGGCGTTGCTGGAAATGCTCTGAGTCGCACCAAACCCACACCCCAGCTGGGGATTTGGGGGCCACAGCCGCTGTTTCAGGCTCTGGGGCAGGTCCCCAGTGTGCAGATTTGCACCCCTAGGCCTTGCTGGCACCTGCCACCTGCCCGGGGTGACGCCGTTAGCTCGTCCTGCTTTCTTGGCCAGACTTTTGGTGACTCAGGGAAAGTCTATTTAGCCTTGGCTGGGCTCCACAAGGGGCAGCCCATCCCAGCCCTGCTTTGGGGTGAAGGAGGGGAGCCGGGCAGAGCCCCATCCTCTGGGGGGACCCAGGGTTTGCTGGAGGGGAGATGCCCTGGCCAAGCCTCGGCATCTGCAGCCCCCGGCAGAGCGTGGAGCGGGGAAGCCCTGCCAGGCATTGCGTCACGTCGCAACCTCTTCCTCGTCAGGCTCGGCCAAAATGTGCATTTTTTAGGCCAAAATGTGCATTTTCTAGCGTTGCTCGCTGAATGCCCCTCCGGCTGGGAAGGAGGGACCATGGGCAGGAGGGGTGGGATGTGTCCCGTGGCCAGGGCAGCACCCAGCCTGTCAGGTTCCCAGTCCTCTCTGTGCGAGGACCAGGAATTTCCCAGCTTGAGCAAAGCACTCAGCTCCCGAGGCTTGGCTTCCAGCCATCTCCTTTCCAGCAAAACCTTCTAAAAAGAGACATCCACACCCACGCACCCAGGAAACTCAGGATTTAGTGGGATGCAGGGACTCTGGAGAGCCCTGGCAACTCCAGAGCCCTCCCACAGTGGTCCCCCAGCTCCCCCCTTTCAGCAAGCGGCACCGAGATCCCCGGCACACGTGTGTGTGTGTGTGTGTGTGTGTGTGTGTGTGTGTGTGTTTTTAACAGCCCCGTTAGTTTAGTTTGTCATTAGTTTGTCATCACACTGCTCCTCGGGGACAGACCAGCAGCCGGGGCAGGTGCCTTTCACCAGCCACCCCTCACATCCCCCCTCCTCGGTTGTGCCCCCTCGATGACAGGATTTGTCGGAGTTTTTGAGCAACCGAGAGAAAAAAAGCAAGTACACAAAATCCTCTGTGTGCGGCCGGCCGCGTCTCAGAGTCGGGGCATCCCAGGGGGCGGTGATCTACATCCCTGCCCTCGCCTGGGGCTGGGGACAGTCCCCATCCCTGCCCTCGCCTGGGGCTGGGGACAGTCCCCATCCCTGCCCTCGCCTGGGGCTGGGGACAGTCCCCTCGCACAGGGGATGGCATCAGCCGCTTCCTCGGACAAATCCCTGGGCAAAGCCAGCCCCGCGTTCTCCCCCTCTAATGCCCCCAGCTGCCTGACCACAAATGAGCCACAGAGCAGGAATTATTCACAGGGGTGACACAGAGATCCATGGCCGGCAGCGCTGGCAAACCCCTCATTCCCAGGCCCGGGGCAGACACCATTCATTAACCAAACAACCGGCTGCAAATCCCGCCCGGGACCCGCGGGGCGGCAGCGACAGCGCGGGGCCCCGTCAGGGCTGAGTTGAGGGGCTGGGGACACACGGGTGACCTGGTGAGGCTGCCTGGCTCAGCCTAAAGCTCAGCCTCAAGCTCAGCCTAAAGCTCAGCCTCGCTGGGGCCCGCACGGCTGGGGCACTGCACGGCCACAAGTGCCCCTTTGTGAGGGGAACAGAGGGGCTCTGTGTCCCTGCACGCTCCCCTCCAGGGCTCTGCTGGCATGGATGGATCAGGAGAACCATTGGGATGCTGCTGCTGCCGCCCCAGGGTGCCCTGCCAGTGTCCACTGCTGGAAATGCACCTGTGTGAGCAGACAGATGGATGGACATCACCCCTGGAGATGGCAGGTAGCCTCATCTTGCTCTCCACATCCCAAAGCAAAGCGGGATAATTTCCAGGAATGCTAAGCTGAGATGCTGGGGAACACAGCGCCCACAGCTCAGATGCTGCTCCCCGCTTTTTCCTATCCCTCAGGCTGGAAGTGCTTTTCAATTCAGCAGGGATGGCTGCAATTCCTATTGCAGAGATTTATGGATTTCCCAGATGAGTTAAAGCCAGAAAAGGAGCTTTTTTGGGCGATGTTGGGGATTTTGTTCCCATGCAAATCTGCCCAGGTGGGATCCATCACTACCAGCAAGTTAACTTAACCTTGCCACAGCAAGAGGGAAGATCTTGGACAGTAATGGAGACACCAAATCATTCCAGTGTGCTGGAGCAAGTTGGTTTGTGGGATGGATGCTCCCACTGGTGGTGCAGGAGGGGTGAGAAGAGCAGAGGCCCTGTGAGAGGAAGGAGGGAAGGGATGCTCCTGCCACCCTCCTGCAGGGCATTCCACAGGACTGTGTGACTGGCAGAGCAGAGCAGGGGCTTTCAGCTCTGTTTTGGGAAAGGGAAGGTTTTACACAAAGCCTTGGGGCTCTCTTTCCCCATCTCTGGCTGCCCTGAGCCCCCACCAGGTGAGATCCAGGAAAGAAAGATGCCTGTGGCTGCCAGGGGCAGCCAGCTGGAGGTGAGGCTGGATGAAGTCACATTTTCCTCTGGTGACTCAACAGGCAACAACTGAGCTCTGGACTCAGAAAGGCAATGAAACACCCACGTGCAAGAGTTCCTGAGATCCTTCTGACCATCCAGCCCCCATCCACTCCCATCCATCCCTCCATGGAAGCCCGCAGTGACCTGCAGCTGAGCTCACTGCCCCTGGAGCTGCTGCTGCTCTGAGTAATTCCCTCCACGGTCCTTTGCTTCATCAGACTTCATCAGACACTGGATCAGCAAAACACAGAGGCGGAACAACAAAGAGATAAAGAGCACGGGGCTTATCTGCTCTCCGTGCTGCTCTTTGTCTGCAACCTGGGGAAAAAAAAACCTCTCTGTATTTACTCTTTCAACTATTTCCGCTCCCAGCTTCCTCCCGAGGCTGGCCTTGGGAAACGTGCCACCAGAGCTTCCCACTTTGCTTTCATCTCCCAGCAATTTTCATCCTGGTGCTGGCTGTCCTCCAAGGCATGGCACAAGCACAGCACTGCTTCGGTTTGCCCTGCAGCACAGCTAAGGAGCCTGTCCAGGCAGGTATTTTTTGGTTAAAAACATGTCTAGTCAAGCTAAAAAAAAAAAAAAAGAGTGGAAAAATGTCATCTCCTACAATGTTTATAAAGTTGCTGAGAATAGTCACAATCCTCATCAAATCGAAGCCAGGAAAGTGCCCATTGGAGGAGAAAGTTGGGAATGGAAAGTCCTTCTGACTCAGAGGTTACACTCAGGAGCAGCAGCAGGAACGGGGTTGGTACGAACAGGCACCACTGGAACAACTTTGTTTTCACTGCACGAGCTCTCAAACTCCAGTGCATGAGGTCCTGTCCACTCTTCCCTGTCCCACCTGCTCTGTGTGATGACCCAGATGAGCTGTCCTTGTTCCTCGTGTCCCACTGTGCAGCAGGGGTGCAGAGGCTGGTGAGGGCACAGTAATGCTGCTGACAGGACCAGCACAGGCTTCATGGCCAGGACAGAGTGCTCTTTTCTCTCCCTCACCGTGGTGGTGTCCAAAGAGACACCAGGAGTTTTCTCCTGACCCAGCAGAGAGGAGAGCTGCTGCTCCTGGCCCTGCTGAACCCCATGGGGCTCAGAGACATCAGTGCTGGGTGTGGGGATAAAACACGAGCATCTGCCAGGCAGGGAGCAGCTTCTGGAGGTGCATCTGGACCAGGACCCAGCTAAAACACCTCCAGCCTTGAATCCAACCCGCCGGCAACCACAGACACGGCCGGGCTGGGGTTTGCAGCACCACCTGCAGCAAAGGTGAGCAACTGAAAGCGCCCAAGTGCTGGGCAGCGAGGGGGGCTGCAGAGCAGACCACCAGGACGGGTGGGAGGACGTTTGCTCGGCGCCGGTGGCACAATGCCGGCTGCTGTGCGTGCCGGCGGCCCCCGGCCACGCCGGGAACCGCAAATGCCCGACCGTGCTTCAATGAGCCCTTTCTTTGGGGCGCGGAGCCCACGGTCCCTCCCACCGCCCCACACCCCTTCCCTCGCTGCTCCACGGAAGCTCCTCGGCCAGACCCACCCCAAAGCAGGGGTACGGCGCTCCCTGTGCCCGCCTCTGCTCCCCTTTCAGCCCCAGCCAGGCGCCTGCAGCGCTCCAGGGATGCAGAAGGGATTGGTGGCAAGAGATGCTGGCGGGGGGACAGTGACCTGTGCTCGAGTCAGCACGGGGACACTGGGGTGTGAAATCGAGCTGCAGCAACATGGTAGATGTGGAAAAATTGCAGAGTTCAATGCCTGTCCTGGTGTAGCGTTGTAAATCGTTGGCTGTGGAAAAGGAGACTCTTTCCTCCAGGCACCAAAGCCAGGCTCGGTGCAGAGGCAGTGGGGCGTGGGCAGCTCTCCCCAGTGTGGCGGGGAGCAGCTGCTGAAATCCCGGCAGGCACGGAGCGGGGACGCTGCTGGGATGGCCTTTCCCCCAGGGTACCCCCATGCCAGCCAGGGCCCGTGTCAGAGTCCCTGCTCCGGCAGAAATGTCCCTGGCTGCCGGGCGCCGGCCGAGGGCCAGCGTGCCCCGGTGGCCCCGGGACAGGAGGGGAAAGGGTGAGAACAACTTTCCAGTGCTCCCTGCTAGGGGCTGACAGGACGGATGATGCAACTCCGGGATGGTTGTGAGAAACTCTCATTTTCCAAAGTCTCCTTCTGTCTCCCCAAACGCGCTCCGCTCCGGACGGAGGCTCGGCGCTGCAGAGCTCCATCCCATTCCATTGATTTTTTTTCCCCGTTTTTTTTTTTTCCCGAAAGAAAGGCACGGGGAAAGCTGCTGAGCAGTCATGTGCCGGGAGGACTTTCGGCAGCGGGGTGCTGGGATCGGGCTGTCCGCCGAGGGGAGGGAGGAAGGGAGGCACGGCCGGCGCTGCCCCGCTGCGGGAGCGGCCGGCGGGGGCCCCGCACCGAGACAAAGGAGCGGCCGAGGCCGGAGGGCGCACAAAGGAGCCGCCGGAGCCCGCGGGGGGATGCGGCCACCGAGCCCCGCGCTCCCCGCCGGCCCCGCTCGCCCTGCCCGGGCCGGGGGCTGAGCTCGGGGCCGCGGCCCCTCCTCGCACGCCCAACTTCCCGCAAGTCCCGCCGCGCCGGGAGAGACCCGAGCCCCGCCGCCATCCTGCCCCGAGCCCCGGGGCTCCCGCTGCCCATCGCGCCCGTCCCGGCCCCCGGCTGCGCTCCGAGCCCGACCCCGCTGCACGTACCCGGCGGCGGCCGCTCCGCGGGGCGAGCGAGCCCGGTCCTGCCGTGCGGGAGGAGAGAGAGCAGCGGGTCCCCTGCTTTTCTTCACGGTGCTGTCATCCTCCCTCCCTCCCTCCCTCCCTCCCTGATTCCCTCCCTCCCCCTTCCCTCCCTCCCTCCCTCCTTCCTTCCTTCCTTCCTCCCAGCCGGGGCAGCGGCGGGGGGAGCGGTGCCGGCGCTGGGCGCGGGTCCCGGGGCGGGGCCGGGCAGGGTCCCCGGGCCGAGCCCCCGCTGCCCCCGCCCCGGGAGCTGCCGGCCCCGCCCGGGCGGGGAAAGGGGCGAAGTGGTGTCTGGGAGCTCACAGACACCCGGCGACATTGTCCCGTCTGGGCCAAGGTGAGTCCTTCCCTCCCGGGCACCACGGGGGGATTTGGGCTGTAGGCTTCCTGCCCAAAGCAGGGTCACACTGGGGCAGGCAGGGCTTTATCCTGCAAACCTCCAAGGATGGAGCTGGTAGAACCTTTCCTTGCTCACTGCTGTACTGGAGAAATTGTTTCTTCTCCCATCCACTCCAAACCTCTCCTGCCCCAGCTCTCACTATCCATCATGTGAGGAACCTGGCTCCATCTCTGTGACCACCTCGTGGCAAGGTTCCTCTTTGTTCTCCTCAGCCAAAACTGGCTTCAAGGTCAGCACCTTTCTCCCAACACGGGTGCTGTGGAGGGGTTGGTCCCACCGTGGTGTGCTGTGCTGGTGAGGTCACATCCCTGTGCTCCAAGAGGCCAGGGAGTGAGAGCATCCCACTGGGAGCAGCCCAGGAGCACTGGGGACACTGCTTGTCACTATCCCTGCGGGGCAGGCTTAGGGTCTGGAGCATCAAATCCTACAGAAATGGCTGTTTTGGCTGAAGTGCAGAAATTCACCCAGCTCCCTCACAGCTCTGTAACGTTAGACACCGAGGAGCTGAAAGACATCTGGCTCTGCAAGCAGAGAGAGATCCAAAAAACGAGTCCCCACAAAAACTTTCAGCCTTCTTCCACATTCCTGGCATAGTTTTTCTGCTACGCATGTGGCATAGACAACAAAATGCAAGTTTTCTTGGCATTGAAGTGTGATGATCAACGTTGTTCATCGCTCCTCAGTGGCTTCCTGTGAGCCAAGGTGACGGGGATGGGTTTGCATGGAGAGTGCCAGCAGCTGGTATGCAAACAGCAAGGCAGGAAAGCCTGGGTGTGATTGTCTTTCCTTTCCTTTCCTTTCCTTTCCTTTCCTTTCCTTTCCTTTCCTTTCCTTTCCTTTCCTTTCCTTTCCTTTCCTTTCCTTTCCTTTTCCCTTTTCCTTCCTTTTCCTTTCCTTTTCCTTTCCCTTTTTCCTTTCCTTTCCTTTCCTTTCCCTTTCCTTTCCTTTCCTTTCCTTTCCTTTCCTTTCCTTTCCTTTCCTTTCTTCCTTTCCTTTCCTTTCCTTTCCTTTCCTTTTTTTCCCTCTCCTCCTCTCTCTTTTCCTGGTTTCTGCAGGCACCCAAGGACATCTCTGATAACTCCAGGACATCTCTGATAACTCCAGGACATCCCTGATAACTCCAGGGCTTGGTTTCTGCAGCCCTGCTGATGGAGCTGGGGTGAAGGGCAGTGTCTCTGAAGGGAACTCTGCCCAAGTGAGGCAAGCCCAGGGCTGGCAGGATCAGGCCTGTGTAGGCTGTCAGGTTGATCATGTCAGAAAAGGGCAGATAAGTCTGGCTGGCCGCACACCACAGGAGTTTTGTGGGGTTTTCAGATGTAGTGAAACATTTTTAAGCTCCTTGCTTGTTATTTCAGCTGGAACAGGGCATTCTGCCTCGGATTTCGTGGGCAAAGATCTTGACAAAACCACAACCCTGATGCATAAATAATTTTGAGGTGAGGGCAGAGAGGCTGGTGAGCAGCTGAACACCCGCACCAGAGGCTGTCACTGTCCTTGTAGGATGCTTTAGGGGCAGTCCCGGGGGTGACAGGAGCAGAGGAGGGACCTCCCCTCGCTGTGGGGCACAGCCTGAGCCCGGGCCGAGCTCCCTGCCAGGAGATCACCTTCCTGCTTCATCAATAATGGAGCTGCCCCGGCGAGGAACAAAGTGGCTTCTGCACCCCTCGCAGCGCCGAGAGAGGCGGCGGCAGAGGCTGAAGTTGTGTTTCCCCCCCTTCCCTTCCCTTCCCTTCCCTTCCCCCTTCCCTTCCCTTCCCTTCCCTTCCCTTCCCTTCCCTTCCCTTCCCTTCCCTTCCCTTCCCTTCCCTTCCCTTCCCTTCCCTTCCCTTCCCTTCCCTTCCCTTCCCTTCCCTTCCTTCCCTTCCCTCCCCTCCCCTCCCTTCCCTTCCCTTCCCTTCCTTCCTTCCCTTCCCTTCCCTTCCCTTCCCTTCCCTTCCCTTCCCTTCCCTTCCCTTCCCTTCCCTTCCCTTCCCTTCCCTTCCCTTCCCTGCGGGATCGCATTTCCTCCGCCGCCCGTTCCCCCTCCCCAGGCAGAACAGAGCCGCCGCTCCCCGCCTTGCACAAGGAGGCAAAGGAGCAGCCCCACAACGCCATCAGGAGCGAGGAAAGGGCGACGTGTCTCTATAGCAACCAGGATGCTCTGGGTTCTCGGGAAATAACCAGCTGGTTAAACCGAGCAGCTGCTGCTGGTTTTACACCCTCGGTTCAAGCTGATGATGTGGCAGTGACCAGGTCAGGCTACAATTTCAAAAATCCCCCACTGGTTTTTCCTCTGTCAGCGCCAGGGCAGCATCTCATTTTTATCATTGGTATGATAAAAAGCATTGTGCTATCTCACAGGATCTGCTTCAACAATTTGGGTATAACATAGAGGTAATCAGTTGGTTTTTGGGTGGTAATATCTACTTAAGGAGACAAAATGTTGTGGAAATTTGAGTTAGTCTGTAGGGAAGAGAATGATTTGAGGTAAAAGTGAGGTAAGCAACAGGTAGGAAAAATTTTGTCTAGATTAGCTCATCTGTAAGGAACAGCGAATATTTTGGGGGTAAAATCTGAGATGATCTGTAGGGGGCAGAATGACATTTTTTGCAATAATCTAGAGGTAATCAGCAGGGGTTTGTTTAGTGGTAAAATGTAGGCAATCTGTTGGGGAAAGAATGAACATTTTGGAGATAAGACAGTGGTAGTCAGAGGGTTCTTTTGATTGTAAAATCTGGGTTAATCTGTAGAGGACAAAATGAACTTTTGAGGGCTAAATGTGAGTTAATCTCTAGGGAACTCAGTCTTCATCACAGATTATTGCACAATATCATCTTTTCAGTTTGAAAAACATGTCACTCAATGAGCAGCAGGACTGATCCATGTCCCAAACCACTTCTACCTTTTTTTAAACACCAGTGGCTTCATCTGCTGTGAGCAGAAAGTGGAAAATCATGCAAAACAAATGTAGGGAGATATCAGGGAGTTGCAGACTGGTTTAGGTTGGAAAAAACCTAAAAGATCACCTAGTTCCAACCATGAAATCTATTTTTCCCACACTATTATCTACAGCCCTTTGAGCTGGTAGGAGTTAAAAGCAAATCTCCTGATCTTCAGGGAACAGGCTAACTTGCACTTTCCTTTGGCATGATAAAGCATTGCTATTTCTGCACCTTTCTGAGTCTCCAAAGCTTGCTTAAAACAAACTGCCCCGTGTGGATGCTGAGTGTGAGAATAGAAAACCCCAAAGGATGCAATTTATTGGCAGAAGGCTTTAAAATTCCTCCTCTTTTCCTTTTCCCAAAGGAAACTGAACAATTACTAACATTTTCCCCCACCCTCTGAAGGGTGGGGGCTCCAGGTTCCCATAACCTGCACCAGGCCTTCCCAAGGAAAGTCTTCATTTTCACTAAAGACTCCATGGGCTGGTACCAGGAAGGTGACAATGTTAAAATTCTCATTATCCTCTGAGGGCTGAATGGCATTTTAAATCACTGATCTACCTGTCCTTGGATTTTTCCTCTTAAACCTTCCCACATAAACCTCACCAGGGAGTTTCCATCCTCTGTGCCAAGGCTGCCCTGCTTTTCCTGTGGAATGCAGAACCAAGAGCTGGAACTCTTCTAGGGGTTTTTTGTTTGCTTGGGGTTTTTTGTTTGTTTGCTTTCTGGTTGTTTTGTTTGTCTGGTTTTGGGGTTTGTTTGCTTGCTTGCTTGAGTTTTTGGGCTGTTTTTTTTTTTTTTTTTTTTTTATGTTTGTACAAATAATTAAACACTTCTATTCCCTCCTACTGGGAAACCTCTCTCCTTGTAACCATCGGCGGGGTGTTCCACCCTCTCTGCCGACGATGGGTTTCGTGTCACACAAGGCTGTAAGAAAGCCAAGCTTGGGAACTCCGTGTTTTCAGCCAGTTTTCAGAGCCCTGCGGTGCAGCTGCTCCTCTCGCCGCGCTCCTGCTGCCACCTGCCGACCGCCCCCTGGCCCCGGTGCCAACTGGTCCCAGTATCACCCTGCAGCCCTTACTGGAGCCCTGGCTTTGGGGGGTTCCTCTCCTGGGAGCCCAGCTCCCCCCGTGCTTCCTGGCCCGGCAGGTTGGAGGGGGAAAGTGAGCGCTGCCAGACCCCACATCTGCTTTTTCTGTTCCTCCTTCCCCAATCCCTTCCACGGATTAACCACAAAAAGCTCCTGTGTTGGGGGAGATGAAACAGGAAAGCCTTATAAATATGATTGCCTGGCAAAAGATTTTGAGAATATGGAAACTATAAGCGAGATTGAAATGAAAGCAAGCTTTGAGGTACTTTAGTTACTGAACAACTGGAAAACAATGGCATGGCCAGCTGAAGGTGATCCCCTTTTGATGAAACAACACCCTCTGCTTGCAGACAGGTCTAAGGGTCAGAGCAGACCCTGCCAGCTTGGCAGAAGGGGCCCAAAGAGGAGTTTTTAGGGTTTAAAATGGAACACAGTATGGTAATGTAATGATTCTTATAGGCTGTATGGAAATGCTGTAGGATTTGTATCTTGCACTAGATTGGTTAGTGAGAATCAGAATATTCTACACAGAAGAAGATTTATTGTATTGTAACGGGAACTTCACTGTCTTAGCTCTTACTCTTACTCTTGCCTCTTAGCTCTTACCCCTTTTACTCTCTTATGCTTTTTTGCTCTTACCCTCTCATCCTCTCTCTCCCTCTCTTCTCTCAGCCTGCTCTGAGCTGTGGCTGGCAGCTCCCAGCAGGGCCCTGCCCCAGGCCCTTTGCAATAAACCCCAAGTTCCACAACCTAACTTCAAAAATCTCTCATCTCCATCCATCCTGACTGTGCTGACCCCCTGACACTCCTACACTCCTGTTTGCTCCCTGCCTAACCCTTGTCTGTTCCTGTCTCACCACTCTGCTGTCCCAGACCCCACCGTGCACAGCCCTGGTGCATCCTCTGTCACAGGGAGGGTGTTGCCATCAAGAACAAGAGCAAATTGCCCACCAAGAGGGCAGCCAGCCCAGGCAGTGGCCCTGGTGACAGGACCCAGGGGCTGGGGGAGGTGACAGCCAGCAAACAGCATGGAAAGGGCTGTCCCTAAGCCAGCAGGGTTTGCTGTCTGCCCAGCACCCGAGGAAGGAGCTCTGCTCTCCATGCAGAACTGAGACTTGGCCACTTTTCATCCAGAACCTGTGGATATGGCTGATTTCTCATGTCTGCTTTGCTGGCTATCTGGTTTGTTCAGCCCCAGCACATCCCATTAGCTGAGCTCTCCAGAGAGACTTGCAGTGGATTTTTCCCTCCACTTTCACAGCAGGTGTAATTAAAACCCTTCATAATGAGCGTGGGAGCTCCGTGGGAATCGAGGTGCTGACAGCTGATGTGTTTTCTACTGAGCTGCACTCACCCCACCCTCCCTGCCTCCTTCAGCCCCCCACAAACATGTGCAGAATCTTCAAATGACCCTGCACCTCATTTTCTGTTCCTTTTTCAATTCCACTTCTCTAAAACTGCTGAGGGCGAAATAAAGAAGTCGGTTTATTTTTAATCATTGCAAACACTTTCCAAACCTGCAACGCAAAAAATTCACTTTTGACACAACGAGAGCAGCTGAGCCAGGGGGATTTCTGTCGAGAAGAGAGGCTGGCAAACCTTAAAGCAGTGACACCAGTAGAAAAAGCCTCTGATGTCCCCTATCCCAGCAAGGCCAGTCTGCTGCTCTCCCAGGTGAGCAGGAAGCCTTGTGCTTTCTGGTTTGGCTTTTGAAGCTTCTGTCACAGAGGAAAAAAGGCAAGTGAGGAGGGAGGGGGGATCACATGCAGGCTGCAAGTGCATTTGTACCAGTGTCATTGGCTCTGGAGCAGCCCTGCAGTGAAAAAAAAGCCATCATGTGGCTGTCAGCATCTCAGCAAGGTCAGCAGCATCCTCAGCTGGGTAAAATCCCTGTCTTGCTGTGTTGGGAGGGTCCCCAGGACGAGGTGAGAGGTGAGAATTGACTCCAAGTTCTCAGAAGGCTGATTTATTATTTTATGATATGATATTATATTAAAATAAATGATATACTAAAACTATACAAAAGAAAGAGAAAGGAGCCATCAGAAGGCTAGAACAAGAATGATAATAAAAACCTGTGACAGACCAGAGGAATGACACAGCTTGATTGGGATTGGTCATTAAGTTAAAACAATTCTCATGCTGTGTAAACAATTCTCCAAATCACATTCCAGAGGGGCAAAACATGGAGAAGCTGAGGCTTCTCATCTTGCCAAGAGAAGAAATCCTGGCAAAGGGATTTTTCATAAAATGTCATGGTGTCATCCCTGCTCTCTACACACATGGAAACTCCCCAGCTGGCAGGGAAGGGGTTGCCCTTTCCCAACACACCATTCAAGGAAGGGAACTCTGTTTAGGATCAACCAAGTGTAGCTCCTTTTCTTTCTGCCCAGCCTGTGTGTGAAGACAAATGCCCAGCAAAAAGGAGCTGATTGTGCTAAATGGCAGCAGTTACCCCCTCTGGGCCTCAGATGTCTGCAGAATGGTCACTTGTCTCATTCTCTGACCTCCAAACAGAAGGAAGTGAGAACCACTTTGGAGTGGAAAGTTCTGAGCACCCAGAAAACCCAAGGAGTGACTCAGGTTTTTGGGCACTGAGCTTTTCAGCTGGGGTGCCCAGTGGGTTTTACCTGGGAAGCACCACACAGGGCCACAGGCACAGAGCAAAGCGTGGTCCCTGCTGCAGGCTGTCCTGTTCTGCTCCTCACCCAGAACATCACCAGTCTTAGAAGCATGGAAATAAATTCTGGCAACAGTCACTTGTGAATAATCTAAGCCAAACCCTTGGTGTCAAGATGTTTATGAAATGCTCTGGTTTTATCAAGGTGGTCTTAAATGTTGATGAAACCTTCAAGAAGCCCTAGGTTGGAAGAGGTTCCTTGTGCTGAATGCTTTCATCAGTGAGGTTTATTGGTGCAGCTTATTTCCTTGCCTTAATGGGTTATTTGTATCTCATCTTTTTGTTGCCCTGCCATTCCATGGGGTGCTGAAATCCACATAATGCAGGGGAATTCTGATTTCCTTGCCCTAATTGTGAAAAATGCATGTGTTTTGTGATGGCTTTTCGCAACTATTCAAATAAATATTATATGTATTGTGTTAGAAAGTAATGCTATATTAATTCTCTTCAATAGTGTGTTAAATACAGTTTTAGGTTATAAAAATGTTGAAATAGAAACTATGCTATGTAGGATACTTTTTTTAAAGAAAGCACTCACACTGAGATAGCAGCCACAGAACACCCAAATCTTTCAGAGAAAAAGAATTTATTGCTCCATTATCAGAAGAAATGAACTTCTTCCCACCTCGAAGGCACTGTTAGGATTCAGAGGAAGAAGCTGACATGACCAGACAGAATCCTGTGTTTGAATGGAATTTATGCATCATGGATGAGGTGTATGAATATGCAACAGGCTGTTGCTTTTAAGGGTTAATCCTCTGCTAACGTGGGTTCTTTTTCAGGCTTATTTTGCCCAGAAAAATGTACCCAGACATCTGTAACTCTTTGTCTCTATTGTCTCATATTGTCTGAATTCAAATTGTCCAAATTATTATTACTCTAATTGTATTACAATTTTTATAACCATTTTATTACTATTCAACTTTTAAAATTTTAAAAACAATGATTGGCATTTTTCACACGAATGGGTTATTTATATCTCATCTTTTTGTTGCCCTGCCATTCCATGGGGGGCTTAAATCCACCTAATGCAGGGGAAGGATCATCTGTGCTCTCTTTCTGTCCCTGCCACATGTTCCCTGTCCCTCCCTTTGTGAGACCTGCAGTAAAGTGAGCCTGTAATCTTATCTTTTATTGCCTTTCCTTTGCAGGGGGAGTTTAGGGTTGGATTCCCCTGATCCCCCTGACGTGGCTGGATCAGGAGCTGAGCAGGTCTAGGCAGGGAAGCAGCAGGAGAACATGGCCAGGGGGTGAGGGATGGCAGGGAAAACCCCTTCCAGCAGTTCCACTGTGAACACCACTCGGTGCTCACACCACCCAAAGTCACCCTCCGGCCTTGTGGAGATAACATCTCTGCCTGGAGACTTTTCTGGCTTGGTGATAACCAAATCCTCACTGCTTTGCACACAATGAGGACACTAGGACTTTTGGAGCCTTGCTCATAACACAGAAGAGCCTTTCCACAAAGGGATCTGAAACAAAAGCACCCGAGCAGATAAGGGACAGAGAACCAGAAGCCTGGGGAGTTTACTGGGACAGCCATAGGGTCAGCCAAGCCCTGCAGCTGGACCTCTGCAAGATCCACCTCTAGGAAATGGCACTGCTGCATCCTGGAGGGATGGAGCTTGCTTCTCCACCTCAGCTGCCCTAGTTGTGCTGGGTTTAATTTGAAAGGAGGCTGTGGGGTGAGAGGCAGAGCATGAGACACAGGGCAGCACCCTCCTGCTAGAGAACCCAAGGGTCTCAGGGAGAGGGCAGCATGAGCCCAGCAAGATCACCTGCTTTGTGTGGACAGTGCAGGAGGAACCACTGCTGCCAGCAGGGAGGCTGTCACTGGAACAGCTGCTCAGGACAAGCTGGGAAACCCAGACACTTTTACTAGAAATCACTACAAATTCCATGTATCTTCTGTTCCTGTCTCAAACCTGTTTGCTTTCTAAGCTTCCCTGTGAAACAGGAGCAGCACAAACCTGATAATCCTCATTCTTATGGAAAAAAAAACAGTTTCCAAATCTCTTGGGGTTAATTAAGTCTCATTTGCAGACGGGCTAGCAAGGACAGAACATGGTTCTGGACCTTGTCCCACTAAAGGAGCACAGAGAGAGACCAGCTGCAGCTGAGCAAGAGAATTACAACCCGAGGGGAAGCAGCTGTTGGGTAAGTTTTAAAAGGCATTGCAGTGGCCTAGTGAGGGGATATGGGGATGGTTATTTCTCAGCAGGGTTGGGTAGGTGCCTTGGGTTGCTTTTTCTCCCTGTCCTTCCACAAGTGCTGGGTGTGACCCAGTGTGTTAAGCCAGGAATACCATTTGCTGCTCTAGACACAGTGGGTTTTTATGCCTTTTATTTTGCCTCCCTTCTCTTCTATGGGCTCAGCTTTTGTTCTGCAGCTGACTGGGTGCAGTGCCCAAGGTTGAATGCTGACTCCTACGCCTCTCTGCCCTTCCCTGGGGAAGGATAAGGAGGGTTTTGTTCCTCCTCTGACGTTCACCAAGGCAAACACAGCTCAGCAGAATGGTGAGTTTTGCTCCAGCTATTTCCTGGCAGTAGCTGAGCTTGTGTGGGTACCTGATGCTGACTTTCTTAGGGCCAAGATTAATAAACTGAGGGTGAAAAATAAACTAGTATTGATTTTTTTTTCTGTGAAGACCAGGTGGAAAGACACATATGAGGTGATAATCATGGAAACTGTGACTGCCATGGAAAACCAGGCTGCCAATACTTCATTAGTCAGCACTGCCCATGGAATTCATAAAGCATCTCTGTTTCCTGTTTCGAGGAGATGCTCCAATGTTTCCCCAGCTGCTGTTGGGTGAGCAGTGGGAAGGACACAGGAAAGGAGGAGGGATTCCTCTTGTGAAATCCAAAGGCATTGAATCGGAGCTGTTTGCCCTCCCTGTGCCACAATCCTGGTGTTTTTGCCCTGGAATGAAACATGCTTTTGCTTTGTGAACCTGGAAGGTGAAGGAACCCCAGAAGAAGCTCAGGGAAGTTTGCTGTGGGATGCCTGTCAGACTTGGAGCAAGCAAGGGATGAACACCACACCGGGCAACTTGCTCCAAACTGTTAAAACCCCAGGCTTAGCTGGGATAGGGAAGAAAGAGGTTGGATCTCTGGCTGTATTTTTACCCTTTTGTACAAGAGGGCAGCTATTCAGATGCCCACGACCCTGGGTGTGGGTTGAATTCACTGGTATGATGATGAAAAACCTCGTGGTGGAAGCCACAGTAGCTGCACTTGCCCCTTCCCCCCGTGGCCTCGTGACTTTGATTAATCCCAACTGTGCCACTTCTGGCCGCAGTGATTGGCTGCTGCTGCTGCAAATTCGCTGAAATCCACAGCCTGGCTTAAAATCCTGGGCTGTGAGTGTGCTGAGGTGAGATCACACGTGAGCAGGTGCTGCCTGAGCCTTTTTGTGGCCTAAAAAAAGAACTGTAGACCTTGCAATAGCACAGATCCAGTGAGCAGGAAAGGAGCAATCCCTGCCTGACTTATCAGGCTGTTTATTAAAGATATTAAACTCCACGATCTTTCTGTTCTATTAATTTTCTCTTAGCTCATCCAAACTTTTGGATTTCCATTTTGAGGACAGCTTACTTGGGCTTTTCTTTCCAGTCCAAACTCTTTGGTTTTTACCTTCTTCCTCAATATTTAGCGCCTTCCTTTTTGCTTTGGATAATGAGGCAAGAGAAAGCAAGTATTTCAACATAGAATGAAACTGTGTGAAGAAAGCTGGGGTGGCGTGTGTGTTTCCTCAGCCCGGTTCCTCACAGCAGCCTTTGTAGCTGTTCTCTGCCAACTCTTATTTTTCCTGCAGAAGCTGTAATTCTTTGTGCTTTTCCTTAGAGCTGTAGCTCCTGGAGTCCCATGATTTTCTAATCACTTCTGTGTGAGCCCAAGTGAGTCAGAGCAGATGGAAAATACTGGATGGCAATGACCTCTACTGCTGAAAAAGCCCTAAGTGTAAAAAAAAAAAAAGCTTCTAAGTGTAATCCTCGAAAACCTGCAAAGCAGGGACCTAATGAAAGGAACTCTGGCCCCTATTTTCTATATATTTTTTGTTTTGTATATTTGTATTGAAACATATTTTAAAATCTATTATATATTTTTGGGGTTTTTTTCCTTCCTGGATAACCTAGATGTATAGTTCTAATTTTTTTTGGGGGGTTGGGTTAAATAGGATTTAGAGAAACATATTACTTTACATTTATAGAAAGAAATCATGCTTCAGAGGTTGTGGCAGAGATTTATCTGGCTGCAATCTTACTGCTTATGGCCCTGACAAGATGACACAATTGGAGCAGGAGCAGAATTCTGCATCTTGGTGCATATCCTTTAAAACATTGATGAGCTGGTGCTGCACTGTTGATTCCTTTGTATTTGGGAGGAATCATCTGCTTTTCTGGCAACTCTGTTGCTGTTCCAGATCTTGCTAGAGCTGGTCAGAAATCCTGATTCACGAGGGCAAAGCCTTTATGGCTGCTGATGCTCTCTGTGTTGATCTACTTGGTTTGGAGCACGAGTTGCCTTGGGATATGGTTGGCCTTGAAATAGGAGTCTAATCCCAGTAAGTAGCACCTCAAATGCTGAGGAAACCTGGGAACAAAACACAGCTTGTCGCTAAAAAGCACAACTTGTAACAGCTGACAAAGGGAACACTGAAATGAGAATTAGCTGCAGTGATTTGAGGCTTTATGTTATGCTTTGCTTGGAAAATCCAGCGTACTTGATGTGACCCCTTTTGATAATGAAGTTGTGGCTGAGCTGAACGTGGGAAGGAATGCAGCCTGTGGCCATGCCAGTGTTCATTGAGAGCTCTGTGTGGCACAACTGCCAAAGGGGGATGGTCCTCGATGCTGTCACCCCATGGAGTTCAGACAGGAACTGGATCCTGCCAGAAAACTGCCTGGGGAGAGGAAGGGATCACCCCAAAGCCAGATCAGCTGCTGGGCTCGGCAGTGTGGGGCTGTTTGAGCTGATGCTGGGGCCAAGAGGGTGAAAATGTGCAGGGCCATAGAATCACAGCATGGTTTGGGTTGGAAGGGACCTTGAAGGCCATTTTGTTCCAAACCTCTGCCACGGCTGGGGACACCTTCCACTGGACTGGGCTGCTCCAAGCCCTGTCCAGCCTGGCCTTGAATGCTTGCAGGGATGGGGCAGCTTCTCTGGGCAGCCTGTGCCAGGCCTCACCTCCCTCACAGGGAAGAATGTCTTCCTCATCTCTCACCTAAAGTTACTTTCTTTCAGTTTGAAGCTGCTGTATTCTCACTCTTACAGCCCAGCTGGCTCATCATGTGCTGCTCTGGGCTGATTCAGGCCCTTGATCCAGCCAAGAACCATCTGGTTCTGTGGGTCATGGATGGTTTTTTTGGTTATTTCTTTTTGGGAGGAGTGGGACAGGTCCTGCATGCCCTGCCTGCTGCAGGTGCTGCTGAGCTGCAGCTCTGCCCTTGGATGCAGTCCCTGCAGCACTGCCATCCCATTTGGAACATGCTCTGGGAAGAATGTCAGAGCAGGAGCTGTTTCTCTGCAGCCCAGTGGCGAGGAAGGGTGGGTGTGTGGGGGTGTCTGTCTCCACTCCAGCAGGACCCACAAGCCAAACCATTTGGTGAATCACAGGGAGGCTGCTCTCGGGCTGGAATAAACTTCAAACGTGCTCAAGGCTCTGCACGAGGCTGTCAGGCTGTAATTTGTGGCTGGCTTTGCTTCCTCTCCTCCTCCTGCTGCAGTCTGAGTGGAAATGCAAAAGAGTCTGAAAGGCAGGCCGCTGTGGAAAATGCCTCTCTTTATTTATTTCGCTTGTTTTGGGTTTTTTTCTTTTGCAAAGAGAACACTTCTCCTGCAGAGCTGGCTGTGGCTGCAAAACCAGAGCCTGCAAGGGCCTCTGGCTGGCCTCCAGGGATTGCCAAACAGAGATTCCTCACGTGCCCCACTTATGCAAAGCACAGAGCTGGGCTTTGCCAGGAGGGTGAGGTGACGTGGAAGGAATTTGTGCGCTGTAGGCAAGACAAAACTTGAGCATCAAAACCAGCTCTGGTGCTGGCCCAGTCCAACTGGTTGGTGGGGGAGGCAGCTGCAAAGTGAGTCATGTGTGCAGGAAAGTCCCTCACTTGGCTGCAGCTTGCCAGGCTCTTCCTGCTCACTTTCTCCACTCTGAGCACATGAAAATGGGGCTAAAAACCAAGTTAAGGCTGGGCAAGGCCTGCTTCTCCCTCAGCTGCAGCCAAGTGACTCAGCTGTATGTCACTGCAGGCAAGCCATGACCCTTCCTGAGAAGCCTCAGCTGGTATCTTATCTGGGAGGTTTATCTGCAGGAAAACCCCAAATCTCAGCAGAAGGTGGCTGCAGCTCATGCCCTCAGTGCCACATCTGTGAGCTGGACCTGGTCCCAACAGGCTGAGATATCCTTTGGAGTTTCCCACTCTTCCAGCCATTCACAGCAGACAGCTGGTGCTTGAACTCTTGATGCCACTCTATTAATTAAAATTTTTAAATGAGGAAACTAGCAGGCAGTATGGCAAGACTAGGAAAGCTGTGTCATGGAGACAATTTGTTAATGCCAAATATTGTATGCTGTGTGCTTGAGAGAGGAAAAAAAAAGGTCTCAAATCAATGGGAATTGGCAAAACTCCAGGAAAAAACCTAGGCTAGCCTGAAATGCTAACAGATTGCAGGCAGAACCTGCTAGCTCCAAGCTACTCCTTTCTTCCCCCTGTCCTTCAGCTCCCAGAAGAAAAACACCCTGCCTGCTGAAATAGCTCTCCTGTCCCAGACAGTCTTACTTAACCTCCTTTTAAATATCCTTCACAAAGCTCCTTTTTTTTTGGTGTGTGTTTTCCCAGGTTAGGAGCTGGCTGCTGGTTGGAAGGTGGAGGTGCCTCGTCAACACTTTATGTGCACTCCTGAGATAAGGGCAGCACACTGAGCCCTGCCTAGGCAGGGTGGCTTTAGAGCCTGAGTAAAGGTTGCTTGTTTAGTCTGGCCAAAATTGGGGGTGGCTTTCTGCCCTGGTGATTCAGTCTGGGTGCACCTGGCTCCAGTTTGGGAATTACCCAAGAACCTGGCTCCTGATGAGGTGATAGCAGAGGCTCTGGAGGATTCAGATGGAACTGTGTTCTCCTGTGGAGGGGCAAAGCCCTTGTGTAAGCATCAAGTTCTCCTGATGTGGTTTGTGAAGAAAATCATGGGAACTGGGGCTTCTTAGCTGGGCTTTTAAAAGGGTCTTATAAGGAAAGGAGAAATGTGTGTTATGCTGGGCAAAGTGAAACAGAACAGATCCACTTCCTCCTAACCTCTATGCTGCAAGTAAACCTTAAATGTTATCCTGGGCCTTGAAAAATGAACATGTAGGTAAGGCCCTAATAAGGTAAAAATATGTGTGCCCTCAGATGAAGGGCAGCACCTGGAAGGTGCCCACAGGGAACAGGGTAAGCTGGGCACAGACCAAGCTCTTTAGATGGGAGAAGTTTTGTGGGATGCCCAACTCCCCAGGCTGTGGGAAGCACCGCCAAGGGCCCTTCCTGCAGCTACAGCAGGCCTGGAGTGTGGGTTTGGATGGAGAGGGGAGCTGGTCTGGCTGCTCTGCCCAGTCCTGGGGAGCCCACGAGGGATCTGCTCTGTCCCTCAGCTGAGCTGGTTCAGTTTGTTGATCCAGTCAGGAAAACATTGCTTGTTTTTTTTTTTCGTTTTTTTTTTTTTTTTTTTTTCCTCTGGGTTAGTTTGTTTTTCCAGTTAGCTGCATCAATGTGTGAAAAATGCATGATTGGCTTTTCGCAAATATTCAAATGAGTATTATATGTGTTGTGTTAGAAAGTGATGCGGTATTAATTCTCTTAAGTAGTGTGTTAAATATAGTTTTAGGTTATAACAAAATGTTAAAGTAGAAACTATGCTATGTAGGATACTTTTTTTAAAGAAAGGACTCACAGTGAGATAGTGATTAGAGTTTCTCACAAGTGTAAGAGATTGGGAGACAGCAAGTGAATGCAGGCTGTTCTTAACTATACTTTTAATTGCTGCTCATTTGGAGCACAGGGATACCTGGCTGCCCTGTGACAAGGAAAAAGCAGCATTGCCATTGTGTCCCAAGCAAGATGGGAATCCCATGAGGGGAAGCACCGTGGTGGCACATATCCAACATGATGTTTGGGTCTGCAGAGACCTCACAGCACATCCCGCTGTCTGAAGGAGGCGTGAAAAACGCCAATCTCTTGTTTTTAAAATTTTAAAAGTTTAATAGTAATTAAATGGTTATAAAAACAGTAATACAATTAGAGAAATAATAATTTGGACAATTTGAATTTAGGACAATATGAGACAACAGAAACAAAGAGTTACAGACAGTCCAGGTGCCTTTTCTGGGCAAAATAAGCCTGAAAAAGGACCCACATTAACAGAGGATTAAGCTTTAAAAACAATAACGTTGCATATTCATACACCTCATACATGATGCATAAATTCCGTTCAAACACAGGATTCTGTCTGGGCAGTGTCAGCTTCTTGCTCTGAATCCTGACAGCATCGTTCTGCCCGAGCAAGGTTGGAAGAAGTTAATTTCTTCTGATAATGGAGCAATAAATTCTTTTTCTCTGAAAGATTTGGGTGTCCTGACGCTGCTATCTCAGTGCGAGTCCTTTCTTTAGAAAAAGAGTATCCTACAGGACATAGTTTCTATTTTAACATTTTGTTATAACCTAAAACTATATTTAACACACTACTGAAGAGAATTAATACAGCATTACTTCCTAACACAACACATATAATATTCATTTTAATATTTGTGAAAAACCAATCACAAAATATGCATTTTTCACAGAGGCCACAGGGAAGCTGAAGAAGGATTCTTCACCAGCAGAGGTACAATTTGAAGGAGAGATAATTTAGATTGGATATCAGGAGGAAATGTTTATTACTGTGAGGGGGTTGACGCACTGGCACAGGTTTGTGGACGCACCATCCTGGAGCTGCCCAAAGCCAGGTGGTAGACGGTGGGAAGTGCACGGTAGTGGATTGAAAAAGGTGAATTCCAACCCCTTAATAGTGTCTCCATATTGCTGTGTGCCTCAATCAGATGCTGCCAGCTTGGCTGGTCTGTGTGGGGGGACTCCTGCCTTTGGGACTCCCACTGCCTCAGGGCAGCGGAGGCAAAAATCGCCTTGAAGGCTTTATTTCTTCCCGGCCAGACACCGCGGGGGCCGCAGGGAGGTTGTGGAGCCGCAGCTCCAGCCCCCAACCACAAACTCGCGCCCGCCATTTTGCCTCCCCCCTCAGCAGCCCCGGCCCCTCACAGCCCTTGCCCCCCCCCCCGGTCCCGCCACTGCGCGTGCGCGGGAGGCGGGGCGGGGCGCGCGCGTGCGCGTCCCGCTCCTATATAAGGGCGGGCGCGGGCGGTGCCGGCGGCGCCGCATTGCAGACGGGCACGGAGGGGAAGCGATGGCGCGGCCGCTGATCCTCGGCCTCCTCAGGCTCCTCAGCCTCCTCGGGCTCCTGGCCGCCGGTAAGCGCTGCCCTCCGCCTGCTGAGCCCTTTCCCCATCCAACTGAGCCACGGCGGGCTCGGGGAGAGCGCCCAGAGTGCGCGGGACGAGGGGCGAAGGCCGGTCCTAAGGCTGTTTGTAAGGGAGCAGCGATGAGGGAGCGTGAGGGCAGTGCGGGTTTCTAGGGCGCCCTCGGGGTGGCTGTGATGGAAAAGCTGTGTTTGGAGGGGGGAGAGTCGCCCAAAAATAGCCCCAGGGCAGGGAGAAGGGGGAGTCCCCGTGAGGATCCGGCCGTTCCCGTTGCTGGTGGGGAAATAAATGCTTTCCCGATGGAAGCGTGCTGGATGTGCACCCTCGTCCCGCACGGATCTCAGTCCAGGCTGGTGGGGACCATCGGGAGGGATTGTTTTTTTCCTGCCAGCAGCGCTGTTTATCTCCGCCACTTCAGGGATAGATGGCTGCTAATCCTCTTGCCGATGGCGGGAGGTTGCCTTTGCTGTGGTGTTTCTGCATTAGGATCTCCTGCTCCCTATGGAAAATTCCACTGATTTTGCTGCTCGCCGTCTCGTTACCTGTTGTTGCTGAAGGTGAAAGTGATGGGGGGATGGATTATGGTCTCCCTTTAGCTGTAGGATTAAAGGTTAGAGCGTGCAATGCTTGTACATTGCAGAAGCTTGACAGAGGAGCAGAAATGATTCATAGTCTGGGGAGCAATAATACACCTTTAGGCTGTGGGATGGAATAGCTAGAAAGCCCAAAATGTAAGGACTTATCTAGTGATGTCCGCATTTACTTGGAGAATTTTCTTCGAAACTAGACTATTTAATATTAAAGCTTATTTGCTCACAGGCTTAACCTGCAGCATTTCAAAAGTAAAAAAAAAAAAAAAAAAAGCCCAACTGGCTGTTTAAAGGCTATAGGAGCAACCAGCTGGCACAATACAGTAAATAATCCTGTGAAATTTTTCTTGATTGAACGTGAGTTTTGTACTTCATTGTAGTTTTAATGTTATAGAATCATAGGATGGCCTGGTTTGGAAGGGACCTTAAAGGTCATTTAGCTCCAACCCTCTGCATAGGACAGGGACACTTTCCCCTAGATATACTGATAATCTTTAATATACTGATATGTGGACAGTTTAATAGGTTACCTCAGACTTTTCAAGCAGGAAGCAAGAAAGCAACTATCAGCTTTCCCTCTGCGTGTTTATGTGCTTTCACAGTGTCCTTTGAGTCTGCTCTGCACTGAATTAGCTGCCATCACTTGCCACTCCTTCTGGGACTGCTTCCAAATGGCTGAAATCATTGCAGTTTCTTGGGCCTCTGAAAGTGAAAAGGCTTCACCTTGAAGTATCCACCAGCTTTCCCATTAGTGTGTTTAGGGAAATTGTAATGAGAAACCAGTTCAGCAATGAGGGTTCGCTTGGCCTACCTGTTAAAGGCACGTCAGGCAGCTGAGGGCAGCGGGAGACTAGTCAGGCCTGTTTTTCCTTAGAAGCCACTCTTTTTACACAAATAAACAGCTGTCTTTTCTCACCAGGGCTCTGAGTGCTCATTGCCTCACCTCCCGTGCAGATTTTCCTGAAGATTTTGCTGGAAACACCGTTTTGTCTGCCCAGCTGGCTAATTAGCTGTGCAAACATCCAGCCACCTTTGTCAGATCCTAATGGAGTCGCTTGGCTGCCTTACAGGCCGTGAGGGTTTTTGGTTGACCTACTTACAGGGCTTCTGTGCATCTTCCCTTTAAGGGAGACACGGAGGAATTCAAGCAGGGTGTACAGGTCCTGGCATCTCCGGACTACTGATGTGCACTCTGATTGTTTCTTGTCTTTGAGGCCAGGCAGGGTGTGCTCTTAAAGCAGGACTCAGTTTCTCTTTAACTGAGTATTTCCTCCCCTGCCCTTTTTGCTAAATTAAAAGTTAAGTAAAAAAATTTGAGGATATGAATTTTTCACATCCCTCCTCCCCTAAAATAGTAGACTTGAAACCTTGTAAGGAAGGCAGATTGAAGTTAATGTGTAATTCCTCTAGCAAACACTGGTCAGAACATGTGGGGACAGGAAATTTGTGAGCTGAATTAGCCCGGCTTGAATTTTCTTGAGGATGTGGATAAAGCAGATAACTGGGCTGTTCTGTAGTTTGCTGGCTTGTTCTGCTATGAATGTGGTTTCTAAGAAAAAAAAACAACCCACTGGTGCAGATTAAATTAGGAGAAGAGTGGAAGGTGTCTTGTGCCAGCCATGGTGTGACCAGGGCAGTGACTGTCCCCCTGTGCTGGGCACTGCTCAGGCCACACCTCCACTCTTGTGCCCACTGCAGAAGGACACTGAGGTGCTGGGGAAGGGTCTGGAGGGTAAGTCCAGGTTGGAAATCAGGAGAAATTCCTTCTCAGAAAGGGCTGCCCAGGGAGGCGGTGGAGTCACCACCCCGGAGGTGTTCAGGAAATGTCAGAGCTGGCACTCAGTGCTCTGGTCTGGATGACAACGTGGTGATTGGTCACAGCTTGGACTCGATGATCTTGGAGGTGTTTTCCTGACCCAAACGGTGCTGTGATGATATACAACTAAAATCTGTGTTTTCCTGGAGGAGTAGCTGGCTCTGAGGCACCGTCAGGCTGTCACACAGCGCTTCGATAGCACAGCAGTCATGTGCCCTGTGCAAACCTGCCCTTGCACAATCCCCTGCTCGTTTGCCGGGCAGGTATAAATAGAAAAGGTTGTTGTTGGTTGTGTCTGGAGGAGCCGAGCCTGCCCTTCTGCCCGCCCCTGGTCACGCCCGAGCCCCGGGCAGCCTTTCCGCAGCCCTGGCCTGTGCTGTTCGTGCACCGCGAGGGAGCCGCTCCGGCAGCCCCCGAACACCGAGGGGATGGGGAGGGTGGAGCCAGGGAGATGGAGCTTGTCAGCAAAACTGGATGTGTCACCTGATGTCAGCTGAGGCTCCCCGGGAGGCTGCGCTGAGCTATTTCAGGGAAGGCTTTTCTGGTGTAAAATGCAGGGACATCTTGGTTTTGTGTCTGTTCCTGCTGCCTGCCGTGGGGTTTTTGTTCCAGTATCTCCTGTACATCTCATTCTTCAAAGCAGGTTGAGGCCTTAGAACTCTGACATAAAAAGAGACTTTGTTTTTTCTTAAAGGATTTACTCACTTTCTGTTTGTTTTTTTCTAATGGAGCAGATTTTAAATGCCATTTGTTAGCTGCTGCTAAAATATCAGACTTCCTGTTGCAATTTAAAAGGCTACATTGAAGTGTGTGTGTGTATTTTGGGGCAGTGCTTCTCTGTATTTGGTCATGAGGCAATGTTTGGTTTCAGATGCCTGATAGCTGATTTTCCCAGTCTTTGTGCCGTGTGGATATATTTGTTTAGTGAAAAAGGAATGATAAATACAGGATTTCTGCAGAAACTCATGTAAAATCTGTCCCCTGCACCCCCCCAAAAAACCCCTCAGAACAAACCCAGAAAGAATGGACATGGACCACAAATATGCCCCAAACATTTTAGGGTATTTTTACAGGCATCTGCTGCAGGGGAAAATGCTGCTCATAACTTTTTGGGAATATCTTAGCATACTGTATGGGATCACTTACTCCTGATGACTTCCAGGTGCCCTGGAACATCCACTTATCTCTTCTGGGTTCTGCCCCACGAAAATCTCAGGCAGGCAACACCTGGCCAGCTTGGAAATCATTCTTTTGCAACTTTTGCACTTACCTGGGACAATTTTCTGGGCCAGTAGAGGTGCTTTTACTGTCCCAGCTCATCCAGTTCTCTGCTCTCTTTAATTTTATTGTGATTGCTTGTACCTACACACACTGCTTCTCTTGTCATCTTGTGTTCTGCTGAGGGAAGCAAGGGAACACCTGAGGCAGAGGCAGTGTGCCAAAATGAGAATGAGTTCCCAGCTTTGAGGAAGAGCCTGCCTGTGGTCTTAACTCCAAACTCATTTCTTGCCCGTCATGCTAGTTAGAAATGTTCTAGTTTGGTTTTCCCTCAGTAGATATAGGACAGGAAGACTCATTTTTAACTGGAGTGATGGTAACAGTATTCCTCCACTTTTCCTCCACTTTTTCTTCAAATGGCCTGTAATCCCTCAAATGTTATGGTCACTTTACTGCCTCATTAATCCAGAGGCATAGGAGCCCTTTGGCAAGAGTCACTGGTGTGTGATGTGGTTACAACTTTTGAAGTTTTACTCATTAACTGACCAGAGAGGCTGTGGAGTATTGAGCCTTTCAGATAACTTCAGGTTGGGGTCACTCCTTCACTTCTTGACACTTTGTAAACTTTGGTGAAGAGAAGTTGATCCCCTCTTGACTTCTTTAACTTGAACACGCTTTGTTTTTGCAAGTCTCAAAGGACATGAGGAAAAGTCAGTAACTGGCAGAGCACAGATGGCCCAGGCTGATGCATTTGCTTGGTCTGTGGTGTCTCTGGGAGATAATGAATTTAAATTTTTTTTAGCATTGCAAGTAGGACAGCCTGGGAATGACATCCTTCCTGATGAATAGGTTAATACAGTTATGCAGGTTAGACACACAAAAAGCATGAGAGTTGACAGCACCCTAAATGATCTTCACATTTTACCTCAATCCATTGAGTTGAACAGCAGCTCAGCACTTTCTTTTTTTTTTTTTTTTTTTTAATTTTTGGGGTTTTTTTCCAAATTACAGGTTAATTTGTCTGTAACCAAGGGTTTTTCTAGCAGTAGGGTTTGGAGGAGGCTGGAGTCTTCAGGTTGATTTTGTGTTCTGGGTGGTAGTTTTCTGGTTCATCCTTTGGCTCTTTAGGGAGTCTGGTCTGGCCCCTCAGAATCCCCGTTCATTGACTCTTATATAAGGTGTTAAAATTTAAGTCTCGTTTATGGCTTCAGTGCAGCTTTGGAGGGGATTTCTTAGGAAGTTTTTCTGAGAATCTAGGGGAAAAAATTCAGACTGGCTCTCTGTGGAAGAAGAGTTAGACAAATGCTTGAGGGAAGGGAAGGTGTTTTCCAAGAAAGGTAATTGCCTGGCAATTTTCCTGTAGCTGTCCTTGCAGAATGGTAATCCAGCCATTATAAGCTTCCTTCCTTTTAGGTTCCTGGGGAGGAGTGAAGAACTGGGCTGTGCTTTCACACACATGGCTCTGTAAACCAAGAGGAAAAGGTGACATATTCTGAGGGCCATCACTTCTACTTCCCAAATTTGTGTCTGTGTGGTAGGATAAACTTGGTAAAGCAAAGGGTTTTTTTCTCAAATTGATGAAGCCACATCTGAAGTGGTTCAGGCAGGGAGAAACCAGTGAAGAGGATGAGAGAAGGAACACCTTGTCCCTCACAGATAAACTTGTTTGATGCTCTAAAAACTGTGGCTTGCAAGAACTTGAGGAAACGGGGGGATAGCTCTTGATGGACATGATATGTGACTGTTGAGAGCTGATCTACAGAGAAAGGAGAAATCTATTGAAAATTGGTAATGTTAAAGAACAATATATAAAATAGAGAGATGCCAGAGATGACAAAGAAAGTGATTCCCTTGGGTTTATCTTTATTTGCTTTCTCCTGGCTTGTTGCTGTGCTGGGGGTGTGAAATACCATGTTAAGGTGTTGCTCCTTTTGTAGTAAAGGGGGAGGGTTAAAACTCAGAACTATTTATTCTGAGACACCACAAAGTCTTAACACACTTCACCGGCATGCTTGCTTTTGTTGTAATCTAAGTTAATATATGAGGGGAAAATTCTGTTTTACAGTGTAATAGGAGAGCAAGCTAAAAGGGAAAAGGTGGTAACAGTAGGGAGTTTCCTGCTCTTCTTTTCTGAATCTGCAGGATCTGAAGAAATGCAGAGTTTTTTAGCTTTGTTTCTGTTTTTCCCAGGATGTTCAGAAAGGGAGGGTGGATACTGTTGCAATGGAGGTGTATCCTTTCATATTAGGTACAAGATTTCAAACAAAAGTTCCCAGAGTACTGAACAAACTTGTAAGAATTTAACTGTGTTTGAAGTCACTGTGGGAGGTGACAGAAAAGAAGCCATGATTAGTGTGTGTCATCTTTGTTCTGTAGCTGCTCTAAAATGTGCCAGCCATGTGTGGCCCTAACAAACAAAATTGCTTAGTCACTGCCTGACTGGAAAGATCTGTATTGAAAACATTAAAATTTAGAGTTGTCCTGACACACAGCCAGCAAAACTGATAACTAAAAATAATTCTGAAACATGGTATTTTTGCCATACATTTAATAATGATCTATTGTAAGGCTGTGAGGAAGAAGGAGCAAGACATTGTGCTGAAGCTGGTACAGATCTGAAAAGCCATACAGTGACAGGATCTCAAAATAATCAAACAAAACCTGAAAGCTCACTGAGAGCCTGATCAAACCAATGCAAGTTACAGCATGAATGCCTCCATTTGGCTTTAAAACACTCTCCTAAATCAAGAGTTTGAGAGACTGCTTGGGATAACTGTTCTTGGAGTTGTATAGTTCAGTTTTGTAGTTTGCAGTGTGCTTCAGTGTAGGAGGGTAATTGTCTTTTGATAAAGGCATCGGTTAAAAGCTGTGCTTGTAAATAGTTGGGAATCCTTGATTCCACTGTTTGAAGTCCAGGTCTTGACTGACTTCATTCAGAGCCTGACTCTGCCTTCCAGAACCTTCCTACCACTGTTCAGTGCCAGTATCTGAAAGGGAAGAATAACTTCCCCTCAACCAAGTGTGTTCTTGTTTATTCTCACCCTGCCAGAGCTGACAGCTCTTTGGCTGGCCACTCTGACTTTGAAAATTAACTATTCTTAAGGCCTCCAGATCAATAATGCTGGAGTTTAGAATAGGCTGTAAATATTTTGCTAACCATACATTATTAGAAGCTTTGAAGTCTTTCTGCTGCAGTCTCCCAGGCTGTCCTGCTCAAGGATAATATGCAGTGAAGCTTTTTACTGGGAGAGAGGGTGACAAGCTTCAAGCTCTTGTGTAAAAAATCAGGCGTGCAAAGCACGTTTTTCTTCAAAAAAATGGGTCATTCCTCTGAAGCCCAGTGTAAACAGGCTTTATAAATCAACAGCTGAGAAGGCTGCAGAATGCCACCTATAAAGCAGTGTTTATCTGGCTGTTTGGTGAGTGGTGGCCGTGTACCTTGTAGATGCACTGGTAATTCAGCTTTGAATCGATCCTCTAATGGCTTACAACAAGGTATGAGAAATGGGAAAGTGATTGTTCATCTGCTGTGACATTACCAGAAGCTTCATGGGAATGAAACACCTGAACTCCTGCCTTGTGGCTGACAGAGTAATTTTACAGGGTTTTCTGAAGTGCAAGCAGCATTGATGTAAAGAGAACACCTGTACAGCTAACAGGTTTGAGCAGGTTGGGTTTATGTTTTGTTTTGTTTTGCCTTTTTAAAATTTTTTGTGAAGTTTGGCAGCAGTGCCTTGTAGGCTTGGACCGTGGTGGATTTCTTTGGGGCCTGCCTGCTGTAGGGTTTTAGGAGTTGTTTCTTGATTGGTTAGTGCAATGTAGGGCATTGCAATGTCTCCTGAGGAAACAGAGCTTACTGACACATAGGATGGATTTAGAAACTGAGAGAAGTTGTGAAGTGCAAACAGGTCCAGACAACACGATTAAAAAAATAAAAAGCTTGGAAAGTCAGTAAAAGCATGCATTTGATTCACTTGTCCTACTGATTGCTCATAGGGCAGATACTTTACATTTCTTTACCAGGACTGTCCAGAGAAGATATTCTGTATATTATTTGAAAGCTCTATAGGTTGCATGGCAGTCCCACATGGGATGGGAGGTAATGTTCATAAAAGGACTGGTACATTTTTCACCCCCACAGATTTTTCTGTACACAGTTGAAGACCTAACCAAGAGAAAAAAAAGGAAGTCTAAATAGATTTAGTGGGTTTAAAAAGTATGATAGAACATTCCTTAAGAACATTCTTAAAGCTTTCTGTTTATGGTCAGTGTTTTTGCTCTTAAGTCTTGCATGCAATGTGTACATTGTTGTGGCTCCTAATCTAAAATCTGTCCTCACTCTCTCACTTGCTGTGTGAGAACAGGATGCTTCATGTGGGAGGAGGAATGCAGGCAGCAATCACAGGCTGGCTCAGAGCTCAAGTGCCAGCAGGGCAGGAGAACAGGGAGCTTGTAGCTTTGGGAGTCAGCTGTCTGTAGGGTAAATTTCTGTAATGAGCAGTTTTTGTTTCAAATCATCTGGTGGTTCTTGTGTGCTAAGCAAAGCGAGGTTTTGTGTGACGGTGTTCACAGGGATCTTGGGATGAGGGAAGAGATGAGAATGTTGGCTCCATGTTTCAGAAAGCTTGATTTATTATTTTATGATAGATATTATATTAAAACTATACTAAAAGAATAGAAGAAAGGATTTCATCAGAAGAATAGAAAAGGAATGGAATAATAACCCTCAGACAGAGGGTCTGAGCCAGCTGCCTGTGATTGACCATTAATTAGAAACAACCACATGAGACCAATCACAGATGCGCCTGTTACATTCCACAGCAGCAGATAATCATTGTTTACATTTAATTCTTGATGCCTCTCAGCTTCTCAGGAGAAAAAAATCCTAAGGAAAGGATTTTTCACAAAAGATGTCTGTGACACAGCTGTCTGTAGGGTAAATTTCTGTAATGAGCAACTTTGCTGTTTCAAATCATCTGGTAGTTCTTGTGTGCTCAGCAAAGTGAGGTTTTGTATTTTGGGATTTTAATATTTTTTTTACAAAAGGTGGATGATGGGGGAGCAGATTGCTGAGGTGCTGAGACTCGGGAAGTTCAACCTTTACGCCTTTTCCAGGTTGTTTTTTTTTTCTTTAACTCTGTAACCTGTGTTTGGGACAGGCCAAAAATTTCTGGATTGCAGTGAACAAAGAGGTGGCCATTTAGGCATCTGGGAAGGCTGATTTGAGTTTGTTCTCTCTGGCAGCTGTGGCCAGCCCTGTGCTGTGGCAGAAGGAGTGTGCCAAGGGGCCCGAGGTGTGGTGCCAGAGCATTCGCACGGCGTCGCAGTGCGGGGCACTCAAACACTGCCAGCAGAACGTCTGGAGCAAGCCTGCCGTGGTAAGTGCCAGCCTCTGAGAGCCCCCAGGCCCACCTGGGGCTCAGGTGGCTGCTGTCCTCACGCTGAGGGAGATTTCTCAAGTCTTTGATTGGAGTTAAGTGCTACATCAGGCTCTGCTGAGGTTGCTGTGCCTTAATTTGGGTGCTGGATGGAGGTTGCTTTTCACTGCTCTGCCTTGCACAACTTGTCTGCTGACTTCTCCTGTGACCTGTTGCACAATCACCCAGCAATGTATGGAATGGAGCTAGTGGATTTCGCTTGTTCCTCTGTAATATTACTGACTCCTAATTCAGAGGAGTATTTTCTGAACTTCAGCAATTATTACGAAAAGGCTGTGTATTTGTTTCGGTCTTTTTCAAAGGTTAAAATTCCCAGAAAGATGCACCATGTGCTAAATTATGGAAGGCATGACAGAAAATAATAGTACAAATGTTACATTTAGTAACACCCTTTGATCCTCCATACATATTTAACTTTTGCAAGTTTAAAGAAAGGCTTGGAAATATTAACCAGGCGCAGTGGAAAGCAGCTGCCTGAGCTTGCAGAAATGCAAGCTTTGGAATATGCAGCAGGCTTCCCAGGAAAGGCAATCAGTGCAGTGGTACTGGGGAGTACAAGGTGCTTAGGAGCAGTTCAGGCCTATATCTTGTAATGCATGGCCCTGCTGTCTCCAAGATGTCCCTAAAATCAGACATTTCATTCGCTGCAGCACACTCTGCTAGATTGTTACTGAGGCAGCAGCTACATGGCCTGTATGAAGATGGGAGAATTATTTGTACTGAGTACATTTTTCCCAATAGATAATGGATTTGATTAATGTGGCCTCTTCGTCTTCAAATTGAATGGAATGTCCATCTGCAGATCACTTCTGATGAAGTTCTTACATTGCCACCTGTCATACAGTGCATATACACATCATTTTCTCATTACTTTTCAAGTTGCATTTGCACTAAATGTGAGGGCTTTACTAGATGTAGCTGTAGTTTGGGTGTTGTTTCACAGTTTCCTAGGAGAGAAAAAGGTGTTTTACTTACAGATACATTCAGTCCACATTGGCTATGTCTGTGTAGAGATACTTCAGTTTCAGGAAAAGTAGGGGAAGGGAGGAATGTCAGAGCACAACTACAATGGTTGAAGCAACCTGAAATGTTCTAAGATTTCTAGCAAGGGTGAACTCTGAAGGAAAAGGTAAAAGGAGAAGGTGTCTTGGGGCAATCAACTCTGTATTTCAAAGGACTGGGAGGAGGTGAAATGAACAAGTGCCAGCATGCCAGCTTTCATTCAGCATTGGTTTACTGATGAAACTGAGGCTGGACATGCCTGAAATAGCCTCACTCTGTTTAAAAATAACTCTCCCCACCCTGGCCTCACCTTTCTTCCTTAATTCCAGATGTAATGTTTGCCCTTTGTGTTGTTGCTCACACTCTGCTCTTACAGGCACGTCTTTCTCCAAGTAACCCTCTGCTTCTCTCTCCAGAGCAGTATTCCCTGTGACTTGTGTAAGGAGCTTGTGACAGTTGCTGGCAAAATTTTAAAGGATAATGGCACTGAGGTAAGCAAAGCTCCTTTTCTCCTCACCCCAAAACACTATTTAGTTTCCAGGTCTCGTGGTGAGGGGGTGGAAGAATAATCTGTGTTGTTTTCCTAACATAAGCAGCTGATGTTGAAAGGGACTAGAGTGCATGGGGAAAGGCTTTTAAACAGCCTCTGCTGGTTTAGAAATTAGCAAATTCTAGAGCCTCCCATGCCTTAACACATTGACTTAATAAAGTTGTTCTTGTGCCAGGGGGGCACCAATATTAAAAGGTGGGGTACTGCAGTCTCTAGGAGTGGGTGGTTACACCAGCTGGCCTTTGTTTTGGTTTGTGGGCACTGCTTCCCTTTTTCTTTTGTCAGCCTGTGGGTACTTTAAACAAGTCACTGTCCCATGAGCCCAGAAGTTCACTTTCTCCTCTTAATTGTAAGTGTTGTGTTCTGGCAGGGCTGGGCTGTGCAGGCCACACGAGCAGTGTGACATGTTTGTGCTGTGGCAGGGTCTCACAGAAGTCCAGAACTGGGGAAAATGTGTCTGTTGTGTAGAACCTCATTCTAGTTCTGCTTGTTGCTACCTGGACCCACCTGAGTCTGAGGAGCTTGTTTCAGGCTTTGTATTGTGCATTTTGGGAATGGAAGGAGCATTTGAGAAAGAAATATAATGTGTCTCTGCTCACCTCATCTTTGATAGGATGAGATCCGCTCTTACTTGGAAAAGACCTGCGAGTTTCTTCCTGACCCAGGCCTTGTCTCTGAGTGCAAAGAAATTGTGGATTCCTACCTACCAGTTATCATGGATATGGTCAAGGAAGAGCTTGTAAGTAGATAATGATTTTCAGGTGTTGGTATTAAAAGTTGTGCTCCTCTCGATGCCAGAATTTCTCTTCTGCCTCAGATTGTGCATATGAATCCTTTGTGGATCACTGATACTATTAATTTGAAGACTCCTTCCTTGCTATGAAACATTTTCCCTGTCTTACCATGTTTCAGCTGAATGACTCTCTACTCTGAATTTTAAAAGTGACATCAGTTTGGAGCTTTGTGTGTGTATTTTGTCTCCCCCAGGATAAACCTGAGGTTGTGTGCAGTGCCCTTGCTCTGTGCCACTCCCTTCAGAAGCACCTTGCATCAATGAAGCTCCAGAAACAGCTCCAGACCAACAAGATCCCAGAGCTGGATTTCTCTGAGCTGGCATCCCCATTCATGGCTAATGTGCCTCTTCTCCTCTACCCTCAGGACAAGCCCAAGCAGAAGCCTAAGGTAAGGCTAGGACTAAGGGCTGGTCTAGTGTGGACCATATTTATAATCTTGGATTAAGTTCTGCAGTCTGCAAAGGCAAGTCTTGTGCTGTGCTGTTGCCATCCAGGACTGTGATAATCAAGCAGATTTTGCTGGAAACAATTTCTTCTGAGAGAAAGCTTGGGTTCAAAGGGTTCAAAGGTTCAAAGGAAGAACAGCTCTTCCCATATTTTGAGCAACCTGCTAGCTGTGCCCCTCAGGGGATGCATTTGTCTCTGAATGTAAGGGTGACAGACTGGATTGGAAAAGAACAAATAGTTGACAAAGGGCAATAGATGAGGCAATGAACTCAGGTGCAGAGTGTTGACAGCAAGCCAGGGTGTGGGAGTGGAACAGTGAGTGGGCTGAGAACAAGCTGCTGTGGGTGGAGCAGGTAAGATCTATACCAGATTTAGAAACCTCCCCACTGTGGTCTGTAACAAAACCAAAAGATTTGAAGATTGGGTATCTTAACTCTTATCTGGGCTTTGGAGCCAAGTAGGTACCTAATCTCCATCTAGTGGCTGCTGCACACACCAGCAGTGGCTTGTCTGTCTCTCTACTAGCTGAGGCTTCAAAGTATTCTCCAGAGTAGTTATTAAGGTTTATACATAGCTCAGAATGGTTTGTGAAACTTGGTAGTAACAGGAGCTTCTGAAACATGTCATGTGAAGTTGTGTCAACTTGAGTTTCCTTTCTCTCTTTGTCCAGGCAAGTGGGGATGTGTGCCAGGATTGCATTCAGCTGATCACTGATGTTCAGGAAGCTGTGAAGACAAACTCCTCTTTTGTGAAGTCTTTGGTTGCTCATGCCAAGGAGGAGTGTGACCGTTTGGGACCTGGCATGTCCGATATGGTAAACTGTCCCTTTTTATTGAAAAATTCTGGTCCTGTAAGCAAACATAAAATAGTTTGTTCAGTGCCTTAATCCCCTGATCATATTCTCTATTTAATATCACAAAGGAGACACTGTTGCATGTGTTAACACAGTATAACAATAACACCACTGAAATTGTAAACTTTGTGGTCAGGACAGTTGGGTGGGATGTGTGGGAGTGGGGAGGGGGAGGAGGACTCCAGATTGCTTCTAGCCCTTAAAGACCTTTTCCACAAACATGGCCTGGGTGGGTAATGTGGTTGTATCAGTGGGGGCTGGGCCTTTTTGCCCTGAGAGGAAGAGAAAAGTTTAAGCAGTTATCTGTGCAGCAGTTTTGTAACCTGAAATGCCATCCTGTATTTGGGCCAAGCTCTGAAAGACCTGTTGTTATGCAGTAGAGCAGGTAAATTAATACCTTGAGATGTATTAGAAAATTCTAGATGGACTCTACAGCACAAGTTTGGTAGTCATGAGACTTTCTCTTCCCACTTTCTGCAGTGCAAGAGCTACATCTCTGAGTATTCTGACCTGGCCATCCAGATGATGATGCACATGGTAAGATCAGCAGAGTGCAGTATTTGCTCTCAGTTCATTTTTCTGGCTTGTGTAGCTAACTTCCTTGGAAACAGGAAATGTGTACTGCAGTAAAACTTTGGGGAGGGCCCTTGCTCTGAGTTTTGGTGTTAGTGCTTTGAACTTGGTGTTTTTTGGATAGCAATTTCAGTGTCAGGATGCTTTCTTTAGCACATTTCCTTCCATTTTATAACCACTTCTCCAGTGCAAAAGGCACTCTAATCCTTTGAAATTTGAAGATACATTACACATGTTCCTTTATGTTCTCTTCTCTCAGTCCTGTGCTTACACCACTTCCCCCCTCCCCCAAATACTGTGTTAGGGACATAAGAGTTGGCTTTGTCACAGTATTGCAAAATTAGTTCACGTGTGAGAGGTAAGGCATCTCCTGGAAGCAAGGCTACACATCCTTCTGGGATTGCTGTCTGAAGGTTCCTGCTCTCTGGGCTCTGACAGGAGCCATGGAAAGTGAGTGGAACCTTCTGCAGCAACATACATTTACCTCATACACAGCACCTCTTTATCCAGAGAGCTGAGGGACTTTAAAAAGCATGGCTAAGCCTTTCCTTAGTGCAGTCTGTAGATGCCACAGGTGACATAACAAACTACAGGTGAACACCTGGCTGGCTTGAACCTGAATTTGGCAACATAGTGGCCTTTTCTTGTTTCCAGTTGCCATAGGCTACTCAGAAACTCATCCTGTTCCTTAAACATTTGGGTGGAAGTCAATGTTTGCTCCAGCAGCACTTAGTTTCTCATTCTAGGCATTGCAATGCAGTGTGTTGTTAATAGCTGAAATTGGAATATGACGACACCTTGTGTGCATCTGAGTGTTGGCCAGACTCTCTGGAGGTTGTCTTGCCCAAGATGCCTTAATAACTGCAGATGAATAATGCTGGTTAGCACTGTGCAATTAAATGTGAAATGCTGTAGCTGAGGATCTTTGGGGTGGGGACTGTGTCATATTCCATTATCTTTGTGGAAAGAATATATGCAGTTCCAAGTGCTTGATGTGTTTTTTTTCTCTTAACTGTTATCTTCAATTTCTCCTTTCTTCCTCTGTCTCCAATCTCCCCTGTCAACAGAAGGATCAGGTAGGTGAGCAACTTGCCTGTGGTGATAGCCTGCTTGTAGTTCACCCTTTGCTCTTAAAGGGCTTGTAGTTCACTTCTTGCTCTCTTAGCTGTACACTTGGTGTGACTGTGCTCAGTGCTGACAGATACAAGGGATATTTATGTGATTAAAACAGACTAAAGGCTTCCTCCAGTGCATCTGTCCTACTTCCAGCTCCAGATACCTCTTTGTGCTACCAAGATCTCAACTTCATTATGCCTTGGCCAGTAGAGCAGAAAATATCCTCCCTCTTACAGAAGGATAGATGTGGAAGAAGCATGCCAGTGGCTCCTGGCAGCTGCTGGTTTAAAGTCTGGGCTCAAAAGGGCTTGAGCAAAGCTGTCCCCAGGTCTTTCCTTGGTTAACCTTTAAATCTAGGACAATGGTATAGATGTTTGAAGTATATGAACTGAAAAGATGGAGGTTTCCTAGAGCAATTTGGGCTTTTAATTGAAGCTGTCCTGTGGGACCTTGTGTCTGTCATCCCTCTGTGAGGGAACCTGTGTGTATGTGGGTGTTGCTGTAACATTAATACCTGGAACTGCTTCTTACAGTGCATGAACCAAAGGGCTTGACTTAAAGGTGCTGCCTGGAGTAGTCTGAAGCAGCACAGTGTCTCTGAGGTGCTGCTTCTGCCTGTGCATGAGATTGTGGCATGATGTGTTAGTATTAACTCTGGGATAAGCCTCTGCTGTAGGAAGCTTGGAACAGGGTGAGATGTGATCTTCTAATTACCTGGAGGACCAAGGGTGTCTTTTTCTAGCTTTAGGTGAGAAAATGCAAGTTTTGTGTCTCACTCTGTACAGCCTATCTCACTTTGGGTGTCCTCCTCAGAACAGTTTGCCTCATGTCTGGCATTTCTTTGTGCATTTAGTACTCTATGTTCCAAAAAAGAAATGCATGAAGAGTGTATTTCTTTGAGAAAGAAAGCCTTTTTACAGACTAGGCTTCTGTTTGCTGTTTTCTCTTACTGTGAGAACACTGCAAATTCAATTGTTGCAGTACAAATGGTTAGCCTTGGGTTTTAACAAGCTCAACTTTTGTTTCTTGTAGGCTGTGTTCAGTAATGAGAGAAATTGTTTCTATTTGCAGAACATGATGTTTCTGGCAGCTTTAAAGAAGGTAGCTTGTGGATGAGGAAAGAGGTTCTTCTAGGCATTTCTCTCAGCTTTTGGGTGAACTCTGAAGTCAGGATAATTGGCCTGTCCTGTGATTACTTGAAGCTGGGGAGCAGCTTTGTGGATGCAGCTCTGATTGTGCTGCTGGTGGCTTGTTCTGGTGTTGGTAGCTCTTAAGTCAACTCCTTTTGAAAGGCTTGCAAAGTGTGGGCTCATGGGGTTTTTTTAAATGGGGTTTTTAACCTCTTCCTCTTTAACAGGAACTGCTAAATTCCATCCAATAGCTGTCCTGCCTATAACCTTCCCACATGCTTTGGCAATACTTAAAGTAGAAGTAGACATGAAACTTTGTGTTGGAGCCTTTCAAAATTTTGCTCTCTGTGCCTGCTCACAGGCTCTGTAGAAAGGGCAGAGACTTCTAGACTTTTAAAGATTGCTTACACATCTCTTTCCAGCAACCAAAGGACATTTGTGCCATGGTTGGGTTCTGTTCTTCTGTGAAGTCTGTTCCCCTTCAGCCTCTGGTGCCAGCTCAGGTGGTTCATGAGGTGAAAATGGAAATTGTGGAGGTAAGATGGGTTTTTTGTACTTTGCTTTTTGCTTTAGTGTCACAAACTAGGTGAAAAAGATCAGCTTTCATGCACAGAATAGTCCAAGTCTCCCTGCATATAAATTCCTGGCCTTTTTTTTTTTGTTTCTGATGCTGATTTGTGAAGTAGGAAAGCTGATTGATTTGTTTGAACAGCAGAGCCTGCCCTGAACCAGAGCTACAAGGTAATGCTTCAGGATTGAAAGGGGAACTCTTGTTCCAGCAGTTCTGAATGACACCTTGAATGCAGATTCTCAGTTTGAGTTTTGCTCTTTGTTTGGAGTAATACTTTGATCCCTTTTAAAAATGGGGCAGCACTCTGCATGTGCAGGTGAGGGATCAGAGTCAGAATGCTGAAGCTCTGAGTTTGAAGAAGCACCTTGGCTTCTCCAAAGGGTATTTTTGCAAACAGGAGGGTGCTCTCAATTCTAGGAAATGTTGTCCTCCGTTAATGTATTTTAAAAACCACCATGTATTTCCCTTGCCTTCTGTCTCTGTGGGATTGTTTATTTCTTTGTGTCTACTGAGTTCAACTCTTTGTGCAGCCTGGGGGTTGTAGTCTTAAAATTAGTCATAAAAAATGCCTGTTCATTCAGACAGGCTTTTTACTTAGTCCTTTGAGGTTGGTTTTGGGTTCTGTGTGACCTTTTGAATACAGCCCAAAGTGAGCAGCTAGGTAAATGCTGTTAGGAATTGTCCCTGTCAGATGTGGTCCAGTGCTGATTTATTGTGTGTGTATTTCTTCTTCTGTGTACTCAGAAGGCCTCAGTTCAAGAGAAGACTTTTTCCTTGTGTGAAATCTGTGAGACCATGGTGAAAGAAGTGACTGGCCTCTTGGAGAGCAACAAGACAGAGGTGTGTGAGTGGTGGGCATTGTACCCTTCCAGCTTCGGCTGAGATGGGGCTGCACTGAAGGGGGAAGGAAAATCAATTTTATTGCCTGTTGTTTTCAGAACAGCAACATTTCTATCCTGGGTGGGACAGTAAAGGTGTGCTATAAACTGAGTCAAAACTCTCTCCCTCATTTTCTCCTCCTGCCCTGTGCTTCAGGAGGAGATTGTGCATGAGATGGAGGTGGTCTGCCGCCTGTTCCCAGGCAGTGTCAAGGACCAGTGCAAGGACTTCATCGAGGTCTATGGCCAGGCTGTCATTGACATGCTCTTGGAGGCAACAAATCCTGAAGCTGTGTGTGCCATGCTGAAATGCTGTGCAGCCAGCAAGCTTCCCCAGCAGCCAGGTGGGTGAGGAGGGGTCTGTGGTGTTCAAAATCAGCTGGTTCACTTATGATGAGATCTCTTTTGAGGACACTGCTGACACTGCCTCCTTTCTTCTCTTTCTCTTTATCCAAGCACTGATGTTTGCTTTGGTTTTTTATTTCCCTTCTCAGCTGTGGTGAAACCTGCAGGTGGCTTCTGTGATATCTGCAAGATGGTGGTGGCTTATGCAGACAAAGAGCTGGAGAAGAATGCCACGACAGCTGAAATTGAAGCTTTACTGGAAAAAGTCTGTCACTTCCTGCCAGAGTCTGTCAGTGAACAGGTATGGTGTTTGTGCCATGGTCTTGGTGTTTGCTTAGGTCCTAACACTGACAGTTGAGCTCAACCTCATTTTCTGAGTGTTTCATCTGATATTTTGTCTATATGCTAATTTTAGGTCCGTCTCTCAAGTGTCTCTGCTTCTGCTATAAATGTCCAGGTACTCCTAACAGAGGTCTCTGTGTTTGGCCAAATGCCTTGTCTCTGGCTGGAGACAAACTGTCCACAGGTGCAGCTGGGACTGGCTTGTGTCCAGCAACCTGATCCTTCACAGGTTTTTCCCTTTACTAATTAACATCAAAGCACAGCAGCTTCTCCTGACCAGTAGAGCAAACAAAAAAAAGGGGGGGGAAAGGCTTGATCTGAGGCAGTTGAATGACCTTGCTGTGTGGCAGCCAGCCTTCCAGTCAGGAGATGGAGATGAACAGAAGGATGAAACACAGAATCCTGGAATGGTTTGGGTTGGAAGGGACCTTAAACCTATCTAATTCCAACCCCCCTCCTGTAGGCAGGGACATCTTGCAGAGTATTTGGGAAAACTAGAGAGCAGCTTCTCTTGTTGGCTTTTGTAACAGCATTCCCTGCTAAAGGCTGGGAGGAGTTTGGGGTGCAGGGGGATTAGCTTTGCTCAGTTCCCATCCTTGGGAGTTGGCAGGCCCTTGAATAGATGTCTGCTTTAAGGGTCTGAATTGACTGGCTGGATTGTTGCACTAATTTGCAGTCAGGAAAGGTTTGCCTGGAAATCCCCTGAGAACAGTGGGTGGGAACACTTGAATGTTTTGGTTTTTTTTTTCTCAACACTGATCCTGCTCAGGGGATTAATGAAGTAATTGAAGGTAGGCTGGTGTAATTCCAGTGGGACACCTGTTAGACCACTGATATCGAGATTTACCTGAAAATCTTATTAGGTGGCTGCTGAGTGTCAGCAAGTGGCAACTGCTTGTGAGTTTACTGGGGATAGACTAGAGGCTTAAAGCAGCTGTGGAACAGCTCTTCCTGCTGTGAGGCTGTTTAATAGCTGTGGTTGGTTTATTAATTGGTGCTGTTTGTCTCTGCTGAGAGCAGCAGCATCTTCCTCAGCTCTGGAGCCAGCTCTCCACTAGAGGGAGAGAGGCTGCTCTGGCCGGCAGTGCTCCTGCTGCAGCCTTGTCTGAGGGAATAACTTGAGTCCAAGTGCCTGGGAGTCCTTGCTGCTGTCCTGCTCAGGAAGTTTGTCTCCAGCTGGTTCTGTGTGCTTTCCTCTTGAGACAGGCGTGATCTCCACGATCAGAGATGAAGCTTTGCAGTCAAAGCTTCCTCTGCTTGGTTCTTTTCCCAAAGCCTGTCCTGTTTGGTTCTTTTCCTTGTGACCCCTTATCTCCTCATAGTCTACAGGCAGGTATGAGCTGGCAGAAACAATGATTGTAGTTGTGTGATTAGTGCCTGACTCCTGTGCCATGTGCAGAGCTCAAGCCTCTGCTTTTTCCTTGTGGAGTGTGTTGTTGGGGTAGCACACAGGCCTGCCTGCTGCAGCCCACACATCCCTCTGCTTTCAGAGGCTCCACAGGAGAATCTCTCACCCTGTGTTTTGTTACAGTGTGTGCAGTTTGTGGAACAGTATGAACCCGTGGTTGTGCAACTCTTGGCAGAGGTGATGGATCCCACTTTTGTTTGCACTGTGAGTATTGAGTTTGGTTTTATTGAGGGCAGGCTCTGATACAGTCCTGGGTGCCTTTCAGTGCCCAGCAAGCAGAAACTCTGCTGGAATCAAAATCAGCACACTGAATGCTTGGAGCAAGCCCCTTGTGCAAGGGCTGGGGCTGCCTGAATGGCCAGCTGTGTGACTGCCAGCCCAGCAGCAGGACAGGCTGCCAGGGGTTATCCACTGCTGAGGTTCAGTGACAGGCTGTCATGTGCCCTCAAAGTGACATTTCTTGAGAAAGGTCCCTCTCTAGAAGATCTGTTTTTCCAAACTTGATACGAAGGAGTTCCAGTAACTGAACTCTGCCCTGGCTCAGGTTGCCTGGCTGCTGGTTGAGCTGCAGCTGTGACCTCAGTGAGAGCTCCTGCAGCTTCCACACTCCCTCAGGTGCAAGCTCAGACATAAGGCTGGACTGCAGATCTCTTGGTGCAGTTAGGAAGGTGCTGACTGTGCTGTTGCTCTTTTCCCAGAAACTTGGAGTGTGTGAGTCAGCTAAAGAGCCTCTCCTGGGGAATGATGCCTGTGTCTGGGGTCCAGGCTACTGGTGTAAGAACATGGACACTGCTGCTCAGTGCAATGTAAGTAAAGCTGCCTTCTGCCTCCAGTTTCCTTCTGATCCTTGACAGCTCCTTCTGAGCCATTTTTGGCTTCTACTGCACTTCAAAGTGGATGAACTCCAGTTCAAAATAAGCAAAAGGGTACTAGTTTGATTAGAGGGTGTTTCACAGCTCTTAGCTTTCTCAAAGCTGACTTTCCTCTCCTTTTTGTGTCCCACACCTGTCTGCCAGTATTTCAGAATCTATAGTAAGGTACAGTGTCAGCTTTATATTTAGTCAGTGTTCCTGCAGCCAACAGACCATGTCACAATCTCTCAGCAGGCTCTAAAAATTGGCTTCCAGTATTGCTTTTTCTGCCAGGCCTTAATGGCTAAGGGTCATCAGCCTTCTTTCCTAAAGCTCCTTCCTGGCTGGTGAGGCTCAGGATGTTATTTATTCTAGTCCTCTTTGAAATCACTTACTTTAAGAAAAACGTATTTGCTCCCAAGATCTTGGCTCAGGATGAGGTGTTGAACTGCTTGTTTGCAAACTGGCTTTTTTCCACTAATATCAGCTATTTCTTCCCCTTTAGGCTGTTGATCACTGCAAACGTCATGTGTGGAACTAGAAGAAGAATTTCCAGTTCTGAAAGTTTGCCATGGCTCTTAGGAAATGTGGGCCGAGGTTGGCAGAGAGCTGTATCTCACCTGTCCCTCCTCTCTGCCTCATTAACAATTTGACCTTCAAGTTCCTTTGTTGTAACTCTTCTGTAGCAGTGCTGCTGTTGAAGGATCAGATTTTCATTGTTGACTTAACAAAGATACTTCTGATTGTACAGTTTAACCCATTATGCTCCTAAAAATAGTCAGTGTGTTGTAGATTTTTTTTTTTAATTGGTAGGCTGAAGTGTTTATGTGCTGGGAAGAATGACAGAGATTGTGAAATGAGACCAGGCTCTTATCTTTTAATTAAAAAAAAAAAAGAGCAAGATAGCAGCTAAACTTTCAAATGTCTTTCTCTAGGCAGCATTGGGAAGATTTTACATGCTTTGCATTTTTAACATCTGGCTGGAATGTTTATTTTCTGTGTATGGGAACTCTAAGGGATAATGTTGAATCTGGGAATCCTTTTGGCTGGAATTTTCAAAGCTCTGCAGATGCAGAGGGAGTGGGCTTTGTGTGCCCAGCTAACTTTCAAAGTCACTGATAATTAAAAAGATGCGTTTGAATGATCAGCCTTTGCATTTGAGTGACCACGCTTGTGGCTCATGGTGTTGTTCTAGCTAAGGAAATCCCTCCCTCAGCCTTTGATCACATCCTTCTGATTTCCTTGGGCTGCTCAGTCCCAGCACGGGTGTTCTGCTGCCAAGCCCAGTCCCGTGGGATGTCGGTTTCCTGAAGCATGCTGGTGTACCTGAGGAATGACTCCCTTTTTCCTTATCCTAGTTGCTCAATTCTGCTTGGTCTTGCAGCTTCCCACAAGCAGCCAGCTGAGTGCTGAGGAGGTAGCATGAGCTGTCACTGGAAGATGAAGGAGGATCAAGTCAGCAGGAGCTGGGAATATGTCAAAGGGAGCTCAGCACTGAGGGTGGAATTTGTGGAAAAACGGGTTTTCTTGTAACCTGTTTGTTCCCTGCTCTGCTTTTCCTCTCATAGCATATTTCAGTCATCTAAAAGTTGAGAGGTGCTGTGAGCCCTGGGGGCACCTCCCACTGCTGCCCACCCACTCTCACTGATGCCCTGCTGAGTAACTGGAGGTATGAATTGTTAGCCAGAGCTCCCATTTCTGCTGGGAAATGCAGCAAGCAGAGATGGCAGGTGGTAGGAGCTCTAAAGTGGCTATTTAAAGCTCTGCTGGCACACTTGACAGCCTGCCTTTCACACCTCTCTGAAATTCCACTTAAATGGCCTAAAATCCCCCCCAAAAAAAGCCTTCAAGGCAGGCTTGCTACCCTGGGAACACGGCAGGCTTTGGGGGTGAGAATCCTGCTTGTGCTGCTTGGGACAGACCTTGCATTGGGTGTGCATTTCTGATCAGGTTAACCCCCAAAGCAGGGGCACTGAGGTAGCTCTGAGGAGACCTTTGGGAAGGAGCAGCTGGGCAGATGTGGAGCTTTGAAAATTCCAGCCCTGTTCAGAAAGATTCTGGTAACTCCTGCTGCTCCTGTGGTGTGTGGGGCATGCAGGAGCTCCAGTAACAATGCTGTAGCAGCAAGTAGAGTATTTTTCATTGGAAAACCACTGGACTGCAAGTCTTTAGTTGATCTGTGTGCATACTAAAAGCCTGGGCAGTGCTTGCAGATGGCAGCAGAGGTTATTCTCCTGCTGAAGCACTCGTGGCTTTAAACAAGAGGTAAAAAAAGGAAAATTTCCCCTAAAGACATAAAATACCTGCAGCTTTCTGTCCTGGCAGGCTTGGGCAGTGGTTCTGGTGGTGTATCCCAGATGGAGCAGATAGGAGATGGGCTCTGTGTTTGGGCAGTGCTGCCCTGGAGGGACAGGTTGTGTGACACCAGGGCACGGAGCGTGGCATTTGGTGTTTTACACTGGATGGTGTGGGTCTTTCTTGGGGAGAGGTGGAGCTGCGTTGACAGCTTGGCAGGTTGGTGGGAAGGTTTTATTTTCCTGGGGTTTTTAGTAGGATTCATGCTGGGCAAGGTGAACCAGGGGAAGTCCTGTGCTGCTGCTGGGAGTCCCTTTAGTTTTCTCCCTTCCTGTGGGCTGTGGCACCCGACCTGCTTGAGTCATGCTGGGGGGACACTGTGCAGTTGCTTTCTAAAGAACATTGTCTTGATTTTTTCTTTTTTGGTTTTTTTTTGTTTTTTGCACAAAAGCTTCCTTAATGAACAATAAAAACTTCTGTAAACCGATAAGTTCTCTTGTTTCATTTTTCTCTGTGGCAAAGTTTCTTGTTGAGGTTCCCCTTGGCTGCAGGGCCAGGAGAAGGCACATCCCAAGGACTCTGTGACTGAATGGATTCAGGCTCCCATTATGCTGCGTGTCCCATCAAGCCTTTGTTCTGCAGGTGGAAGAGGCTTGCCTGGGATTGCTGCCTCCTTTCCCTGGACAAACACAACGCCTGCTGTGAGGCAAGAGCCCCGTGTTGCAATCCTGCCTTGCAGAGGGACTCTTGATACCGGCCTTGCCTGCTGACTCGCACTGAATGTGGCTTCCCCTGTGTCCTCATTCCCTGCTCGGCTCCAAATAAAATGTAAAAATGTCATTCAAAGGCAGAGAAAGAAAATATAAAAATGTCACTCAAAGGTGTTGTCATGTGGCTCTGGGGCAGTTCTTCCCTGTGTGTGCCCACCCTGTGCAGCCAGGTTAGTGCTGAGCAGCTGCTTCTGACCTCCTGGGAGTACCTGCCTGCCTCTGGTCCCTCCCTCCCTCCCTGGTGATGATTTTATAATCAAGGCATAAAATGAGGGGTGTGGTAATTGCCCTGCGTAGGTGTGGATTCTCACTGCTTCTCCCAGCCCATCCAAGATTCCTCAGTCTGGGAGCAGCATAGGAGAGGAACCAGCCACTGAGGACTCTTAGGAGCGGCATGGAGAGCAAATGGAGTGGCTTGGTGCTGATCATTTCTGTGTGCCTGGGCTCCTACCAAGGTAAGGCCAGGCCTGGAGGTAGGTAGGATGTGGACAGCCCAGAAAACCCTGCTGAATCCCAAAACTGTTCCCAGCTTTGGGGGCTAACCTCCATAATGTGCTTCCTCTGGTGTTGGAGTTGGGCAGAGGAGAGCTGGGGCAGGTGGCACTGCTGTCTGTGCTGCCCACCTGGAGGTGAGAGCTGGAACTTGTGCCTTTGAAGGTGATCTGAGGGCAAAAGGGGTTTGTTCCCTCCCTTCTCTGGGATTCAGGCACAGCTGGTGGTGTGCTGGGGCGTGGAAGGAGGGGAGCTGTGACAGAGTGGAGGAGAAGGGCTGCTCTCTCTGCCTTTGGTTTGGGGCCTGAGTGCTGCTGTGTGAGCTGGGGGAAGCCACTTGGTTGTCACAACAGTGTGGCCATGAAGCTGCCCTTGTCCTCAGGGTCCTCACAGGAGATGCAGGAGGCAGGAAGCTGGCTCTGCTGGCAGATGGCAACAGAGGTTGTTGGCTTGCTGAGCTCTGGGAAGGGTGATGGGGTGATATTCTCTACTCACCTCAGGAGCCCTCCCCGTGTCGGCACTTGGGTGTCTGTGAGCGAATCCTCCTGCAGGCAAACCTCTGCTGCCTTCCTCAGTCATCCATCCCCTGCCCATCGCCAGGAACCAAGCTGGGGAGGGCCTGCTCCCAACCCCTGCTCCTTACTGCTTCCTGGGGAAATCTCCCCCGGAATTAGATGAGCTCTGCTGTGGCAAGCAAACCCCCTTGCATCCCAGTTAGCCCAGGCTTGGCCCAACTGGGCTCCCCCAGTGTGACGTGCCCGGGTTTTGTGGGTGCACACACATGACCCGGGCTGGGGAGGACGTGTCTGGATGTTCCAGCCGGCAACAGGCAGAGCAGGAAAGTTCACCTGCGCTCGGCACGTCCGAGCCCTGCGGTGCCGCCCGCCCCGGGAGCCGGCGGGGCTCGGCACGGGGGTGCCGCGGCACCGGGGACCCTGCGAGCCTCGGAGAGAAAGAAGGGTTTGGGAGCTGGGAAAAGCCTATTTATGGTTCTTGGTGCAACAGGGGCGTGCGCCAGGCCGGGAATTGGGGCGCTGGGGCCCACGCTGCCACCCACCCCCGGGGTTTACATCACAACCGGCTCACCAGGCTCTGCCGGCTCGGCCGGGGCGCTCCGAGGAGCGCCAGCACAGCCCTGCCACAGCTGGAGCTCGCTGCTGGATCCCCCCTGAGCGAAGCCCACCCCATCCCCCGGGCCTGGCAGGCAGCAATAGGGCAGACGTGGCTGACCTGCAACTGGAGCATCCCTGCCTTGCTCCTTTGTCCAAAATGGCATCATTTAATAACGCTGCTGCCTGTGTGCCTGGCAGCATGAGGTGGCTCCAGCAGGGCTTTGGGACGTGTAGGAGAGCTCACGGGACACCAGCTGCCCCAGTTGCTTACCCCGTGGCGGTGCTTTCCACCTGGGCAAGCTCCCCCTGCTCTCAGCTGCCGGGTGTTATGATTAGTCCTAATTACTTTCTGGCCCAGGACTTGCTGCTTGACCTTCAGCTTGAGCAGGGTGAGCAGTAAGTGCCGAGCTGAGGACCTCTGCGAGCCAGGAATGCGCAGAACCAAACCACCCGTGTCTTTTAGACCCTCTCGACCCCACCTCGGGCTCCAACACAGCTCCGTGAGAGATGCTGCGGGAGGACCAGCTCAGAAAAAAGCTGTGGGGTTGTTGTGTCTCCCGCCTCCTTGGTTTTGGTGCTGCCCCTTAATGCCTCCGCTGACTTGCCATTCCTGTTTGCCCTGATGCTGGGGCCGGGGCTGAAAAACATAAATATATCCCTCTGAGCTGATGGGGCGAGCGCGGCACGGGTGTGTGGGAAGCCTGGGAACCCGGGGGGACTCGCCCTGCCCCGGGGCCCGCCTGCCCCAGTGACAGCCCGATGGGGAAATCGGGGCTGAAACAGCTCCCGGCACTCGGCAGCGCTCCTGGGGCAGGCGGGGATGGTGTGGGGGGCTTGGACCCCTCTCCCCACAGCCCCCAGGACTTTGCAGGGTGGCCCTGGGCACCTCACGCTGCCGTTTCATGGATGAGCTGGAGGCGTTGCCAAAATACAGCACGCAGGGAAAGAGGCTTTTGGGGAGAAACCCGATAAGAGCAGGATTGGGTGGAAGGAGCAGTTTCTGCCTTTGGCTGTATCCCTGCTGTGCAAAATCACACACAGGGCTGGGGGATAAAAGCAGGATGCAAATGCTCGGAGCGGGGAGGGCTGTGCTTTGCTTAAAGCTCTGCAGCAGGGTCTGTCTGTCTGTCCCTCTGTCCCCAAATTCCCGGAGCAGCTCCCGGCCAAAGCAAAGCGGCGAAGGGCTTGGCTTGTGCCTTCTCGCCGCCTCCTCGCCAGCCGCATCCTGGGTGGGCACAGCTCCCGGTGCGGACAAACCCTCGCTCCGTCCGGGATGAGTCCTGACACACCAAGGTGACAATTAGAGCGCCGCTCTTGCGCCACGCCACCGCGCTGCCGGGGCGGGCCAGGCCGGGCATTTACAGCCAGCACAAAACGCTGTCGTGGGGTGGAAATCAAACCAAAGGAACCTTACCAAAAGTGGCGTTGCTCAATCGTTGCCGGGAGCCGTGGCGTGATTATCCGGCTGCCGTGCGGGGCTGAGCGCCGGCGCGCCGGGTTTGCCCGTTTTGCAAGTTTTATTGCTGCTTTTATCAGCACCCGCCTCCGCGGCGTGTCAGAGGGCGCTGAGAGGCTGAGGATGAGCCCCAAATTCCCTTTGCTTCTGACCCTGTGGCAGATATCCCATTGGAAAAGCTGGCAGCCTGGCTGTCTTGGTTTGGAAAGACAGGAGTCTGCTAAGGAAGGCAGGAGCCTCCCCTGAAACGGAGAATGTAAACCCTGCCCACCCCTCCGAATTGCTATAAACTTTAAATTAAGGGTCTCTCAGGCAAAAATATGGGAGCAGGAAATAACAGTTCTTTAATAGGGAAGAAATAAAAAGAATAAAATAAACAATGCAGTCCACCAGAACAACACTGCCAGAGTCAGAACCCAACCTGACACCCTATGGGTCAGGGTGTTTGTGGCAGTCCCATTGGAAATGTGGCTGCAGTCCTCTGAAGTATCAGGTGTGGTTCTGTTGGAGCAAGGGGTTCTGTAGAGAAGGATGTATTCTTCCTCTGGAGATCCAGTGGAAGAAGAGGCAGCTGCTGTTCCTCTGGGAAATCCCGTGGAGAAAGCCGTGCTGGTGTCTCAAAAACCTCTGGATTATATCTGGGTAGCAATGCTTGGCTCCTCCCTCTGGGCGGAGCATCTCACAATGGGATGTTATAGTTCTTATCAGCCATGCAGTGACATTCAATAGTCTGTTATCAGCAATGTCCCCTCTCGAGGGAGGTGTGATTGTGGTCACTCAAAGAGAGAGATAGGGCAAACTTGACAAAGGTAATCTGCCATACAGACGGTAATGGAAAACATCTTGCATTGCAATCTTCAACACTGGCACAACCGACCTTAAAAAAAATTATAAATTAAACACCCCCTTCCCCCCTCCACGGCTTTGGGACTGAGGTGGAATCAGAGCAGGAGGGTGATTAAGCGTCGCTCGTTTGAGACGCCTTGCGGCCTGACAGCGCTCTCTCCCCTCCCACAGCCGGGGCCAGCCCCCTCCACGAGTGCAGCGAGCGGCCGGAGCACTGGTGCCGGGACGCGGCCACCGCGGCCAAGTGCGGGGCGCTGGAGCTCTGCCGGCTCACGGCGTGGGACCGGGCACTGGGGGTAACCGGGATGGGAGCGGGGAATGTGTGGGACCGGGGCTGGGAGCAGGGAATGCGGGGGGCTGCGGGAGTGACGCCCATCTGCCCCAAACACGGAGATGGAAAGAGAATCCCCCCCTGCCCACCCCAGCATCCGTGTCTATAGCAATGCTGTGATGGCCTCAGCGAGGGGAGAGAATGATGCATCTGCCTCCATGGATAACAGAAGGCTAATTAATTACTTTATTATTCTATATTATTCTATACATCTACATTTTATTATACTACACTATTCTATACTACACTGTTCTATACTACACTATTCTATACATTAATTCATTAATGATTTTATTATACTACATTGTTCTATTCTACACTATTCTATACATTAATTATTTTATTATACTATATTATTCTATACTACCCTACTCTATACATTAATTATTTTATTATACTATATTATTCTATACTACCCTATTCTATACATTCATTATTTTATTATACTACATTATTCTACACTACTCTATACATTAATTATTTTATTATACTATATTATTCTATACATCTAAAACTCAACCCTGCACACACTGCACTGAATCTTGTGACTGTCACCCAACAGTCCTGACACACACACACACTCTTGGCCCTGACACCATGACTTTGGGTAAACAATCTCCATATTGCATTCTACTTTTGCACAAACACAGGCACAGCAAATGATAAGAGTTGTGTTTTGCCTTTCTCTGATGTTCAGAGAATGTGAAACCCAGAAATATTTTTGGGAAGAATTGTGCCTTGCTTTTCTCTGGGAAGGGAAATGTGGCTACACATGCCTGCAGAAGCCAATGGGTGCCCTGGGGTGGTTTTGGGGTGGAGGACTGGGATCTGGGGAGGGTCTGGGTGCCGTGACAACATCCTGACCTGTCCCCTCTCTCTCAGCAGAAGGGGATCCCCTGTCACCTGTGCCAGGTGGCAGTCTCTGTGGTGGGCAAGATCCTGCAGGACAACCGCACTGAGGTGGGTCCCAGTGGGAAGGGGATCGGGGCTGGTGTTCCTCCCCTTCCAACCCCACCGAGGCTCTGACCTCTCTCTCTGTCACCCAGGAGAAGCTGAGGCTGTTCTTGGATAAGAGATGCCAGTACCTGCCCTTCCAGGACTGGTCTGTCAAGTGCAAGAGGATGGTGGACACGGGCATCCTCGTCCTTGTCCAGCTGGGCAAGCAAGTGCTGGTAGGGCAAGGGGAGCCCCAGGTTTGGGTTTTCCCACACTTTGGGATGTCCTGGGGGCTTGCAGAGCCAAGGATGCTCCTGGAGCCTGGGACAAACCATCTGAAGGATGAGATGGAGAGGGAAATTATCACTGGTCGGGGGCTCTGCACAAATCACAAATGGGACGGGACTGCTGGGGAACGTGCCTTGAGCTGTTTTATTTTCCAGCATCAGCCTCATTACATGGTTATGACAATGGGAAGATGCCAGCAGCTCACATCACAGGGAACAGACCAAGAACTCAATGTTACAACTCACTTTATAAGTTTTTTGACCAATCACACAAAGCAAAAGCACATTGACAGTAGTTCTATCCAATCACTATAAGCACAGGTACCTTTGGTTAAACATTGCTTGCTTATTTTGAATACAATACCTGCTTGTAAGCATTAAAACACAATGCACAGAGCTACATAATTAAGCTTCGAACTTCCTAATATCTCATTAGATAAACTTTTCTGTAGCTTAGAGAGTTATTCTAGACAAGCATTAATACACAGACCATTGTTCTATTTGTCCTTGCTTTTCTACAGTTTAAATAATTTTTCTGCTGACCAATCTCATGGCTACTGCTTCTGCTGTCTCTGAGGCCTGCCTTTTGCAGCTTTCCCAAACCCCTCTGATTTTGTGGATTCCCACAGGAAAATGACCCACGGGGTGTGGGTGGGTGTGGGCTGGATGTGATGGAGGAGGTGCAGCCTCAAGCCCCCAGCCCTCTCCTCTGCTCCCCAGTCGGACCCCAAGGTGGTGTGTGGGACCATCAGGCTGTGCCAGCGCCGGGACAGAGCCTCCACGGGGACCCTGAAGTTCCAGCAGCCACCAGCAGCTGCCACAGGCCCCAGCCAGGACTTTGCTGACCTCATTGCCCCCTTCATGGCCAACGTGCCCCTCCTGCTCCATCCCCAGGATCTGCCTCACGGCGAGGCCCAGGTACCGTGGCACAGGCAGGGGTGGTGCTGGTCATGGAGCCATGGGATGGTTTGGGTGGGAAGGGACCTTACAGGTCACCTCATTCCAAACCCCTGCCACGGGCAGGAACATGTCCAGGGTGCTCCAAGCTGGCCTTGGACACTTCCAGGAATGGTGCAGCCACAGCTTCTCTGGACAATCTGTGCCAGCATCCTAATGCTGCTTGGGGGTGAGAATCCCATTAAAAGTATCCCCTACTCAACAAAAATTAGAGAAAGCTCCTAAAATTTCTGCAGAGCTGAAATGATTTCTGGCTGGCAGTGCTGCCAGTTTGGCGGGGGGATATTTCAGGATGCAGGAGGGAAATGAGAGATGCTGGTCAGAGTGGTGCCCCAAATTACAGCCAGTGTTTAAATCCCAGCCCTGCAAATGCAGGTTGGATTTTATTTCGTGAGGTACAGTAATAGTTGCCTCTCGAGCCAGGTCTGATAAGCCCTTGGAGGTCTATTTCACACCCAAGATAGCTCAGCTACCTTTGGAGGCATAAAACCAGCAGGGTGGCTTCTGTTGCAGAATTTTCTCTGTAAGGAGTTTGTTATTTTGCCTTTTATTAAAACCTTTCTGGAAACAAAAAGGTTTTAACAAAAGGCAAAATAACAAACTCCTTACAGAGAAAAACCGAGCCAGGTGCAGGAGATTCTTGCTCCTGGTAAAACACCTCACAAAAGCGATTGGTTTCTTTGTTCTCTTCTTTTTCTAGTAAATTGCCCAGGTGTGGTTTTTTGGCTTCTATCGAGTTGGCTGTCCTTAAGTCCTATGAGGTGTCTTTTTATCTGGTTGAGGAGAGAAACTTCTGGGCTTCTTTCCTTTCTGAGGGGACAGAGGACAGTTTTGTCACTCCCCAACAGGAGGGCGCATTCCTCCAGGGTCCCAAGGTGTCCTTGTCGCCCTGCAGGAGACGGAGGAGGCGTGCGGGGACTGCCTGCAGCTGGCCAGGGCCGTGCAGGAGGCGCTGGGCACCAACTCTGCCTTCAGCTGGGCGCTGGTGGCACACGCCAAGCGGCTCTGCCAGAGCCTGCCACCCCTCCTGGCACGGCAGGTGAGCGGCCAGCAGGGGATAACAGCGGGATGGGGCTGGGAGGGGTCTCAAGGACAACCTCACCCCTCCATGGGCAGCGACACGTCCCGCTGTGCCAGGCTGCTCCAAGCCCTGTCCTATGGAAGGGCTGGCAGCTGGCCTGAAAGCAAAGCTGAGTTAATAGAAAAATAATAATGATAATTTTCAAGTATCCATAGCAAGGAAGAAGACAAAGCCTTCAGCATAGAAAAGATACATGAAAATTTCTCTAAGCTACGTGCATAAGTAGATGTGTATATGCGCCTTATTAAAGGTCTGTAAAACTTTTGTCAATTATATTGACGCTAATTGCTTTGCACCAATGAGTATAGTAAGTTATTGTGATGTAGTTAATGACTCAAGATCACGCTTTGTTAAGAGTATATGAACTGGAGAACAGGCAGAATAAAAATATTTTTTCTTCTTGGAAAAAAAAGAAGTTTTTTATTCTGCATGATATATATAGTTTTATATATACTTAATGCAGTTATTGATACTCTTTATTAAGAATATATGAAAATATACATAAATATATAAATATATACTATTAATATATATTCTTTATAATATATATTCATAAATATATATCTATAAATATATATTTATTAATAAAATATAGATATATAAATATATTTATATATAAATATATAAATATATAAATATATAAATATATGTGTATCCTTTATTAAGAATATATAAAGAATATATATTCTTATATATAATATTCCTATATATATAAGAATATTCTTATATATATAAGAATACACCTAAATATCTAAATATATTTTATATATATAAAATATATGAAGTTTATATATTAAGAATATATAAACTCTATTAAGAATATATAAAGAACATGCAGAATAAAAAGCTTTTGTTATTCTTGGAGAAAAAAAAAGGTTTTATTCTGCATGTTAATATATATAGTTAATACAGTTAATAACTTAAAATCATGCTTTATTAGGAATATATAAAGAATATATATTCTTTATTAAGAATGTATAAAGAATATATATTATTATATATAATATTCTTATATATATAGGAATATATATGAATGTATTTATATATTTATATATATAAATATATACAGTTTATATATTAAGACTATATAAACATTATTAAGAATATATAAATAACATGGAGAATAAAAACCTTTTCTTCTTAGAAAAAAAAAGGTTTTTATTCTGCACAGTATATATATAGTTATATATATAGTTAATACAGTTAACAACTTAAAATCATGCTTTATTAAGAATATATAAAATATATATATTCTTTATTAAGAATATATAAAGAATATATATTCTTACATACATAACATTCTTATAAGAAAATTCTTACACATATATAAGAATATTATAATATATATAATAGTATATATCGATAATATAAATATATTTATCGATATATAGAATATATAAAAATTATATATTAAGAATATATAAGAATATATATATATATTTATATATTTATATTTATATATTAAGAATATATAAACTTTATTAAGAATATATAAAGAACATGCAGAATAAAAAACTTTTTTCTTCTTGGAAAGAAAGAAAAAGTTTTTTATTCTGCATGTTATATGTATATATAGTTATATATACAGTCAATAACTTAAAATCATGTTTTATTAAGAATATATAAATATATATATTCTTTATTAAGAATACATAAAAATTTATATTCATTTATATATAAAAATATATATTTATATATATAAAGAATATATATATTCTTTTATATATAATATTCTAATATATGAATATATATATATTATAATAAATATATAAAAATAAAAATTATTAATATTCTTATATATATAATATTTTATATATATAAGAAAATAAATAAATTATAAAAATATATATAAAAATATATAAATTTTATATATAAAAAATGCAGAATATATAAAGAATATAATATATATTCTTACTATATAAATATATATATATTAATATAAAATATATAACTTTTCTATATTAAGGATATATATATTAATATATTAAGAATATATATAAAAGAACATGCAGAGTATATAAAGAACATGCAGACTATATAAAGACCATGCAGAATATATTAAAAACCTGCAGAATATATAAAGAATATGCAGAATATATAAAGAACATGCAGACTATATAAAGAACATGCAGAGTATATAAAGAATATGCAGAATATATAAAGACCATGCAGAATATATAAATAACATGCAGACTATATAAATAACATGCAGAATATATAAATAACATGCAGAATATATAAATAACATGCAGACTATATAAAGAACATGCAGAGTATATAAAGAATATGCAGAATATATAAATAACATGCAGACTATATAAAGAGCATGCAGAATATATAAAGAGCATGCAGAATATATGAACATTTTTCTTCTTGCACCCCAATCACGTGTGTATGTCACGTCCCACCTACGGAGAGCCGTGCCCAGCCTGCCCCTGGGCACTCCCGGGGATGGTGTGCCGTGTCCCCCTGGATGGCAGCGTCTCCCGGCAGCCCGGGCAGTGTGCCAGGCCGGGCGCTGGCGCTGACGCTGTGCCTCCCTCCCGCAGTGCCAGCGCTCCCTGGCCGAGTACACGGACACGGCTGCCCAGCTCCTGCACTACCTGGTAAGAGGCTGAGGGCACCCCAGGGGTCACTGGGTACCAGCTGGTACCCAGCGACCATCATCAGCAAATGATCCTTTTATTTTCTTCAACTCACCGCCTAATATTCCTACAGAATATTAAAATTTTTTCCCCCTCCTCTCTGCCTTGCAACTGCTGCAATCACATTTTGTTTTCATTTTTTCTTGCCATTTTCTGGCCCCTCCACCGGTAGCAGGCTGAGGTAAGTGAGATCCGTGCCCTGATGTGCTGAAATTCCCCTCCTGGGGGCCAAAGCCCGCCTGATTTGGGATGTCTCTCTCCCCAGGACCCATCGGAGCTGTGTGGCCAGCTGGGACTCTGCACCTCCAACTCGGCACTGCCGCTCCACACGCTGCTCACTGAGAGGGTGATGCAGGTCCTGAGCATGCTGGGGGTGAGTGGGGACCCCTGCAATTCTGCTGTGCTCCTTGAAATCCAAACACTGTAGAGGGGGAGCCTCATTTAGTATTTTATATCCTCAAGCACCATTTATCCGAGGTGGGGAATGCCTTACGTGGGCAATGCCTTACTTGGGGAATGCCTTACGTGGGGGATGATGGTGGGACAGGATGAGGGTGGCTCTGGGGTGTGATGGTGTTCACAGGGGTCTTAGGATGAGGGAAGAGACGAGAATGTTGACTCCATGTTTCAGAAGGCTCGATGTATTATTTGATGATATATATTATATTAAAATTATACTAAAAGAATAGAAGAAAGGATTTCATCAGAAGGCCAGCTAAGAATAGAAAAAGAATGAATAACAAAGGCTTGTGACTGACCGAGACAGTCCGACAGCTGGGCTGTGATTGGCCATTAATTAGAAACAACCATGTGAGACCAATCACAGATGCACCTGTTGCATTCCACAGCAGCAGATAATCACTGTTTACATTTTGTTCCTGAGGCCTCTCAACTTCTCAGGAGAAAAAATCCTGAGGAGAGGATTTTTCAGACGCATGTCTGTGACACTGGGGGGGCTCAGCATGTGTCCCACCCCCTTGTCCCCACAGGACAGGGTGGGGAGCACTCCGCTGTGTGACGTGTGCCAGTTCACTGTGAAGACAGTGGAGGGCCTGCTGGAGAACAACGTGACAGAGGTGAGCCCCAAAGCTGTGGGCTGGGGGTTGGCACAGGGGGCCAAGGGGCAGCAAGGAGCTCCCCCTCTTCTGCCTTGTGCCGGCAGGAGCAGCTGGTGAACGACATGGAGAAGGTGTGCTACATGCTGCCCCACGGCGTCATCGGGCAGTGCAAGGACTTCGTCAACTCCTACGGCAAGGCTGTGGTGACCATGCTGCTGGAGGCCACCGACCCCGCGGCCGTGTGCGCCCTGATGCGCTGCTGCCCCCGCCTCGGGGACACCCGGCCCGGTGAGCTGGCACCCCGAGCCCGGGCAGGGGGGTGTCCCCTCCTCTGGGTGCTGACAGCCGTGTCCTCCAGGGGCTGAATCCCTGGAGCAGCTGGCAGTGAGCGCCGGCGCCTTCTGCAACGTCTGCCAGATCGTTGTCACCTACTTGGACAACGAGCTGCTCAAGAACGAGACGCTGGAGGAGCTGGGTGAGGTGCTGGAGAAGGGCTGTGCCATGCTGCCCATGCCGCTGACCAGCAAGGTGAGCTGAGGGGGCACGCCCAAGCCAAGAAAACCTCCCCTGACCCCGCTGCCGGGCTCACCCCTCTCTCCCTCCCAGTGCCAGGCGCTGGTGCTGCAGTACGAGCCGGCGGCCGTGCGGCTCTTCGTGCAGATGATGGACCCCACCTTCGTCTGCACTGTAAGTGCCCTCACCCCTGGGGCAGCCCGGGCCAAGATGGGCCTCCTTTGTCCCAGCCTGTGGGCTGGGAGAGGGTCAGAGACTCCTCATATGGGGGTTTCCTTCCTCTCCCTCCCACCCTTTTCCTTCGCAATGCAGAAAATCAGAGCCTGCAACTCAGGCAAGGAGGATCTCCTGGGCTCAGCCCCCTGCATCTGGGGCCCGCAGTACTGGTGCAAGAACATGGCCACGGCGGTGGAGTGCAATGTAAGTGACAGCTGTGTCCCCTCCCCGTGTCCCAGGGCGCTGTGCTGGCGGTCCCTGCATCCCAGTGCCATCCGCATCCCTCCCCAGGCCGTCACGCACTGCCGGCGCCACGTGTGGAACTAGGAGCCGCCTCCCCAGCTGGTTGGACTTGCTCTGCCATGTGGCTGGGGACCCTGGCTCCCTTCCCCGGGACGTGCCTGCGCTCACAGACGGCAATGGCAGGAGCCAAGCGGCCTCGCCGCGCCGGCGGGGCTGCGGGGAACCTCGGGCCGCTTCCTCTTCCACTCCTGGGGCTTGGATTTCCAAATCAGGTTAAGGGACTTGTTGATATTTTCAGCACTAGGGATTCAGCCTTGACGTCTCTCAGGGTGACTGCAAAATCCCCAGGCTCTATTCCCACCTCTGTCTCCATCCCCGATCCCTTCTCCACCTCTCCATCCCACCCTGAGCCACTCGTACGGCCCAGATCCCGCATGGATCTGTCCCCATGAGCTGGGTTCTGCTGCCCAAACGCTGGCCCCCCACTGCTGGCTGGCAGCAGCCTCACCTGAACATAAAATGAATGAGTTTGGGTGCCAGGATTTCCTGTGACACCCCCATCCCTGCTGGGACCCCGTGCTGCCCCAGCCGTGTCGGGGGGATGCCTGCAGTGCCTGATCCTGGGCGTGCATGGGAGCATCCCACCACAAATAAACTCTTCCCTGTGTGCATGGGAGCATCCCACCACAAATAAACTCTTCCCATAAGCCTGGCTGGTTGTGTCCTTCCTCCTTGTGCTGCGGGCTGCAATGGGAGTGTGGAAGAACATTTAAAAAGTCCAAGGTGCAGCAACACCCAGGGCAGCATCTCATGAAGATGATGGATTGAGGGGTGAGTTAAAAGAGGGTCTACTCTTCCCAAAGGGGGTCTGGGCCTGATGGATGTGGGCAGGAAGGACGACAGACAGGTTACCCAAAGCCACAGACAGTGTATTTCTGAGTCCCGTAACAGACCGTGCCCGAAACTCTCCACAAGGTCATGACTGGAAACAAACCCCCGAACAAACAAACCCAAATGCAAGAGAGAAGGGGAAAGAAAAGGGCAACAAAAGACACGCACGAGCACTCGACACCCAGAAGCCCCAGTTAGCCTCTCTCTTTTTTTGACATTGCAACAAGTTTTGGTAAAGCCAGCAAAATGGAGGAATGTCTTTGGGTTGGGTTTTTTTTTCTTTTTAATTTTTTGGGTCTTTCCTTACTGGAAAGGTGACTTTAATGCCAAAAGGATTCGGTCTCTCCCCACGCTTCCCTGGCCCTCCCCATGCTCGTGGTCGAGGTGTGACAGCTGCCTGTCCCCAGCCTGTGCCCAGGGATGCTGTGGCAGCACATCATCCGCATCCTCACTGCGCCTTCCCCCCCTGTCCAGTCTGGACTCATCAGATTAATTTCGCTTTTCTTTTCCCTTATTATTTTTTTTAGAAAAAAAAACCTTTTTTTTTTTTTTAATAAGAAAAATAAAAAAAATTTAATGGTTTCATGGATAAATGACAGGCGAGTAAAAGCATTCCGGTCCTGAGAGCCCTCTCTGCCGGGGCCAAGCTCTCCAGGGCTGCCGGAGCGATGTGCACCGGCTAGCCCGGACTCCTGCGGGGGGAGAGGGGGCCGAGCACCGCTCTGGGGCTGCCCCCGGCCCCCAGCACGGCCCCCTGCTCTGTGCTTCATCCCCGGCTTGCCTGGAGGAGCAGCAGCAGCGCTCGTCATAACTCGGTGATCTCCAGAGGGCTCTCCATGATCACCTCCCGCATCTTGTGCAAGGGCGTGGATTTGGCCGACTCGGTGCGGGCGTTGTGGTCGCTGTAGCCCCCGCAGTCGGCGGTCAGAGTCTCCAGCGAGCGGCCCAGCACCTTCTGGTCGTCCTCGGGCAGGCTGTTGAGGTCGGAGGCGAGCAGGGTGCCCGTGCTGCCGTGCACAACGTGGATGCCGTCCGGACCCTTCAGCTCCACCGGCTGCTTGTGCCGGAAGCGCAGGCTGCCCTGGCCGGGGCTGCGCTCCTCCTCCTCGTCCTCCAGCTCCTTCTGGATCAGCTGCAAGAGAGCCGCGCAGGAGGGAGAATCACCAGAGCAGCTCCCGGCTTCCCAGAGGGAAGGGCCCTCCTCTTGTGAAGCACCCTCAAGAACATGGTGATGAGGATCACCAGGAGATGACCTCCAGATGGATTGCTCCATCCTCGGGCAGATGCCCCAGCTCAGGCACTGCTCCATCCTTGGGTGGATGCCCCAGCTCAGGCACCATCTGCCAGGTGGGTGCTGTGTCCTGCAGCTGCCCCCAGAGCGGCCAAGGAGGAGTTTGGAGCCAGGTTGGAATTTGGGGTTGGATGAGGGTGGAGGGGCAGGAGGCAGACAGGGAAAGAAGATGAAGGAAGGCCGGATGGGGCTGAAGGGGAGTAAGAGCATGGATAGATGCAGGGCAGAAGGGCTGAAGGGCATCTCCCATGCCACTGCTGTCCTCTGCTCACTTTGCCCCTCCTTTTGCACCCCCATGAAGGGTAGAAGGCCACAGGAGGAGTTTCTTCTCCCCAAACCAGCCCTTCTGCACCAACAGTCTCTATCCCAGCATTTTTGCCTCGAAACCCTGTGTTTTTGAGGCAAAAACCAGAGAAGCAGAAGGAAGGGAAGATGATCCCCCACAGCTTTGGGCAGCCTTGGCAGAAATGGGAGCTGATGGACAGAGCCCAGTCTGCAAAGAGGGGCGTCCTCTCCTGGGGTCAGAGAGACCAAGGGAGATGGAACTGCGTGCTGATCAGAGGAAACACAGGGAGCCACTGTGGGAGACCAGCATCCTGGAAAACCAGTGAAAAAACAGCAGAGGGAACCAGTGGAAAACCAATATCTGGCTTGTTTTGACCAAGCAGAGAGTGGGGGCAGCGCTGGGTGACAGGGACCAGAGCCTGTGGAGACACACTGCATCCCAGAGGGCACGGCAAGCCTGTCCCCAGAGCCATGCACACCCCTCTACCTCCGAGACCGAGGAGCGGTCCCCCTGGCTGGCGGTGGCCTTATGCACCATCCGCTGGGCAAAGAGCTTTTTCAGGCGCATGTAATCATCCAGCACCACCTTCAGGAGCGTGCCCTGGGCGGAGGGGGAGAGACTCTGCGTTATCCAGGGCAGGTGGCTTGCTCAGAGGGAGCCTGGCCTCATCCCAGCGCTTTTTGGAGCGACGCCACCCTCCGGCGCTGCGAACCTGGAAGGTGCAGAGAAGACTCCTCGGTGCAGGACGCCCTAAATGCTCACCTTGATGGGTCCCTCCCGCATGATCTGCCCCAGCTTGGCAATGTTGTCGTACTCCTGGATGGCAGCCCGCAGGTAGCGGTCATCCTCGGGCTTGGCGGCCGAGGGCTCCCTGCCGAAGGTGCCCTGCGGGGACACACGGCGGCTCAGCAGCTGCCGGGGGTGGCACGGAGGGGACAGAGGTGTCCCGGCGGGGCCGTGTCTCACGTGGGTGCGGGCAGGGCTGTTCCACAGGTCCGTGATCTCGCTCAGGTTCTCCGGCAGGTCATCCTCGTGCTCCGCCTGCGCCGCCAGCTCCAAGTTCCTGCAGAAGGGGTCCAGCCACACCGGGTTGGCCCTGCCCGGGGGAGGAACGGCCGTCAGGGCAGGCAAAGGGCGGCGTTATCCCGAACCCTGTCCCGAGCCTGATGCTGAGGCTGCACTGCCTCCTCCTGCCCCGGGCAGGTACCAATTTGGCTGCTCTGGATCCAGATGTGTGTCAACCCCTGCCCGTTATCTCTGCTTGCCCCAAACCTGGCCAGGACTGGCAGAGATGGAGTCACAGAAGAAAGAATAATATTTTTTAGCTTAGGAAGCTCTCAGAGCGAGCACGTGTGCCAGGATCAGTAATGCTCCATGCAGAGCAGAGCAGAGACATCATGTCTCCACCTCCTGGCTCCAAAACACAGGCATGCCTCTCTTGGGAGCAGCCTCCAGCCCCAGGAGGTGGCACTCACCCATCAAAGGAGTACTTGTTGGTGTTTGGCATGTCCATGATGTCCATGAAGCCTCTGTTCCCTGCAAAAGGCAGGGGTGAGGGTTACAGGGCAGCACACCGGTGGGCTTAGCAGCAAACCACGGGGTGACACTTCTTTATCAGGGAGGCATAAAGAGGAACCAAAAAGGCAGTGAGAATCACGGTGGGGTGTGGCAGGCACAGAGCTTGGTGCTGAGAAAAGCCTCCCACCTCTGATATACACCCCATGATATCCCCCATGTGTCCCTGGGACACCCCACTGTGCCGTGCAGCTGGGACACCCCAAACACTGCTCACCAGTGGAGCCAGCCACGATGGCTTTCAGCTTCCTTTTGTGCCTGCAAAAGAAACACAGCCAATTGGGGAAGAAAATAAAGAATATTCTGGAAAGGAGAAGGACATACAGATTTGCAATAACCCTTCACAAAGGGTGTGCAATAAATATTAAATATTAAATAAGGCTGGGGAGCTTCGAGGGGAGATGTACTAATACCATCGGTATTAAACCCATGCATTTTGGAGGAAGCTGATGCTCTCCTTTGCTTGCTTCCAGGGCCAGGAGAAGCCACGCTGGTGCCCCTGGTCTAAGGGGACATTGCAGGGGCTGGGCAGAGCCCAGGGGTCACTCACACTGTCCGGTAGTACCAGTTCATGAGGATGAAGAGCATGGCAGCCAGGAAGAGCAGGACGGCCAGCACGATGATCACCATCTAGGAGAGACAGAGGCATGGGGGGAACCTCCAGGGGCCACATGTCCCCCTGCTGGTGGCCACATGCCCCAGGTTATACGGGTGGAACATCTCTCCAGCACTGAGCAGCCCCCGTGGGAGGGGACACCACCCCCAGAGGGCTGTGAGCAGCTCCTCCAAGCCCAGCTGGAGCCTCACCTGCAGAGCTGAGAGGTCGTCGGGTGCCCGGGCAGTGATGGCAGGCTGCACGTCCAGCACGTTGTAGTTCCTGAAGAGATTCCTCAGCTGCTCCTTGTTCTCGTCTATCATCTGAATAACCCTGGGAAGAGAAGGGTTGCTTGGGCACCCTGACACGACTCAGGGTGCCTGGGGAGCCAGGCTGGGTGGGGGGACAGGGGATGTACCGCTCCACGTCCAGGATGCGGTTGGTCTCCCTGTTCACCACGTGGATCAGCAGCTCCGTCTGGGCAAAGTTCACCCGGCCCTTCTTGTCAACGTGGAACTGGGGAGAGACAGCAAGGTCTGCAGGGTGGGACAGGAGTCTCCTCCTGAGCATCCTTGAGGTGTGCTCGCGGGGCAGGAGACCCCCAAGCATCAGTCTGGACCCCCTCAGTACACCCCAACCTGAGGTGCATCCGTCACCTTCAGAGCCCAGGGGTGTTCGTGGTTATCCAGGCAGGACTCCCTCGAAGGAGACCTCCCAAACAGCATGTGGAAGGCATCTACCCCCCAAAGCAAGCTCCAAGGTGGATGGTTACCTGCACATCATCCGTGTTGACGATGGCACCAGTGATGTTGGACAGCAGGCTGATGAACTCCTCCTCGAACTGCCTGACCCTGTCAGGGATCTCGTTGATGATGATCTTGACCCGCTGGTCATCCCGCAGGATGTAAATCCCCACAATGGCCGTGTCGTTGTGGCCCACCAGGTCAGAGGCCATAATGTCCACCACAAAGTAGCCAGGGTTGTAGGCCGTGAAGAGATCAAAGGTTCGCAGGATGCCATCGAGGGTTCCTGTGGAATGGACGGTGACAAGCCCGGATTGTCACAGACATCTTTTATGAAAAATCCTTTCCTTAGGATTTTTCCTCCTGAGAAGCTGAGAGGCCTCAGGAACAAAATGTAAACAATGGTTATCTGCTGCTGTGGAATGCAACAGGTGCATCTGTGATTTGTCTCATGTGGTTGTTTCTAATTAATGGCCAATCACAGTCAGCTGGCTCGGACTCTCTGTCCCAGACACAAGCCTTTGTTATCATTCTTTCTTTTTCTATTCTTAGCTAGCCTTCTGATGAAATCCTTTCGTCTATTCTTTTAGTATAGTTTTAATGTAATATATATCACAAAATAATAAATCAGCCTTCTGAAACATGGAGTCAGATCCTCATCTCTTCCCTCATCCTAAGAGCCCTGTGAACATGGTCACACGGGATCAGTGACCCCAGCCATGGGGACGTCTTTGGCCACACGGATGTCCCTGCCCGAGGCCCCATGCTCCTGCAGCAGGCTGGGCACCCACCGATGCTGAAGATGTTGGCCACCTCCTCGGAGTCATTGGAGTGCTGCTTGATGTAGCGGATGCCCAGGATGTGGTACAGGACCAGGCTGTTGTTGCCCACGTCGGCGTCCACTGCGAGCACTCGGATCAGCTCCGACCCCACCTTGGCATCGGTGGCAACCCCTTTGAGGGAGAGATGGGAAAGGGACCTGGGGCCAGGCTGGCTCCCGCTGCCCCTTTACCCTGCTGCATTTTCCTGGATTATCTCTGGCTCCAGGTGCCCCCCAGCCCCTGGCACCTCTTACCCGCCGTGTACTCCGACTTGGTGAACTGGGGGGCCTGGTCATTGATGTCGTCCAGGAAGATCCGCACCTCCTGCAGGGTCAGGTCCTCGTTGAGGTCCCAGAACTGGGCTCTGGCTGCCTGCTGGCCCTGGGGAGGAGCCCAGTTCCTCTGGCTGGATGCTTTGACGATGATGGAGTGGTACGGCTCCTTCTCCCGGTCCAGGTCCCGCATGACCTTCAGCTTCCCTTCCCGGCTCAGCTGGAAGTTGCTCTCCTGGTTCCCAGCTGGGTGCAGAAAGGCATCCCCAGTCAGTCCTCTTGGGGCTTGCCACTTCCAAAATGCCACCTCACCCGTTGAGCAGGGCAGAGAGGCAGCAAGGAGAGGACAGAAGTCCTGAGTGAGGGGAGTGTGGGGGACACAGAGCTGCCATCTCCATGCCCACCTGCTATGAAGTAGTAGACGATGGCGTTGGAGCCCTCATCCGCATCCACCGCGCCGGTGACGTTCCCCACCACGGTGCCTGGCCGTGAGTGCTCGGGGACAGAGAGTGCCTGGTACTGGGGACTGTCCCTCTGCCAGAGACCCCAGGGAAAGGAACGTCATGAGCACTTAAATAAAATGTTGGGGTTGCTTTAAACAAAAGCAGACAAATCCCACGGTAGTGATGCCCAGGTGCGCATGCTCCATCACACGTGCTCGCTGGCATCCCCATCCCTGCATCCCCAGCATCCCCTGCATCCCCTGCATCCCACCCCCTTCATGCTGGTGCCTTACAGGTGGCCTGAGGAAGATGGGTTCATTGTCATCGATGTCGTCGAGCTCTATCTGGAGGGGCTGCATGGTCTCGTAGGGTGGCTGGCCCTGGTCGCAGGCCACGATGATCAGCTGGGGAGAGAGGCAAAAGGGCTGTCCTGGGCAAAACCAGGCTGGGAAACATCACTGAGGCAGGGACAGGGAGGACAGCTGGATGCTGGAGAATTTTGGGAGGGATTTAACAGGGAATTCAGTGTTGGCCCACCAAGATGCAACCCCCCTAAGACACTTGATAACCACCTAGTTCCTGCTAAGGCGTGACACCTCCACAGCTGATGTCACATCCCACCACATCCCACCAGCCCCACACGGACCCACAGCCCCAGGGCCCTGGCTGGCTCACGTTGTACACGGCCTGCTGCTCCCGGTCCAGCCGCTTGGCCGTCTGGATCAGCCCGCTGACCGAGTCGATGCTGAAATACTCCCAGTCCTTGTTCCCTGCCCCTGTTTTCAGCAGGTTGTAGAGCACCTCTCCGTTGAGACCCTCGTCTTTGTCCGTGGCATAGACCTCGTAGACGTTGGATCCCAGGGGGATCTCCTGCTCGCACACACACAGCCTGTCACCGTGACATTTTCTGAAAAACCCTCCTTGTCCAGGATTTTCTCCTGGGAAGCTGAGAGGCCTCAGAAAAGAATGAAAACAGTAACTATCTGATTGCTTGGGAATGTGGTCGGGAGATCGTTTACCAACGGCTGCATCTTTGATTGGTTCCATGTGAATTGTTTTTAATTAATGACCAATCACCATCAGCTGTGTTGGACTCTGAGGAGTTAGTCCCGAAGCTTTCATTATCATTCCTTTTAAGCCTTCTGATGTATTCTTTCTTTTCTTTAGTATAGTTTTAGTATAGCTATATAATGTAATATAATATAATGTAATGTAATGCAATGTAATGTAATGTAATGCAATGCAATGCAATGCAATTCAATGCAATATAATGTAATGTAATGTTAATTAACATTTAATATAATATAATATAATATAATATAATATAATATAATATAATATAATATAATATAATATAATATATAATAATATAATATATAATCGTATCCATGTAATATCATAGATCATATCATATCATATCATAAAATAATAAATCAGCCTTCTGAGAACCTGGAGTCAAATTCTCATCTCTCATCTCATCCTGGGGACCTCACAACACCACAACAACCCTTCAGGCATAACACTGCATGCAAAGCCCCTGCGCCTCCTGCCCCTCCAGGCCCCCTTGGTCCAAAATCCCTTGGGTTTGGAGGTCAGCAAGCTCCCACCACCCAAAACCTGGTGGCTGGGGACTGGCTGAGACACGCACTGGGAACTGGCTGAGACATGCACTGGGAACTGGCTGAGTCAAGCCTGGCTTCCCAGAAAGGAGAAGCATCTCCAGTGTCAGCATTTCCAGCCCATGTTTATAAACACGCTCTGCACGCACCGGCTGTTTACTAATTCCGAGTGCTGCTGGGGTTTCTGTTCTCCAGATGTGCCCCATCCACCCTGCTCGCACGTATGGAGAGAGGCTGTTTTGGAACGTCCACCCCCACGACCCAAACGCTCTTGCCACATGCTAAATCAAGGTCTGGTTGCATCCCCAGCGGAGATGGAGTTTGGATTTTGCTGTTACAGGCAGGAGTGCCCCTGAACACACTCCCAACATGCCATGACCCCGCTCCTTCCCAGGGGATTCACCTCCTTGATGTGCAGGATGGTGCCGTTGGGCGGGCGGACGAAGACGGGGCGGTTGTCGTTGATGTCGATGACCTCGATGTGGAGCGTGGTGGTGCCCCAGAGAGGGGGATGCCCCTTGTCCGTGGCCACCACAGTCAGGTTGAACCTCTCGTAGGACTGCAGGCGCCGCCGCGATGTGACGAGCCCGGAGTCTTTATGGATCTTGAAAGCCTCTGGGCACAGAGAAAAGCCCCACATCTCTGGCTCAGGATGCTTTGCACCAGATAAATTGTGACTAGAAATGGGTATAACCAGCTGAAGTGCACGCCCCACAGCAGGCCAGGGGTGTGGGTGGTGTCAGGGCTTTCAGAGCATGCCAGCCCATTGCCACATCCTTGTCTCTGGGACCTGCTCCCTGGTCAGCCCTGTCTGTGCTTCACTCCTGCTCAGATCAACATAGTGGAGCTTTTGCCTGATTTCTGCATTTTCTCTGTGTGCAGATATCCTGGATTTCAGGCACTATCACTATCCACCCACACCTCTTTGCCCTTCAGAGCCTTCACCTGAAGCAGGCAGTGAGTCTGCTCCAAGACACGCTGGGTGTAACAAAGTCCTGCTGGGGTGGGGAAGACAAGGGCATAAGGCAAGGCTGGGCTGTGGGACGAAGGCAGGCAAAGCCCTAACATCCCACACCGTGAGATGAGGAACTGGAAACTGCAGAGAAATGGAGAAAGCTCCACGCTTTCAGTATCGCTCCCAGGGCTCCAAACCACCACAGGAGATGGGGTGTGGGCTTGGTGGCTATGACTCCTTCCTCCTCCTAACCCTCCCCGCTGGGGAAGAGCCCCCTGCCCCAGCACCCACCCGCTCCAGGACCGTCGATGCTGTAGGTCACCACGCCGTTGTCCCCCTCGTCCAGGTCGGTGGCACTCATGGTGATCACTGATGTCCCCGCCGGCTCGTTCTCGTACACGCTGGTGCTGAACTGGCTCTTGCTGAACTGGGGCCTGACGTCGTTGATGTCCAGCACTGTGATCAGCACCTTTGGCAAAGCACAGCCAGCTGGCTGATGTGAGGCTGGGGAAGGCTGGGCAGCCCCTGGGGCCGTACCCCTGCCGTGACCTGCAGCTCTGCTGCTGGAGAGAGGTGCCCTTCCTGCTATTTGTTCAACTCCACCAGCTGAATTCCTGCCTCCAACAATGAGGCCCGCCGTGGCTGGGGCAGCCATTCATGCCACAGCCCTTGCAGACAATAGTGTCACCCTGCCCTGCCCCTCCTGCCGACGTGCTGTCCCTGCAGCACAAAGTGCCCCGCACCATCCACCCCACGGCTCCTGGCGTCACCCGCTCTTCCTTCTGCCTAATTCCCCCCAGTGCAGCCCCTGGGGAGGAGAAGTGGAGCTTTAACACCTTCTTGCTGGTGGCCAGCACCTGAGGGGTGATGGGAGGAGGAGAGCCCTACCTGCACAGAGTTCTCCCGACGGTTACTGGAGACATCCCCAGGGTTGTCCCTGGCCACGGCTGTCAGTGTGTAGTGATCCTTCTTTTCCCGGTCCAGGGCTGACAGGATGTAGATGTCACCCTGCAGCACACAGAGACCTTCAGGTGGACCTCGTCTGGCACAGCTGGTACTCAAGAAGGGGCAGAAGGTGAGGTGTGGGAGCAAGGCACAGGCTGGGACCATTTCAGCCTCCCCTCCCTTCCCCTGCTCTGCTCCAGCCTCGGTTGGCTCCTTACCGTGTTGGGATTTATCCCAAACTTGCCCTCCCCGTCGCTCAGGCTGTACTGGATGAGAGCGAACTGCCCGGAATCCGCATCGGTGGCCGTGACGCTCAGGATGACCGTACCCAAGGGCACGTCCTCAAAGACAGCTTTCTGCAACAGAGGCAGCAGGCAGGGCTGGCTCAGCCCATGCTGTCTCAGCGGGCAGTAACCGAGGGCACAGCTGGCACAGCTGGCACCCAGCACTGGGCACAGCCAGGCTCCAGCAAGGTGCTGGCACAAAGCACAAAGCGCGCGCCAGCACTGCCCATCTCCTCCAAAGGGCTCAAGCACAGGGAAGAGAAGGTGTCCCTGGAGAACCCCCAGCTCTGTGCCTGTCCGGGCCCAGCCCCACACCCACAGTTTGACAGGGGTGCTCACCTGGTAGGACGGCTGGCTGAAAACAGGGTTGTTGTCATTGATGTCCACGATCTGCAGGTACACGGGGATCTCAGCGGATCTGCGGGGAGAGCCGTTGTCGGAGGCGCGGACGGTGAAGTTCAGCCACTGCACCTCCTCATAGTCCACTGTCCTGTTGGCCACAACCTTCCCTAGAGGATGGCAGACCCTGGAATGAGAAACCTGACCCAGGTCACCGACCTGCCCCAGAGTCCCACCTCCCCAGGCCACCAACCTGCCGAATGGTCTTCCAGACAGACGTAACCTTCCGGAGAGAGGTTCAGCAGCTCGTAGGTGATCTGCCCATTGGCACCTTTGTCTGGGTCCACTGCTGAGATGGAGATGAGCGTGGTGCCCTGCGTGGCTCCCTCCAGGATCCGCTCAGTGAAGTAGGTGACCCCGAAGGGGCGGAAGCGGGGTGTGTTGTCATTGACGTCCAAGACGTTGACTGTCAGCTTGGCTGTGGCCATGGTGTAGACCATAGGGGGAGAGAAGAGCAAATGAGAAAGAGAAGGGAAGGAAGGCTGGGAGGAAGGAGGGTTGTAAAGGCACAAATGTGAAAGTTCAGGAGAGCCAGCAGGTGTTGGTTCATCAAGAAAAATTTTAATATGCCCTAAAACCACTGAGCACACTATGGGTGTTCCTATGCTGCGGTGGGACACCAGCTCCTGATCTTTGTGTGTCTTCTCACACCTGAGCCTGAGTTTACCCAAAGTGGGGTGGCAAGATACCATAGGAATGGTAATGAAGGGATGAGTGTCTCCCATGGTAAGGTTATGGGCACACAGTCCTTTCCACACCCACTGCAGCCCTGAGGTGTCTGGGACATTGTCTAAAGGACTCCTCAGGGGAGAACCTGAACCTGATGGGAGCTTGTCCAGGACTGGTCCCACTGGAAATGCTGCTGGTCAGGATGGAGAGGAAGGTGGGAAAGCTGCTGGTTACCCAGAAGCTGCACTGGTGCCTGGGAAGGGCTGCGCCAGTCCCTGCGCCCCACCCTTACCGTTGGGCACGCTGACCGAGCGGTCGATGACTTCGCTGGCGTTGTCATGGACAGAGATGGTGACCTCGTAGGTGGCCACTAGTTCACGGTTGAGGGGAGTTTTGACCTTCACAGCTCCTGGGAACCCCAAAAAGATGGATGTCACAGGCTGTGTCTGCGCCCCTGCCTGGGCAGGGAGGTGAGTACCAGCCCACTGCTGCATCCTGCACCACGCTTGTTCTTCTGCCTCTCCAAAGGGTGAATGAGGAAAACACTCAAGAACTACAGGAAGAGACAATTGCTCTCCCCCTGCTCTCCATGTCCTTCCTACCTGCCTGTTCCACACAGCTTCAGGTGTTCTGGTTGCGCATCTAAAAGGGGTTTGGGAGCAGCTGTTGTTGCTCCCCTGCACAACCCCATCCACCTGAGCTCAGCATCTTTAACAACCTTGTCTTGTATCTTTTCCATCAAGGGCATTTTTCTGTCTGGATCAGCTTTGTGCCTCCAAAAGAGACGTGGGGAGCTCCTGGCCCTCCTTCCCCAAAGGAGCCCACCACCTGCCCTGGAGTGCCCCTTGCTCCCCCAGGGAGGGTGCTTGGGTGCAGTCTGCCAAGGCTGAGCAGCCCCCGGCCTGCAATGGAGGCCATCTCTGCCAGTGGAGATGGGTGAGATGGAGGAGGCCATGGTGGCACGGAGACAGAAATGAGCACACAGAGACAAAACTGAAAAGCAAAGTTAAGTCAGCTAGACAGGAAAGAGAAGACAGGGCAGGGTGAGACAGCGTGGAGGGAGGAGAGGAGCACCACCGCCCCGTACCTCGGACACCTACCTCCAGGCAGAGAAGAAGAAGTAGAAGCAGAAACGAGGAGAGGGGTCCACACTGCCCACTCCTCCCTTCCCGCTCTCCTACCTGTCCTGAAATCCACCGTGAAGGCTCCCTGCTGGTCGGGCACCAGCGCGTCCGTGTCATCGCGGGCCACGATGCCCAGCAGGTAGTACTCCAGGCGGGGGTGCAGGTCCCTGTCGATGGCCGTCACCTCGGCCACCACGGTGCCAGGGGGAGCAGACTCGGGGATGCTGACGCTCTGGATGGGGTTGATGAACTCGGGCCGGCAGTCGTTGACGTCGTCGATGAGGATGCTGACGGTGGCGGTGCCCGACAGCGCCGGCGTGCCCTGGTCCACGGCCACCACCGTCAGCCGGTAGGCGTCGCGCTCCTCGCGGTCAATGGTGATGTTGGCCACGCGGATCACCCCCGTGCTGGCATCAATCAGGAACCTGTCCTGGCCACCACCCTCAATGCGGTAGTCCAGCTGTTGGTTGAGGCCACTGTCAGCGTCCGTGGCTGTCACCTGGAGGACGGAGAAGCCTGGAAAGGTGGGACACAGCCCTCTCAAGAGAGGATTGGAGAGCAGCAGCAACCAGCCCTTGCTCCCAAGGCAAATACCATCAAGTGACATGGGCAGCCTCAATTCCCAGATTTTCCCTTTGACCCCATCCTGGCCAACTGTGTCATTGGGAGCTGGATTTTCACAGTCCCAAGAGGACACCGGGGTCACCCCATTTCCCACCCTGACATCTGGTCCTGACCTGGAGGGCTGTTCTCCAACAGCCGCACGGTGATGGATGCCGGCTGGAAGACAGGGCGGTTGTCATTGTCATCCAGGATGGTCACTGCCAGCCTGGCCGTGCTGTTCAGCCCCCCCACATCACGAGCCACCAGCGTGAATTCCAGGTGAGGGTCCAGCAAAGCCTCTCGGTCGATCACACCACCGGGCTTCACCGAAACCACGCCTGGAGAAGGGGAAAAGCCTGGTGGCAGACCACATGGGGACCTGGTGGCCCTGGGCTGGGGACAGACCAGCTGAGCCACCCCACCTGTCCTGTTGTTGATAACAAAGAGGTCCGGGGATGCCTTCAGGAGCTCGTAGGTCACCACGGCATTGCTGCCCTGGTCAGCATCCAGAGCTAGGATGGGTCCATTGAGCATTGTGACAGGAGTCCCTGGATGAGATGACAAAAGCATTAGGGAGGGTGGCAGTCCCCCACAGGGCCCCCCCGTCCCCCTCCCACCCCGGTGACACATGAGGGACAACAATGAATGGATGGAGGAGGTGACAGAGCCGGGCCTCATGGGGCTTGAGGCACTGGGGGGTGGCTGCTGCAGCCTTGCAGACCGACTTGTGAGGCCCAGGAGAGGTGGTGGGACATCCAGCTAAAAGCAAACAGACAGACACATCCATCAGAGGGGTGGCAGCAGCCCCCTGCCACCGAGGGTGTCACCTGGAGGCACTCAAACCCTTTGCTTGAGATGTTGCTCAATGGCAGGACAGGATACTTGAGGTCTCGGAGCAGGGAGCAATTTAGATGGCAGGAAGGCAACACAAAATAATAAGAATAGTGTTTCTAGCTCTCTGTCTGGGAAATGTCCATCTGGACAGGCTGGACTGTTTTAACAATCTCTAACCCCTGGAGCAAGGCAGTTCCAGGTGATGGGGTGATGGCAGCCCATCCTCTTCAGGGCATTGGGCACGTGGGTGCCCTCAAGGCTGCCCCCATGGCTCTGCTCATCCCACGGGCACCTGCTGCAGCTGAGCACATCCCAAATGGTGTCCATTTTTGACCTGTGCCAGGACGGGTTTCCACACGCAGCATGAACCAAAGCTACAGTCTCCTCAAGGCTCATCAAGGCACAAGCTCCTCAAACTCAGCACCCCTGTCCCAGTGAGCTGCAGCCCTGCCCTGCCCAAAGTTCTGTCTCCTCCACCACGGACAGGAGACATTACCCCTCATCCAGCCTTGAAGGGAGTCTCCAGGAGCCACATAAGGGAGTGAAGAGAGACCTACCAGGGGGCAAGTTCTCCATCACCTCAGCCTGGTAGGAGCTCTGGGTGAAGAGGGGGCGGTTGTCGTTCTCATCCGCTATGGAAATGACCAGCAGGTCAAAATCCTAAAGAAAAATTGGGACAAGAGGGCCATGACCATAATGTCCTTTCCTGGAGCTCACCTTCCCCCTCTGGGGCAGTCAAAGGATGCTCCACTATCATTGCGGTTGTCCAACTCTCCAGCCCAACACTGTCCCAACTTCCATGACATCTGCTGTTGCATGGAATCAACAAATGGCTTTGGACTTGCCCTAGATCCTACTGCTCCTATTCCCTGCTGGGAATGGGGCTGTAGCCCCCTCCCTGTGACCCCCAGCTGCTTTCTGGGGATGGGGCTGCCATCAGAAACACCGTGGGTAAAGGCAGGGTTTGGTTTTGGCCACTTTCCCCCTCTGCCCCGCTGGAGGCCCCGGCAGTGTCCGTAATTACCCGCCTGGCATTGCGGATGTTCTCGGGGTTGTCCTTCACCGTCACCGTCAGCCTGTACTCGGCCACCCGCTCCCTGTCCAGCGGGCGGTTCACATACACAACGCCACTCTGCAGGGAAAAACAAGGGGGAAAACACCACAATGCCACTCTAATGGGGAAACAAGGGAGAAATCACCACAACGCCACTCTGCCGGGAAAAACAAGGGAGAAAACACAACAATGCCACTCTAACAAGGGAGAAAACGCCACAATGCCACTCTGCTGGGAGAACAAGGGAGAAAACACCACAGTCCCACTCTACTGGGGAAAACAAGGGAGAAAACAGCACAATGCCACTCTAATAATGGAGAAAACACCACAATGCCACTCTGCCAGGAGAAACAAGGGAGAAAACACCACAATGCCACTCTGCCAGGAGAAACAAGGGAGAAAACACCACAATGCCACTCTGCCAGGGAAAACAAGGGAGAAAACACCACAATGCCACTCTAATAATGGAGAAAACACCACAATGCCACTCTGCCGGGAGAAACAAGGGGGAAAACACAACAATGCCACTCTAACAAGGGAGAAAACACCACAATGCCACTCTACTGGGGAAAACAAGGGAGAAAACACCACAATGCCACTCTGCCAGGAGAAACAAGGGAGAAAACACCACAATGCCAGTCTAATAATGGAGAAAACACCACAATGCCACTCTGCCAGGAGAAACAAGGGAGAAAAGACCACAGTGCCACTCTAGTGGGGAAAACAAGGGAGAAAACACCACAATGCCACTCTTCCGGGAAAAATGAGGGAGGAAACACCACAATGCCACTCTAGTGGGGAAAACAAGTGAGAAAACACCAGCGGGATGCGAGGAATGCTTCCCCTAGGGCACCCCCCCTCATCCCAGCATCCCAACCCCTTATCCCAGCATCCCACCCCACTCCCGGGCCGTACGGTGCTGTTGATGTAGAAGGCATTGTCCGTGTTCCCTGCTGTTATATCGAAGGTCAGCAGGGCATTGGGGCCCTGGTCGGCGTCGCGGGCGAGCACGCGGGTGACGAAGCTGGAGATGGCGGCGCTCTCGCTCAGGGTGATGTTCATGGGCAGGTTCAGGAGCACGGGGTCGTTGTCGTTGATGTCCAGCACACGGATACCCACCAGCATCTGCCAGGGAGAGAAGCAGGGCAGGCATGTGGCACGCGTTTCCAGGCCTCCCGTCCTTTTCTTGCACTCCCCAGGCAAGAGGCCCAGGATGGAAAGGCCTAGGGACATGGAGAAGGATGTGGAGGGGAGGAGAACGAAGCCAGAGACCAAAAGGGAAGGAACTAAGCACGGGGGACAGCTTAGAGCCCCCCGTGCCAGCCTGGGGGACTCACGGTGGAGCTGAGGGGAGGCACGCCCCGGTCGCGGGCGGCGATGGTGAGGTTGTAGAAGGGGATGTTCTCGCGGTCCAGCTCAGCGTCCTTCCGCACCCGCAGCTCTCCTTCCACCGGCGAGATGACAAATTCCCCTGCCAGAGACAGCGGGGCCCTGGCTCTCACCGGGCTTTGGCTCCCCACAGAGGGGCTTTGTCTGGGAGTTGGGGACAAGCCCATGCCCCGTTACTGCAGGTACAGGAGGACTGGCAGCTGGGGACTGTGCTGGGTGCACTCCCAGGTAGCAGCAGGAGCAGGGCATGGGGTGAATGGCCAAACAAGAGGTGCCTGTCCCTGTTTTCTGGGCCTTTCTGAAGATGCCAACAGCCCCTCGGTGCCCTGGGATGGCCAGAGCAGGGTGGGCTACACAGCACAGACCCCCCAGGAGCCAAAGGGCCTCGTCCTGCTTGTTGTGGAAAAGCTTTGGGCTCAGCTGGGAGATGGGACTGGGCTCTGCCTTCCAGATTCTCTGGACCAGTCACCACTCCCTTCACCAAGGGACATCCAGATGTCTCCATGGTTAGGAATGCTCCCAGCTCCTCTGCCATCTGCACCATGGTGCTGGTGGAGCTGTGAGTGCTGGACAGCAACTGTGTTCCCCCGACACCCTGCAAACCCCACAGGGACTCGGGGACAAGGCTCAGTTTCTCTTTCTGCGCTTTGTTTTTTCAGCTTTTTGACTTCTTTTATGCCTTTATTGTTTAGCAATTTTCTCCCTTCCCTCCACCAGCCCCAGCCACCCCCTGCCCAGGCACGAACAGGTTAAGCTTCCTGTTGCTCAAAACAGGATTTCCTGGTGTCGACAGGCTGAGCTGGGAGGGAGGATGGCTTTTCTGAAGTGCTTCCTCCCCGCGCTCCTGCGAGCCAGGCTCCTCCATGGGGCAGCCAGCGGGACAGGGGACACCCCGTGTCCCCACTCACCCAGGGGGTCCCCGGCGATGATGCTGTATTCCACTTGTCCATTGGGCCCCGAGTCCCCGTCGTGGGCCAGGAAAGTCCAGACACGAGGGCCGGGCTGCCCCTCGGTGACATCGAAGGGACCCTCGTAGGGCCGCGGGAAGGTGGGACAGTTGTCGTTAATGTCATTGAGGTTCACCAGCACCTGCGGCCACGGCGAGAGGCAGGAGGGTTGTGAGAGGAGAGGGGTGGAAAGGGAAGGGAAGAGCACCCTGCTGGCCATGAGCATGGGAAGATGTGGATGGCAAAACGCCTCCTGTAGTTCTGGCTTTTCTGGGTTCACCCGGCATCCAGCTTGCAGCTCAGAGATTCAAACTCGGTTATTCCTGATCGTGCCCGCCCTACACACACACAACAGGACTCCAGCTGCACACTGCCAAACCTCTGGGCCACACACCACGGTGGGGAACTCAACCCAAAAGCCCAATGTCCTCCACATCCACGTCCAAGCAGGACAAAACCACAGAGATGAGTCTGGAGACACGCGATCTCTGCAGCCAGATGCGCACTGGCTCACTCCTTTTCCTCCAACAAATACTTGATTCCTAATGCTGAGCAAACTTTAAAAAACTGACAGGTTGCATCTTTGTCCCAACAAAGCCACCACCACTGGTGGTAGAGGTGGTTATGAGAAAGACACTGGAAATGAGGAGTTTTCTGACCTCCTGGTTGAAGAACAGTGAAACCCACCAGATGGGCATTCGCTGCTGATTAAATCTAATCTTTACAGAGAGTATATCCAAGTTTCTGCTCCGTTTCCTAGCAGTGGAGAAAACAAACACTGGCATGCCTTATCAGGGTGATGGACTTCCCATCACTGGGGATCTCAAATAATCCCTAAACCTCCTCCTAAAAGCTGTGTTTTCGTACACTGCTGGCACAAACTCCTGGAGCAGGGGAGGGAGGGTGTTTCCATTCTTCCTGGCTTTAGTGCTTGTTGCTGAAGGGGTTTCCAAGTTCGTGTCTCTGCTTGAGCCAAGTGCACGGGAAGATCTGCCCTCGCCTGCAGTACATGGCAGCTGTGCCTTCGCTGCCTGCAGTTAAACCCTGGCTCTGTCCTGGGCCAGGAAGTCATCCCCAGCACTCTCAGATGCCCAAATCTGAAGGCTTTCCCTTTGTCCAAGCACGGACTCCCACTGCCAGGCTTGTGTGGACAGATTTTATCCATAGAAATTTCCCACACCGGTACCTCCCCTTTAGTTTTTCTGGTTTTTTCCCTTCACACACAAGAACTTATCTCCTTTAGGGGGATTACAAAACTCGTGGCTCAATGTCAGGGTGAGGTACAATGATCCATAGCAATCAAGGCAGGAGGTTTAACCCATCCCTGCCACCTGCAGTCCACCAAATCAATCTGGGCTTGCTGTACAATTTGTCAGATTTTGGTTTTGGTCACAAAAACAATCGGTGCACTCTATTTCTGTAAAATATTTGCTTTGGAGCTGCTTGCCTGCCCTCCTCAGTCTTTGAGCAGTGCACTAAGTTCAGGTCACCGTGGCCCAGGGAAAATAGAAAGAGCTACAGAGAAAAGCAACATAAAAACGACTAGAGGCTTTAAATAACCTCCTTACAAGGGAAAAGGGAATTTTCATAGCACATAAATAGCAAGAAATGATAAAGATGAAGCTGAAATTAATGCTACAGCAATGCTTCACTCCCTGCTGTCCCTTCAAGGACCAAGAGGACATCTCAAGAAAACATAATGCAGCTTCAGAGGAGCTCTAGGAGTTTCTCTATGTCTTTGCAGGACCAAATAACCAGGCTAGTTAACCCAGAAGCACCTCTTGTGCATGACCCTCTTTTGAAACACCCTTGAGGGGGCCAGGCAACAGCAACTGGGCAAACTGGCCACAGCCGGCAGAAGCAACTGGTGACCACTGGGAAGCAGATGTGAAACTGCTCTCCAAGTGGGAACTCCTTGACCCCAGAGAGGCCAGGGTGTCGCAACCCCCCCCTCCATCAGCTCCTCACCGTGGCTGTCGACGTCAGCCGGCGCGAGACGATGGGACACTGGTCGGTGGCGGTGACCACCAGGGTGTAGCGCCCGTGGCTGATCTCGTAGTCCAGCTCCTTCACCGTGCGGATCTCCCCCTGCAAGGACACGGGAGAGCAGCTGGCAGTGATGGGACAGGCACAGGGACACGTCCGGAGCGGGGCCGGCGGCTGTACTGACCGTGGCGTTGTCGATGTGGAAGGTACCCAAGATGTTGCCTTCAGTGATGGCGTAGGCCACCGTGCCGTTGGGTCCCTCGTCCTGGTCCAGGGCCTGCACGGTGACCAGGGTGGCGTTGAGGGTGGAGGGACCCTCGTCGAGGGTCACCTCGTAGAGCTGCTGCCGGAAGGTGGGAGCGTTGTCGTTCTCGTCCAGGATGGTGACATACACTGTGGTGGTGGCCTGTGGGACATGGGACATTGTGGTAAGCACTGTGGAGGCATTTGCTGGGCAATCAAGGCTGGATCTGTCAAGGTCAGTGACCAACAATGGCTCAACACTGCCCAGAGACAGAAGCAGAGTGCAGGGCTCCAAGTGAAATGAGCCGTGGCTTCAGATGCACTTGCAGGTGACGGCTGGGTACAGAGATAAATCAGAGATTAAATCAGAGATTGAATCACACCCTTGTTCCCAAGCAAAGTGTGTCTCTGTGGGATCCCTCCCCTTTTCCCAGTTTACCATTGCTGGCAACACCAGGGAGCAGCCCACGGCACAAGGAAAACTGAGCCCCACTGTGCCTCCCTGCCTTTGGTGTGTGTGAGTCCTTGCCTTGCCATCGGGGACAGCTTGATTGTTACTAACAAGTGTGGCAATAGGGATGGAAAATCCCGGAGATGATGCTGCCACGGTTCAAGGGAGGAACAAAACCAAACATCTGGGACAACTGGACCAACTTCCCATGGTCCCTGTCGCAGACATCCTTTCCTTAGGATTTTTCCTCCTGAGAAGCTGAGACACCTTGGGAACAAAATGTAAACAATGATTATCTGCTGCTGTGGAATGCAACAGGTGCATCTGTGATGGGCCCATGTTGGATGCTTCTAATTAATGGCCAATCACAGTCAGCTGGCTTGGACAGAGAGTCCAAGACAGAACCTTTGTTATCATTCTTTCTTTTTCTATTCTTAGCTAGCCTTCTGATGAAATCCTTTCTTCTATTCTTTTAGTATAGTTTTAATGTAATATATATCATAAAATAATAAATCAAGCCTTCTGAAACATGGAGTCAGATCCTCGTCTCTTCCCTCATCCTCAGATCCCTGTGAACACCATCACAGTCCCACCACCTCCCTGCTGACCACAACCTCACTGCTGGTCAGGCTCAGCTGGATCAGAGCTGCTTCCAGTGGTCCCTGGCCCTGCACGGGCACCTGGATGTCCTGGCTGTCTTACAGGGGTGTCACCCCACCTGGGATGGGCAGGTGACAATGGCACACCACTGCCTGAGGGCTCAGCACAGAGCTGAGGGCTTGGAACTATAAACCATTTCCTTGGCGTGTCTGGGCTTCATGCAACAAATTTCTCCCAGCCAGCCAAGGGTTACATTTTCGGCAGGAGCATCAGAGCCGTATTTGCTGTAAAAACCACAATGCCACACCGTAATTGGGTACTTTTCTATCTCCCTGCACACTCTGGATTCAAAAAGGCGGGCAGCAAAGTTTCCTGCGGGTTGCAAAACTCCACGTTCTCTGGGTTCCACTTTCCAGGAAAGGCTGACTGGAAATGAGGCAGCTCTCAGCTGCAGCCAGAGATTTTGTTGATGCCTTTGGAATTTGGAGAGAAGCTCCAGGAGGAATTATGTGTCAGACCACGGGGCTGCTTTGCTAATTCAGGGCAAAGTGCAAATGGGCTGTAGGAGGGGGAAGATGGGGCTTTGCTCCCATTTTTTTTTGGGAAAGCTCCGTTTCCTTTTCCAAGTCGGCATTGCTCTGAGTAACCCTTCCCTGTACCTGCCGCCCGTTCATCCCAGGACTGCAGGGATCCATCCCAGGAGGTTCTGCCTCCTTAATCCTCACAAACAAGGCAAAAACATTAATTGTGAGCAAAGTTACAAGCCGGCCCAAGCAATCAGCTCCTTCTGGGAAAAGGGATGGAGACCATCACCCGCAAGTCCCTTGGCACGGCGAGCACCCTCCTTGGCACCCCAAAACCGCTCAGAGTGAGGCTGTAAGGGAAGAAGCCCAGCAGAGGCACCCGAGGAGGAGGAGGAGGAGGAGGGCTCCGAAGCCATCCCCACCCCGGGCGCTCCCTGCAGCCTCTCACCTCCGGGGGGTGCTCGCTGTTCTCGGCAGCGCTGCGTTGCGAATCGCAATGAAATTTCCTGTGTGTCCCAGTCCGGCTGCGGCTGCGGGGCTGCTCAGAGCGTGCGGTGGCTCTGCAGAGGCCACCTGAGCCCGGCCACCCCTCCGCCATGGGGACAGCGTGCCCCCGGCCCGGGCTGCTCCTGGCTGCGCTCTGCCTGCTCGCCTCCCTCGGTAAGCTCCAGCTCGCTTTGCTCCCCTCCCTGCCCGCAGAAACTCTCCCCACCGGGGCTGCGCTCCGGCACAAGCAATCCGGAGTGTTTGCGGCATTATTCGCTCTCTTTCCCCTTGACTTTGGTGTGTTTGGGATCAAGCCGGCCTTTCACACGGTGCTGTGGAGAAAAGGCCGCAGGGGAGCTGCTGTTCTAAAACTCCGAGAGTGTTTTTTTGCTTTCTTCCTCTGCTTTGATCTCACATGCATGGAAGGGAAGCAGCCCCCTGTCCCCGCCAGCCTCCGGGCTGGAAAAGCTGCTCCGCTCCCGCACGGCGCTTTTCCCTGGCACGGAGAGGGGGGGTCCCGGCTGTGCCAGGGTGGGAAAAGACCCCTCCAACAGCCCAGGGGGAGCTGGAGAGGTCTTCTCTGGAGAGAGAGGGGGGATTTGTGCCAGCGGGGCTGGGATGCCCTCTCTAAGGATGCTGCGCCCCGCCAGGATGTGCCGGGTGGGCAGCCCGGGCCACCGGGAGCTGCCCTTGCCCGCAGTGAGCGATTCCCGGTGCTGGGATAATTCCCAGCTCGCTGGCTGCTACCAGCGGGATGGATGCTGTGGGAGGGGGATGCTTCACTCCTGGCCCCGCAGCAGCCCCGGCAGGCAGCGGTTCCGCCCGGGGCTCCGGGGCCCGGCAGGCAGCGGGGGCGGCGGCATTAACAACGCGGTCCCACCCTGGACGGGGACTCGGAGAAGGAAACTGGGAAGGAGCGCGATCCCTCCTCCCTGCCCTGCGCAGGCGGAGGATGAGCATCGGGCTTGGCTTCGCCCTCTCTCCCGGGACAAAGTGGCTGCCTCCACGATTTCTCCGGGAAAAGATCCCCAGATGTCCCCCACTGCTGCAATGGGGCCAGAGGTGCCCTCTCCTCTCATGTGTGACAGCAAGGCTGGTGTGCATTGAACCACGTTTTGCTTCTCATCCGAGTCATCAGGGAGCAATTCCCAGCATGTCCGCGGGGATTTGGATGATTTCATTTATGCATCTGGGGCGCCGGGACTGAACTTCAGGCTTTCTGCAGCGCAACAAGCTTGGATGCTGCTGTTCAGCGTGAGGCTGGTGCCAGAGGAACTGAGCTTTGTGCAACCCCGCGCCTGCCAAAACTTCCTGAGCCCCTGGCTAATTTTAGCAGGGATTGATGGAGAAGTAGCCCTTGGAGACATCCAGCTCGGGGATGCTGGCAGCAAGGTGCATGGGGAAGTGGCTGCTCTTCCCCTAGAGCAGGGCAGCTGAGCTGGGCTTCCCAAAATCACATCCCAAGTGCCGTCCCCGAGCCAGGGCTGTGCTGGAAGAGGAGCAAGGCAGGAGGCTTGCTCCCTTCACTGCCTGGATGATGGGAACCCCACTGCTGGGAACCCCACTGCTAGGAAGCCATTTGGCCCCTGGGTCGCAGGACATGAGGGCTGTTAGCATGTCTCAGGCATCTCCAGCAAGTTTTTTTCTCTCCTCTTTCCTTGATGCTCGAGGTATTTCTGCAGAGCTAAGGGTGCCCCTGCACATCTCACCTGGCTGAGAACTCTGAGGCACAATCACAGCACAGTGGTGATGGGGCTCGGGGCGCTTTGATGTGAGCCTGCTACAAGAACTCCCCAAAGAGGAAGCAAAGCAGAGCTCCTTGCTCCACCTCTGTCTCCAGCAGGTGACCCCCTCCAAAGGCTCCATGCCCTGATCCCTGCAGGATCAGGAAAAGAATGGAAATCCCTTCTGCCAAGCACAGGAGGGCAGATCAAACGCCTGCTTGCCAGGGACCAAACATAGGAGAAGCAGCCAGGAGAGGCTTTTGGTCACTGACCCAGAATAAAATCCTGATTTATTTGAGCTGCTGGTCAGCCAAGCAGCACAGGTTTCTGCACTTTTTGGTGTTTCTCTTTTGTCTGAAAGCAGAGTTCCCAGGTGTAGGAGAGTGATGCCAGCCAGCACTGGGATGTACCAGCACTGGGATGTACCAGCACTGCATCGGGCTCTGTGCCCCACCAACACAACACCAATGGTTGGAGACAAAGTTTCTGAGGTGCCAAAAAGGAAAAGGGGCACTTTTGGCACCTGCTTGAGACCCCCTCTGCCTTTACCAGATGGTGACAAGACAACAGCTCTCAGGTCAGCCCTCAGCTGGTCCAGCCAGCTGGAGATGCACAGAGATGGGCATCTGGCTTTATTTTGGCATTTGCCAGCAGCTCTGACTTCAAAGGGAATGGTTTGGCTGGGCTGTGGAAGGAGCCAGGCCTGGGCTCTGGGCATGGAAGAAGCCCAGGAGATTAAGGATCCATGGGCTCTGGTACAAAGACACCACCAGAAGATGTCTCCTCTGGGCTCCATCTGGCATCCAGCGTGCGTTTGCAGCCTTGGTACATCCTGGGGAGGGAGCACCAACTGCCCTGGCACTGCTCTGGGCTGCGCCGTGCCTTGCCAGCTGCTTTCCCCTCCACTGCAAGGCTTTTGAGAGCCTCCCCCCGCTGAGGAGAAGGAAGGGGAGCCTGTAATGCTGAAGGTTGCACACATGGTAACCTCTGCCCCTCCCCGAAAGCGTGGGCTGAGCTGACTTTCCATCCAGACGGTTCCCATCAAGCTCCGGAGGTGGAGGCTGGATGGTTCAGCAAGGCAGAGCTTCACAAACCGTGCGGGGATGAGCCCTACTGCATCTGAGGGGGGCGTGTGGAAAACAAAAGACTCCTGCAGACACTTTTGGAAGGTGTTGGAAGCGTGGCTTCCTCCAATAGAGCCCTGGCTTCCCTTCCTGTGGCTCCCAAGAGAGCCCCGATGTGAATGGGGCACTTCCCCTTGCAGCAGGTATCAGGAGCACATCTGAAGTGCCTTTTGTGCTCAGTGCTGTGCCAAGGAGCTGGGGCACCCTCTCTGCTGCCTGCCAGGACGCCTCCAGCCTGGCTGTGCATCCTGCACCCCAGGAGAAGGAGAAGTCAGAGAAAACGAGACCGAAAGAGGCAGCGCTGATCTCAGGCCGCACAAACCTCCGCCCAGAGCAGCTCCAGGACGCGCTCTGCACGTGTTGTGGGGAGCAGGAAGCAATTATCCGGAATGGTCAGGCAAAGGTCACACCAGCCCTGCCTCTGGGGACTCCAGAGCATGGATGCAATGGGGCTGATCCCCTCCCCAAAGCCTCCCTCTCCCTGCAGAGCATCCTCAGGCTGCTCCTGCGCCATCACCCAAGAGTCAGAGATAACCACCAGGGGTGGGAGGCGTGTTTTTGGTTTCACTCTGGTGCCCCAGCGCTCTCTGGGTGGCCCAGCAGTGGGGAGCCCTGGGCTGGCTGGCTCATCACACCCTGCCTGTGACTACTGACACCCTCGATATAGCAAGCGAGAAACCTCAAAGCGAAACGTGGTGGGGCTAATGGCACAACAGGATGTTACCAAAATAAAAACATCTTGTCCTTGAAACATCTTCTCCGCTGCAAACCAGCCCCAGAAATCTCTTTTCCACTGTAATTTGAAGTAAATAAACCCAGAATCTGCTTTTTCTCTTGCTTTCAAAGGGATGCTAGCGTTTCGGCAAACGTGAAGGAGTGGCAGGGCCAGAGCACCAAAACCTCTCCTGGCTTTGCACTTTTCCCTCCCCTCAAGCCCAGCTCCCCTTACCCACCCACGTGCTGGGGAAAGACCAGCAATGCCTCCTGCTCCCACTCTTCTGCCACGCCTCCTGCCCACATTCCAGAATTTCTTTCTGAAAATTGTTTTCATTTTCCAGCAGCTCCTGGCTGTCAGCATCAGCCAGCTCCCCCTTTTCCTCCCTGGGGGCTGAAAACCAACGAGGGTGGGACCTGCTCCCCGCCTCATCTGGGGGAGAAGGGGGGGCCACTGCTCCTCCTAGAACTTTTCTGTTTGTTTTCGCTCCTTTTATTTTTATTTTTTTTTTGCAGCTGGCCCAGCTGTGCTTGTGTTTCCTCCTTCACAAGCCATAACCCTGCTGCCTTGCTCCTCCTCTTGTGCTCCTCTGCCTCCCTGCCCCACACCTCTGCTGGCCCCAGGGAGCTCCTGCCTCCCTGCTGCACGTGCTAAACCCTATTTAAAGCATTTCTCTCCTACAGAGCTGATTTCTAGGGTGAAGCTGTGCTCCCAGCCCCAATACAAAATCCTGGAAGATTTGGGTAAGAAGGGAGTTAAAAATAATGTAGTTTCGACATCTTCCCCTATCCCAGGTTGTTCAGAGCACCATCCAACCTGGCCTTGGACACTGCTAGGGATGGGACAGCCACAGCTCTTGTGGGCAACCCCTGCCAGGGCCTCCCCATCCTTTGCCAGCATCGGTGGTGGGTTTGCAGTGATTTTTTAGCCAGTTTTGCCACAAAAAAAATGTTTTACTGTCAGAATCCAGGACATTTCTCTGGCTGCCCTGGGTGATTGGAGACCCTGGCAGGGGGCTCAGAGACCTTGGCACGGAGTCACAAACACCTGTGCCTTGGATTTTAGCCCATGGAAACAATTCCCAACTTTGTGTGAGGATTCACAAGCCACAAGGGTTTGAGTAGAATGACAGTGGATTTATCACAGGGTGAAAAAGTAGAATTTTTGGGGTTAGAATGGGGGCTCAAGAGGGTTCAGTTTTTGGGGTTAGAATGGGGGTTCAAGAGGGTTCAGTTTTTGGGGTTTTTAGAATGGGGGTTCAAGAGGCAAGATGGAGGAATCTGGGTGTGTCCTGTCTTCTTCTTTTTGTTGTCCTCCACCTTCTGCTGGGATGGTGACACTTTTGGATTGGTTTAGAGTACAGACAGACTGTCTAACATAGGTGATAGGTATTGGAAAATTATTGTAAATAATGTACAGGTAGTTTTTAGTATAAAAAGCTAACACTACCCCAAAGGTGTGCCATGAACCAACTCGCTGGACAGATCTCAGCAGGTCAGAGAAAGAATAAGAGAAAATAAACAACCCTGAAAAGCAGAGCTGAGGAATCCTGACTTCTTTGGTCGCGGGGCTGGGAAAAAAGATTCTTTAACACCTCGGGAGCCATTTCAGCACCACAAAACCTGAGATTTTTACCTCAGGGTAAGCCCAGGCTCTGACTTGGTACCTTGTCGCTGGCAGGAGGAGCAGCAGCATTCCTGATCACCACCCCATACTCGCTGTGCGTGTGCCCCGAGGGCCAGAACGTGACCCTGAGCTGCCGCGTCAGCGGCGCCCTGGCCGAGCGGCACGACCTGCTCTACAAAACCTGGTACTTCAGCAGCACAGGCGACCAGAGCTGCTCCGACAAGCGCCACATCCGCAACGTCACCGACAGGGAGCTGCACCGCGACCTGGGCAGGCACCACAACACCTCCCAAAAACCCTCCCCGGGCAGGCAGAGTGGCCACCACGGCGTGGAGTTCGTCCTCGACCGCCACGGCGCCTTCCACATCGTGGTGATGAACGTGACGCTGCAGGACAGCGGGAATTACTGCTGCTACGCCCTGGAGGTCAGCAGGGAAGGGCACGGCAAGCCCCACACCCTGCAGGTGGCTCATGGCTTCGTGGAGCTGCAGATCCAACGAGGTGAGGCTGCCCTGACAGGGAAAGGGTGATGGGGGATGCAGTTTTGGGGATGGGGAGGTCAAGGCAAGCCCCACATGATGCAGGTGACTCATGGCTTCGTGGAGCTGCAGATCCAGAGAGGTGAGGGGCCCTGAAAGCCCTGCCAGGGCACAGTGCCAGGTGGGGGATGCAACACTGGGGATGGGGATGTGGCTGTGCTGATGCTGGAAGTGCGGGGCACTTCTGGATGCATTTCCAGAAGTCCAAGTTGAAGGTCTGAATTAGAGCTTGAGAGCAGTGAAACATTAAAAAAAAAAAAAAAGGAAATAAATCTTAATAACTCGAGAGGCTGGAATGCAATAAAATCCATGGTACATAGTTTCAGTGATCTTCTTCAACCTCCTTCTGGCAGAGACGAGAACAAGGCTCAGCTTAAAAGGAGCTGGCTGGTGGTGCAAGCCCAGCTGAGGGCTCACAGATAACCTTGGGACAGCAGCCCAGTGGGAGAGGCAGGAGGGAGGGGAAGGCATCTCCTGGCCTTGATTTGCAGTGTTAGATAGCTTTCCTTTTAGACTAAAAAATAAATAAAATTGGCTGCAGGGTCAGGGATGGGCCCTGCTGCTATGGACAAAGGGGGTCTGGCAGCAGGGATCTCAGTGAACACTTTTCAGGATTAAACTCCTGCTTTGGGCTGCTCTGGGATGATGTTCTCAATAGCAGGGAGAACAGGCAAGGGCAGCCAGCAGGTCGGGAGTTCTGTGGGACCTGAGCGAATCCTGAGCTTCTCTGTTCTCTTCTGCAGGCAAAGGAGGCCTCCAAAACTGCACATTTCACACTGCCACCGGCAAAGGTAAAGGGCAAAACCCCTCTCTCCAAGGTGCTGCTGGCCCTCCTGGCCCAAGCATTCCCTGCCAGCACACCTGTGCCCACACACAGCCTCACAGCCCGGGGTTGGGAGGTGCTTCCCAATGCTCTTCCAACAGCGAGTGCACGACAGGCACATCCCCAGGCTAAGGAGAGCCTTCCTCAGCCCATCCCCTGGACATGCCTGCCCTGAAGCCCATGGAGATCGTACACCCTGCTGTTCTAAAGCACCTGAGCCCCCTCCCACAGCAGGGATTTAGTGGCTGGTGCCACGAGCAAATGGGAAGGGACAGAAAGGCAAAGAGTTGCAGGAACCTCTTGCTACACCCCGAGCCTGAGCTGCCTCTGCCTCAGCAGGGGAAACCCAAATCTTGCTTGAGCGCTCAGACAAGGTGGGGATCCCCCAGAGCTGTGTCTAGACATGGAGATGCCCCCACTTCACTGTGCAGCTGGGTCGCTCTGTCTGTCCCCCTTTGCTGGCTCCTAAATGGGCAGATTTGGCTAAAATTATTTTGCAGCACGCCCACACAAGGCAAGCAGCTCCTGGTCCCCATGAGCTGTGCTTTCTTGTCCCTAACCTTCAGTCTCAAGTGCTGGGACACCCTGCCCTGTCAGGAAAAAAGAGAAAAATGTCCCTTCCTGAAACACAGGCACACAGGGAAAGAAACTGCTTCCTCACATGGATGCACAGGAGAGGAACTGAACCTGCCCTTGAGTTAAGCAGCCCTCAGCCTCACCACGAGCCATCCCACAAGGACCTTGGTGGCCACAGATGTGCCAGCCTCTCTGGGAGCCCCTGGGGGTGGCATTCTCCAGGGGCACATTAATTAGCAGGGGGTAACAAGCCCTTTGATGCCTGTCATGGTTTGACACTGGCATTGACACGAGCACTTTGAGGCTGGCAGCGGGTCAGAGTCAGTGCCCCAGAGTTGCTGGGAGCTTTTATCAGGGCTTCTCATACCTAGAAGACCAAAAGCCTTGGGATGTCCTGCAGCAACGAAGGGGTTTGGTTGGGGTTCTGCCAGGATGCTTCAGAGCTTATCTCCACAGCTGGCAACGCATCCTGGTGGTGTGGGAGCCACACTGCCTCAGCTCTGAGGCAACACAGGCCTGCCCTGTGCTGGATTTCACCTCCTTAAGGTCTCTCCCATCCTAAACAATCCTGGTTTTTGGCCTGGGGAAGCCAAGGGAAGGTGAGTGGTTGGGATGATCTCTGCTCTTGTGTTGCAGACATCACGGCGGCCGCGCTGGCCACGGGCGCCTGCATCGTGGGCATCCTCTGCCTGCCCCTCATCCTGCTCCTCATCTACAAGCAGAGACAAGCTGCCAGCAGCAGACGTACGTGCCAGGGCCCCTTCTCACCTCCTGGGCTGGATGGGATGTGCCCCACAGGGACCTGGTCCCAGGGGTGTGCTGTGAGGCGGCCCAAGGACAGGTCCCCCCCAGGAGCCTCCTGGAGCTGTCCTGGGAAGCACCAGGCATTCCTGCAGGCTGCTGGTGAGGAGGGTGGGACAGGAGGGGACACCAGCAGCGTGCTGGAGGCTCTGACACTGTGAGGATGCTCCCTGCTGAGCCCTTTCCTCCACACCCACCGTGAGAGCCATCTCGTTTTCTCACCCCTCCCTCCACTGCACACCCCAAATAGAAGCTTTAAAAAGACCCTGGCATGTCTGTGGCCACTGGACAGGTGTCCCCTCTGCTGCCCCATGCCTGGCAGCCCAGGCTGTGCTGAGGCAGAGCTGCTGCCCGTGCCTGGCTCCCCGAGATTTCAGTAATGAAGCGGAAAGGGGCACCACCTTTAACTGGCAGAGCCATTTCATCACCCTTGGGCAAGAGGGGCCCTGTGGTTTTCCTCTGCCAGCTCGGTGGGGGCTGTGGGGCTCAGAGGAGCCCTTTGGAGAAGTGGTTTGTGCAGCAGCAGCAGGAGGGCACAGTGCCAGCCGCCGGAATGGGAACTGTGCTCTGCACAGCCACACCCTGCAGGCTCCCCTTGAGCAGGGTCCTGGCATCCATCCCACCAGCTCCTCTGCAAAGCGTCACCTGGGTGCTGCTTCACCCCAGAGGGCAGGCAAAATCCAGGGGGGGGTTGCCTCTCAGGTGTCATGGACTGGGTTATTTCCACCCAGCACAGTTTGGGCCAAAACTTGAGCACCTCAGCCAAGCAGAGCCCAGTAACAGGGGCTGTGGGATCTGGGGGTGAGGGAAAGCCTAACCTGGTTCTAACCCCAGCCAAACAGGGGCAGCCAGGTGTTTGCAGAGCCCCAGGATGGTGCCACAGGTGGGTGGTGGGTGCATCTGGGCACAAATGGGGCTGGGCTGCAGCTGCACCTCACTTCACCCCACACCTGGAGGAGTGTCCCTTCCCCTTCTTTGGAGCCTGGGGAGTGAACCAGTGGGAGAGGGCAGGGAAGCAGAGCTTTGGGAGCCAAGCAGAGGGCTAAAGAAGTAGGTAGAAGCAGAGAGAGGGAGGAATGGAAAGGGGGAGGAGGAATTGGAGGTGGATAAGACACCAGAGCCCAGCCCTGGCAGTGGGTCTGGGCCTGATGCTGGGCCTTGTGCTGCCAGCACTCACCCCACACGTTCTGTCTTTGGCAGGTGCCCACGAGCTTGTCAGGATGGATAGGTAAGGAACCCCATGAGCTCCCAGCTCCTCACAGGCCCTGCAGCCTGCATCCCAAACCCTGCACAGGGCTTGGCCTCTCCTCCTTCCCTTTGAAGCTGGCACAAATCCCCAGCCCACAGAATGAAAGGGGTGCTGGTGTCATCCCCGCCCTGAGTCCTTTCCCTTTCTGGGAAATCACTGTTTCTCTTCCCTCTCTCCATGTGGAAAGTGCCTCCTTCCCTTTTTCAAGGGCCTCTCCCTGCACCCCAGGAAGAGCTGAAACCACTTGGGCTGAACTTTCCCCCTTGCACTGAGCTCCCCATTTGCTCTCATCTGAGATGCTATGGCCTGAGACCACTTGGGCTGAACTTTCCCCCTGCTCTGGGTTTTTTGCTGTCAGCTGAGATCCCACTGCCTGAAACCACTTGGGCTGAGCTTTCCCCTCTGAATTGGGCTCCCCATTTGCTCTCAGCTGAGATGCCGCTTTCTCCCTGCTCTGGGCTCCCCATTTGCTCTGAGATCTCACTGCTTGAAACCACTTGGGCTGATTTTTCCCCCTGCCCTGGGCTCCCATTTGCTCTCAGATGAGATGCCATGGCCTGAAACCACTGGGCTGAATTTTCCCCCTGCACTTGGCTGCCCATTTGCTCCTGAGATCCCACGGCCTGAAACCATTTGGGCTGAGCTTTTCCCCCTGAAATGGGCTCCCCATTTGCTCCCAGCTGAGATCCTATGGCCTGAAACCACTTTGGGCTGAGCTTTCCCACTGCACTGGGCTCCTCATTTGCTCTCAGCTGAGATCCTATGGCCTGAAACCATTTTGGTTGAGCTTTCCCACTGCACTGGGCTCCCCATTTGCTCTCAGCTGAGATGCCACTGCCTGAAACCACTTGGGCTGAGCTTTGCCCCCTGAATTGGGCTCCCCGTTTGCTCTGAGATGCCACTGCTTGAAACCACTTGGGCTGAGTTTTCCCCCTGCCCTGGGCTCCCCATTTGCTCTAAGCGGAGATCCCGCTGCCTGAAACCCCTTTGGCTGAGGTTTCCCCGTGCTCTGGGCTCCCCATTTGCTCCCAGCTGAGATCCCATGGCCTGAAACCATTTTGGTTGAGCTTTCCCACGGCACTGGGCTCCCCATTTGCTCTCAGCTGAGATCCCACTGCCTGAAACCCCTTTGGCTGAGCTTTCCCCTTGCCCTGGGCTCCCCATTTACTTTCAGCCAACATGCCACCGCCTGAACCCGCTCCCTGCCTTGCTTGCCTGTTCCCAACGCTCAGCCAAAAAAACCCTTTTTTTTTCCCCCCTGGGGATACAAACCCGAGCTGAAATAAAGACGCCAACACCTCTGTGTCCCTCAGCAGCGCGCAGGGCATTGAGAACCCGGTGTTCGAGGCGGCGCCGGCGGGCAGCGCGGAGCCCCGGCCCCGGCCCCAGCCGCACTACGCGGCCGGCAGGCTGCCCTCCGAGTCCGGCCGGCGCCTGCTCTCCGAGCCCAGCACCCCCCTGTCCCCGCCCGGGCCCGGCGACTGCTTCTTCCCCACGCTGGGTGAGTGACCGGCAGTGCTCAGCACCTCTGGAGAGGGTGGGGAGGGAAGGGGAAAGTGGGGGGGTTAAATATCAGCAGGAAAATAGGTGTTGGTTGTTGGGGAAGACGAACCAGGAAAGCCTTATAAAATGTGATTTTGAGAATATGGAAACTATAAGCGAGATGGAAATGAAAGCAAGCTTTGAGATATCTTAGTTACTGAACAACTGGAAAACAATGATGTAGCCAAACTGAAGGTAATCCCCTTTTGATGGAACAACACCCTCTGCTTGCAGACAGCTCCAAGGGTCAGAGCAGACCCTGCCAGCTTGGCAGAAGGGGCCCAAAGAGGAGTTTTTAGGGTTTAAAATGTAACACAGTATGGTAATGTAGTGATTCTTATAGGCTGTATGCAAATGCTGTAGGATTTGTATCTTGCGCTAGATTGGTTAGTGAGAATCAGAATATTCAACACAGAAGAAGATTTATTGTATTGTAACGGGAACTTCGCTCACTTCCTTTCTATGCTCTTACCTCTTACCTCTTGTCTCTTAGCTCTTGCCTTTTATGCTCTTACCCTTTTACTCTCATCCTCTCTCCCCTTCTCTTCTCTCAGGCCTGCTCTGAGCTGTGGCTGGCAGCTCCCAGCAGGGCCCTGCACCCAGGCCCTTTGCAATAAACCCCAAGTTCCACAACCTGGCTGCAGAGATCTCTCATCTCCATCTGTCCCGACCGTCCTACCCCCATCATCCTACAGTTGGTGACATCAAAAACTTGGTGGCTTGAAAGATGGGAAGGACCTAAACCCTCTGTTTTCCACACAAAACCAGAGTTTGCTCACTTCCTGGAATGATATCCCTTCAGCTGTAAGCTGGACTAATACCCCTGCTCTGCCTTTTCCAGATCCTGTTCCTGACTCACCGAATTCCTTGAAAGCCTGAGGACCCCACAGAGGAAACCACATCCTGCAGAGCAGGCCATGCTCACCAAGACAACAGCCCCAGGAGTGCCTTAAGAAATGAAGCTGTGTGCAGGATCCCTGCCCTTGCCTCCCACCCTGCTCTGGGACTGGAAGTGAACCTCTCTCGCTTGGATTTCGATTTTTAGCTACCTGTTTCCATGGAGAAGTGCGTGCCTCTGTACTGCTCACATTTTACAGACTAGCTGGAAATTGAGGATGTGGGGATGGGAGGATGTCCTGCACCTGCAGACTTCCCTGAGGATTAACTTATTGCCAGGCTCTCAGCTCTGCAACATCAACACGTTTCTGGATCCTTGACTGAACATCCTCTCTGGGAGTGGATGGTAAAATACTTTATTCAGCATGGAACAAAACAGGATCACCAGCCAACCTTGTACAACTTTTTTCTTTGCAAAACAGGAAGGGGAGAGGCTCCCTGCTGCCACCAGAGCCCTCTTTCCTCACCAGCCTTTTGAAATGGCCATGGACTTGTGGTGCCTCTGCCTTTTTCAGCAGAACACATGTTGGGAGGAGCCTTATTTCTGCTGCACTTTTATCCTTGGCTTGGGATCAGGGCAATTTATCTTTCTGTTTGTTTCATTATCAGTGCTGATTAAAAGGAAAAAAGGATGTTTATGGTTTTCTTTTTTTTTTTTTTTTTTTTTTTTTTTTTCCTAATGCCTGTCAGTTAGGAAGTTCATCTGGAGGGTGTTGCAGGATGCAACAGGATGCTCCTGAGCTCCTGTGGAGAGGTGGAGGGATGGGGGGCACAGTGGGAGATGCTATGGATGGCTTCCCCTTGCCCTCCTGGGGCCAGCAGGGCCAGAGCAGCCAGAGCTGGGGCCACTGTGAGAGGACTCTGTGATTCCCTGGGGCACGTGGGTGAGCGCAGCAGCATCTGAACAACAACATCTGGCACTGCTTATCCAAAAGAAACTACGGCTCTCCAGCGTGACTCAGCCCTGGTGATGATATCAAACCTTGTGGCAGACGCTGTTACTCAGAGTGTGTTTGTTTTTGTTTGGTTTTTTTTTTCCCCTCTTGTTTCTCTTTTCGTTGTAAGGTGGGTAAAAAAATGGCCACGAGACAAACATAAACATTACTCATAGCAAAACGGAATCAGACCTGAGCAACCACCAGGCAGCATGGCCTGGCTGAGCATCCCTGGCAGCACACAGAATTCCACACTGTGGGGCTGGAAGAAACAGTGTTTGCCTCTGCAACGGGCTGGGGAGCTGCAGGATTTGATTAATCCAGCGTTGGCTGCAGCAGGAGCACACTCAAGGTGGTTCAGGGATGAAGGAGAACCCACAAGGTGGTTTAGGGATGAAGGAGAAGCCAGCACCCTCAAGCTGGTTCAGAGATAGAGGAGAAGGCAGCCCACAGGGTGGTTCAGGGGTGAAGAAGAAGCCAGCACCCACAAGGGGGTTCAGGGATGAAGGAGAAGCCATCAGAGATGAAGGAGGACCCTCAAAGTGGTTCAGGGATGAAGAAGCCAGCACTCTCAAGGTGGTTCAGGGATGAAGAAGAAGCCAGCATCCACAGGGTGGTTCAGGGATGAAGAAGAGCCAGCACCGACAAGGTGGTTCAGGGATGAGGGAGAAGCCCCACAGGGTGGTTCAGGGATGATGGAGAACCCACAAGATGGTTTAGGGATGAAGGAGAAGCCAGCACCCTCAAAGTGGTTCAAGGATAAAGAAGTCAGCACTCACAAGGTGGATAAGGAATGAAGGAGAAGCCAGCACTCTCAAGGTGTTCAGGGATGAAGAAGCCAGCACCCACAAGGTGGTTCAGGGATGAAGGAGAACTCACAGGACGGTTCAGGGATGAAGGAGAAGCCAGCACCCACATCCCATGTACCACAGATGGAACTTCCTAGTGTGGGGCTTTATTGCCACCCACAGCTCAGCCCCTTCCTGGCTTGGCAGGGGAATCCAGCAGCTGGCTGCTGCCTCCAGCACTTCCTTCTGCCTGTCTCGGCAGCTCCAGCTGGAAAGGCACGCTGGGGTTTTGCCTGCCTGCAGGTGTTAACGGCTTTGAAAGCCTCTCCAGGTGGCTGTGCTGCCTAAGGAATGCTCTGCCTGGTGACAGGATGAAGCTTTGCTGGAAACAGGTTTGGCTCTGTGTGGCAGGAACCCCATTTCTTGGGATACCTGGTGCTGCAGGCTGAGCTAAGCTCTGCCAGAGGCTCTGGTGGGGCATGCTGGGGCACTGAGTGGTATCAGATTTCCCTCCAGAAGGAAAACTAAAGACTTCTGGGAGGGAGAAGAAATGACTTCCCAGGCTTCCATGCATTCTGGAGCAAGAGTCCTGGCACAGGGGTGCTGGCCCCCCACCTCAGCCCCCAGTTCCATGGAGAAGATGACACAGATGCTCGCGGTGAAGGTGACCCAGCTGCAAGACAACATCTGGGCAGTGAGGCTCCACCCTGCCTTGCAGTGCCTGGGGCTGTGGGTGCCACAGGATCCTGTCCCAGTGCTCAGGGGTGCTGCAACTCCCTTGGGCAGAGATTTTCCTGCAGGAAGCTCCCAACCACTCTGGAACAGGGCCAGCCCTTGGGGAGGAGCAGCTGCTGGCTTGCCCCAGGGTCAGACAGTGCCCAGGTGACTCCTGGAATTCCCACTCAGCTTCCAGCTGCAGCTCACCAGCTTGTGAAGGTTTTTTTTTTTTTCTCCTGCAATGCTTTTAAAATGAAAATATTCTTATTTTATCCTTTTGTTCCCACATTTCCAGCTCCCAAGAGATTCCTCTTGGCCAGTCTTCCTGGCTGTCCTGGGCATCCCAGATCACCATTTCCCAGTGAGGGCTTCCCAGTCCTCTCCCAGCTCCGTCTCCTCTGCCTCTCCCATGGCTGAGAAGGCCAAACCTTGAAACCCTCAGATGGATGTACAAATTACAGACAATCGCCCCCTTTTGTGCTGTCCTGGGCACCCCAGATCACCACTTCCCAGTGAGGACTTCCCAGTCCTCTCCCAGCTCTGTCTTGTTGCAGACATCTTTTCATGAAAATCCTTTCCTTAGGATTTCTTCCTCCTGAGAAGCTGAGAGGCCTCAGGAACAAAGTGTAAACAGTGATTATCTGCTGCTGTGGAATGCAACAGGTGGATTTTTGATTGGCCCATCTTAGATGTTTATAATTATAAGCCAATCACAGCCCAGCTAACTCAAACTCTCAGCCCGAGCCACAAACCTTTGTAATTTCATTCCTTTCTGTTCTTAGCTTAGCTAGCCTTCTGAAGTGAAACTTTTTCTTCTATTCTTTTAGTATAGTTTTAATATAATATATATCATAAAATAATAAATCAAGCCTTCTAAACATAGAGTCAACGTTCTCGTTCTCTTCCCTCAACATAAGACCCCTGGGAACACCATCACACTGTCTCTCTCCTCTGCCTCTCCCACGCAGACAAGGCCAAACCTTGAAACCCACAGATGGATGTACAAATTACAGACAATCACCCCCTTTTGTGCTGTCCTGGGCATCCCAGATCACCACTTCCCAGTGAGGGCTTCCCAGTCCTCTCCCAGCTCCATCTCCTCTGCCTCTCCCATGCAGACAAGGCTAAACCTTGAAACCCACAGGATGGATGTAGAAATTAGAGACAATCACCCCCTTTTGTGCGTTGTTGCACCGGCCTGGAGCTCCCTGTGAAAGCCCCAGTTTCTGGCAGGCAGCAAGGCCCTGACAGACATCATTGCCCCAGGCAGGCATGAGGCCAGCAGGCACCCAGCAACACGCCTTTGACAAGAGCTGAGTGTCCCCGAGCTCTGAGAGGGGCCAAAACTCCTCTCCCCACTCAGGAATTGGGTCACTGGGCACTTTGTGTGGCCGGCTTTGGATTGTTGCTGCTGGCAGAGCGTGTGCTCGTGACATGGTGGGCGCACAGCAGAGCCTGTGGGGACAGGCAGGGCTGCTGGGACACTGCCTGGCGTGATGAGCTGTGCCACTTGTCCCTGCTGGCACAGGGACGGGGAGCAGCCATTGCCATGGCAATGGGATTTGCCAGCTCAGCACACCAGGATCAGTGTCCCACACCCACGGTGACAGGGACAAGGAGGAGCTGGTGGCATCGTGTGCTGCAGCCACAGCACAGCCCTCTCGCACTCTGGGGGAAGTGACTTAGCTGGGTTTAAGGCTCAGTGACAGTGCAGCTAATGGAAAAGGTGGTGATGCAGAGGCTGGAGTGTGAACCAAGTGGGAGGGAGGAACTGAGAGTGCAAAGCCTGAGGTGAGAATCACAGCCACAGTTTGCACTGCTGGCTGCCACCTCATTCATCCAAATGCAGAGCAGGGCTTTGCAGGCAGAGCAGAGAGATGGTGAGAGATAGCAGCTGGAGGTGGGGGACAGGAAGGATGGCAGAGTGTCACACAAGGTGTCGGCTCATCTCACCATTTGTGCCTGTGGGTGCTCACTCACCTCTCTACAGAGACCTGGGGTTGGAAGGGACTCAGAGCTGGAAAATACTGGCCCACACAGTGTTTGCTCTTTTGACTTTTTGAGCCATCCTCAGAGGTACAAACAACCACCCAAGCGAGACAGTCACTTCCCCAGACCATGGGACGATGGATGGGGTCTCATATCAACCCCCTCTCAGTTTGAAGCCATTCCCCCTTGTCCTGGCACTCCAGGCCCTCAAAATCACCAGAGCTCTCCTCACTCACAAGGCCCACAGCAGACATGCCCGTCAGTGGTGAGTGGAGCTGAGGCTGAGCTGCTGCTGCAGCCACTCCCAGCGCTGAGATGGGTGGGCAGTGCCTGGAGCCCTTCCAGAGCCAGCACCCCGTGAGAAGGGCAGCAGCAGCCAGCACACCTCCCCACAGGGATGCTCATTCTTTTTGCATTTGGAGATGGAGATGAGGCCTGCTGAACGACTGTGAGGGAAGGTCCTGCATGACCAGGCATTGAAGGAGACGAAGCCAAATCTGTGCTCAGCAGGTTTGGACCCCGAGTCCCCAAAACACCACGTCCTGTGCCTTTTCTCCCCTTTCACACCCCACACCCAATGCCAAGCTCACTCCAGTCCCCCAAACAACACCCTGTGCCTTTTCTCTTCTTTTTACACCCCATACTCAATGCCAAGCTTGCTCCAGTCCCCCAAACATCACGTCCTGTGCCTTTTCTCCCCCTTTACAACCCAAACTAAGTGCCAAACTCACTCCAGTCCCCAAAACACTGCACCCCGCTTTTTTTCCCTCCCCCCACAAAGTAAAAAAACTCACTTTATTCCCCAAAATAAAAAAACATGTTTTTTCCTTTAAAAACCAAAAAAAAAAAAAAAAATTTTTCAACACCACACCTGTGCCTTTTCTCCCCCTTTTACACCCCAAACTAAGTGCCAAACTCACTCCAGTCCCCAAAACACTGCACCCTGTGCCTTTTCTCCCCTTTCACACCCCACACAGTGCCAAGCTCACTCCAGTCCCCAAAACACTGCACCCTGTGCCTTTTTTCCCCTTTCACATGCCACACTCGATGCCAAGCTCGCTCCAGTTCCCAAAACATCACACCCTGAGCCTTTTCTTCCCTTTTACACCCCACACAGTGCCAAGCTTGCTCCAGTCCCCCAAACACCACGTCCTGTGCCTTTTCTTCCCTTTCACACCCCAAACTGAGTACCAAGCTTGCTCCAGTCCCCAAAACATCACACCCTGTGCCTTTTCTCCCCTTTTACACCCCACACTGAGCGCCAAACTCACTCCAGTCCCCACACACCACACCCAGTGCCTTTTCACACCCCACACTCCATGCCAAGCTGGCTCCCAAAACATCACACCCTGAGCCTTTTCTTCCTGCCCCCACAGGCCAAGCGTGCTGCCCCCCCCCCCACTCCTGTGCCTTTTCTTCCTTTCACCCCCAAACTGAGTACCAAGGTGCTCCAGTCCCCAAAAATCATCCACCGTGACCTCCCCTTTTACACTGTAGAAGCTCTCCGTCCCCACACACCACACGTGCTTCACACACGCTCCTGCCAAGCTGGCGCCCCAGTGCCTCTCGCCAGGGCCCGTGCTGGTTCTCATCGGGAGGTCGTCTCACGTTGCCACGAGGTGATGTAGTAGTGGGAGGCGAGGGCGCTGTGTGAGGCCCGAAGTACCTCGGTTGTGTGGAGACGCTGGAGCACCGCCGGTCTGGCGCGCCGGGCCACCGCCCGTATTCTGTGGAGATACGCGGCTTAAATCCCGCCGGCCTCATCTCAGATAGAATACCTCATTTGTTGTGGTGTGATTTCATGGTTTACCCCAGAACCCCGGGTCCCTCCCCTGAAGATTCCCTGCCAGGTGTGTCAGTCCCCTCTCCTTTCCCTTCCCCAGCCCCTGCCCAGCACTGTCTGTCAGTCCTGGCATTCCAGATGGGTGTTGAGTGATTGACAGATTCAAAGGATGCCCTCTACCCCTGGGGGGCATTGGGCCATCCAGGTGTCCTTTGTCCCTTGAGACCTCCCCTCCTGTCCCTGCTTGGTGGCTCCCGACCCCTTCCCTGCCCCTCTCCCCGGGGTTAAAGGAGCAGCAACCACGGGGTCAGGGAGTTCTGTTGGAGCTGGTGCTGCATTCAGGGGCATGTGGGCCAGAATAAAGCTCTGGATCCAAACCCTCCATCAGAACCGACTCCTTTCCTTCACCATCGCCTTAAAGCTTATCCACAGAGGGAAACCTGAGGAGCAGCCCCTGTTATGGGGGGAAGCTCCATCCCAGCACCACCAGAGCTCCTGCAGGCCTGGACTTGTCTGCACGTGCCCAGCTGCAGCATCCAGCCAGCCCAAAGTGTTTGTGGGGTGAAACAGCACACACCCAGCCAGCCAAAAGTGTCTGTGGGGTGAAACAGCAAGAGCCAGACAAGCCAAGGCACGTCCCATCTGCTATACTGGTAAATACCAATACTAATTAATAATGTAATCCTAATATAGAGAGGGCACTGATGTGCTTGAGGCTCCAGACTCACTGCCCCAACACCCAGCAGCTCAGCAGAAAGCTGCACATTGGGTCTTATCTAGTCTGGCACAGCCTGGAAGAGCATAAAACCCGCAGTGTGAGCAGAGGTGAAGGCCGTGTAATGGACCCAGAGCTCAGCTAATTATTTTTGGAGAGTCCCATTATGGGGAAAATCAAAACAGAAATTCTCTTCTTCAACCTGCTCTGAACATGTATTAAATAGATAAGAAAACCTTAACAGGGCAATATCCTTAATGCTAAGCCATAAATCACGAGCAGCAGTTCCTCACAGCTAAGTGGCACTGGCTATTACTCATATTTCATTTTTCATCACCAAATTGAGATTTCCCCCCTGCCTCAGTCCAGGAATTAAACTGTCAGGAAATAAGTTGTCTTTTCTCATGCCTGATTGTGTTTTATTGCTTAATTATCTGGCCCTTGCTAAGCTGCTTCCTGAAAGCCATTCTCATTCTGCACGGCACCGTCCCTGGTGTCACTTTGGTGGCATTTCCATGGGTGTGTAGCCACTTCTCCTTCCGGCTGGTCTCTACAGCCTCAGGGGCTTAAGTTGCTCATAGAGCTTTTTCCTAGCCCAAAATGAGGCGTACATCACCAGCGAGGGCTTTCAAGGGGTCATCAAGCCTTACATCACCCAAGGTGAGGATGGCAAGGGGTCAACAACCTTTAAATGACCCAAGGTGAGGCTTGCAAGGGGACATCAACCATCAAATGGCCAAAGATGAGGTTTGCACGGGGTCACCAACCCTTAAATGACCCAAAGTGAGGCTTGCAAGGGGACACCAACCACCAAATGACCAAAGATGAGGTTTGCAAGGGGATGCCAAGCCTTAAATGATCCAAGGTGAGGTTTGCAAGGGGATGCCAACTATCAAATGACCAAAGATGAGGTTTGCACAGGGCCACTAATGCTTAAACAACCCAAGGTGATGCTTGCAAGAACACTGCGCTGTCCCCACCTGCCCTATGGTCAGAGCTGCCCCTGGGAGGATGCAAGGGGAGGAGCTGGGTGCTCACCTCGCTGACGCTGACGTTGTAGCCGAAGGGGCTGTCGATGACAGGGGGGTTGTCATTGACATCCAGGATGTTCACCCGCAGAATGTGCTCCTTCCTCCGCGGGGGAACGCCGCCATCCGACGCTTGGATCTGCAGCCAGGGGTGGATTTCCGAGGGGAAAAGTGCTGTTTTGAAGCTCACAGCTCCAAGCAAAACAGCCTTGGTGCTCAGGCCGTGGGGTGAGGGGGTGGTTTGGTGCTGACCCGCAGGGTGTAGTGATCCAGCAGCTCCCGGTCCAGCGGCCGCGCCACAAACACCTCGCCGTAGGTGCTGTTGGTGGTGCGGATCTCGAAGGCACGGCCGATATTCCCCGATGCCAGAGAGAAAGTCACCTGGAACCATCACAGGGAAACAAAACCAGGGCAGGCAGGGTGATGCTGAGGAGGAGGAAGGGGAGCCTACAAAAATAAATCCAGCATCGCCCCAGCTTTTGAAAAGGTCCAACGTAGTGGGATCCACAGGTGTGCTGGCTTATTGCAGCCACCCCAAAGCAAAGAGGGCCAACCCCCCTGGCAGCTCCCATGCTGCCAGCAATTTCTGTTATTAAGGGTGATGGGACCTCATTAATGCTCGTCTGCAGGGTAATGAAAACAACAAATGTCAGAGAGCTTCCTGCTCAGCCTGCCAAGGACTTTGCTGCTGGCCCCACGGCAGGAGAAGCCACAGCTGGTTTTCAGATTGCAGGGCTCCTTTTGACACTTGTCCCACAGAGCTCTCTGCCCCAGACAGCCCAAGGACAATGCTTTACCTCTCCTGCTGCCTTGCCTTTTTGGATAGTCCCATTATGGGGAAAATCAAAACAGAAATTCTGTTCTTCAACCTGCTCTGAACATGAATTAAATAGATAGGAAAACCTTAACAGGGCAATATTCTTCATGCTGTTGGACTGTTGGCACTCACTGGACAATGCCCCCAAAACCTGGCATTAATGACCAGGGTTTGCTCTCACAGGGATGCAGAGGGAAGGGGTTGGGAGGGTGCTGGCAGGGGGATTTCTGTGTTAGTGAAACACTACACACAGCTTCAGAGAAGTTGGAAGGGATCACCGAGTCCAACTCCTGGCCCTGCACAGGAAAACCCCACATGTCTAAGAGCATCATCCAAATGTCTCCCTCCCTACCTGGCCATTGCTGCCTGCATCTGGATCTCGGGCCAGCACCAGGGCCACCCTCTTGCCCACGGCGCAGTCCTCAGCCACGCTGACAGACGAGTCAGAGGTGATGTCGAACTGGGGGCTGTTGTCATTCTCATCCAGGACTGTGATGGTCACCTGTGAGGGGGCATGGGGCTCAGGGCATGGACAGAGGCAGACCCCTGCCCACCCTCTGGTTTTTATCCTCCGAATAGCCAGGCACAGAGCAGCTTGGGTGCTCTGCAGGGTGACCCTTTCCTGCTAAACTTTTCACTAGCATTGATTTCATCCACGCTCACAGCAGCAGGGTCAGGCAGGATTTGCTCTAAAGCTCAACGGGCACAAAGAAGGCAGAGCTGAGTGTGTTTAACTCAGCCAGGGCAAGCTGGGTGTGGAGGAGACCTGAGCTCCCTCCTGGAAAAAGGTACATGAGCACGAGATGCTCCAAGGGGACCTGGCTACCTTGGCCACAGTTAGGCAGAGGAAATGCTCTCATCGAGTTTGCAATCCAAGTGCTGCAGGGCAACACAGAGATGAGAGAGGAAGAGCCTCTCTGTTCCCGGGGATTTATTTATGGGTGCCCCAAGCTCCCAGGTGCGGCCAGGCTGAATGCGACAACATCCCGGGAGGAAGCTGGGGAGAGAGCTGTGAGCCCTGGGGTGATTCACTTATTGTTGCTGCTGGATTCAAAACAGAGAGCCAGGAGCAGGGAGAGCTCATTCAGCCACTGAGGCAGATCCGGCAGCTGCTGTCCCAAGTGCCGGATCAGGGAGCTGGATCAGGGATCCTGCTCGGCAGCAGCAGAGGGGCTCACGAGGCTGCCCCATGTCCTGGGGGTGGCAGGGAGGCTGGTGCTGGTGGGACATCCACCCCAGTCCCTCCTTGCAGCTCAGTGTGCACCCTGGGAGGGATTCTGGTCTCCAGCAGGCTCACCTTCTGTTGGAGGAAAGCAGAGGGAGAAACAGAGAAAACAAACAATGAGGAGTTAGCGAGGGATGAGGAAGTGTGGGTTAACCCTGCATCCCACCACAGCGGTGCCAGGGGTCATGGGTACCCCTCTGCAGAGACTTGGAGGCTCCAGTGTTGGGGCATCCCTTTGTTTTTTCCTAGCTGAGGTTGGCCCCTCACCCTGGGAGAGGTTCAGACAAAAGAGCACGGTGCTGTGTGGAGAGCAGAGCCATCGGCACCCATGGCTGGCCCTGCACCCGGCAGAGAAATGCAAATCACCCCCTGCCTGGCTGCCTGTGAAACTGCTAAATATAACCCTCTGAAACACAAACCACCGTGGAGTATTTCAAGGCCCCTAAATTTACCTCCTTCAAAACTGGTTTAGCAGGTTTCCCCCCAAAACAGGGCTCCTGGACCCTGGAAGCTGGAGCAGAAAGCTCAGCTAGGACCGGCTGTCCTGGGAGAGGGAGGTGGTCTGAGGTGGACAGGGAAACTGGGAGAAGCCACTCACCACTGTGGAGTCAATCTTTGGTCCTCCATCATCAGCCACCACCGTCAAGGTGTAGAAATCCCCTTTCTCTCGGTCCACCTGGCCTTTGACTGTGATCACTCCCTGCCAAGCATGACCAACAGCTGTGCTGGCCACCAAACCCGAAGCTCACAGTGCCCAAACAGGCCAGGAGGGACTGTGCTGTGGCTGCTTACCGTGATCCCATTGATTTTGAAGAGGGAGAGCGCCTGGGGGTTGGTGTTGGGGTCGAACTTGTAGGTGATCTGGTTGAGGTTGTCGATGGAGCGCGCCTGGACGCGGAGCACCTCGGAGCCCAGGGGATGTTCTCCATGATCACGGCCTCGTAGCTGCTGTTGGAGAACTGCACGGCCTCGTCCAGCTCGTTCAGCAGGCTAACGTACACGCTGCAGAAGCCCTGGTTGTTGGGGGGCGCTTGGTCCGTGGCAGAGACGTTCATCAGGTAGCTGGTTTTGGTCTCGTAGTCCAGGTAGTCTATGGTGGTGATGAGCCCCGTGCTCTCGTCGATCTCGAACTTGCCTTCTGCGCCCGACACGATTCTGTAGCTCACCAGACCCCCGCTCCCTGGGGAGGGAGCAGGAGCTGGACGTGCTGGCTGCACCAAGAGCCCCAAGGAGGCAACACCACTGATGCCTCCCCCCAGCAGAGCCCATTCCATGGGATTTCAGCCCAGCCAAGCCAGGATCTGTAGCAGACTCTATGGAATTGGCTAAGGCTCCGTGGAGGGCTGAGACTTAACGGTAGGAATTGCTGAGGCATGATGAGATAGCAAAATAAGCTCCTGTCTTCCGCCTTTCGGACCCCAGCTTATCTCTGTAGCCCCATAGGTCACTTTCCCCTAACCCCTACTATTGGGCAAGTTTGGATCCCTCTGTACCCTATAAAAAGGGGCTGTTTTAGCCCATTCGGCAGAAGAAGAGCCATCACTGGAACCTTTCGCAGACCCCTCAATAAAAGCATCACTGTGGAACCCCCAGGACAGTTTCTTCTTCTCCTCTCTCATCTGCGTCTCCCTCTAGCCCACCAGGCACCTTAGCAAGCAAGCAAAGAGCTGGAAATCCTAAGAGCTGATAATCACTACAGAGCTGAAATCCACTAAGCTTGCTTAAGGCAGCCACGGCTATGAGTGGCCTCCATTTCTGTGGAATGTGCCTTGAGCTGTTTTATTTTCCAGCATCAGTCTCATCCCATGGTTATGACAATGGGAAGATGCCAGCAGCTCACATCACAGGCAGCAGACCAAGAACTCAATGTTACAACTCACTTTATAAGTTTTTGACCAATCACACAAAGCAAAAGCACATTGACAGTAGTTCTATCCAACCACTATAAGCACACGTACCTTTGGTTAAAACAATGCTTGCTTATTTCAAATACAATACCTGCTTGTAAGCATTAAAACACAATGCACAGAGCTACATAATTAAGCTTTAACCTTCCTAATATCTTGCTAGATAAACTTTTCTGCAGCTTAGAGAGTTATTCTAGACAAGCGTTAATACACAGATCACTCTTCTATTTGTCCTTGCTTTTCTACAGTTTAAATAATTTTTCTGCTGACCTATCTCATGGCTACTGCTTAGCTCTAATCACAGTTCTGCTGTCTCTGAGGCCTGCCTTTTGCAGCTTTCCCAAAACACTCTAATTTTATGGATTCCCACGCTGCAAAAAACAGGATTTGGACACTCTGTCCCCAGGAGGGACTGAGCTATCCAGCCCGTGCTGCCTTGCTCAGGGGCAAAGCCAGCTCTGCGGGCAAAGGGGCCATAAGGATCTGCATGGTGGCTGACATCTCACTGCCCTCCCCACACTGGGTGTTTCCCACCCAGCCCTTCCCACCTGTGTCTCGGTCGGTGGCCCGGACCACTGCCACCGAGGTGCCGATCCCCGCCGTCTCCCGCAGCCCCAAGCGGTTGTACTGGCGCTGGGTGAACACCGGCACCTCGTCGTTGACGTCCTCCACATACACGATCACCTGGGGAGCCCCGGAGAAACTCATGAACTGGGTGAGCTTGGGGAACCAACCCCTCATGGTGCTCATGGAGAAACATTTCAGTGCTCAAAGCCAGGCTGAGTAGGGCTCAGAATAACCTGGGCTAATGGAGGTGTCCCTGACAATGGTAGAGGGGTTGGAACTAGGGGAGATGCAAGGTCCCTTCCAACTCAACCCATTCCATGATCCTGTGATAACCTCTTCTCCAAACACCATGTGATGGAAAGTGAACACAAAGGGTTTAACATCACAAATTTAAGCCTGTGATGTTTAAATCTGATTTAAACCTTTAGACCCTGTGGGTCGGAGTGAGTCAGTCTTTCCCTGCTGGGGGAGGAGGTGCACTGGGTACATCAATTCCTCCATCCTCTGGGATCCCCTGAGTCAACCCCCTGGAGACCTTGCAACAGAAAGACTCGCTGGGAAATTTTTGCTCCAAGTTCAGTGCTGTTTCCCCAGGGAACACATTTCCTTCTCCTGGTTTTCTGCTTGCTGCTGGTGCTGGGGGCACTTCACACTCAGCCAGAGCCCACCCCACTGCTGGGTCTAAGAATAGATGGAGGGCTGGGCTTCTGGGAGCCGTGGGAAGCGGCTGTGCTGCAGCTGACAACTGTCACCACTGGGTCCTGGATTATTTAAATAGTGCCTGGCCCAGACACAGAGTTTTCAGCAGGCTGAGGCTCAGCTTTTCTTCCCAGCAGCAGAGCCGCATCTCACCGAGCGAGCAGGACTCCCTCGAGTGACTGCTACAACACTCAGCAGCACCCAAACACCACGGGCAAAAAGAAAAATTAAACAACCCCCCCACCAACAAGCTCTTCTCTAGCAGCCCCCAGAGACTTCCCACGCCAGATCTTTCTAATTTCCTGTCCGGCTGCAGGCGCTGGGAAGGACCAAGCTCGCGAGCGCTTTGCACGATCGGCTGTGCGAGCTCCTCACCCGCACGGAGCTCCTCATGGGCCCCTGCTCCGTGTTGTAGGCCTCCACCTCCAGCACGTGGGAGGAGTTCTGCTCCCTGTCCAGGTGCCGCACTCCTCGCATCACCAGCCCCGTGCTGGGGTTGATGCGGAAGTGGTTGTGCTCGTTTCCTGGAAATGGGGGAAAAAAAGAGAGGGCTGTTGCCCACTGCCCCCACACCCATGCTGGGGACACACTGAGTCCTCCCTGGGGGCTCTTTTGGAGGGAGATTATTGAGCAAAACTTCAACTTCTGGCTACATCAGATTCGGCTGGATCAGCGTTTGGCCCCGGGTCAGGCCAGGAGGAGCTACAGAATCACATCAAATAAGAAAAATGTGGATGTGTTGGAGTGAGCCCACAGGAGGCCACAAAGATGCTGTGAGGGCTGGAGCAGCTCTGCTCTGGGTCCAGGCTGGAGAAGAGAGAAGGCTCTGGGGAGACCTTAGCGCTCCTTCCAGTGCCTAAAGGGGCTCCAAGAGAGCTGGAGAGGGACCTGGGACAAGGGCCTGGAGTGACAGGACCAGTGGGAATGGCTTCAGACTGAAAGAGGGCAGGAAAAGATGGGATATTGGAATGAAATTCTTCCCTGCGAGGATGGTGAGGCCCTGGCACAGGGTGCCCAGAGGAGTTGTGGCTGCTCCATCCCTGGAGGTGTCCAAGGCCATGGAGCATGCTGGGGTAGTGGAAGGCATCCCTGCCCATGGCAGGGGGTTGGAATGAGGTGAACTTTAAGGCCCCTTCCCACCCAAACCATTCTGTGATTTTCGGATTCTATCTAGCTGTCCATCCATGACAAATCATTGCCCAGCAATGAGCCCTAAAGCTGAATTCTGCTTAGGGCTGGGAGAAATGGTTCTGTGGGCTCCAAAGTGCAAAAGGATGGCGAGCTCAGCCTCCTGAGGCTGGGTAGAGCCTGGGACAAACTCCCTGATGCACCAAGGGGCGCCTGGACTCACCCTTGACAATCCTGTACCACACTCTCCCATTAATGCCTTCATCCGCATCCGTGGCTTTCACCTTCACGAGAAAAGCAGAGGAGTAGAGGTCAAGGGCAGAGAATTCCAGACTGGGATGAGTCCTCCTACCCTGCCAAAGCTGGACATCCTTTTCCTCCACCTGAGCTGGGGAGCTTACCAAATACAGAGCAAAGTTAAGTTACCCTGCCCTCAGCATTGGGCAGCAGGGACAGTGGGATCACGAGCCTTTGGCTGCTGCATTGAGGTGGGAGCTGAGCCTCAGGATCACCCCAAAAATCCCACGGGTCTGTGTGGTGGAGGAGGTGCCTCCCTCAATCCTACCCTGCATTCCAGTGCTTGTCCCAGTGGCAGGGATGGAGCCTTGCTGGGATAAGCTGCTCCCATGCCTGGTGGGCACGCAGCCCAGGGCATCCCGGTGAGTCACCCAAGCAGCAGCACACAGAAAAACTGCCGAAGGAAATGGGAATGCAACCAGCCCAGAGCGTCCCTGTGAGCCCCTGAGCAGGGTGGAGCAGCCCCAGGCTCTGGTGCACGGCAGGGAGAGGATCTGCCATCCACCCCGGGAAAACCAAGGCACGGCTCCCCTCTGGTGTCACTGAACAAGAGCACAGCGCTCTCCCCAAACCCCAGCCAGCAGTCAGCAGCTGGGAAGCGGGACCTGGCAGTGACCAGCAGGGCCAGGGCTCCCAGTCCAGCTGGCATCGAGCCTCTCCATCTTTTCTTGGCAAACCCCACTCCCCACAGAGCACCCACAGCTCAGCCGCAGCGTGGCTGCCCGCAAATCACCAGGGGGAGGATGCAGGGAAAGCCTGAGCCTTTATTCTCTCCCTGCTTCCCTCTGCCAGGCATCTTCTGCCTCTTGCCACAATACTACCCAGCAGTTTCTTTTTCCCAGGAAGGTTTGCACCCAGATTTATGCAGGGAAGAGGAAGGGATGCTGCAAAGGATGCACATGCAGTGGGGACAGTGAGGGCTTTCACCCCCAGCCCCACACAGCTTGCAGGAGTCAGAGATGCTCCTCTGAAATGTGGTTTTGAGGTGCCTTGAACTGCTCTTGCTCCATTTCCCCTGTGTCAGCAGAAAACTTGGAAAATACTGACCCCTATCTGGATTTCTCATCCCTGTGCCCACACATTGTGAAAAACGCATGTATTTTATCATTGGCTTTTCACAAATATTAAAATGAATATTGTATGTGTTGTGTTAGAAAGTAATGCTGTATTAATTCTCTTAAGTAGTGTGTTAAATATAGTTTTAGGTTATAACAAAATGTTAAAATAGAAACTGTGCTATGTAAGATACTTTTTTTAAAAGAAAGGACTTGCAGCGAGATAGCAGCCACAGGACACCTAAATCTTTCAGAGAAAGAGAATTTATTGCTCCATTATCAGAAGAAACGAGCTTCTTCCTGCCTCGAAGGCGCTGTCAGGATTCAGAGGAAGAAGCTGACACTGCCCAGACAGAATCCTGTGTTTGAATGGAATTTATGCATCATGTATGAGGTGTATGAATATGCAACAGGTTATTGTTTTTAAGGGCTAATGCTCTGTTAACGTGGGTCCATTTTTGGGCTCGTGCTGCCCAGAAAAAGGTACCTGGATGTCTGTAACTCTTTGTATTTATTGTTTTTTATTGTCCCAATTCAAATTGTCCAAATTATTATTACTCTAATTGTATTACTATTTTTATAACCATTTTATTACTATTAAACTTTTAAAATTTTAAAAACAAGTGATTGGCATTTTTCACACACACGCTCTTTCCCGGACCAGTTTATGCCTTGCTTGTGGATTATTCCATGTTCCACCAAGAACTTCCTTTCTCAGGGGGGAGTTCTCCCTCCCAAAGCAGCTCTTTCACCTGCTGGGCTCCCTGAGGCAGAGCTGGGCTGTCTCCTGTCCCATGGGATGGGATGGGATGGGATGGGATGGGATGGATGGGATGGGATGGGATGGGATGGGGTGGGGGGGTGGGATGGGATGGGATGGGATGGGCCCCACGACAGCAGGCAAGTGATGCCCAGGCAGAGCAGCTGCCTTGGCATGGCACAGGGAAAAGCTATCATGGAGCCAGAGCAGGGAAAACAAAGGGAAGGGAGGCAAAGCTTTTCAGCTTTTTGTGCCATTCCTTGCCCCACTGTGCCCAGGAGAGTGCATTTCAGGATGAGCCACCTTGCAAACAGCCCTTGGGCCATCCTCTTCCCAGCTCACCCCAAGCCTGAAGCTCTGCTACATAGACTAGGGGATATGGATCAGCCCAGGCATTTGTTTTTTATTAAAAATCAGGAGTTTTCATTAAATCAAGGCGTGCTCCTGCCAGCCTGCAGCCTGGGGAAAGCTTGGCTGCTGCTGGTTTGACCTGCAGAGGTCCCAAAGGAAAGGTGGTACTTTAACAAACTGTCCCAAACTCGGGAAAACAGTGGCACAGCAGGGCGAGAAGTGGGAGAAAAGCTCTTTTGCTGCAGTGGAAAGCACCTGGTGCAGCCCAGCTGAGCTGCAGCCTGTGTTATCCCTCTGCTGCAGGGTGGGCTGCAGGCACAGCCAGCCTGTCACAGCCCTGGGGGGAAAGGTGCCAGAAAAGGGTGAGGAGGGGCAATAAAAGAATGGGAAAAAAGCTGATTTTCTGGGAAAATGGGGAGCAGGCATGTGGAGGGGGGGGGCTCAGCCCACGACTGCACCATTCACTCATCCTACAGGGACAAATCCTGAGGAAACACATCCCGGGGGGCTCGACCCCAAAAGGACACGGCTCTGGGGCACTGCAGAGCCGAGAAGGGGCTCGGGGCCCCTGGCTTTGCTGGCTCAGGCTGTCCCCAGCTGACTGCCACCTCTGTCCCACCCTCCCCAAGGGGAGGAGGGGGCTGGCAGCCGGCGGAGCGCGGTGGGAGAGGCGGCAAAGCACCGGAGTGAGGGAGGCAGAGCCCGGGCTCGGCCGGCTGCTGAGAGGTAGGGAGCCCAAATCCCCTCGGCAAAGCCATTGCCAGCTCCTTAGGCCACCCCCAGGGCTGAGACAGAGCCCTGGCTGCGGACATGCTGCCCTGAAAAAGCGCTGGAAATGGGTGGGGATGCAAAGTTTGGGGTGGGCATGGGATCAGGCATCCCTTCTTCTGGGGAAAGAGAAGAAAATGTATGGGGATGCAAAGTTTGGGCTGGGGATGGGGTCAGGCATCCCTCCTTCTGGGGATAGAGCTGAAAATGGGTGGGGATGAAAAATTTGGGGTGGGCATGGGGTCAGGCATCCCTCCTTCTGGGGATAGCACTGAAAATGGGTGAGGATGGAAAGTTTTGGGCTGGGGATGGGGTCAGGCATCCCTGCTCCTGGAGAAAGCCCTGAAAATGGATGGGGATGAAAAATTTGGGGTGGGAATGGGATCAGGCATCCCTCCTCTTGAGGAAAGAGCTGAAAATGGGTGAGAATGCAAAGTTTGGGCTGGGCACAGGGTCAGGCATCCCTCCTTCTGAAGAAAACGCTGGAAATGGGTGGGGATGCAAAGTTTTGGGCTGGGGATGGGATCAGGCATCCCTCCTTCTGGGGAAAGCACTGAAAATGGGTGGGGATGAAAAGTTTGGGGTGGGCATGGGGTCAAGCATCCCTCCTTCTGGGAAAAGAACAGAAAATGGGTGGGGATGCAAAGTTTGGGGTGGGCATGAGGTCAGGCATCCTTCCTTCTGGGGAAAATGGTGAAAATGGGTGGCGATGGAAAGTTTGGGGTAGGCATGGGGTCAGGCATCCCTTCTCCTGGGGAAAGAGCTGGAAATGGGTGGGGATGCAAAGTTTGGGGTGGGCATGAGGTCAGGCATTCCTCCTTCTGGGGAAAACGCTAGAAATGGGTGGGGATGCAAAGTTTGGGGTGGGAATGGGATCAGGCATCCCTCCTCCCTTCCCAGCCCCGGTGATGGGAGAGGGAGAAGGTCCTGTGGAGGCAGCTGTGCCATTTACCAGCGGGGCTGATGGGGAGCAGCATCACTCACAGCCCTGGGAACAGAACCAGGAGGGTCAGGTCGGTCCTGCCCAGCATCACCTCCTCCTGCCAGCCCGTGGAAAGATTTCGTGCACTGGGAAAAGCTGGGGAGCTCCAGGAAAAGGAGTTGCTAAGCAAGCTGGGGAAGGGAATGAGAGCTGCTTTTCATGGGAGCTGTGCCTGAGAACAGGCTTTTCTTTGCAGGAGTTTGAGGAAAGGGAGGGAGAGCAGATGGAAAAACTGCCAAACGAGGCAGCTGGGCCAGGCCAGGCAGCTGTGCCTGGTACTGGGTAGAAGAACCCTCTCTGCTGCTCAGAAATGAAAATCATTCTTTTTTTCCTACCTTTCCACCTTTCTGGGGGCATTTTATCTTTTTTCTTTATCTGGCATTTTATCTTTTCTCTTTTTTCCCCTCTGATCCTCACTTGCCTCGTGGCCAGTGCTGGAGCCCGAGTGCTCACGGTGATGTGTCACATTTGGAGCTGACCAGGCAGGGATGAACCTCTGGGGAGGATTTCCAGCACAGGAAAATCTCTTTTAACCCAGCAGGGTGAAGAATATGGAGCCTGGGTGGGACAGTGATGCTGGGAAGGGGCAATGCCATGAAAGCTCTGCCAGCTGGGCTGGGTGTGAGGAGAACCAGGACATGGCTTTTTTTTTTCTGGTTTTTCCCAGCAAAAGCCTGGGAAAACACCAGTGTGATCCCTCCAGATGGGTTTCTGTGGAACACTGTCAAGTGAATTTAAAAGACAAACTCCGCAGCCACGAGCAAGGGAGCAAAACCAGCCCGAAGGAATTAAAGAGCCTGAAGGAATTGCCCACGCCTCCTGGCTGGCTCTTGAGGAACAATGGAAGGTCACCACATGCACTTGGTCAATGCCAGCTTGAAGGTAGCCCTGGAAACCTTGATTCAGGCTGCCTGTGGTGTGGGACACTCTGCAGCCCTGCCCTGGCAGCACAGAGGAGCCTGAACCTGGAGCAGGGGGTCCTTGGGAGTGCTGCTCTGTTCCCAAAACTGAGGGGAAGGAACAGAGCTGGTTATGGATAAAAAAACCCACATTTGGGGTGAAGAGAGGTGAAAACATCACTGTGGGGGAGGTGAGCAGAGCTCCATCCCTGGGACTGCCTGCAGTACACACAGGGATTCACCCTCTCAAACCCGTTGGTTTCTGCATTTCCCATTTTCCAGGCACAGACCTGGCTCTGCCCCATGGAAACAGCACCGTCTCCCCAAAGACCCCCAAGCTCTGAGCTGGCTGAGGCACCCTTAGTGAACAAAACCATGCCACTGATGTTTTCTGTCCACTTTTTGGAGTGTTTTATGGTGAGTGTTTGACACACTTGTGTCACTCTGCCAGAGAACCTGCAGCCCCTGCAGCCCTGCCTTTCCCCTCCTGAGACCTTGGTTTTCAATTGGCTCAATCCAAATCCCAGTTTGGCAGGAGATTGCCCAGCCACAGAGCAGTCAGACAGCTCTCCCACACCTCCACAGGAAAGGATAATAAATAATAATAAAGCTTCACCTCCAGCACACAGGGCATTGCACAAACAGGATTTCCCCAGCCTTCATCTCCCTCTGGAGAGATGCCAGCCTCTGGCACAGCCTGGCTGTGGGCATGTGGGCAAAAAAGGGTGCAAAATGCTCTTGGGGGGATCTGACCTGCTGGGGAAACCAGAGGACAGTCTCCACCAGGTGTTAGGCAAGAGCTGGCACTGCCAGAACTTTGGGAGGCTGGTTTGTATCACCTGTGACATGTCTGAGCCTGAAAGCAGCAAAATGCCTGGCATGAGGATTTTTGGCATGAGCAGGATGAGGGTGTTACTCTTGTAAAATAATAAAGACAGTGCTAGCAAATTACCACAGCTTGATGGGGACTTATCAGGGCACAGGCTCAACCAACTGTCCAATTTCTTTGGGAGAATAATCACAAACCCCCCAGATGACAGCCAATTTAACAAACCTGCATTTCTGGGGAACAGAGGAGAGCCAAACCGCAGCAGCCCGGGGGGAGGATTTTGAGCTCTCTGTAGTACATGGATATTTATCTCTTCCAGAAAACCTTCATGCAATGAGTGTGTACTCCCTCAAAGTGTCCTCCCAGAGGCCATGAATAATGGTAGATTTCCTTGCCAGGTGGTTTTGCACTTGGGTTCAGGGTGGTACCTTGCAAATGCAAACCCCACCTCTGTGGGGTGGACACCCCCTGTCCCCCTGCGCCACTGAAAACATGGCTGGGACAATCCTGGGCATCAAGGCATGACAAGAACCCATCCGTTTAACCAGAGGGTTGCTGTCTGTCCATCTTGCACGCGGTAATCACCTGTGCCACCTCTCTGTGTCGCCTTGCAGGGAAGATGAGCTCTGGCAACGGGACCTCTCCCACCCCGCCTCTCCTTGGGCTCCTGGAGCCACCCAGTGCCACGTCCCCTGAGGGGACAGACTGGCTGCCCATCATCGTGGGGCTCGTCTGCACCTTCCTGGTGCTGGCCACCCTCCTGAGCTTTGTCACCCTCTGTCACCCTCCGGCGCTGGGCCGCTCCCCCTGGGGCCCGCAGGAGTGGCTGCCCCAGCCCCCCGTGGATGCCAGCCAGCCCCAGCTGAGGCTCTGGAAGCGTCTGGGCTCCCTGAGGGGCTCCATCAGCAGCTTCAGGAGGAGCCAGGTGGTGTCTCACAGCCCCCTGGCCTGTCCCAGGAGCTTCTCCAGCAGCCAGGACTGGGACATCATGGAGTCCACCAAAATGTGATCGTGCCCTGCTCCTCCTTCCCAAGCTTTGGGCTCCTTTCTCAAGCATCCTGAATAGAGACCCGCTGAGCAGCTCATTTCCAGGATCTGTGACAGGGGATTTTGCAATGTCAGGTTCCCAAATGCTTTCCAGGTTACTGCTTCCTGCCAGGGAAGGTGGAGGCATCCAAACTGCGCCCACGCACAGCTACCACCGGGCAGTCCAAAAAAAAACCCTGCTGCTTCATTTCTTTTGGAAAATGTTGTTGTTGAAGATTGCAATGCAAGATGTTTTCCATTACCATCTGCATGGCAGATTACCTTTGTCAGGTGGGCAGTTTGCCTGTGTCTCTCTTTGAGTGACCACAATCACACCTCCCTCGGGAGGGGACATTGCTGATAACAGACTATTGAATGGCCCTGCATGGCTGATAAGAACTGTAACATCCCATTGGGAGATGCTCTGCCCAGAGGGAGGAGCCAAGCACTGCTACCCAGATATAATCCAGAGGTTTTTGAGACACCAGCACGGCTTTCTCCACGGGATTCCCCAGAGGAACAGCAGCTGCCTCTCCTTCCACTGGATCTCCAGAGGAAGACTCCATCCTTCTCTACAGGATCCCCTTGCTCCAACAGAACTACACCTGATGCTTCAGGAGGGCTGCAGCCACATTTCCAATGGGACTGCCACCAACACCCTGACCCATGGGGTGTCAGGTTGGATTCTGACTCTGTCAGTGTTGTTCTAGTGGACTGCATTGTTTATTCTATCCTTTATTTTTTTTCTTTTTCCCTATTAAAGAACTGTTATTTCCTGCTCCCATATTTTTGCCTGAGAGCCCTTAATTTAAAATTTATAGCAATTTCGAGAGGTGGGGAGGGTTTGCATTCTCCATTTCAGGGGAGGCTCCTGCCTTCCTTAGCAGACTTCTGTCTTTCCAAACCAAGACAATTGTGCAAGTTGTGCTCCACCTGAGCAAACAGCCTGGAAGAGACTGGGAGCAGCCTGGCTGCCTGAAGAGAGGCAGCCCAGGGCAAACCTGCTCCACAGAAAGCAATCCTCAGTGGAGTTATCCTCTGGAGCAGGTGGAGAGAGCCCCCACGTGCTGCCTGGTCCCTGTCACCCCCCTCCATCCTGAGTGAGCTCTGGGTGGCTGTGGTCAATGCATTCCCATTCCTGCTCTGCCTGGTTTTGGGAGAAAGGGATGGGGAAACATTCAGAAACTCTCCTGCTGCTCTGGGGATGTGGGGATGCATTGAAGGGAGAGACTTTCTGTACAAATGGTTCACGCTGAAGGTGTAAATTAAACTGAAGCTGGGTGATAGCTCATTTGTGTTTCTCTTCCCTGTTGTTCTGTGGAAAAACAACTTCCCCCAGTTACTCCCTCTCTTTTGCCATGGACTTCCGAGGGCATCCCCCTCTTCTGGGAAGCGGGTTCTAAGAACAGGCACTTTGCAGCCAGTCAGACTCAAGCTCCCTCCATTCCTCCAATCTGCCAAACTGGCTCAATTTTAGGAGTCCTGTGCAGGGACACACCTGCATCCTGGGGTTGCAGACTGGTGCTGATCCCAGAGACACCAGGTACACCAGGTGACGAGGAGCCACAGGATCCCTTGGGGACTGGCTGCCTGGAGCAGACACAGGGCTCCCAGCAAACCTTTTGTGGCAGGAGGCAAAAGGCTCCTTTCTTCTCTGCCAGTGACTCACACAGCCAGGGACAAAGCTGTCCCTTTGCCTGTGCCTGCAGAGGTATTGAAGGCAGCAGGAGCCTTCCCAGGGCCCTCTGCAAAGAGCCTTTGGTGCCTGCCCCAGAAGAGCCCAGGGTTTGAAGGGATGCTGGAAGCCCGTGTGAATGCCCGCATTCATTCCGTGCTCACTGAGCCATTCAGCTCTGCCCACCGCTCCCTCAAAGAGCAACAAACATGAAAGCAAAGTCCAAATGCTTTTCTCCCTCTCTGAGGGTTTTCCCCCCTCTCTGAGCATCTCTTTGCAGGCACTCTCCTCCCTCCCCATGGAGATCTGTGCCTGGGAGGAGGGAGAAAGCAGGGGTGTAGCCAAAGTGGCCTCGCCAGCACAGGGCTTGGCTCTTCTCCTCTCACCCCCTGCAGAAATGGGGTGAGTTCCTTAATTTCCCCTTGTTCTTTGCTGCCTTCTCCCTGGCACTCCCAGCCTGGGCTGGCAGAGGAGTGGATGAGCCAGAACACATCTCACCCTGCCCGAGGGGACAGACAGGGAGGGAAAATCCCTGCCCTGTGCTCCCAGCAGCGCGCGCTCAGGGCAACGCGAGTGGGGACCCCAGCTCCCACCCCAGGGTCCCAGGGGAAGAGCCACGTGCCTGCACTATGCTGCTGGCAGCTGGGATGTCCTCGGGGACACTGACTTCATAGCTGCTCTGCAGGAAGATGGGCCTGTTGTCGTTGACATCCAGCACGGTCACGTACACGGTGGCGGTCCCGGTGCGCCGGTTCCCGGTGGGGCCGTTGTCTGCAGGGACACAAAGGGGAGGGAGGGAGGTTCAGCCACCTCCTCCTTGCACAGGAGGTGCTCAGCCCGTGGCTGCTGAAATAACAGGATCAAGATTTCTAAACGAAAACATTTCATCTTTTCGCAGCTTTTCAAATGCCACACTGAACCGTAGGTTTTCAGGGTTTTTCTTCTTCCCCCCTTTCTATTTTGCAAAACCACCATGCTATTTTGAAAGAAAAGAAGGAAAGCCAAACCACCCCCAAGCTCTGCCATGGAGCCCAGTGAGGCTAGAAATGCAACTGATCATTAGAGAGGATTTGCAGCTCCATACACCAAGTGAAGGGACTGCTGGAGGCCAGCTGAAGGCACCTTTGGGAGGTGAATTTTCCACAGCTGCAGCTCAGCTCACAGTCCAAGAGCACCAGGATGGGTTGATGTTCAGTAGACAAGGATGTGGCAGCACAGCTCTTGGATTTGCCAGGAAGAATGAGGCACTGGGAGGCATGGATTGGGGTTGGATTTTTCAACATGCCTGATTTGCAGGGAGCACTGAACCCACCCAGCTGGGAGCCTGTGGGATCTGGGAAGACACAGGCAGTGTCACCCCCATGGGAGGAGCACAGCAGACCCTTTGCCCCTTGGGATCCAGTCCTGTGTGCCCAGGCAGTGCAGCATCCCTGCTGCAGCCCCTGCAATGCTGTGCCCCCAACATTTCTGTCCAGGCTGCTCACTTCTCCTCTCAAAAGGGACATCCAAGTCATCTGTGAACAGGCACATCATTATAAAGCTCTGGGGATGGCAGCCAAGCTGAGTTTGGCTCAGGAACCCTCTGCCTGTGCCAGGTGGCTCAGGGTTAATCAGCAGCCACAGAGCCAAGGGCTGGCATGGCAGGAGGGGAACGATGCTGTGGAGTTGGCATTTTTGGGTAGAGAGCTGCCCTGGACAGTGTGGAGCCTCTCAGGAACAGGGGGCCTGCCTTCCCCAGGTGAAAGAGAGAGCCCTGGGGCTGGGCAAACCTGAGAGGAGAATACACCCTCTGCAAAAGTCGTGATGAAGTGGGACACATGAATTCACATGTGTAATGTTAGCACCAGGCACAGGCTCTGGTTTGGAGAGCACCTCAGAGGTTGCTGCCCCTCTGACACGCCTGCAAGGGAGCTCCACATGAGCACAGCCACCACCTGTGGCTGTGTGGCAGTGGGAAATCCTTACCAATGGCCTCCACGATCAGTGTGTAGGATGCCACGGTCTCCCTGTCCAGACTCACGACTGTCCTGACCACCCCGTCCCTGAAGCCGACGCTGAATTTGCCATCCTGGTTCCCACCTGCAGCAAAGCACAAGCAGAACAGAAACTTGGAATGGGCTGGGTTGTGCAGCAAAGGACAAGCAGAATAGAAGCTTGGAATGGGCTGGGTTGGGTTGGGAGGGACCTAAAGGATAATTTTGTTCCAACATCTCACCAGGGGCAGGGACACCTCCTAGACCAGGTTGCTCCAAGCCCTGTCTGACCTTTAACACCTCCAGGGATCCAGAAGCACCCACTACTTCCCTGGACAGCCTGCCCCAAGGCCTGGCTACCCTTTCAGTGAAGAAATTTCTCCCAATATCCAATCTGAACCTTCCCTGGTGCAACTTGAGGCCATTTCCTTGGGTTCTGTGGGCTGGGCACGGGGTGGTTTGGTACCTTGTCCTTGGCAGAGCACCTTCCCTCTGCCTCACAGCACAGGAAAAACCAATGGCTGTAGGAAAAGCTGGCTCATTTCCTGAATGCTTAGAGGCAAACTGGGGTAACTGTGCACGTGAGCTGTGCTACCTGTGGGACAGCACACCCCGATTCACCTGTGGAGGGGCCGGGGACATGGAACAGCAGGCTGCTGCTGTGGGAAAAGTGCCTCTCTGGTGACACTTCTGTTTTTACCCTCTTCCTGAGGGCTCGGTGTGCAGTTTGCAAGTCAAACCGTGGCCAGGGGATTCCCCAGCCTCCTGCTGCAGGTGCTGCAGCCGTGGGGAGAGCTGGGCACTGCCTGGGCGGCATTGCTGCCCACCCAACCCAACCCCACCCGCCCAAAAATGCCCCAAAATCCCATTTACGCCTTCCAACCATAAACGCTGATGAAATCCACCCCAGGCCTTGCTCCCTAGCCGTGTTCTGCCCATGCTCATGCTTTTCCAGGGTCAGCAGAGCGGTCAGCGTGGCCGGGAGCCGAGCGGGGCTGTTCAGCAGAGGGCGATGCCGGACAAGGATTGCAGGGGCTGGGAAAGGCAGAGCTGGAGTGCAGAACACCCTGGCCGAGGTCTGGGGCAGCCTGTGCCTTCCTGCAAGCCCGGTTCCCCTCGTGGCATGGGGCTCCCACCTGTGATGAAGTAGCTGAGCTCAGCGTTGAGCCCGATGTCGGCGTCCGTGCAGTTGAGCCGCACCACTTTGAAATCCCGGGCCACGTCCTCGGGCAGGGACACGTTGTAGACAGCAGGGAAGAAGGTGGGATTCTCATCATTCACATCCAGAACTGGAAAGGGAGAGCAGAGCTGAGTGTGCTGCTCGTCCTGCAGATGCCAGGCTGGGCTCCCAAACCTCCTCTCAGCATCCCAGGGGATGCTCTGCCTGACCCTCCCTGCCGCTGGGGCAGTGGGGTGCCTGCAGAGTGGCTGTGGGCTGTATTTGGTTGCCTCTGATACACACAGATCCCCCTCCTCACAGCCAAAAAAACCATTGCATCACTGAAATTCAAGTTATTATTTTCACCAAGCCTGTTTCCATCCCCGTTCAAAGGAAAATCTGGGGTTTAAATATAAGCTCAGTATTTCCTGGGGCATGGCAGAGACCAGGAACTTCTTTTCCAAACTCAGGCCTGAGGACAGTCCAGGGTCAGTTTATTTCCAGGTGATGCTTATCCTATTTCAGCACTAGCCTTGCACGAAGCCAGCAAACAGCAAGGCATTAAATTAAAGGCAGGCCTTGCAATAAGGCTCCAGCTCTGAGCTGGGATTGCGTGGGCTGTCCAGGCACGCAGCTGATGGGAATCACGTGCTGAAGCAAAAGAAAAAAGCAACACTGGGGATGGGGGAATGGAGGAAAAAAAAAATAGAGAATTTGGGGGCCCTGCCAAAACCACCACGTTTTCCCCATCTCTGCAGTGTGTTGATAGCAGACATGGAGCCTGTGGGGATGGAGCCATCCCTATGCACAAAGCCACACTTGACCCTGTTTCCAGGCTGTGAAAAGTGCATATTATATGGCTCTACACAGATATTTACTATATGTATTGTGTTGTATTGCTTAGTAGTGCTGTATTAACATTTTAATAGTATGGTAAATGTAGTTTTGTAGTTAAAAGGGAACTTCTGCAGTTAAAATAGGAACTTTGTATGTGGGATATTTTTTTAAGAAAGGAATGAGGTACTCGCACCAGATAGCAGCCACAGGACACCTGAATCTTTCAGAGAAAGAGAATTTATTGCTCTTTTATCAGGAGAAACTGACTTCTTCCCACCTTGCTCAGTCATGAAGATGCTGTCAGGATTAAGAGGAAGAAGCTGACACTGCCCAGACAGAATCCTGTATTTGAATGGAATTTATGCATCATGGATGAGGTGTATGAATATGCAACAGGCTGTTGCTTTTAAGGGTTAATCCTCTGTTAACGTGGGTCCTTTTTCAGGCTTATTTTGCCAAGAAAGAGGTACCTGGACTGTCTGTAACTCTTTGTTTCTGTTGTCTTATATTGCCCTAATCCAAATTGTCCAAATTATTATGTCTCTAATTATATTGCTATTTTTATAACCATTTTATTATCATAAAACTTTTAAAACTAAAAAAAAAACAACAAGTAATTGGCATTTTTCACACAGGCCTCAGTGAGTCTCCTACAGAACCTGCATTTCCTCCGGGGAGGTTTGTCTGAGTCTCCTACAGAACCTGCATTTCCTCCGGGGAGGTTTGTCACCGCCGTTTGTCGCGCTGCACCCACCTTTGACAGTGAGGGTGCTGGTGGAGCTCTTGGCGGGCGCGCCGGCGTCGCTGGCCACCACCCTGAGCAGGTACTCAGGGATCCTCTCCCTGTCCAGCACGGCCGTGGAGGTGACCAGCCCGCTGGTGCTGTTGATGAGGAAATCCATGCGGGGCATGCCCACCTGCATGCGGTACGACACCTGCCCGTTGGGGCCCTCGTCCAGGTCGATGGCCACCACCTGGTGGGGACAGGGAAATAGGAATTTCTCATAAACTCTTGAGGTCTATTTCACACCCAAGATAGCTCAGCTACCTTAGAAGGCATAAAACCAGCAGGATGGCTTCTGTGGCAGTGTTGGAAACAAAAAGGTTTTAATAAAAGGCAAAATAACAAACTCCTTACAGAGAAAAACAGATTTAGGTGCAAGAGGTTCTTGCTCTTGGTGAAACACCTCACAAAAGTGATTGGTTTCTTTGTTCTCTTATTTTTCTTAGTGAATTGCTTAGGTGGGACTTTTTGGCTCCTGTCCAATTGGCTATCCTTACGTTTGAGGTGAAGTCCCCCAGGTCCTATGAGGTGTCATTTCGTTTAATCAAGGAGAGAAACTTCTGGGCTTATTTCCTTTTGTCACTCCATCAACAAGGGGGCACATTCCTACAGGAGAGCACCCTGATCATCATCTCCTGGCCATGGAAGCCATAGTACAGAAATCCCAAGTGCCTTTGGCCCCGGGGATGCAGGGATGAAATGGCCTTGGAGGATCCTCCCTATCCAGAGTGAGCTCATGGAATAAAGATGCACAACCCCTTCAGCATCCCCCCTGTTCCACTGACAGAATATGGCAAAGAGAAGGAGAAGGAGAGGGTGGAGGAGATGGAGAAGAGGCAGAGAAGGGAGAGGATGCATTGCCAGCCTGCAGAAGCCATGGCAGCAGCTCCCAGCATGAGGAATGGCAGGAGTGGGACACGCTCACCTGGCCACGCTCAACTTCTGCATCCCCCCTGTTCCACTGCTAGAGGATGGCAAAGAGAAGGAGAAGGAGAGCATGGAGGAGGTGGAGAAGATGCAGAGAAGGGAGAGGACGCCTTGCCAGCCTGCAGAAGCCATGGCAGCAGCTCCCAGTGTGGGGAATGGCAGTGAGATGCTCACCTGGAAGACAGAGGAGCCCGCGGGGAGGCCCTCAGCGATCTCGGCAACGAAGGGCAGGTTTTGGAAAGTGGGGTCATTGTCGTTCAGGTCCAGCAGGTTGACAAAAACTGTGGCACTGCTGGTGGCTCTCAGAGGTGGCCTCCCACCTGTGGAGGCCAGGAATGGGGTCTCAAGGTTAATGCTTGAGCTGCTTCCACCCCTTTCCCCTAAAAAGGAGCCCTCACCCACTGTGCAGACAGTAGTGCAGGGTGGGGGGATGGCACTGATTTGTCTTGGGTTATCTGCCGCCAATGGACAATTAGATAAAATCCCAGAATGGTTTGGGTTGGAAGGGGCCTTACAGATAATCTAATTCCAACCCTCTGGGACACCTTCCACTATCCCAGGTTGCCCCAAGCCCCTTCCAATCTGTTCTGGGACACTTTCAGGGTTAGAGCAGACACAGCTTCTCTAGACAACCTGTTCCACCACCTTCTTAGTACAGAATTTCCTTCCAACATCTAATCTCCATCTCTCCTCTTTTGGTTTAAAACCATTCCCCTTTGTCCTGAAAAGAAAAAATTATCTTTGTACATCTATCTTTCTTCCTATGAAAAGTTTCCCTATGGCAATATTTCCAGAGAAAAACCCACCAGCTCTGCTTCCCTCACCTGCTCAATTGATTTTCTGGGATGCCAATGGAGCAGGGCTGAGGGGGAGGGAGAGTTCCTGCCTCTCAGGCTCATTCTCAGGGCTGCTACATGAATGACTGCACTGACATTCTGAGCTTGTTTTAGCAGCAGGTTTAAAGCTACTCCCATTTTTTCACCTCAGAAACGCTCCTGCTCAAAACAGGAGAGAAGAAAACAGAAGAGACTTTGCCATAAGGGCAAAATCAGGCTGGGGAAGTGTTGATGATAGCAATGCAAGATGTTTTCCATTACCATCTGTATGGCAGATTACCTTTGTCAAGTGGGCAGTTTGCCTTCTCTCTCTCTTTGAGTGACCACATTCACACCTCCCTCGGGAGGGGACATTGCTGATAACAGACTATTGAATGTCACTGCATGGCTGATAAGAACTATAACATCCCATTGGGAGATGCTCCGCCCAGAGGGAGGAGCCAAACACTGCTACCCAGATATAATCCAGAGGTTTTGAGACACCAGCACGGCTTTCTCCACTGGACTCCCAGAGGAACAGCAGCTGCCTCTTCCTCCACTGGATCTTCAAAGGAAAGAATACATCCTTCTCTACAGGACCCCCTTGCTCCAGCAGAACCACACCTGATACTGCAGGAGGGCTGCAGCCACATTTCCAATGGGACTGCCACCAACACCCTGACCCACAGGGTGTCAGGTTGGGTTCTGACTCTGGCAGTGTTGTCCTAGTGTACTGCATTGTTTATTTTATCCTTTTATTTTTTTTCCTTTTTCCCTATGAAAGAACTGTTATTTCCTGCTCCCATATTTTTGCCTGAGAGCCCCTTAATTTAAAATTCATAGCAATTTGGAGGGGTGGGGAGGGTTTGCATTCTCCATTTCAGGGGAGGCTCCTGCCTTCCTTAGCAGACTCCTGTCTTTCCAAACCAAGGCAGGAAGGTTCAGCTGAGCAGTGAGAACACCCAGTTCTTACAGTCAGTGACGGACACCACGATCCTGCGCATGAGCTGGGCCTCCTGGGCATTGGGATTCTCCCGGTCCAGCAGCACGCCCGAGGTGCGGATCTTGCCCGTGGTGCTGTTGAGGGTGTAGAACTTGTTGGGAGGCCGGATGCTGTACACCACCGTGCCGTTCTCCCCCAGGTCTGGGTCCACAGCCACCACCTGCCGTGGGGGAACAGCACAAAATTACAGGAGAGCGCTGGGAATTCACTCCCATGGGGAGTCCCCACGGGGATTTGCTGCTGTCCCTGCACCAGCAGCACAAAGGAGTTCTTCCTCCATCCAGCTCTGTGTTTTCATGACATTTGCAGGGATTTTGCACCCTGGAGACCTCTGCTGTGCTGTTAAATCTCCCCAAAATTGGCCTGTGCGCACAGGAGGTAATGGCACGACAAGACACAAAAGCACAGCAATCAAACTGGATTTTTCCTCCTTTGGAATAAAACCAGCTAAAAAATGAGGACCCTTTGGAAAAATAAAGTAAATGGGACAAAGAGGCACGCTGAGGAACTTGTGCTGCCACACCAGGAATAATTCCTTGGCGGAGTTCTCCTCCACGCCAGATATTTTGTGCTTTATTGCTCTCCCTGTGACCTTTTTAATTACAGGGGACATTTACATTAACAAACACCCCACTTTCGCTGCCCTCATAACTTCCCCAGCTCCCGCTGCTCGTCCCGCAGCTGAATTTACATCGGATCGGTGACAAAATAATTATTTTCCCAGCAACTAATTGGGTTGTCAAAGGCAAGATGACTTCAAGCTGGCACTGAGCAGCAGGGATGAAGGAGAGAAAACCACTGTGCTCTGGCTCGGGCAGCACTGCCAGACCCTTCTCCCCCTTCAAAAAAAATCCTCTTTTTTTTTTTTTTTTTTTTTTCCCTTTTGCAGCCTTCCTCCTTATATGATTTTGTGGATTCTCTTCACTTTTCCCTCATTTATTTTCCATTTTGTTCCCGTCATTTTTCTCTCGGCGTGATGGAATAGAAGCCTCCCCCTCTTCTCCTCTTTTATTTCGCCAGAGGGACTTGAAAGGCTGTAAATCAAAGTCTCTCAGAGAGGTCCTTGAAGGAGGTCGCAGGCGAGGCTAAGGAAAGGAGGATTTGGCCAAAATCCACACAATTTGGAGAGGAAAAAAAAAAAAATCTCAGGGAGGGAGAAGAAACACAGGGGATGGTCAGTGGGGAGGCGGCTCAGGAGTAAGGTTTTAAATGGAATTCTGCAGGACGGCGCTGGGTGAAGGTGACACTGGTGACACTGGTTTGGAGGTGACCCCCCTGCTCCAGCCACCACCCAGCCTGACACGTACCGTGGTGACATCCGAGTTGGGAGGGGTCATTTCCACCAGGTTGATGAAGTAGGGCTCGTCCTTCCAGGTGGGGTAGTTGTCATTGACGTCCAGCAGCGTGATGTTCACCTGTGGGACAGCAAGGAAGCACAGCTGCTGCAGGAGGCACAGCTTCCTGAGGGGTGGGGTGTCCCCTGGGTGCACCCAACACCTGTTTCAGGCTGTGGCAGGGTCACCATCCCTCAGGGGATTTAATAGTTGTGGCCCTTGGGGACATGGGTTAGTGCAGGCTGGACCTGATCCTCTTAGAGACCTTTTCCGACCTTAATTATTCTATGGTTTTGTGATGCTGTGTTCACCCTCTGGAGGGAAAACCTGCAAAAAAAATCAGCATCCTGCAATTTTGCAGCCCTTGGGCATGGCTGAACTGGGTTTTGTTTGTATTTATCACGGTTAAGAACAACCACAGGGCACAAGGTGTGTCTTCAAACAGCTCTTTCACTGGAAGGGGGATGGAAATCAGGGGGGAGAGGATGCAGTGGGAATGTGGCAGGAAAGGAAGGAAAAATTGGAGTGGCTGGTAAAAAGCAACAGAAAAAAAATCCAGGATAAATGAGAAATCAGGAGAGGGTACAGTACACGGGGTGGGAGGTGCAAAGACAAGAGCAGGGTGAGGATGGTGCCCTGAAATGTTGCCTGTCTTCATTTTCCTGTAACAAACGGCATCCCAGTGACAGCAGCGAGCCTGTGGGATGCATCTGGCTGCCTGGGAGTCTCTCACCACCCATTTCTCCCCAGCCCCTGGGGCTCTACAGGTGTCTGAGGGAAAGGGCTGCAGCTCCAGGGGAGCCCCCATCCCTCGGCAGGTCCTGGTGGAGCTTTTCCTGGGATCCTCTGTGTCCCGCTGCCACACCAGGCTGAGCTGCTGGTGCCACCCCGTGGTGGAAGAGGCCACTCTGGACACCACGGCCTCCAGGGACCAGCCGAGGCAGCACGGTGGTTCCCTTCCCCACGGGGAAGATTCCTGACCCATCCTTACTCCGAGCAGCTCGTGTGCTTTACATCACCCGGGGACCTTGCAAGGCCCCTGGATGGACCTTTACTCCTGACCAAAAATTATTATTTTGAGTGCCAGGTGTATATCCCAGCAGAAAATTTACTCTGCTGCCCTAGTCTCACTGAGTTTTAATATTCTTTAATTTTTTAGGCACCTTTTCCCCCCTTGTTTTGCCTTTTAACAGGGCTGTTAGGAGAACACAACCCCATCTGGAGCCCCAGAGGAGATCTCAGCACTCCACAGTCCATGCTGGTGCCCAGCCAAGGCCACCACATGTCTCTGGGAGGTTCCATAGGGAGCTTCCAGTCTGCTACCACAGACCTCCTGATGGACAATTATTTTAGGGCTATTCCTCAGCACAACCACAAATTTTTCTGCATCCCCCTGTGTCGTGTGGGACATCTCTCCTGCATCCAAACCGAGCATCCCAAATGAGCAGGAGCATCCAAATGAATGAAATGTCCAAAGAATGTGATGCCATGAGCAGTAAGAGAAAAAATCATGGAATAGCTAAGGTTGGAAAAGAGCTTTAAGGTCATCAAGGCTGGATCCTTGGCTTTTGATGTCCTGGTATTTCCTATTGGCTTTGCCAACAATGGGGTTCCCTGAGGCCTGAGAAGGGCAAGGCAAAGCACAAGGCTTCAATGTGCAGCTCCACCAGGACCTTCCCAGGAGCACAGGCATTCCAGACTGGCTGGAAACCCTGGACCCATGTGAACAGACTGAGGAATAATCACATGTACCTGCAGGCTCTCCGAGTGAGCCCCTTCTGGAGAGGAACAAAGGGAGCCGAACAAAGGGAGAGTTCTGCAGGTGAAATAGGACTCATTACCACATCCACAGGCTCTGGGAAGTCAAGTGCCTCCTGTGTGAGTGGTTTTCCAGGAAAGCAAGCTGATTTCAAGGTCTGCACCACTCGGACAGTCATTTTGGGAGCCGCAGCAGGGGTGGCGCGGAGGGCAGGAACCATTGTGTGCTCTTCACACAGCAAAACTAAAACACTGCAGCTCTCCACAGCCCCAGGTGGGCACCAGTGGCTCAGGGAGATGGGAATTCTTCCCACACTCACCATAGCAATGCCTGTCTTCTGGTGGTGCCCCACGCCTCCATCCACTGCCCGCACAATGAGGATGTACTCGGATTTGGCCTCCCGGTCCAGCAGCGAGGTTGTGGTGATTTCTCCTGCAGCCACGGGAGATGACAAGGTTAAAAAAGAAACAGTTAAAACCAAGGTCAGGATAGCCCACAAATGGGCCCTTTTTTTGGATCCAAATAGATGGAGCTTGGCAGCTCCTGAACTACTAACAGGAACCTTCACAGCCAAGCCCTTCCTTGGGCTGAGGAGCTGAGTTTCCAAGGATGCTTCTGCTGAAGCTCTCAGGGTGACTGAGCAAGTGGTGGTGCCTGAAATCTGGTGGATCCCTCAAATTGTGGGACTCCCAAGCAGGCTGACTGAGGGAGAGGAGGGAAGGGTGGGTGTGATCGTGTTCACAGGGGTCTGAGGATGAGGGAAGAGACGAGGATCTGACTCCATGTTTCAGAAGGCTGATTTATTATTTTATGATATATATTACATTAAAACTATACTAAAAGAATAGAAGAAAGGATTGCATGAGAAGGCTAGCTAAGAATAGAAAAGGAATGAAATGATAACAAAGGTTTGTGTGTCGGACAGTGTCCAAGCCAGCTGACTGTGATTGGTCATTAATTAGAAACAACCAACATGGACCAATCACAGATGCACCTGTTGCATCCCACAGCAGCAGATAACCATTGTTTACATTTTGTTCCTGAGGCCTCTCAGCTTCTCAGGAGGAAAAATCCTAAGGAAAGGATTTTTCATAAAAGATGTCTGCGACAGGTGGGGGTGAAAGAGGGAACTGAAAGGAAAAGGGCAGAGAGGTGCAGAGGCTCACCTGAGCGAGCGTTGATGCGAAAATGCGAGGAGCCCTCCAGGGAGTAGATGATTGACTCCTGTCCGTACTCCCTGGACCGGTCCATGTCCGTGGCATTGAGAAACAGCACTGTGGCTCCTGGGGGGAGGCAGAAATGAGGGCTGCCATGAGCCAGAGCTGCCCCCACACTGCTCCTGCAGCCACCCAGACAAGGGGTCCCTTCTCCTGCACATGCACAAAGTGGCCAAACCCCCAGGCCCCACAGCTATGAGACTTTGCCTCCCCAAAAGGCATCACCCACCCCATTCAGGGCCCTCCTGGGAGCCCAGAGAAGCAGCAGGGGTGTGCCCTGTACCTGCCATAATGTCCTCCATGATGGTTATCACGTAGGAGGGCTTGCTGAACGTGGGGGGATTGTCGTTTTCATCCTGAAGCAAAGAGAAGGTCGAGAGGCTGGTTGGGAAAAAGGCAAAATGGTCAAGCAGCTGCAAGAGTCTGGTGTGGGGATGCTCCTGGGTGGCTGCATCTCAGGGTGTGACCAGTTTAGGATGCCAGGAGGGGAAGGGGGGAGGCACTGGGGGGCTGAGCAGAGGGTTTCACTGTGGAGGCAGCTGAGGCTGAGGTGAGATGATTGCTGAGGTGAGTGACCCTGCGCTGGGCATGGCACAGACCACCCCATCACCTCACCAGCCAGCACAGGGCTGAGGAACCACCACCACTGACAGAGGGGCATCTTCTGAGCTGCTCCTGACTCTGCCACAAGCCTGGGAAGCCTCAGGCACCACATGAAGCACCACATGAAACATCGTGCACAGACCTGATCCTCCCTCCCTGAGCAGCACAGGAGTGGCTCAGTGTTCCAGGTCACCCTGGCCACAAGGGCATGAGGCAAACTGGACTGGCCAGGGGAGCTGCTGAGCTTTGGATGCCTTCCTTCCAGAGGAGGAATGTTGTGGGTGCTTGCACAGAGGGCAGCCATAACATTTTTTGTGGGGGAAGCTGGTTTGCATCCCCATGTCGCCATGTGCTCCCTCCAAGCCTGTGTTTGCCATCCTGGAGAAAGCAGGCAGGAGCAGTTGCAACATCCCTCAAAACAGATTTTGGACTGGTTTAAAGCTCCCTCAGGAGGCTTTAAATGCTGTTTGAACATGGTTAAGAATCTGCCTTAAATGAACCAAACCCAACTGCCTATGGAGGGAAGAACAGAGTTGCCAGGACATTAAAACACCATTTTGGACCTCTCCATTTCCCTGAGGCTGCTTTGGAGATGATTTCTACCTGGAGACCATGGGTGGACCTGCAGGCTGAGCTGCTCCTGCTGTCACCCAACCTGAGATTTGAAGCAATTTCACGTGCCAACGATGCCCATCGTGCTGCAATTAAATTGCCAGCCCCTGCTTCAGTTTCTGTAAGGAGGTGGTCTTTAATCAGCCTTTGAGTCACTCAGCTTTGCTGGCGCCTCCTCTGAGGGTAGTGAGGAGCTTGTTGCCTGTCCTGGTGATGTCCTCACCATCCCTCCTCCTCCTCCTCCTCTTTCCAGGGATCAGTGGGGCTCATCCAGGAGGCCTGGCCAGGTTAAAGGCAACAGAGAGGCTGAGTGCAGCTGGATGGGGCTGAGCTGGGGCTCCAGCTGGGTGGACAGGAGCCAGAGCAGATGCTGTGTGGTGTCATTAACGTTCCTGAGATCATCAGGCCGTGCTCAGCAAGGCCACGGCCCGGCAAGCCCAGTCCCAGGGAGGCAGGGTTTGCTTCTGGCTGGCTCTCCATCTGGCCAGAGCTGGCCTGCACCTGCCTTCTGCTGGAGAAGGACATTTCCCACTTCAGCCACAGGAGCTGCAAAGCTCCCCAAGGCACCAGCAGCGATGGCAGACAGAACCCAGCACTCTTCCAGTCCCACAGAGGGCAATATCCACCTAACCAGCCAAAACCAGCTTCCTGTGTTCTCCTGACCCTCAGCCTTCCTCCCTACAACCTCACCCTCAGACAGCCACTGTATCACAGGATCTGAGAATGGACTGGGTTGGAAGGCACACTAAAGCTCAGTTCCCAACCCCTGCCATGGGCAGGGACACCTTCCACTATCCCAGGTCACTCCCAGCCCCATCCAGCCTGGCCTTGGACACTGCCAGGGACCAGACAGCCACAGCTCCTCTGTGCCAGGGCCTCCCCACTCTCACAGGGAAGAATTCCTCCCCAATATCCAACCTAAACCCCCTCTCTGCTCCAGTGTGAAGCTGGTCCCCCTTGTCCCATCACTCCAGGCCATCTCCAAGGATGCTGAGAGTGGCTGACGCTCATGCCAAGCACTCAGCCCCTCTCCTGCAGGCACAGGCACGCCGTGAGCCGCCGGCTCATCACCCTGAGGAGGGTGTCAGTGGCAGGGAGCGAGGCAGAAGCTTATTAGCAGTGCTATTTCCTGGGATCCTGGCGCCGCGCGCGCTATTAGTTCTGACTCGGCGGCTCCTCTACAAAAGCGTATTGTCCCCTAATGGGAAATCTACAAGGCGAGTTTGACTTCTTTATTAAAAACCAACAACCAAAGGATGAAAAAAAATCACCTCCCTCCCCACTCGCTCTGGTTCTGCCTTCTCACAGCTCTCGTTCCTCAAGTGCCGTCACAAAACACTTCCCCCTCATTTTCTTCCCAGTTTTTGGCTTTTATTTCTTTTCTTTTTCCAGCTGAGAGAAATTCGCTTTGGTGGAGAGCGGGAAAAGTGACAGCTACTTAAACCCTGCCAGTGTACAGACCCCACCCAGGGAGATGACCCACTGAAGTGTGGTCTTGAAAAAGAGGTGTTTATGCTGTCGAAAGCCCAGTGTGGGAAGGATGTATTTAACCACCACTAACTCCCTGGGCACTGCCTTGTTCCCCCTCTCTGGAGCATGGTGAGGGATCTGAAGGAGAGACGTGCTCATGGGACTTCATTCCCATCTTACAGCATCGCTGGCTTTATCTCCTTCCCCTCCCCAGAGTGACGCTGCTGCCAGCCCGGCAGAGCTCCCACAGCTGCGAGACTGACACGTTATCAACCAAACTGTCTCCATCACTGACACCTCCCTGCAGACACCCTCAAACCACAATGTGCCTCAGAGTGACACGCTGATCTGATCTGATCTTCCCGAGGAACACTGCGCTGCTTTGAGCCTGCCAGCAGAAACCCCTCCTCCAGAGGGATTTCCACACTGCTCCTCACCCCGTGGCACGAGACACGTGTAACAGGAATCCACTTATTGATGAGTTAACAGCACTGCTATGGAGCAATTGCAGGGAGAGCACGAGGGGAATGCACTTACAAACACCTCGATGGTGACGGGGACGGTGCTGTTGAGCGGCGGGTTGCCGGCGTCCTTGGCCATCACCGTCAGGTAGATGACCCCGTTGGGCAGCTGCTCGTAGTCCAGGGGGTGGTTCACGCTGATCACTGCAAGGATGCACAGTGGGGGGGGTCAGGGCAGCAGGATGGGGCAGGCTCAGGGTGCCCCTGGAGTGCCAGGACCAGCACCTACCTCCATATCCTTCCGACACTGTGATGTCGAAGTAGTCGCGGAAGGCAGACGCCTGCACGATGCTGTAGGAGATCTGGTTGTTTGGAGGGGAGTCCTCATCAGATGCCTAGGGTGTGAGCAGAGGGACACATGGGCATGGGAGCTGTGCCAGGGAGAGATGAGGGGATGGGAGGTGCAGGCTGGAAATGTGATGGAGGGAGCTGTGCCCATCCGGGGCCCTGAGGAAATCTGTAAACCATTCTCCTCTCGCCTGCTTTTCTCATGCAAGAAGGAAACTGGTTGTTGGGACCTGCTTTGGAAGGGGTCTGTTAAACCCATCACAGGCACTGATCATTTTAAACTGACAGAGGGAGGTTTAGATTAGATATCAGGTAGAAATTCTCCCCTGTGAGTGTGGTGAGGCCTTGGCACAGAGAAGCTGTGGCTGCCCCATCCCTGGAAGTGTCCAAGGCCAGGCTGAATGGGGCTTGGAGCTACCTGGTCATGTGGAAGATGCTCCTGGCCATGGCAGGGGGTTGGAACTGTCTGAGCTCTAAGCTCCCTTGCAACCCAAACCATCCTGTGATTCTAACCCTCTCCTGTGTCCCTCCTGCACATCCCAAGCAGAGGAGCCATGGCAGTGCCTCACCCGGAGCCGGACCACCTGGCTGACAGAGGGCTCGTTCTCCCGCAGGGCCCCCAGGTAGGCCTCCTTCTGGAAGGTGGGGACGTTGTCATTGACGTCCAGGACGTTGATCCTGACACGCCCCGTGGTCTCCTCGCCGCCGCCGTCGCGGGCGATGACGGTCAGGGTGTAGCGCTGCGTGCTCTCGAAGTCCAGCCGAGCTGTCAGCACGATCACACCTGTGTCCTTGTCCAGGGAGAAGCTGGGGGGACAGCAAAAGAAGGGGAAAAAGCCTTGGTTACCACACACTGGAGAGATGTATCGCTGGCAGGGGGGCTATTTACAGACCACGAACGGGACAGGGCTGCTGTGGAACGTGCCTTGAGCTGTTTTATTTTCCAGCATCAGTCTCATTACATGGTTATGACAATGGGAAGATGCCAGCAGCTCACATTCCAGGCAGCAGACAAAGAACTTAATGTTACAACTCACTTTATAAGTTTTTGGCCAATCACACAAAGCAAAAGCACATTGACAGTAGTTCTATCCAATCACCATAAGCACAGGTACCTTTGGTTAAACAATGCCTGCTTATTTTGAATACAATACCTGCTTGTGAGCCTTACAACACAATGCACAGAGCTACATAATTAAGCTTTAACTTTCCTAATATCTTGTTAGATAAACTTTTCTGTAGCTTAGGGATTAATTCTAGACAAGCATTAATACACAGACCATTTTTCTATTTGTCCTTGCTTTTCTACAGTTTGAATAATTTTTTCTGCTGACCAATCTCATGGCTGCTGCTTAGCTCTAATCGCAGTTCTGCTGTGTCTGAGGCCTGCATTTTGCAGCTTTCCCAAAACCCTCTAATTTTGTAGATTCCCACAAGATGGAGAGGCAGCGGCCTGACAGAGTGAAGTTCACGACTTTGTTCTGTGGGATATTTGGTCCCAGAGCACCTCCAAGAGCTCCACCCAGCTGAGCAGTGAGCACAGGCAGAGAAAAGGGGTGCAGAGGCCCCCAGATCTGTTCTGCTGGGTAGCCCATGTGTGCTCCCCAACCTTCCACTACAGCTGTTGCTCCAGGGCTGACAACTCACTCTGAAACCATTTGCTGGTCTCAGGCAGTGCTGGTGCCTGCAGGTCCCACCTTTGCAAAGCAATTAAACATGCTGAGCATCAGGCATGTGCTGAGCTCACACCTCTGGGAGTCAGCATCTCACAGGTAGGACATAACCAGTGCCTTTAATTGCCCTTAATGTGGGGTTAGAAGAGGATTTTGGGGGGGTCAGACTCCTGCCAGTCAGTCACACTCACCGGTCAGAGTCATCGCTGAAGAAATAGCTGACTTTCCCAAATGTGCCCACATCGTTGTCAGTTGCCTGGAAAACATAAAATGTAATTAATAAATGAAGGTATTTATGGAAATGTTGCATTGAACAAACCTCTGCAGAGCTGGTGTGCTGCCATTTACCCCTCAAGAGCTGCAGGGCAGGGGCTGTTTGCACTCCCCTGCTCATCCCTGACTCCCAGCCTGCTCTAGCTAACAGCCTTCCATCAACATCCCTCCCAAAACCTTTGGCAGTGGGAAACCTTACACCTACTTACTTTCCCTGACACACCACGCTAACCTGGGAAGCACACCTGAGATAAAAGTCCTCATGGATAATTCCTGTCCTCCTGGAGGCAGAAAGCTGGGAGTCTGCAGCCACAGCTCATATCCTTCCCTGTGCATTCTAGAGCTGTGCTGGGCTTGCAGGGCCTGGTTTTTGGTAGCAGGGGGCCACAGAGATGAGAAGCTGCTGTGAGAAGCTGCTGGAAGCTTCCACCATGTTCAGAAGAGACAATCCCTGATGGCTCTGAAGATGGACATGCTTGCTGGCCAAGGCTGGGCCACTTAGAGAGGATGGTAACACCTCTGTGATGACAGATTTTAGAAGAAAAGCAGCTGGAGGAGGCTGTGCTCCAGTGGAGAGAAGGGCCCTGCTCGCAGGCTGGAGCAGCCTGTCCTTGGAGGGCTGCACCCCATGGAAGAGTGACCCATGTCCCAGCAGTTTTGGGGTGATGTGTGCCCCTGGGAGGGACTCAGGTTGCAGCAGGTGTGGTAGGAGTGCTGCTCATGAGACCTGGACCCATGCTGGAGAAGTTCACAGAGAACTGTCTCCTGTAGGAGAGACCCCATGGTCTCGCAGGGGAAGGACTCCTCTCCCTGAGCCAAGCAGAAGAAAACCTCGAGTGATGAACTGACCAAACCCCCACACCCTGTCCCTGCTCTGTCAGTGGGAAGGAGGGAAGAAAAGGTGTTTTTTAAGGGCTTGTTTTACTTCTCATCATCCTCCTGTGATTTTGTTAATAATGAACTCATGTTGTACCTGCCCTTGGAGTGTTTTCTCCCAGTCCTTAACTCATGAACCCTTTGCTAATTTTATTTTTCTCTCCTCTGCTCACCTGTAGCAGGGGAAGATAAGTAAGTGGCTTTTGTTGGTGTCAAACCACGACAAGAGTAGAGGAATAAAAACCTATTGCACTCCAGAATGGCCCCCCAGGTTAAAATACATATCTGCTAAAGCAAGGAATAGTGATTTTGGTCTTGCTTTCCACAAGGACAGCCCTTCTGGGGGTGCAATCTACTGCATTCCCATGGATGGAGTGGCTTGGGATGCTGTGGGATGCATCTACTCCACGGCAGCTGCTGGAGCTGGAGCAGGCTGGTCACGGCTAAATGACCAGCACCTTCTGGGGAAGGTGTTCACAACTCACTGTGTCAGCTCTGGATGAGCAAAGCAAGATTTATTTGTGTTTCAAAGTCTTTGCTCTAATGAATATATAAAATATGCATGAGTGGCAGCAGGAAAAAGGAGCAGAAAATTTTATTTTTAGGTGAGGAAAGCGGAATGCAATCCCCAAAATATCCTTTTTTTCTCCCTCAGTATATTTTCTAAATTGAGTCCTGTCTGGATTACTTAGAGACCAACAGGTCTGTGAGGCAGCAGGGTCAAAGACACATTTTATGTCCAGATACCAGGAAAAGGCTGTATTTTAGGAGTGGCATGGAACACAGCCTGTTCCTGAAACCTTCCTGATTTATCCATGGCCTTGATTACCCTTGGCAGCAGAGCAGGAGCTTGAGCACAGCTTTACCCCCGTGCGCTGCTCCCCAGCCACACCACGGGCTGACACAGAGCAAAAGGCAGGAAAACCAGCCAGGATTATCTAAGTTTTCCTCCCCAAACACTTTCCCAGGCTGAGAAGTGACCTCCTGCTGCTTGGTGCCAGCTGAAGGGTGCTCTGGAGGATCCAGCCTTCCAGACCTACTGATTCTGCTGATTTTCCTCTCCACTGCTGCGATGGGATTTCCTTTCTGTGAGCATTGGAATTGTGTTGGGTAAAATGGAACAAATCTGTGGAAATCTGCCTGGAGAGATGCCCAGAGAGTGAGTAGCACCCACTCTTGGGGGACAAAATTAGAGGCTTTCCCAAAACCCGCTAATTTTGTAGATTCCCACAGACATCCATGGAGGTGCTCCATCCCAGGCAGAGCGTGGCAACTCTTCCATATGGAAACACTTGGAGACAAGGGGGGTCACCCCACCATCTGCCCACAGCAGCATCCTTCAGTCAATTCATTCTGGGCTTGATCTCCCATCCTAACACCTGCCCCCAGCCCCTCTTTTGGGTTGTCTCTCCCCAAAATCCTTGAACTTTTCGAGCACTGCCAGCCTCTCCACTACTGTGAGGCGATTTGCTTTCTGTGGGCATTGGAATTGTGTTGGGTAAAATGGAACAAATCTATGGAAATCTGCCTGGAGAGATGCTCAAAGAGCGAGCAGCACCCACTCCTGGGGGACAGGCTCCTCTAGGGTGCACCTTCCCTCCCAGAGGACATCCATGGAGGTGCTCCATCCCAGGCAGAGCGTGGCAACTCTTCCATATGGAAACACTTGGGGAGAAGGAGGGTCACCCCACCATCTGCCCACACCAGCATCCTTCAGCCAACTCATTCTGGGTTTGATCTCCCATCCTAACACCTGCCCCCAGCCCCTTTTTGGGTTGTCTCTCCCCAAAATCCTTGAGCTTTTCGAGCACCCTCAGCACTGCCAGCCCTCATCCTTCCAGCCAGGATTTTTTCCTATCCATTACTTCTGCACCCACAACGGCTGTGAATCCCTCAGTTCCATTCATTCCTAAGTGGTAGAGCCCAGAAAAGCATTTTCCGTGCACCTGGATGGGCTGGTGATGAGATAATGATTTACAGGGGGTCTGACAGTCCCAGAAAGCACGGGCAAAACGAATTCCCTTCATTTGGCCCCATACAATTGCACTCCTAAGTGCTTATTGCAGTGACAGACAACACTGGGAAAGTGTAATTTTCTTCTGACGAGGGGGAAAAAAAAAAAAGATAGGGAAGGAGGAAGGTTAAAAGAAGGTTATCGAGGAGGGAATGGGAGCCCTGGGGAGAGGGGAGCCAGGACCACAAGCTGTGATGACATCAAAAGTGCCAGTGAGGCAAAAAGCCCCTCTGCTGAGGAGCCAGGGGGACGGGCAGCCTGACTCTGCCCCATCCACCACCCCAGCAGCCAGGCTAATGAATGTCCCTGATTTACACCAGGGAGGTGGAAGGTGAGGCTGCCTGGATGGCTTTCCTGGCAACTGCACATCGTGGAGATAATGCTGGGCAATGGAGCAGGTTAGTTGAGCGTGACAGGGAACATGCTAAAAAAAAAAGCCAAACCACACACGCTCAGCATATTTAATTTGGGATCTTCACCTGTTTCTGCATTACCAAGCTTTTTCCCCTCTAAGGGTAAAAAAGGATGCTCAGCTGCTCAAGCCCCTGGGGAGACAACACACACTCCCTTTGAGGGCTGTGAGAGAGCACACGCCTGCAGAACACCCCAAATCCCACTGAGCTGTCAGCAATCCCAGGGTGCCAGCTGTTTTCCTGTGGCTTTTCCCAATCACTGACTCGTTTTCCCCCCCAGCATGCAAGCATCCATCCCCACAGCCCGGGGAGGAAAGGCATCTGGCTGGAAGTTTCTCGGGGTTCCACCTGGAGAAGCAATCAAATGGCTTTTACGGCTCTCCTCTCCTGCCCGGAATATTAAAGCGGGATTTGCCCACTGGAGCCTGCAAAGGGCAGGAGGAAAACGCAGGTCCACATCTGTACTTTTATGAGCTGTCACCAGCACAGACCATTTCTAAAAAAAAAAAGAAAAATCCCACATTTGTGCAGCTAAACTCTGGGAGAGTGGCAAGAAGAGGGAGCCTGGATAACCCAAAGGATTAATTTACTGAGCTGCAGCATGGTGTGGGCACACAAATCACACAAAAATACCCAAGGCCTGGCTCTCTGTCCATCTGCATGCCCCAAGCACAAATATTTGGGATGTTTTGTCCCACCGAGGGCCATCACATCCACCCTTCCCACCCAGGGCCAAGGCCAGCAGAGCAGGAGACAAAAGCGAGGAGCTGGTTCTGCTCTCGCGGGCAAATCTGCAGGAAAGGGCATGTCGTCCAATTTGTTCAGGAAACAATAGCAATGTTTGACATGTCATCAGGATTGATGGAGCAGAAATTTACATGGGAGAATTCAGTTTTAAACAGCTCCACGGAGCTTCACCCGGTAATGGTTTAGACATTCATCATCCGCCAGACCCACTCAGCGACTCCTTAAACTGCCGGAGATTAACTCCGCTCGCAGCAGCTTCAGGGAGCGCGGCAGGAGGAGCCAGCACGGGCTGAAAGAACCAAGAAGAGCCTTCGAGGTGGCTCAGATCCCCCGTGAAGACCCTGGGACAGCAGTCCTCCTCCTCCCAAAACTGCCAGACAGGGATGAGCAGTTGGAAGTTGGTTGAGCAGAATGTGTTGGGATGATGATCAGGGCTGCCATGGCTGAAAAGCCAAACCCCCCATGGAACCTCTGGGATGCGCAGTCCTCCTCCCAAAACTGCCAGACAGGGATGAGCAGCTGGAAGTTGGTGGCAGGGGTGGGATGATGTCAGGGTGCCTCTGCTGAAGAGCCAAACCCCACCATGGAACCCCTGAGGGGTGTCAAAACTGAAAGGGGGGGGGGGGGGCTGCCATGGCTGAAGAGCCAAACCCTGACCCCGGGGACGCTTTCCCTCCCAAAACGCCAGCAGGGGGGGGGGGGGGGGGTTGGGGGGGGGGGGGGGGGGGGGGGGTGGGGGAAGGAAAAGGGGGGCGGGGGGGGAGGAGGAACCCCCCCCCCCCCTTTTCCCACCGGAGCAGGTTCCAGCTCTGTTTGTTCTCCTTCGCCCTCTTTGTTTTCCCTCCCTCACATGCACAAAGCAGGAAATAAAAATTGATGGGGAACAAATTGCTTTGGCCAGGAGCTCTCTGCTTAAAAGAGTTGTGGCAGGAAAGCAATTACAGGACGTCAAAAAGCTGTCAGGCTGCTGGAGTGACCAGGCAGAGCCTCGTACCTGCCTGCTCCAGCACGGTGCCTGTGGCTTGGGAAAGCAAACAGAAGGAGGATTCCCATCTGCTTCCTAGGTTTTTTTTTTTTTTTTTCTAGGAAAGATTTAGTTGCTGCTTGGGGCTGACTGGGCAGCCAAGGGCTGCTCAGGATGCGGTGCAGGAATTCCAGGGTGGGAAGCCATGCCCTGGCATCCGGCTGATTTTTGGAGCCACCAAAACCTGCATGTATTAAGTAGGCAGCCATCCAAACATCCCTTCCTCAAGGCAACCTCAGGTCCCAGGGGAATAACAGCTACCTGCTGGTAGCCACTGGGATTGGGATTTGATTTGTGATTCGGAGGAGACAAATGTGAAGGGCCAAGGGCTTTCGTGAGATGCAATCACCGGGCTGCAAAAGCTGAATGGAAAACCAATGGAAAACCTACTTAAAGTTATTATGGAATGACTTCAGTGGGGAAACAGCTCTTTTGTCAGCATTGCCTGGCCCGGCCCTGCTCTCTCCCAGGCTTTTACAGAGAGGCTGCCCGGTGGGAGGTGGCAATCAGAGCTGGTGGCTGGCTGGCTCTGGAGCCCAGTGGCTCCAGTGATTAGCTGGGAAGGAGGGAGTGGGGAATCAAGGCAATGCAGGGCTGCCACTGCTTCCCCAGCAGCTCCAAGGCCTGCCCGGGGCCAGCAGCTCAATTGGCGCTAATGACCCCGGAGGGCTGTGCTGAACCCGCACAGGGGGGAAAAATAGCCAATCAACCCCCCTGGGAATGGCAGAGCTTTTCCCCACCTCTTCTGCCAGCCACCAGGGAAAACAAGAGCCTTCTTGATTGTGTTTTATAACAGCAGTCCCTGCAACATCAGCTCCACACAGGCGAGGTTAACACTTGCCTGGGCAGCCGTGATTTAACGGGCAGCGATTTACTGGAATGGCTGGAGACTGGGCTTTAAAACACCAGGTGATAGCAGATGGCCCAAAAGTGACACAAACAGCCTCTTCCAGCCTGGGTTTTCACTGGTGACACCCAAGACCATTTAAATGTCCATGGGTTTTACTGGAGCTGGGTGCAAGTTCTCCGCTAATGAACCACATTGATTTCATATTCTCCTGTTGTCCACCTAAATGGCAAGTGGTACATCTCAGCGATTAAACAACCCCACAATTGCCTGGCCTGACATCTCAATCACCTCGCTGTTGGGTCTCTAATGAATTTTACAGCCCAGCAAAATGGAAGAAATTAAGGTCAAAGTCTGGCGGAAGAAATATAAATTCTCAACGATCACTAAAGTGTTTGCAAGGGCTCTGGGAAGCCGATCACGCCACCATCATCTGCAGCTGCACCTCGCCCAGGTGAGGGGCCCAGCAGGCACAGGGGGGATAAAAACAAAGGTGGAAGGATGGGCTGGACAGGTCCTTGCCATGAGATGGACGTGAACACGTTGCATCCCAGCCTGGAGAAAGGGAATGGCAAAACCCAACTGATTTGTACATCCAATGGTTCCCAAACTCCCAGTTCAGGCAAATCACCCTCCTCTTCACACACCAGCCTCAGCATGTCAGCAGCACCAGGGGCAGCTCAAGGTCATCTGCCCACTGTCTGTGTCACAGTGTCACTCGGCCAACAGCAGCCCCTGGGTGCTGATTCCCATGGGAGCCTTTTGATCGAGGAATCACAGCCTTGGATGCTTTGGGAGAGACTGAGGGCAGCTTTAAATACAGATTAAAATCCCAGGAGTGTTGGCTCCACAGGGTGTAAAAGCATGAGGAGTCTGGGAGAGGATGTACCAAGGTGAAGACAGCGATGGCCCGGAAGGGAGTGCTGAGAAGGAGGTGTGAGGCCGGGGTGTTCACGTGGCAAAGAGCATCACCTTGGGAAAGCTTCTCCCTTGAACTCTCAGCCACATCCCAAATCACCGGGCAAAGCCAGCAGCAAAGGAAAACCACCAACCCCATCTCCTGCTGGGAACAGTGGGAGGCATGGGGGGAATCCTGCTGCCTGCTTGTGCAATTTGCACGGGAGCAGGGCTGCATTTGCTCCCTGATTTTCTTTCCCCTCTCACAGGCTGAATTGTTGGGTTTTTCCTTTTTTTTTTTGTTTGAGGAGGGGGAAGGGGCCAGGCTGTGATTTTGTTTTGTTTTCCCACCTCTGCTCTAGCTGTGCATTTTTCCTGACAGCTCCATCAGGATGGGGAGAGGCTGCACAAGCTGCAATAAGTGTGTGTGTCTCTCTCTCTCTCTCCCCTCAGCACTCGGGCTGTCATGATTCCTATTCCACCCCATTTCGGTCTCACGGATTGATATTTAGATTAAAGAGATAAACACAGCCAAAGAGCACTGGGCCCTGACAGAAAGACGAGGACTTCAGATCTGTCAATCATGCCTGGTAACTCCCTCCTCCCCTTCCCTTTATTTACAGAGCTGGCTTGATAAGAATATTTAATGGGAACAAGGAGTGCAAGCATATTTTTATACTTGTAAAAACCCAAGGAGCACGCAGGAAGAAGCCAAGCCATTCATGTTTAACTTTCCAGGCAATTTGGAATCATCTGCTTTGATTATTTAACTCTTTACTGTTTCTTGTGTTTGCAGTTTCCCTCTCCCCTTGCAGATAAAGGATTCAATTTTCTTTTAAGCGGCAGGGAAATTGGAAGAGATTTTGTTCTGTTTAAGCACAGCTGGAGATGGAGCGCTGGGGAGGGGGGGATTGAGAACAACAAGATCAATTAAGATGCTGACAGGGAGGGAGAGCTGTGTGGGCCACAGGTGGGGAGAAGGGCTGGAGGAAAGGACAAAGCCCAGGCTTGGAGGACATCAGAAACGTCCAGCTGAGAGTCCTCCAGCCCCCACGAGCTACTGCTGAGCCATGCTTCCATATTCCCACCAGTGCCCTCTGGATGCCCTCCTGCTTTCTTAGATCCTCTCCACACATCTGAGCCTCTGCAGCACCCAGCTTGCCCCGGACATTTGGCTGGCAGTCCCCAGTTACCACCACCCTGCCCATTCCTCCTCTGCAGCAAGGACTTTCCAAGATATTTTCCATCCACATAAAGCAGAAGGAAAGGAGGAGGCTGGGCTGGGGGTCCTCCCAGTGTTTCCCCACCCTGTGCTTCCATAACCCATGTGAGAAGGTAGAGGAGGTGCAAGGCACTCCTAAGGTAGGTCGGGCAGGAGATTCCCTGCAGAGCGGGACACAAACTCAACCCCTTGAGCAAAATGTAGAGTTGAAAAAGGTTGAGAAACCCTGTGCTGGTCTCATGGTGACAGCCCTGCTGACCACCTCTGGTCCTAATGCTGGGAGAGCACCCCAAGTGCCACCAAAGGGACAGGGGATGGGTTATCCCACACTCATTCCCTATGGAAGATCCCTGGATGCCTTTTTATCCATCCACTGATTTCCAAGGTATTTCCCCATCTCACTCCCTGCTTTCAACTGCTGTGTCCTGGTTCCATGCAACCTTCCCAAAATTAGGAGCAGAGCTGGTTTTCTCTTGAGGCTGGTCCTCAAGTCACCATCAGCACGTGAGAGAGAAGCAGAGCTCAGGGTGAGCTCCTCACCCACCAGCACCTCAGAGCTGCAGCCTCCACTACTCCCCAGCTGTTTCTGCCCCCCTGAATTTATTTATTCTTCAAGAAAAAGGGGAAAGAAAAGCTTTGGAGATCACCAAGAAACAACAGACAGCAGCAACTCCACAGGTATTGGGGGACAGAGAGTGCCCTTGGCCACAGGGATGGTGGAAATTGGACTTTTCTGTCCAATTACACAAAACCACCCAAACCCATGGAGAAGAAGGTGAAGAAGAATGTTGGGGAAGATGAAACAGGAAAGCCTCATAAATGTGATTGTCTGGCAAAAGATTTTGAGAATATGGAAACTATAAGGAGATGGAAATGACAGCAAGCTTTGAGATACCTCAGTTACTGAACAACTGGAAAACAATGGTGTGGCCAGCTGAAGGTGATCCCCTTTTGATGGAACAACACCCTCTGCTTGCAAACAGGACCAAGGGTCAGAGCGGACCCTGCCAGCTTGGCAGAAGGGGCCCAAAGAGGAGTTTTTAGGGTTTAAAATGTAGCACAGTATGGTAATGTAGTGATTCTTATAGGCTGTATGTAAATGCTATAGGATTTGTATCTTGTACTAGATTGGTTAGTGAGAATCAGAATATTCAACACAGAAGAAGATTTATTGTATTGGAACGGGAACCTTGCTCTCTTACCCTTTTACTCTCTTACCTTTTTTACTCCCTTACACTCTTACCTTCTTTCTCTCTTACCCCTCATCCTCTCTGCCCCTCTCTTCTTTCAGGCCTGCTCTGAACTGTGGCTGGCAGCTCCCAGCAGGGCCCTGCCCCAGGCCCTTTGCAATAAACCCCAAGTTCCACAACCTAACTTCAAAAATCTCTCATCTCCATCCATCCCGACCATCCTACCCCTGACGCTCCTACAGAAGGAGAACCAGCCTCTTCCCTAAAACCCCCATCTGGCTTTATATGGCCCTTGGCCACAGGGATGGTGGGATGCACCTCATTCCACCCACATCAGGGCTTGGGGTGGGACAAACCCAGAGGGATGCAGCTCCCTGTGCATCCCACAGCTGCTCTGGGATGGCTGCAAAGCAGCGTGGTGGGACGCGGGAGCACCGCGAGGGGATGCAGGAGCCCACAGACCACGGCACCATCCCTGCCAAACTCAAAGGCTGATGGCTGATTGGGACAGTGATTTGCATCCTAAATAGCTGTTTATTGATGTCTGCAACTCTCCTTGCCAGGGTGGGGAAAGTACATTATTGCTTTCTTGTTGACTGGCGTTTACAGCTGGCTGGAAAGAAGGGGAAAGGAAATCAGGCCGGGATTGATTTTCCCATCCCCAACAGGAGGCCAAAGAGAGATGGAGGCAGCAGAAGAAAACTGACAGCTGGGTGGTAAAGGAGAGGAACTTTGCCAACCAAATTAAAGGTTGATTTAATGAGGAGAGTAATGGAAGGTTAATTAGCACGTTTACTTCATTAGGTTCCTACTAACAAGGCTTCTCCCGAGGAAGAGCAGTGGCAGGGAGGGGGAAGATGAGAATCCAGGTGAATGGATGTGCTGGGGATGATGTTCAGGGAGGGACAACCCATGGAGGGCAGGAGGAAGGGACTGCTCAGGAATGTGAACCCATATATGTATATATATTTATATTTAATGCACACCCATACATAAGAATACACAGGCTAATGCATTTACCAAAAAAACCAGGGACAACATCCCTTCACTTCCTCCATCAAATAATCTAAAAATTTTAATCCAGATTTCATTAAAAACCAGGGAAAGTAGTGGGGTTTTTTACACACAAGACTGCCTTAGAGATTCAGGTTATCAAGCCCCGAGGGAACACGGTGCTTATTTTACCTGCCCTGCCACATATCAGGAGATACAGAGAATCATTCCTGTGCTGAAACCGATGCCTGATGGTTGAATTGGGCACCACAGTTTGTAATCTGAGGTCTGCTGGGGATGCTGACACTGTTTCTGAGGGTCTCTAAAAGATAACTGAGGAAAGCCCACCAGCAGCTTGTCCAAAAATAGTGTGCGTGTGTGTGTACATTTAAAGCTCTGAAAAGTCCCCACACCCATTTCAGACTCCCTGAGGGTGGTTGTCACCAGGATAAACCCAGCCCCACCCCAGGCCAGAGGAGTTTCAGAGCAAGGAGGACACCAAGGCAAGGCAGAGCACGTAACCTCCCGGGGGTTTGGGGGGAGGATATCCCACAGAGAAGGAAGTCATGAACTCAGCAAGGATTTGGGACAAATAGCTACATAGACCATGCCAGAGAGGTGCTGGTGTGGTTTCCAAAGCGTGGCTCATCGATCTGCTCCATGCCTGACCTGGCTGGAGCCAGGAAGAGCTGGCAGGAGAGCATCAGGATCAGCAGGGGCCAATGCCTGCTGGGAGATGCTCGTGTGGGGTCTGAAGGAGGACAAGTGGGCAATTCAACCCCTGCAAGCCCCTCCATGCCTCCCTGTCCCACAAAGAGGACTTTTCTGTCCAATTAAACAAAATCACCCAAACCCATGGAGGAGAAGGTGAAGAAGAAGGACCAGCCTCTGCCCTAAAACCTCCATCTTTCTTTATATATATTACTATATTCTAAACCCTTAAACTCTAAGTATTCCACCCTGTGGTATTACACACTTCTATTCAAACTCCACACCCACAATCCCAGTTCTGTCATTCCATTTTGGAAGCTTTTCCATAGCCTCAGATCAATGCAGTGTTCTCATAAGGGTCAGTGCCTGTCAGCACAGAAAGCCAGAAATTCTCAGCATCCAGATCTCCAGCAGGAGAGCAGGAAGGGGGTCAGCAGCATCCCCCCAGCTCTCTGCTGCTTGGCAGCCAGCTGATGGAGCCCACAGCCACCGATCCCAGCCTGTGCAGCCAAGCCAGACCGGGGCAAATAAAGCGGAGAGGAGGGATCACGGAGCTAGGATTACTTTCCACACTTCCCTGGAGAACCATTTTTCTCCAGACACTTCAAGGCAAATCAAATGCATTGTTGTGTTAAAAACAAGTTACTCTTGGTTTGTTTGGGCTTTAATGGTTTTGGTTATCAGAGCTTTTCAGGAGGACTTTGCTGTGCAGATCTGTGGAGTACGAGGAGCTTAAGGAGATCTCCCGCCCCTTAATTCCTGCCTCCTGCTGGGTCCTCTTAACCCCCTTCCCCATTCTCCAGGTCTAGCAAATCCATCAGCAGCTGGAGCACAGCTCTGGGAGGCCCCTGGCAGCTGCTGGCAGAGCAGCAGTGCCCAAAGGCAGGTTTGGAGGGGCACTGTGCTCTCTGCTGTCACACCCTGCAGCTCTGCAGTGAGGCAGGACCCCGAGATGCCACAGGGCTCAGCACCTTCCCTGAGCTTTCCCATCCAAGCACCACGCCAGGGACAGGAGGGGATGCTGGCCTGAAATGCCCCCTCCTCTCCCTGTTGGTGTTGGTGACCTCAGAAGCAAGGCCATGTTTATGTAGCTTCTTCCAGCCAAAAAAAACCTTGCCAGCTGAAAGCTCACTCCTGCTCTCCCCCTTGGCCAGGCTGCAGATGAGCTCCTCAGGGGAGCTACAGCAGAATGAGCCCAGGGGGCTGCTCCCAAACCCTCCACTGCTTCCAGAGCCTCCACAACCCTCCACTGCTTCCAAACCCTCCACCGCTTCCAGACCCTCCACTGCTTCCAAAGCCTCCAAGCCTGGGAGAGGAAGGAGCAGAGACCTATGCAGCTGTGTCTGATGCCAGACCAGCATCATTCCCCCTCACAGCCATTGGGCATGGAGTTCTCAGCCTTCCTTTTCTTCTCCTGCCCCAGCTGAGGTGCTAAAGGAGGGGGCTTGTGGAGCAGTGGTACAACTCCCAGCTGCTGGAAATTATGCTGGAGCAGGATGGAGAGTAACAGGCTTCTCCTGCCGCTGGACTCAAGCACCTAAGGATTAGCAGAAAGTCTCCCTGCCCACAGCAGTGAGGTTGGAATTAAATGAGCTTTAAAGGTCCCTGCCAACCTGAAGCACTCTATCAGTCTGATCATGGCTCCAGCTGGGCACATTCATCCCCCAGCATGGTCCTTCCCCAAATCTCCCCATCCCAGAGCCCCACACCCTCTGCCCCGAGCCACAGCAGGCCCCACACCTCACCACACCTCTCCAGGCTCCATCCTTCCAGGCTGCTCCTGTTAGGAAAGCCAGCACCCATCAAAGCCACCAGGCAGGCAGGCAGGACCTGGTGGGGGTGTCAGAGCCCCAGTTAATTCAGGGTGCAGTGTGTGCTCTCTCTGCCTCGTTCCTGGAAGGCACGAAGTTATACTGGCTGCCTCCTTGCTCAAGAAGTGTGAAATACTTTCCCTGACCTTTTCTGTTATGTTATTAAAAGGCTTCATGGCCAGTTGTTTCAGAAAAAAAAAAATTGTATTTCAATATCTGCTGGTACTGGGGCAGAACTGGTCCATCTCTTCAGGATGAGCTCTGCTCACCTGCCTGCTTTGCTCCTGCTTCACAGAAGGTGTTTGCTGCTGTGTGGGACCTCCAAGCCTTTCCAGCCTGCCTTTTCCTGGCACACCAGGGTAGGGAAAAAATGAAGTTTGCATTGAGAAAGGCCTCTGACAACTGCAGAGCTCTGGACAGGCTGCTTCAGTTGTCACGGATGTGCAACGGACATGGAACTCCAAACAGCCACGATTTATATGGCCTGGAAGCTTTGGCTGGAGTAAGGAGTCCTTCACACTGCAAAACCAGGAAACTGTGGCCTAAGGGGCTTATCACATATGTAAACAGTCATGGAATCATTAAGGCTGGAAATGGCCTCTGAGATCATCGAGTCCAACCATGAACCCAGCACTGCCAAGCCCACCACGCACCCACAACCCATATTTATGTGGTTTTTGGACACTTCCAAGGATGGTGACTCCCCCACTTCCCTGGGCAGCCTGCTCCAATGCCTGACCACCCTTCTCACTGAAGAAACTTCTCCTAATATCCATGCAAACCTCCCCTGGCACAACTTGAGGCTGTTGCTCCTGTCCTGTCACTGGTTAAGTGGGAAGAGAGCTCGACCCCACCTGGCTGTCCCCTCCTGTCAGGAGTTGTGCAGAGCCAGGAGGGCCCCCCTGAGCCTCCCTTTCTCCAGGCTGGGCCCCTTTCCCAGCTCCCTCAGCTTGTCCTCATGCCCCAAGAGCATGGAGGCAGGAGAGGAAGCTGCTTTTGGGCACATTGTGGGCTCCCCACACAGGGCAGGAGCTGCTGCCATGGAGCCTGGCCTCCCCAGGTGTTCTTGTGCAAGCAAATGACCACCTGAGCCTAAACAACAAATGCCTTTCGGGCCCAGAATTAAACAGATAGATGGATGGACAGGGAGATGGAGGGAATGCTAAGCAGAGAGCAAACAAAGTCTTGGAGGTTGGACAAGGTTGTGCTGTGCCAGGGAAAGGGCTGAGGTTTGCCCAGGGATTCAAGGATCTGATCCTGCTCCTCCCTGGGCAAAGGGAAGGAGGCAGGGAGCAGAGAGCAGGCAGCAGCTCTGGCTCCCTGCCGGCTGCCTGCACTTGGGGTTGTTTTACAGCTGATTTATACGTGTAACAGGCAGTGTTTCTCTGCTGTCACTGACATGAGGAGCTGAAGTGCTGTAGAAACAAACGGCCATTTGTCACAGCAAATGAAGTCTACTTGCTCTTTCCTTCTGCCTTTCCCTTTCAGCTGGCCATGCTGAGGGCAGCCTGGAGAGGGTGGCATTGAGGAGAGCCTTTCCCCTCCTTTCCTAGCGACAGCCAAGGTGAGATAGCCAGGATGCACTCACTGGAGGGTGGGCAAACAGCCCAGGGGCTTCTGGGCTGCTGGAAGCAACTTATCCTCCTTCCCCAGAATGCTGGGCTGGGCAGATCAGTGACCTCCCCTTGCCTCAGCTCCCGTGGTTTTAGCTGCTTGTCTCCCTGCCAGGAAGGTGCTGCAGGCACTGCTCTGTCCTGCCAGCTGTGCCTGGCCATCTCCAGCAGCAGCTGGCCCCAAGCCTGCTGCCACCCTTCAGCAACCACTCCCCTCTTCATCCCTGCTCATCCATTTGCTTGACCCCACAAGCCACCTGATTTATCCTCAGCACCCTGAGCCCCACTGTCTCTCCAACCTCGGACTTTTTTGCACAAAGGAGCACAAAAACAGAGGAGCCAAGAGAAGTCCCCTTTCATGAGGATGTCATCCAGCAGCCACCAAAGAAGTGGGCATGGCACATGGCTGGCCAGGCTTTCTCCAAAACCCCATCTCTAACCTGTCACAGACATCTTTTATGAAAAATCCTTTCCTTAGGATTTTTGCTCCTGAGAAGCTGAGAGGCCTCAGGAACAAAATGTAAACATTGATTATCTGCTGCTGTGGAATGCAACAGGTGGATCTGTGATTGGTCTCATGTTGGATGTTTCTAATTAATGGCCAATCACAGTCAGCTGGCTGGGACAGAGAGCTGAGAAACAAGCCTTTGTTATCATTCTTTCTTTTTCTATTCTTAGCTAGCCTTCTGATGAAATCCTTTCTTCTATTCTTTTAGTATAGTTTTAATATAATATATATGATGAAATAATAAATCAAGCCTTCTGAAACATGGAGTCAGATCCTTGTCTCTTCCCTCATCCTAAGACCCCTGTGAACACAGTCACACTAACCCTTATGTGTGAATATCCAGGAATATTCCTGAGCAAGTGGAAAAGAAGGCAGAAAAGGAGAGGAGGGATTTATTAGCAAGGAAAGCAGGCTTTTTGTCTGCAGCATGTGGGACAGGTGGAGAGATGGGCAGCGACCAGAGGGCTGCAGCTCAGAGGCAAGCGGCCACAGCAGGAGGAGCTGGTACTTTATGAGGGTTGTTAAAAGTTTGGGATCAGCTGGGGGGGGCAATTTGGATTTCAGTGCTAATTGCATCCATTCTGATTTACCATAGAAGATTCAACTCCTGGCATTTTGTGTTCGCTCTGAAATGCTGGCATAGCTGGAAGTTAGCTGGGGAAAGAGGAGACGCAGTAACAATCTCATTGTTTAGTGTCTGACTGCCTGACTAGCTAAACATCTGCTTGAAATATTAATAACTGTCAGATGGGAACAGCTCGGGGGCTCTATACAGTTTCACACCATCTGTTTGTAAAGTAAACACACTTACACACAGGCACATGCACCCCACTCTTTTGTCCAGGCTTTTATCCTCTGAGTGGGCATTCCTGCATGGATGGGAGACCAGGGGCTGTGCCTGGGGACAGCAGGGGACAAGGAGGGGGCAGGAGGGCAGCTGGAGCAAATGCATTGGAGACGGAGCCAGGCAAACTCATTCACAACTAATGGTAGTGGCAGTAGCACACCTGAAGTGTAGCAGGGGGTTTGGTGCTCCCTGCTGCGATATTCCCCATCCCAGAGGAGCTTTGATACGTTTTCCAATGGTATTTCAGCACAGGGTTTTGTTGTGGTTCTTGCACCAGGAAATGTCTCTTCTCCATGAGGATTCCAACCAACCCAGAGAAGAGGAAACGAGCCCTATGGAAACGCTCCCTGTTATCACCACACCTCTGCCTGCCTCTGCTCTGCTGCCAGCCATGTAATACCACGCCCTCCTAAACAGAGCCATTCGCCTCCTTTTCCATCCTTTGCCCTTTTAATGGTGTCACCAACCTCGGTTGGTTGCGGAAGATGATGCTCCCAAGGAGGACAGTGAGAAAAGCCACACCAGGGGCACCGTGACCACTGGGGTCGGTGTCTGCAGATGAAATACAGTGCATTTCTCTCTTTGAATTCCTGGTGTGGCAGGAAACACACACACATCTTCCAGAGAACAGGAAAGGTCAGGACATCTGCTCCAAAAGCCCATGAGAAGCCAACACCCCGCCAACCTTCCATCTTCTGGGGCAAAAAAAGCAGAGAGGAGGGATCACGGAGCTAGGATTACTTTCCACACCTCCCTGGAGAACCATTTTTCTGCAGACACTTCAAGGCAAATCAAACGCATTGTCGTGTTAAAAATGGTTGTTTTGGCTTGGTTGGGCTTTAGTGATTTTGGTTATCAGAGCTTTTCAGGAGGACTTCAGGTTTCCCAGCAGGTGAACCCCACCACCAGCATCTCCTAGTGCTCCCTCTCCAGGCTCACCCTTGGAGAGGGACGCCACAAAGCCAGCACAGGTGCCAGGGACTCGGCAGAGGGAGCTGGGATGCTCCTACTCACGTGGACCTGGACGACGGTGGTGCCCACGGTGGTGTTCTCCAAGAGGCTGACGTTGTAGAGGGCCTTGCTGAACACGGGCCGGTTGTCGTTCTCGTTGATCAGGTTGATTTTCACCCGCGCGAAGCCGACGTGGTCTGGCACGCTCTCGTTTGCGAAGAGCTGGGTGAAACAGGAGGGCAAGGTTAGAGATGCTGGGAAGCTTGGGAGAGTTACCCATCCTTTAGTGGAGTAAGCAAGGCTCTCCTCAGCTCCCTCACCAGCTGAGCCAGCTCAAGGCAAGCCACCAACAGAGTTGGGCCAGGAGGACGGGGAGGGTTTTGGCGCCTGATAGGTGCTCTTAAAACAAAGTTTTATGCTCTATAAAGCTTTTATAGCCCTGTTCTGCTTAAGCTCTTGCAGCTGAGCCTTTGAATGTTGGAAAGAGAAAGTGTAGAGCAAATCTCTTCCCCACCTCCTTCTTTATTATAATTTCCGATTTTTTGGCTGTTTTGTAGTGCTCCGCTGTTTCACAGTGGGGATTGTGACAGAATGGTTGGGGTTGGGAGGAGCCTTTAAAGGCCACCTAGCCCAACCTCCTGCCATGGGCAGGAATATCTTCCACTAGACCCATCCAACCTGACCCTGAATTTCCAGCAAAGAGACATCCACCTCTCTGGGTATCCTGTTCCAGTGTTTCACCACCCCATGGAAAAAAACCTTCCTTACACCTAATTTAAATCAACCATCCAAAGCCATCCCCTCTTGTCCTTATGGCAACAGTCTAATTTGAAATATTTGATCCATCTTTCTCCTAGGCCCTCTTCAGCTACTGGACAAGAGACAGGAAGATGCTGAATGGTCATTTTTGGGTCATTCTCGAAACTGTGGCTGTCCCACAGAGCCCAGGGGTGCAGCCTTACCGAGAATTCATAGCGGGGAATGGTCTCGAAGTCCAGCGGCACTGCCACGCGCACACGGATGTCCGCCTTCCCCTGGACGGAGGTGGGCGAGATGATGAAGTGGTTGGAGTTGTTGCCCACCATGTAAACCTCAAAAACGCTGTTGGGTCCCTGGGAAAGGAAAGAGCAAGGTTGGTGTTTTATTTACAAAATCCAGGTGCACATGACGGGAGCGGGAATGCACCCCGGGATGAGCCTGTGCAGCACACGGAGGGAAAGTTCCTTTTGCTGGCTGAAGGTGCACACACCACACAGGGGCCACACACTGGGATTTCACTGCCTCAGGCTGGGGGCACAGCCTGGGTGCCTCTCCCATGCAGAAGGCTTTTCCCAGTAAGGCAGCTCAGAGTGGGAACTGGGAAAACTCCTCCTCTCCCAAGATCCGGCCAGCAAAGCAGCGAGGTCACAGACCTACTGATGCTTTTGGAGCCTTGCTCTGAGCACAGCCCCCTTCCCAGAGCACAGCCCAGCAGAGCACACGAAAAGCAAGCTCAGAAGCTGCCAGAGATGAATTTCCAATTTTCCCTGAATGACCTCCCTCCTATCAGAAAAAGTGGCCAATTAAATGCACGAAGGGGCACTAATAGCAAAAGCTGCCTAAGTGTGACCGCTGAGAGCGGGTGACATGAGCAGAATCTCTGCCTTGCCCTGCTCCTTGCACACCTCCATGCAATCCATGGAGCTGAGGGCACACTGAGGATCTCCCAGGGGAGCCCCACAGCAGGAGCAAGCCCCCAGGACACCCACAGAACCACACAAGGCCACCCAGTGCCTCAGGGGCCCAGCAGGGCTCTGCTGGTGGACAGTGGGAGCATCTCAGGGTAGATTAGCACCTTCCACGAGCTGTTTTAGTGCTGAACGAGGTCGTGAGGGATGTTCCCATCACCCCAGACACACCCCTGGGAGGGAGGGAGCAGAGGATACAGAGAAGGGCAGAAGGAAGCATTACTTCCCAGGCTATTTTGTGCCCTACCCTCAGAATGTCAGTTTACAACAAATGGCCATTTCCCACTTCCCACCAGTGACAAAAAGCTACTCCACTGAGGAATTCCTGCCCATGTCTGCTGAGGAGCCCTCAGGATCCCTCCCAGGGCCTGCACCCTCCCTGCAGTACACGAGAGCACCTTTTGTGGCAGTGAGATGCAAGGGGTTTTCTTGGAAGCCAGAGAAGAGTGAGTTTGTTGGAGGCACGAGATAAAAGTTGAAACATCAAAAGAAATCCAAGTATTTGCAGGAAGAGAGCCAGGTGGATTAATTCCCCTCTAGCTGGGGAAGGAGATCAGCTCCAGATACCCACTATCCCTAATTAGCAGCCCCTCCAGTGCCTCAGTCTCCCCATGTGAGGTCTGGAGAAGGGGGATGCAGCTGCCTCTGGGGAGGGCTGCTGCGAAGTTGCCATTTATATATTTATTCAGCTATTTATTTTTTTGCCTGGGCCCCCATGCTGCTTTCCTTGCTCCTGGTTCCCAGAGCTTGCGAGCCCCCTGCGGATGCCTGAAAGCACATCTGAATATTCAAATTGTTATCAGCTGCCCAGCAGAAGGGCCTGGCTAAGCCAGGCTCACAGCAAGGACCCCCCACTCCAGAGGAAGCCACAGGGAGCTGCTTACATTTCCCTCACCCCTTCCTACCTGCTCCTGCCACCCAGAGCAAACAACGGATTTGAAGCGTGGTTGGGAAGAGGAAAAACAAGCGCTGCATCCCCGGGCTCTCCAAGGTCCTGGTGTGCAGTGATCACAGCCTGCATCATCTCCTTGCAGTGCCAAGGGTGAGGATGAGGATGTTATCAGTGACCTGTTTGTGTGCTCATTCCCCTCTCCATCCCCTGACCTCCCAGCTCCTGCATGGCTCGAGTTTTTCCCCACCACTGCAAACAAACCGAGCCCCTTGTCCTCCTTTAGAGCCACAAATTAAGGAGCAGCCTGCCAAAGCTCAGCAACCCTCCCACAATAAACCTGTCTCCCTCTGAAACAAATGGACCCATAAAAAGCAGGTTTTGGAAGGAGGGAAGTTTGCTATCACCCAGCGCCGGGATGCAGCCGCGCGTTTTCCAGCTCCTCTCATCCCATGCCAGCACTCGGGGCTTGCCCATGCCGTGGCTCAAGGCTGCTGCCCACTGCCTCCTTCCTGGCAATCAAATCTCTCAGGCAGCACCACAACGGAGGGAAATTTTGTGTTGATTCAGCTCAAAGGCAACTGGAGCTGCAGTTGGGTGTAATTAGGGCTTTGTTCTTCGCAGAGCGCGTAACCGGAACTGCCACACCAACCTCACACCCAAACCCTGCTTCCAAAAACCCACCCCTGGCTGATCACGCAGCATTTTTGGACAATTTGTGACAGGCCCGGTTGGCAGGCTGAAATCCCCTCTGAAATTCCAGGGGGGGAGCCCAGGGCACAGGCAGGAGCCTGGCAGGCAAGGGCAGGAGCTCAGGTGTGAGATGGCAGCAGGTGGGCACAGCTGTCACCCCACAGGTCTGAGGCTTCAGGTGGGACCTGCTCATACACCTGCTGTGATTCATGGACAAAAATCTGCTCTCCTAGCTTGCAAGCCACGCTCATGTGGCAGAGTTCACCACAAAGCAGGAAATTCCTGCTCCCACCGGGAGGCTGGGGCAGCCACATCAGCTCTTTCAGCTGGCACTGAGGATGGATCATTGTTTTTATTGCTGCTTTTCCACACACTATCACCTGCTGGCTTCATCCATCACTAATGCTCCCACACAGCCCCTTCCTCGTGGCAGCACACCCAGAAATGCTTCAGGAATGAGTCCACCTTCCAGCAGTCACAGCAAATGTTTAGCATCACTTACCAATGGCTACACAAGAAAACAGAGTAAAAAATAAAATAAACCAAATCCCTAGGCAAGCAGACAGAACCATTCCCTGAGGTGCTTTGGTAGGCTGATTTCCTGCAATCATTTTCAGCACAAAGTGAACTAGACTTGGGAAAAGCAGCCTGGGAATCCTCAGTTTTGTCCTTTTCATGCTGCCTCAGTACAGATTTGCCTTTGGGTCCCTCAGTGCAATTTGCTTTTCCAAAATGGAGAGCCCTGCCTTCCTGAAGCACAAAATCCAGTGCAACTCCAGCTTTCCTCCCAGCCACTTTCTAGGCACTTTCTGGGCTATTACCTACAACAAGCTACAGAGGATTTAATATCCTTCATTCTGAATTCATTCAAATTCTGTTTGTGTTCTAATCCAAAGAAAGGAAAGAGCTGAGAGTTCGGGAGTGGAGGTGAAGGAAGGGGAAAGAAGAAGTTGGGGTTTTTTTGAAAGGAATTAGTGCCTTTTGTGTAGGATAACTCAGGCCTGGCTCTAGTGAGTCAGACACAAATCCTTCCTCTGAAAACACAGGGCATGAGGGGGGTTATTCCCTGCACCCATTCCAAAGCATTTAACTCAGAACAGCCTCTCTGGGTGTTGCCTGCCTCTCTCCCACTGCCCAGCCAGCTTGGGATCCCAGCACCCCTCTCCCACCCTGTGCCAATAACCCTTTTGACAGCTCCCTGGGCACTGGCTCCTGTCCCCTGCATCCCTAAGGAACTCACTGGGCTGGCAGGCAATGCAGGATGCCTGCAGCAAAATGCTCCCCAACCCTTCTGATCCTCCTCCCCATGCTAGCAGCCCTATTCTCCCATCTTTTTGTCCCTCCTAAGTGTCAGCCCTTGCCTGCTCCCTCCCTCCTGGAGGAGTTTTCTCCTTCCCTGCTCTCCCCAGGTTATCTGCTGAATTCCACACACGCCTGCACAGACGGGGATCAATCCGAGGCTGCCTCGCCTTCAGCTTATCTCTGCTCCAAATGATTGATTTTCCCTCTTTAAGGGTAATTTGCTGGTGAATTCCATGTATTGCAAAAACCCCTGTGAAATCTAATTCAGCCCGACTGGCAGCTGGCACTTTTGGGAGAGAATACTCGTGTACCGTCAATTCCCCTTTACAGTTTCCTTGCCATGTAGATCATATTTATAGTGCTTGTGCCTGTCATATGCATATATATGCTCTGGATGAATCATATATTGCCACCTGCACACTCATGGGCACACAGGATATCCTGGTGGGGGTCTCTGGTGGAGCTCTGTGCAACAAAGAGAGCGTTTTCCCAAGGCCCAGATTTTCCTTATTTAAAATTCCCCATTTACCTTCCTCGATATGCTTATTTTAGAGAATTGTTTCAAAATGATTTTAAAATGTCAGGCCATCATGGTGGTGCTTCAGACAGCTTCTGCCCTTTTCTTTCTCTTCACTCAACCATGTAGAGCTGGTTTCCCTGGCATGCCCTGGCAGGGCAGGCTGCTGCTTCCCCTAACAGGAATCCATGGAGCTCGGAGCCATTAGGAAATGGGGGATGCCCCAAAGGATGCCCTGCTCCTTTTCCTGGATGGCCAAACCCTTGCCTTCTCCCTGTGATACTGCATCAAGCCACCAGCATATCTAAAAATGACACCTCTGTCTCCAAAATCAGCATCCATGTCTCCCAAATCAGCATCCATATCTCTCAAATCAGCATCCATATCTCAAATCAACATCCATCTCTCCCAGATTCCAGCCCAGCAGCAGATGAGCCCTCTGAATTAACACCAACCTGTTCCCCAGCTCAGGGCTCTTGTTCTCAACCTGGAAACAAACCTTGCTGTAAAAGCAGATAAGTCAGTGCTTTAATCTCCTGCCTCACACACAGGATTTATTCCCCCCTGCAGAACCACCACAACGTGAATGAGGAGAACCCAGCCACAGCCTGGGGGGCTCCAGTTGAGTGCAGGCTCAGCCTGAGCACTGGGAAACCTCAATGGATTTTCCTAAGCAGCTCTTGAATGGCTTGGGAAAGCTGCTCAGGGGTCTGCTCTCTATCTGGCAGGGAGAGAAACTCAGCTGCACGGCAGGTAGTGCTTTTCTCTTGGCTCACAGAACCCCAGAATGGTTTGGGTTGGAAGGGATGGTAAATCTCAGCTCATTCCAGCCCCATGGCCTGGGCAGGGACACCTTCCACAAGACAGGTTGCTCGAGAAGGCTGGATCAAAAACCCTGTGCAAACCCTGTGTACTCATTTCCCTTTCAGTAAATCCTGGAGAATGCAGAAAGGAAAAGCAGCACACCTGGCTGAACACCTCTTGGCTGCCTCCAAATCCATCTGTGGGGCCACCTCAGCTCAGCTCAGTTGCCTCCTCTTGAGGAGATCCCCATCCCACCTCACAGCCCCAAGACCATGGCCACGTTTGGGGGTGAAATCTGGGAGTTTGCAGGGGCTGGGCTCTGAGGAAGGGCTTCTCCTTGGAGACACTTGCTTGGGAACCTTGTCTGAGAGGTTAATGCCGGCTGAGCTGCAGAAAGGCACTTACAGCACAGAGGGAAAGCCAGGCATAGGCTTTCAAGTGTGGTCTTGTGTGCCTCAGAAATGCATTTTTAAGTGCTTTGCTGAATGGTTTAATCTGACTCCTTCCAAAAGCCATCATTTCAGTTTGTGCAAAACACACCAGAAGAAAGAAAGGCCAAAAACCCCACGGTTAAAAAAAGGCTGTGTGGGCCTGGCTTTGAAAAGCCTTGTTTAACAGCCTTGGCAGCCCACACGGTGTGTGTTAAAGGCCAGACCCATGTGACAGCCCTTTCCCCAGCTCTACAAAGGCACAATGACAGGAAGGCTCCCCAATAAACCACCCAGACCCACAGGACCCCTGCATGGAGTAGAGTCCAGGCTGCTCCCTCAATCAGCTGGAGGGCTAAAGGAGCAATGCCTGAATTTTCCATGCTCAGGAAATAAATCAATCTGCCAAGGGAATCTCCCAGGACTCTGTGACATAAGGTGGGAGGCAGGAGACAAACTCCAGCAAAGTGATCTTCCCGAAGACTCTGGTTTTGATTTCCCGTGTCTCAACCCATCTGCTCTCATTTGTTTCTCTCCCTGCTTTCCCTGGAGATGTGTACAACTCTCCTCTGGTTTCCCTCTGCCCCTCACACAAATGAGTCGTGTCATCTCCAGTGCTGCCAGAACAGCTTCTGTCAGCCACGTCCTCAGTCACATCCCTGCCTGAAGTTCTCGGCCCTTGCCAACACATCCCTCCACCCCTGCACCCACAGAGAGAAGAGAGAGCCTGGTGCCACCTCAGCCACCTCGAATCCAGATGGTTTGTAAACCCCTCACAGCTCTCACGGGGCACTTGAGCATCCAAAATATCTCTTCCAGGCAACTCTCTAACCTTCCTGTAGTTTGTTTCACTGAAACTTGGTGGGTCTTCAGGGCTCCACAAATACTTCTCTGGGAAGCAGTGCTGCCTGCAGGTGCAGTCCTACTTCTATCTCATACACATCTTTTTCACAAGCCGGGCATCTTTTCCCTTTTTTTCCCCCCCAAAGTGCTACCTTGACAGTTAACCCACTTGCAAGCATCCATGAGAGGAAATAAGGAAGATCCATCACAGGATAATGCAGGAAAAAAAAGTAACCAATTGCTTATAACTTTCCTCCCCCAGATATTCCAAGAATCAGCTCTCCTCTGCTTCTTATCAGTGAAAATAATGCCACGGTCAAAGCAATCTGTGTTAATATGATGGTCTCTCAGGACATGTACAGCAAAACTCCTTCAGACTCCCTTAGCACGAGAGATCCTCTCTCAGCAGTTTTGAAAATCTCAGCTAATTCTTTTGGGGAAATCTCAGGAAGTTAAAGAAATACATCAAAAGAACAGCGTGTATTTTTTGCTGCTGCGATGGGGAAGGCGAGGCTATTTTTTATTCTCCCATTTTAAAATTAGCAAGGCTGAAAAGTGAATTCTTGAATGGGAGTCACTCCAGTAAAATGAGCTTTTAACCAGAAATAATGACAGATCCTTCATCCTGGTGGCACAAACAGAAGTGTTACAATGCCCTTCAAGAATGGATCTGCTGACATCTCTCAGCAAGCACGACAGCAGCTCTATTCAGAAACTATCCTAAGCATCTGTCATATCCATATCTTCTTTATTAGCAATTGACATTTTCAAGAAAAAACAGTCTCTTTATCTGCTTAATAGCTCATCTGCACCTCTTCAGGCTGAACTCATAACTCCTGCGTGGTGACATCATGTCACCAGTAAGTTATTAGTCCTGTGTCATAATCACTTCAGATGGAAAAAAATGGGATTTCTGGGTGGCTTGACGAGACGGGGTGAGCTCCACCCAGGGCTGGGGAATATCAAGTCCATCTTCTCAGCCAGAAAAGGCAACTTAAAGGTGCACATTTTAACTGACCCACGAGGATTTGGGGGTTGGGGGTGGGGATGTTTTGTTTCCCATTACCTGAAGCATCAGGTAAACATCCTGGTGATGCTGGATGGAGCTCTGAGCCACCTGCTCTAGTGGAAGCTGTCCCTGCCCGTGGCAGGGGGGTTGGAATGAGCTGATTTTTCAGGTCCCTTCCAACCCAACCCATTTATGATGGCATTTATTCTGACAAACCCTCTGCCCTCATCTCCTGCTCAGCCCGAAGAGGAACAGCAGGAGCCTGCGGGCAGAGCCTTTCCCAGCGGTTTTGGCCAGCTCACCATGAGGTGTCAGCACTGCTTTGGAGCAGGCAGCGTGGCGGGGCTGGGGGGGGACCAGCACACAGGAGCAGCCAGACGTGAAGTGCACAAGTCAAATAATCAGAGTAATTGAAGGCTGGGAGCCCAAGGCTGGAACAGAGGCTGCAATCCCAAACACGGCACGGATCGGCGCGTGACGAACAGGAGCTCCGCTGACACGTGGGAGGAACGAGCCTCCAAAGCTCCTGCCTTGTTTGCAGTGATGAACTGGCATCCCAGTCCTCCCCACTCTGAGGGGCATCTCCTACATCCTCCCTGACTTAGCTTGGGGCTCCTGCCTTCCCTGTCCCTGGCAGGTCCCCCCTAGGAGCCCAGAAGGAAAACTCCTCCTTTGCTGAACCAGACTGGCAAAGCAGTGCCTGACAAGAGCCTTCAGAAGCAGCCAGGGATCAGCCTCCCAGACAATCCTATTTTCTGGCTCTCAGGGGCCCTGCAATCCTGACTGCATTAGTGCCTGCACACTGGAGGGGGAAATTGGACTGGGGGTACACAGCAAACAGAGCAATGGCAGCAGTGAGAGCTGGAAAAGGGGGTGTTGGGACAGAACCATGCAGTGACTTCTCCCCTGCCCACCCCAAAACCCAACCAGTGCTACCCCGCAAAGGAGGGAGAGGAAACCTCACCTCATCCTTGTCCTGCACCTGGATGAAGAGGGGAAGGGCAAAGCCCACCTGGGCCAGCTCTGGGATGGACACGCTGTACTCGGAGCTGTTGAACTCGGGCGCGTTGTCGTTGACGTCGATGACCAGGATGTTGAAGGTGGTGGTGACGCTGGCGTTGGAGGGCGTGCGGTCGTCGTTCAGCTCTGTCCCCTGCAAGGAAACAGAAAACAGGGCAGCCTTTGTTCTCCAGAAGGAATGAATATAAGGAAAGTGTGCACAGTGGACACTCTTGCAGCTTTCTCATCCTCCACTTTGCCACGGAAGGATTTTCCAAGTGGCTCTGCCATCGTTCCATTAACACACAGAGATGTTGGCCCAGCTTTCCCATCACTCATGCTTTAGTCTCACAAAAACCTTCCCAGGGGTTTAACGTTTCCCTTAGGATGGCTGTGGCCAAGTTCTCCTGCAACAGGTTGGCAGGACTTGGAGTCACACAAGAACAAGTAGGAGATTTCCCTGCCACAAACATTCAAACAAAAAAACGTTCCTTGTGAGATGTAGGGGACAGACCACAAAATAAGGGGCAAAGAGCACTCCTGCTCTCTCCTCTGCCATCCCTGATGTGGGACTGGGAGCTGACGGTGAACCACTCAATTTGCTGAAAAACATAGGGATGGAAAACTAGGGCACCAGAGGAAAAGAAGACTTGGACCTTAAAATAGGTTTGGCAGCACGTGTCTAAATACAGAGCTGAGTCATGAGTCCACATCACACCTCTGTCTCAAGAAGGACTTTAATTCTGCCTTCCCAAAAAGAGACTGCAGATTTTAATGCCAGAGAAGCAGGACTCATGAAACAGCCTTTTCAAGGCGAGTCCCTCCTCTTGTCCTTTGGATAATCTTGCTTTGCTGTGGGCATGGAAAAGCAACGCTCTCACGACCCACACGGCTCATTGCTATTCACCGCTTCTGCACACAGCAGCAGAACAGGCTGATCCCAGCGAGGAGCAATCCAGCTGTATTTTCACTGTGTGCTCCAGGATGAGAGCAGCAGGGAACATTTTGGGTCCTGGGGATGCGGGATGCACAGAGCTGGCATTTGCGGGAGGATGCGAAGTTTGTGGGGAGAGGACATGGAAATCTGTCAGAGCAACAGAACATGGCTGGAACTCCATTGTCATGCAGGCAGGAAAACGGGCAAGTTTTCAGGCTCACAAACCTTTCCAAGATTAAACAGATATTTTTGTCCCTATTAAAACCAGACAACCCACCCTCTCTTGATTTTTGAAACTATAAAAGCCTGAACGAAACGATACCAGGGGCGGGTGAGGATCTCCTCCTCACACACAAAGCTCCACAGTGTGAACTGTGTCTGGGACCTAGAGGGGTGATTTTTTGTGCCTCTGCCCCTCTCCAAGGAGGCATCACACTTGCCAGAACAAGAAGGCAATGTGCTGGCTGCCTCCCTCCCAATCAATGACCCTTCCTACGCTGCTGATTTTTCCCCACCCTGGCCCAGCAGAATCCATACTTCTAAATGTGTTTCCAACCAGCTGCCCAGCTTGGTATTGATTTTAATTACAGGGCTGTGAGCAGAGCCAGGGAGTCACTCTCAGGTGGGGCTGGTGGGGCTGGAAAGCCACGCTCCAGTGCCTTTTCTTGACAAGGCAACTTCCAGCATCACTCCCTCCCCGTGCCAGGAAGGCACAGATGATGCCCTGTTACACCACTGCCTGCTGACAGGACAAAATGTCGTGTTTATCCAGGGCTTTGGTGGGGAGAAAGAGGGAAAACAGGCAAAAGTAGGCACAATTCAGGTGCCTGGGTATGTGTCTGGTGCCATATGCAAGCCTGGGGTATCTGCATGCTGCCAGTAGGCAGGAAGGCAAAAATGCCCTCACACATCATGTTTTGGGCCACCAGACAAGGGGACTGTTGTAGCCCTGATTTTTTAGGATTTTCTAAGCCTTCTGATGTTTACATTCTTGTGACGAACTTTCTCACACACTTTCTGTAAATAACTTACTGTTTTACATTCTTTTATGGAGGAGGAGAAATTTGATGGACTGTTGGTTTGTCCAGTGTCATTGGAGAGGTGGCACTTTCACCCTCCAATGCACTGTCACTTTTGGAAATCTGTAAATGTTGGAGTCGGAAAATAAACTTCCCTTTTCCACCTTGAGAGCATCAGTGTGTGCGTGTGTGGTGTTATTTCATGTCCTATAGTGACAGACTGTGTTGGTCAGCACATCATGGCTCTGGATGCCCAAGAGAACAACATCCCCCAGATTTGCAGCATTATCTGGAAATGGCTGTCCCCAGCAGGATGTCCTCCCATCCTGCTCTGTCCATATGCTTCCCAGCTGGAGCAGTCTCACCTTCACTGTGAGGACAAATCCAGAGCTGTAGAAAGGATTTTCCCTGTCCAGGGGCCCATTCAGGGTTAAGGCTCCACTGATGTAGTCCAGTGCAAAGATGCTGTTGGTGTTACCTGAGAAAAATAACAGGAATGTGAGCACAAGCAGCTGGCACAAAAAAGTGCTGGAGGCAACAGGAAGGGGAGCAAGAGGACACAAGCTGCAAGCTGTGGGCTCTAGGAACCTAGCACACCATTCCAAAGTGCTTTGAAATCTCATGGCTCTAACACTGCCCTCCTCCTCTCACCTGTCCCAGCTCAGGGCTCAAAATGGGGCTCTCCTTCCACAGCCAAAAGCTGCCAGTGCTGGAGGCAGCTGAAGAATTTCAAAGGGTTTTAGTTATTAAAATCTGCAACAGCAAAGCTGAAAGCAGGACCAAATCCAGCTGCTCCCCTCTGAATGACCACCTGCATTTGCAGGGTACTGTGTTCCTGAGGTGGGCATGGCCTCCCTCCTAAAATCCAGGGGTTAAAGGACATCAGCCCAGGATAATCACAGGGAGGCACAGATGGACCAAGCCCATGAGGAATTCTCCACAAACAGGTGGTGGTTTAGCTTGCCAGAGGGTGCTGAGGGGGATACGAGTCCACATGTACTCAAGAAGAGGCTGCAGAGCTTAAAGAAAGAAAAAAATTCTATCAAGTAATAGAGAAGCCTCACACAGCTCAGGAATTTCTTAGCTGGATGTATTAGAAGCCAGTGAAAGTATCAGCAAAATAGTGCGGCACTTGCCCTGCTTTAATGCTCTTGCCATATGCATTGACCCTGTGCAGCTGCCTGGTTTTCCTCTGCTGGAGCCAAATTTGGTCCCTGTGTCTGTCCCTGCATGCAGGCAAGCAGCCAGGATGCCACTGAGCATCCCATCCCATCCCATCCCATCCCATCCCATCCCATCCCATCCCAGCTTGAATTCTCCTCTGGAATCGGACACCCAGAGGGGATGAAGACAACACGCTCTGTGGGAATCCATAAAATCAGAGGGTTTTGGGAAAGCTGCAAAAGGCAGGCCTCAGACACAGCAGAACTGTGATTAGAGCTAAGCAGCAGCCATGAGATTGGTCAGCAGAAAAATTATGTAAAAAGTAGAAAAGTAAGGACAAATAGAACAATGGTCTGTGTATTAATGCTTGTCTAGAATAACTCCCTAAGCTGCAGAAAAGTTTATCTAGAAAGATATTAAGAAGTTTTAAGCTTAATAATGGAGCTTTGTGCATTGTGTTTTAAGGCTTAAAAGCAGGTCTTTTATTTGAAATAAGCAAGCATTGTTTTAACCAAAGGTAAAAAAAAAGGTACGTGTGCTTATAATAATTTGATAGAACTACTGTCAATGTGCTTTTGCTTTGTGTGATTGGTCAAAAAACTTATAAAGTGAGTTGTAACATTGAGTTCTTTGTCTACTGCCTGGGATGGGAACTGCTGGCATCTTCCCATTCTCTTAACCATTTAATGAGGCTGATGCTGGAAAATAAAACAGCTCAAGGCACGTTCCCAGCAGCCCCGTCCTGTTTGTGATTTGTGCATAGACCCTGACCAACGATAATGCTCGAGTGTCATGGCCAGCAGACACCAAAAGGACAATATCCTGCTTGGGAATGTGCTGTGGCAGCTCCAGGTGCTCTGCCTGTGAGCCAGACAAAAGCCAGCAGTTGGTGTGTGGAGCCTGGGACACCTGACCCCAGCCTGACACAAAAGCAGAGCAGGCTGCTGAATTAGTGATGAGCAGGGAGGTTATATATCCAGGCATATGGTCACCCACACAGCTCCCCTCAGCACCCTGAGGCATGCAGAAACCCTTGGAACAGACACAGACAGGAGCCAGGAAACCCTGCAGGTAAATTCCAGTCATCCCAGTCAAAAGAAAGTAAAAAATAAATCCTGTCTTCTCAATACATCTCAGCACGAAGGAAACACACACAGCATTTGTCATTTCCCTGGAAGGGAGCTGCAAGACAGATCTGCTGCCACAGAAAGTTGTTTCCCATCACTCAGCATCCACCTTGCTCCCTTCCAACCCCTGTTGGATCACAGCTGCTCCTTCCTTGTACAGCAAAGCTGCGAGGGCCCTGACGAAGGAGGAATGGTGAGGAGGACTCCATTGATATCAGAAGGCTAATTAATTACTTTATTATACTATATTATTCTATACATCTAAAACTGAACCTGCCAAGCACTCAACCCTGCTCACGCTGCTCTGAATCCTGTGACTGTCACCCAACAGTCCACACACACACTCTTGGCCCTGATAGGCCAAGGAAACAAAACATCCTCACTTTGGATAAACAATCTCCACGTTGCATTCTACTTTTGCACAAACACAGGCACAGCAAGTGATAAGAATTGTGTTTTTCCTTTCTCTGAGGTTCAGAGAACGTGAAACCCAGAAGTATTCTTGGGAAGAATTGTGCCTTGCTTTTCTCTGTGAAGAGGAATGTGGGGTTATATCCTCAGGATGGCCAAAGCCTCCAGGTCTGGCCATCCCCTCCCTCCCACCCCAGGAGCCACCTGGCCTCTCCTGTCTCTCCCAGAGCCCTAAAGTGCCCTGACACCTTTCTCCCCATTACTGAGCCATTCCATCTTCCTCCTGGACAGAATTCCTCCCATTCCTGTCCTTGCTTCTCTCTTCTCTCCATCCCCAATGCCCCACTGACCGCTCGCCAGCTTAATGAGCTCACCAGGCTACTTAAAATATTAGCAATGGCCTTGTGGGTTTTTTTCCCTGATCTTTTGCTGCTGAACATGAAGATCTCCAGTCTCCTCCCTCGGGCAATTCCCCTCTTTCCATCCTGACTTCCCCCTTTCCTGCTGTAATTTATGGCTGACTCCTTGGGAAGCTTCTTCTGCTCCCAGCTTTGAAGGACGCTCCAGGAGATGGATGGGACTGTGCTGCCAGGCATTTAAATGCTCCAGGACACCAGGTTGCCATGGTAAAGTTTGTTCCTCAGGGTCACCTCCCCCTGATATGAAGTGTAATAAAATGCAGAAACAATGGAATTTGGTGGAATTAGGTCAATAGGGGAGGAATTTGACTAGACACAGTGCTGTGTTACGTGTCCTAAAAAGGGGTCATGCATTTCACATTTGACCATGGTGCTTTTTGAAGGATGGGCAACAAACTGGGGGCCCAAAGGCCTCCCAGGCTGCAAATCAGAGGCTGTTCTCTAGCTCATCCTCCCCAACATTCACCCTATGCCCACTGGGGCTTCCTTTCTACTAGCAGAGAATTCCTGGCTTTGCAAATTAGCAAATTTAGAGGAAGAAATGTCTCCAATAGCTCTGACCAGATATCCCTGCTGAAGCACTCACACTGCTGAACAATGCCCATTTCCCGAGACGTTTTCCTTGTCAAAATCTCTCTGATCATCTTCATGTGCCTTCACTCTCCAGAGAACAAGGGGGAAAATAAAATAAGGTGGGGAGAAATTAGCCTGTTTTATCTTTCCTCTCTCTGGAGAGACCAGAGGTACACGCAGGAATGTGGCAGAAATTAAAGGATGGGAAAGGAAAGGCTGAACAGCAAAAGGGGGGGGCAGAGAGAAGGAAATCAAGGCAAGAAATGTTTTAAATATCAGAAAAACAGAGGGAAAGGGGAGAATGACAACGAGAAAAAATTGAGAACTTTGGGACTGCAGCATGAATCCACTTCTGGCAGACTTGTTGATCCCACCTGGCAAAGAAGAGGCTTGCTCAGGACCTGTAAACCCAGCTTTTTGTTATGACACTGGTCAAGAAGAAGGAGAAGTTTCTCATCCTGTGTGCAGGTACAGGGGCAGCAGCAGCTCCTGCATACCCTGCAGCCAGACAGGAGCCTGGGAAGGCAGGCACTGAGGGGATGCTGGGCTGGGAGCACTGGGATGGATCACAGGAGCCCATTCAGAGTGTTTTTCCAAGCTCATTGAGGAACGGATGGTGGCATAGGCATCATTTTGGAGAAACACTGCTATAACGAGGGGTTTTATAGATGAGAGCCATAATGTTTAATTGCCCTCAGCCAAGCTCTCAGTTTAAAAAGGCTGTTAAAAGTACTGGCTCAAACCCAGAGAAAGGAGGAGGGGGTGGGGAAAAAAAAGGGAAAAAAAGAGGGAAAAAAACACACTATCAATATCTCCTTCTTCCTCCCTACCCCGTTAGCCTTGAGCACCTTTCAAGGGAGAGGTGCAGCTACTGCCCTGCTCTAGTGAAGAGCCACCTGTCAGTCAGGGCTTTCCCAGGGCAGGATGATTTCCCCACCTCCTCTGCAGGAAGGGCTGCTCACGTTGGGAGCTGGGGCTGAACTTGGAGCGGGTGACTTTCACGAGATGTGAAAGGGGAACCCATCACACACCTTGCTCCGGATAATTTATTAATCAAAATGTGCTCCGTCAGGGCTCCTCGGGCACAGAAATAGATGCTGTTGGACGTGGTTCATGGAGTCAGCAACAGACACAGTTATTAGCAGATAAATAGTCCATCAGCTGCCGTGAGCACCTCGCTGCTCTTCACCTTGAGCTTCTGCCCCCAGGCTGCTGGCAGGGAAGCACTGCCAGGGCAGGGACCTTGCCCCGTGCTTAAATTCAAAGGCAACAAGTAATTTCCAAAGGAAAACTGGTTGTTACAACCTGAGCTTGTTGTTACAAATCGAGGTGCTGTATAAAAACAGTGTGCCCTCCTCCTCTTGGTTTGCTGCTCTTCTGCGGAGATGCAGCTCTCTGGGATAATGGATCTGAGCCCAAAGCTGTGTGCCAGCACTGCTTCTCACATGCCTGCTCTGCAATCAGGCCCTTTTAGTATCTTTCCCCGAAGATTTGTCCATTCTAGCAGAACTTGTGATCTTGCAGAGCCACAAAAGGAGCTCACACCAAATGCTCGCACAGTTCCCTTTTTTAGAACGGAATGTACAGTACAAGGAAATAAAAGGAGGTATTTATCACCCAAGGTGCAATTCCCCTCCCAGATTTCCTGGGAGCTGTGGCCGAGTACCAGAGAGGAGAACAGAACCTGCAGAGTTTCTGCTCTGAGTGTAATTCCACACACAAAAGGATTCTGAGTCTTGGACCACAACCATCGTTCCCCTACATCATCTCAAATGGGCTTTTTGACATAAACCCCACATCTCCAGGATCCACAGCTTTCTGAAAGTCCTCCATGGAAAACCACCTCAGAACCAGAATTCCTCCATTAAACCACCTCAGAACCAGTTGTTTTTGCTAGCCACGACATGAACAGAGGTGGTCCAGGTTCATTGTTCTCCCCTGGTGGTGAACATTGAATCCCAGACAGATTTGGGTTGGAAAGGACCTCAGAGATCATCTCATTCCAAACACCTTCCACTAGACCAGCTTGCTCAACCTTGAACACACACTAAATCCCAAGAAGCTGAACAGGAAGTCCCAGAGATTAAGCAGAAAAGGTGCTTTTGTTTCCTGTTTCCACATAAAAGGGAATGTATAGTTTTAATTACAGCGGGCCGTTTGCTGGGGGACCACCTGCCACGCAAACCATTATCCCAATCATATCTCTTTCCAACGACTCCTGGATTGCCAGGGAGCCAAAGCCAGATGCCAACACGATGACAAAAAACAGCCTGCAGGAAGATGGGGGGCAACTGAGCCAAGGGAAGAGGGGCTGTGACCGCAGCCACCATCTTTGCTTTGTGCTGTCTCATCCCCTTGCATTGGCAGGGTGGGAACAAACAGCTTTTGATGGATAACTCGGTGCCAGGCACCTTTCCACCCATCAGCGTGTCCTCCTACAGAAATGTTCTGCTGTGATGGTTGCCTTTAAATCACACAGGAAGGCCCTCCCAGCAGCTGGAATTTATGAGGGCTTCAACACCCCGTCAGTTCACCGAGCGAGGAGAATGTGGGAAAAACTGGAGCAAGGTAGGCAACAGCAAAACGAGCAGGTCCCCACTTCCAAGGGTGCTCCCTAATATCTGGTTTAAGGGTTTTAGGGAAGTGCTTTGCTCTGCCTTCTTTATTAAGTCAGGTCAAGCTATGGAGGGGGATGTCAGCAGCTGAGGGCTTGGAGACCTCTTTGGCCACTTGACCTTTCCTCAAGGATTCATGCTGCACTTTCATAAAGATGGCAGTGGGCTCTGTTAAAAGCACACAACATGTTCTAAGAGTGCTACTGCACTAATTAATTACTCATACATACATATTATATATATAAAAAATATATCTAAATATGACATTTTATTCCTTAGCAGGAAATCCAGAAGATGGAGAACAATTATTTTCAGCTTCCCTCAGACTTTTGTAACTCACACTTCTGTTGTATTGTGCAAATGATGATTTTTAATTCATGTTTCCCTCGGGGTGCACCAGCTTAAGGAAGAGAGGCTTTGCTAGAAACTGCACCAGTCTCATAAAACAATCCACTTGGGGGGGGTGGGGGGAAGAACCCCACCCTGAGGGTTTGTGAATAGCCCTAAGGACCATCTCTGACTGAAAGCTCCCTCTCCTCTCCCCTGAAGGACTTTCCAAGCCCCAGGAAGGACGTATAGATTGCCCTTGTGCAATCTCCCACTACCCATCCATCACCGTACCTGAAATGTGTCAGGCAGGGAGAGACTGACATGTGGGACCCTGTCCCCTGGGTTAACCCCTCAGTGCCTGCCCAAGCAGCACAGATCACCTTCACATCCTCCTGCCAGGAGACTCCAAGTCTCCTGGAAATAAATGAAGCCCAAAGTTTACTGCTAGCAAGCAACACGTGAGTCAATACGTTTTCCTAAGAAGAGCTCGCGGGCTGAAGTCTCCTCCCGCTTATTAATTAAATTGCTGTTTAACTCACGCTGAAAATCCTTCCCTTAAAGAGCCAGAGGATTCCCCGTGCCCCAGGCAGTGTGCAGAGGCAGCAAATGTGAAAACACACTGCCGTCTGCAGGGCTGATCCTGCCCAAAACTGCCAGGGCCCTCCCGATTCCCGCCGGGAAAATCAATCTCTGTTAGCCCGGAGAGCTCCCCTAAATGAAAAGCCTTATCTAGAACAGGTCGTGTTATACAACAAGTCACTGGCTTTGCCTGGGAAATGAAAGATGATGAGGCAGAGTCCCCAGCACAGAGGCTATCTCCATAAATCTGCCAAAAAGGAGCTGTGGATTACTTTGCTGGATTAATTATCTGTCCTTCAAACAGAGTCCTGACCTCAGTGGCTGAGCGTCTCCAACCTGTCACTGCAGCCAGGGAGGGAGGGAGAGCTAACACAGGGCTCTGGCCACAGGAGAAGCAGCAGGAACACCCTCTGGAGCAATGGGAGCCCTGGCACTGACCAGCCTGTTGGCACAAGGGGCTTGAATTGTGAGGTCTCAATTTGGGTTTCTTTTTCTATTGGGCAGTGAGCCCGGTCCTGGTAAGGTGTGAAGTGAAAAAGTTCATTTTCCTGGAGTTAAAACACTCTGAGGGGAAGGAAGGGGCAGAAACAACTGAATGGCTTTTTCCTATTAGATATGGAAATGATTCCCAGCGCAGGCAGGACAAGCAGCCAAAGCCATGGCACAGCTACACCAGCGCTCCTCCATCATCTCAGCCTTAACAGCTTTGTAAGCTGGCGGCATAAAGCTAGATCTCAAGTCTTATTTTATGTGGTTATGGTTAATCTTTTAGTTTTATTGTGTTCCTGTCACGGGAGGACCTTGTGCTGGAGATAGCTGTATAAATAAGAGCTGCTGCAGTACATCCCCAGACGTGGCTGCCCGAGGGATGGAGCTGAACGGGACAGCAGCAATTCCAAATTAATTTTTAAACCCCACCTCCAAATCGCACCGATGCTTTAGGCATTAACACCAAAGGTATGATGAACTGCCAGGCGGCTTCTCAGCTCTCTACTGCTGGATATACCAGCCCAAAAGGCAAAAGCAGACCAGCCACATGCTAACCCTGTGCCCAAAAAACTCTGAGAGCTGGGAAAAGGCATCATGCATCCCTGCAGGGGAATGGGAGCAGCATCATTGCCACCTCCCCTCCTGGAAGGGAGCTGAAGAGCCAGGTTTAATTACTACTTCTACCAGCCACTTTCACTTTTGCTTACGGTTGGTTTCTAATTTAATTTGCTTCCCCGTTCCCATATGTTAGGCTTTTTTTTTTTTTTTTTTTTTTTTCCTGCAAAATTGCCATAAAAATTTTCCAGCTCGGGCGCAAAAATCTGCTCGCTGACCTTTACCATAGTGATTGAGTATAATGAGAAATTAATTAGGCTTTACCTGCCTGCCAAAAAGAAAATGGCTTGCCTTGGCTGAGCAGGATTTTGGAAGCACATTAGATACCAGTCCTGTGTCTGGACTCTCACACATCAGAAAGCAACATCAGCTCTGTCCACAGAATCTGATCTTTCCCATCCAACCCCTTCTCCATAAGACCCTGCTGATGACAGGAGAAAGATTCCTGGCCAGTTAGGAAAACACTTTGTAATTCTCATGTTTGGGGGAAAAAAAATAACAGTGCAAAGTAGTTTAATCGCTCTTTTGATCTGTTCAGCTGGATTCTCTGGTAGGAGAGCTGCCCTTACCAGGCAGGACTGCAGGCAAGGGTTAAGCTCTTGGCACACACAAGCAGATGCAAGGCTGTGTGCAGTGATCTCCTTGCAGCTCTCTCCATGTTCCACCTGGATCCCAGAGAACCCTGATCCTCCCTCCACCATCCCACTGCCCATCCAGGATGGCCAGGCTGACAGCTATTTTACCATCCTCACCATAATTCAGCAACCTCTGCAAAATCAGATTGATGTTTCAGTCCAGTCTCCAGTGAAAAAGAACCTGTATCAGCCAGAAGAGAGTCCCTGCTGCACCTTGGCCAGCTGATACCCACAATCTGGGACAATCTCTTGAATAAATTGCAGAGGGAATTAGAGGGAATAAATAATCCTCGCATCTTCAAAGGCTGGATACTTGCAGTCAGGATCAGTGGACTTGAAAGTCAGGGTGAAATCACCTTGACCCTTGAGGCTGATTAAAAGAGGGTTTGAAATGGCTGGGCTTTAAGGAAAAGAAACTGGGAAATTATTCCTGCATGTGGGGACAGCACCTGGAGCATGTGGCACAGCGGGGAGGGGAGGCACTGCCCCTGTTTCTTGCTGGAAAAAAAAAAAAAACAACCCATAAAATGATGCCAGGAAGAGGGTTACAACCCACACCCACCAAGCTGGTGCCTCGCTCCTGGGTCACCCCAAGCAGTCTGTCTGTCCTCACCAAAGCAGCATCTGAGTGCAGCCCTGGTAGCATCAAAGTCAGCTGGGCTATGGCAGAGATTGCTGAACTCAAGGCATCTTAAATGAAGCAGGCCCAAGCCCCCCAAAACTGGCCTTTCCACAAGGCAGCTGAGTTTTATCTGGAAACACCTTCCCAGCCTGCCCTGCCCCTGCCCCTGCTGCCATCAGAAGGGATCCTCAGGCTATGGAGCCAAAGGGGCCAAGCATTGCCCAGCAGTGATCCACTCATCCACACCAGGAAGGGTTCCCAGGCTTCAGAGCCAGACTGCAAAGACAGGCTCAATCCTGTCAGAAGGCACAAAGCCACCACCACTTTAATTAAGCTTCCTCCTCTAGCTCTGCACCCTCACAGGCCCAGTCCTTGCATCACATCTTCGGAAACTTTTGGGAAATACCACAGAAACCACCAGGAGCTGTTCAGTCCATACTCAGTCCCATTCCTTCCTGGAACAAAACATCCCCTCTATGGGGCTGTGTGAAGCCAAGCTGTTTGTGGCTCATCATTTCAATGTGAAAAATTTGCTTGGAGCTACCTGGTCTAGTGGAAGGTGTCCCTACCCATGGCAGGGGGGTTGGAACAAACATCTTTAAATCAGTCTAAATCATTTTATCTATTCTACTCCATGATTTCGCAGGGATGGGATGTACAAAGACTTATTGCAGGGTTATCCCATCCATCCATCCATCCATCCCTCCATTATCCATCTGTCCATCCATCTGTCCATCCATCCATCATCCATCCATCCATTATCCATCCATCATCCATCCATCATCCATCCATTCATCCATCCATCATCCATCCATCCATCCATCCATCCATCCATCCATCCATCCATCCATCCATCCATCTTCCATCCATCCATCTTCCATCCATCCATCCATCCATCCATCCATCCATCCATCCATCCATCCATTATCCATCCCTCCATCCCTGCTGTCCCCTCCATGCCCCCAGGACTCACCAGACACAATGGTGTAGCCGATGCCCCGGGGACGTCCTTTGTCCTGGTCTACGGCCGTGATCATCCTCACGGTGGTGCCCTGGGGAGGGACAGGGGACAGAGGTGTCACAGCACTGCTGGGGCTGCCACAATGACCTGCACCTCTCACCCTGGGCCAGCTGCTGAGGGACAATCTGTCCTAGCACATGGCAGGTCATGGAAAATCCCACTGCCTGCCCTCGAAGCAGCTCAGGCTCAGTACTCATCACTCTGGTGCGAGTGTTGATCCACTCTGCTAACCCACCCCAGGATGTAGCTGGGAATGCTGAGGGCATCACAACCAGGAATCAATTCCCTTTCACCACCACCTTGAGTTTGATCTGCCATTGGCTTCCCAATTTCAACCTGGCCTCTTCTCCCGCTGTGTTCCTCAGATGAGGCACCCCAGGCAATAAGGGCTGCTGACATTGACCATCAGCATCCAGCTGCACAACTGAGTGAGCTGAAGAGATTTTAATTGAAACCCTTGAGGAGGAGAAGGAGGGCTGGACAGATGCTGAGAACCCACGGGCAGGAGCTTCTGCAGCTGCCAGCTCACCCACCTCATCCTCCATCCTGCACTGTTCCTATAGCCCAGCAGAAAGATCCAAGAATCCCCCAAAACTGACAAGAACAACATAAGAGGGATCCAAAATTCTTGTTTAGCTCCTGAAATAAAAATATCCTGCTCCATAAGTCAACTTCCCCCGCCGCAGTGCAGTGAGCCCCTGTGAATACCAACACATGCACATGCCCGTAATTAATGTAGTGTGAAAAAATTTACAACTCAGCTGTTCTTGTTTTCATTGGCTTATTAACAGTGGGGAAAGCAGCAAAGTTTTTATTATTTTTTTTCTTTCCCCTCAAAGGAAATGTCAGCAGAGGCGTTTGCATATCTAACGAGGGAGCATAGCGGGTCGGCAGCCTCGTGCTTGCCCCGCAATCCATCATTTGAAGGCCAGAGGGAAAGCTGAAACATCACTGGTGGAAAGAAGGGACTCACAGGACTTCCACATCCCTGTCCCTGGGGGCTGGATGCCGCTGCTGGCCATAAAGAAGGCTCTGAGGGCCAGGCAGGCTGCCTGTTCCCTGATCTCCGAGGGCATTCCAACAGACTCCTTAAGTAAATCCATGTTATTAACCGAGAGCATTAGCCATAAATCCCAGGTCACTGGCCTCTGAGCAGCACTCGGCTGCTGAGGCTCAGCAGCCACCCAGAGAGCCTCTAAATTACTGACAATAACTGTGCTTTCCCAAGAGCACAGAGAGAGAGAAAACCACTGCCAGAGTGGGGAAGGAGCAGGTGGGAAAGCAGAACAGGGGATGTGGGAAGGAGGGCAGGGCAAAGTGGAGGGGAAGAAAAAGGGTGATGTGTTTCAGGGTGTGGTGATGCATTTCAGGGTGCCCTGTCCCAGCATAGTTTTGCATAAATTATAATGTAAAATTACAATGCAAAATTATAATGTATAATTTATAATGTATTATACTTTATACTATACACTATGTCTCTATATATAGTTATATATATATATATACACTATATATCTATATTCTATCTATGCATATTAATAGTATTATATTATTATACAGTATAATTATATATAATATATAATTATATATTATACAGTATAATAGTATACTCTATAATAAATAATTATACAGTATAATAGTATTATACTATATATATATACTGTCTATATAATGTACTGTACTGTATGTACATATATATACTCACTATATATGTATATAAATAGTATTATATTACACAATCTATATATTATAATTATAGATAATATATAATTATATATTATACAGCATAATAGTATTATACTGTATACATATACTGTATATATACTGTAATGTACTGTATGTATATATATATATACACACTCTATATATTGATATACTCTATATATATGTATATAAATAGTATTAGATTATAAAGTCTATATATTAGAATTATATATAATATATAATTATATATTACACAGTATAATAGTATTATAATGTATATATATACTGTATATAGACTGTACTGCATGTATATCTATACACATTCTATATATATCTATATACTCTATATATATGTATACAAATAGTATTAGATTATACAGTCTATATATTATAATTATATACAATATATAATTATATATTATACAGCATAATAGTATTATACTGTATACATATACTGTATATATACTGTAATGTACTATATGTATATATATACACACTCTCTATATATCTATATACTCTATATATGTATATAAATGGTATTAGATTATACAGTCTATATATTATAATTATATATAATATATAATTATATATTATACAATATAATAGTATTATACTGTATATATATATACTGTCTATGTACTGTACTGTATGTATATATATACTCATTCTATGTATAGCTATATACTCTCTATATATGTATATAAATAATATTATACACTATATATTGTATTTTATGTGTTATTATATATTCTGTACTGTATTATGCATTACCCTCACATTCGGCAGAATCAAATTCAATCTTTAATCTCCCGAGCCCACGGGGCAGGTAGGAGCCCCTCCCGTGCCTGGCCCAGCGGGAGGGGCGGTGGGAGCAGGCACCGGGGCCGTGTGACAGCTCCCTTGTCACCTGTCACACGGCTCGGGAGCGGCACGGAATGGGAATTGCCTCCTGCAGAGGGAAGGCAGGGCCCTGCCACGGCTGGGGAATAGCAATGGGCCGCTTTGTCTGCGAGAGAGGCCCCTCCTGGAGGAGCCAGGGGGAAGGGCTGGAGGCAGAGATAAAAGGGTGAGCGGGGATGTGGCAGCAGGGGAAGTTTGGGAGGGGTGGAGAGCGAATCCACTCGGATATCTCAGCCATAGAGCTGCCCACGGGAAAGAAATTATCCAGAGATTTGATCACAGGAATGAGGGCTGTGAGGGACCACGCTGAGGTTCGCCCTCTGCCCTCGGCAGGCCCGTGATGATGATGATGATGATGATGATGATGATGATGATATCCTGCTGCTGGGTTTTGGCATTGGGGCTCCCCCCCGTTCTCCTTGCAGCCTTCTGCTCCACAAGCACCTCCTGGGGATGAGCCACGTTTCACCAGTGTCCAAGAAACACATCTTGGAGTGGTGCTGGCTTCCCTACCACCCATGGATGCCACTCCTGGAACCACAGCAAGATCCTTCACATCCCACCTGGTTTCCATCCAGGTGCCCACAAGTCTGGCAGATGCCGCCTCTTGGGGATGGACATTCCCTTCCTGAGCAACCACAGCGTTTGGGTGCAGCCTTGAAGCTCCCAGGAAAGGGGGCGAAGAAGTGGCACATGGCACAAACTGTGGCAAGAGCCTGGAGCTCTTAGAAACTCCCAAATATCCCTGAGTTTGCTTTTAAAACAAGTCACAGCTCGCCCGCCCACTGCAGACAGCAGTGGCTGGTGGGTACAGAGAGAACAGAATAACTCTTCCCCTCTGGGAGAGGAGGAAGAAGGTTTAGAAAAGTAATAATCTGGGAAAGCCTATGCTTAAAAAAAGGCAAAGAAAATAAAGAATGGCACATTATCCAAACAAAATCAGAGGGTTTTTGAAGAGGGGCAGGGGTAAATCAATCCTTTTTTAATAAAACCCTGAGCTTTTAATAAAGTGTTCACACTGATGGGCTGGAAATATTGTAAGAAAGAATTAACTCGGAGCTATTGAGACTCTAGGGCAAAACCAGCACTGATTCTACATTATTTCTTCAACTCAAGGAGTTTCTGAGGAGGAGGGGGATGGTGCTGAAGAATTAAAACTGTTTTAATGATGTTTGACATGTTATCTGTACCATTGTACTATGAGGGAATACAAGTCCTGGTCTTGGGGCTGTGTGCCAGTGGGGTTTGGCCTCACTCTTGGCCTCACGTGGCTCCCTGTGGGATGAAGCACCCATTCACAGCCCTCAGCTTGTCTCCTGGAGAGTGCAATCCTCCTCCTGCACCCACAAAGGGAAGCTGCAGCGCTGCCTGAGGTGCAGAAGCTGGGGTGCAGAAAAGCAGGGGCTCGTCACAGCAGCTCTGCAAGGGGAAATGGCCCCTCTCCTCCTGCCCATACCAGCCTGTCTGGAGGACAGGGAATGCCAGAACCATTCAGGTTGGAAAAGCCTTCTGAAATCATCCAGTCCAGCCATTCCTCCAGCCCCTACCAGCATGTTTGGAGAACACAGAATCACAGAATAATTCAGGTTGGAAAAGCCTTCTGAGATCACCCAATCCAGACATTCCTCCAGCCCCTATCTGCATGTTTGCAGAACACAGAATCCCAGAATAATTCAGGTTGGAAAAGCCTTCTGAGATCATCCAGACCAGCCATTCCTCCAGCCCCTACCAGCCTGTCTGGAGGACAGGGAATCCCAGAACCATTCAGGTTGGAAAAGCCTTCTGAGATCATCCAATCCAGTCATTCCTCCAGTATTGCCAAGGCCACCACTAACTCATGTCCCCAAGTGCCACATCCACACGTCTTTTAAATCCCTGCAGGGATGGTGATTCCATGACTACCCAGGCAGCCTGTGGCAATGCTTGCACAACCCTTCCTTTCCAGGACACCAACCACACCACCCAACCTCCAGCTGCTGCCAGGACAGACACCCAAAAACCCTCCTGAGGATGAAAAACACGCCTCAGAGCTCTGCCACAGCTGCAGGCACACTTGGGTGCCCTGGGAGAGATGCCTGAGCCATGCTGGGATGATAAACAACATCAAGAAAGAAGATACAACACCTCGAGGGACAGCAGAGCCTCTCCCTGCTGCGTCCTCTTCCTCTGCCCGATAAGAAATTGCTTTCTTCTCAGTGTCACAAAAAGCACCTGCCCAAAGTGCTTCTCAATTATGCTCCCAGATCCCGGCCTGAGAGAAATAAGAACTACAACTGCACTCCTCTCCCCTCTCAGGCCCCTCCACCCCTTTTTCTTCTTCTTCTCTTACAGGATTAGGGACTTGAAAGGCGAAGCGCAGCCCAGCGTTGCAGCAGGAGGAGGGGAGGGGGGTGAGCGCTTCAGAAAGCTGCCACGGCAAAAAAAATCCCATTTCTCACTTCTTAATTCCAGTCAATTCCAGTCAAAGGGCTGATAGAGATCTGTTTGTGGTAATTTGCTGCAGTTTATCCACTCTTTTCACCTTCTATCGGCTCTCCACTGACAGGCTGGCTGACATGCTGTTACTCGAGTGAGGAAATTAAAATTTGATGCAATAATCCCAAATAAGAAGGATTTTATTAGGTAATGTATACACTTTAGATGAGGTATTCTTGCCTGATACATTGATAGGGGAGCACAGACATGCTGTGCACCACAGATAAAAAGAGAGAAGAGAGACGGGAGCAGTGGCTCCGTGGATTTAGGGCTGGGATGAGATGCCTTGAGCACATTTTGACCTGCTGAGTCACATGTCAGGGTAAAAATCACCCAAAAATGCGCCACAGCCTCTTGGTTTGACCTGCAAGCCTGCTTTTGGGTGGGAGCTGGCCAAGCCCAGACTCCCCACCCAAACTGGTGGTGATCATTTTGATAACCAAGACATTCACTCTACACCCGGCTCCACTCAGGGAGTAGGGTAGAGCTGATGAGAACATCTACACTGGGAGACAAAAAGGCACGTAATTAATGGCTGGTCTTGATGAACTTTGAAGTCTTTTCCAACCAAATGACTCTGTGTTAAACACCAGGCTTGCCAAAGCAAATCACACCCTTGTTTCAGCAGTGGAATTTCTCCCAGGAAAACTGGGAATCTGGGTCCAAACCAGAGGGTGACACCACTCAAAGCAGTCCCCACCTCCAGCAATCTTCCTCTTCACCATGCCTCTGGTGGCACCTATCCATCCCAGATACCTCAGTGCCTTTGGAGATGTTGCACGTGGCCAAGAGAAATTAAAATCTCTAAACCTGGTGGGAATTCCTTCCTCCTTTTCCTGTGTCACGTTGCACAGTGGCAATTTGCTGCTTCCCTGACTGCAAACAGTGAGTGTTCCAGGAATAACTGTGGTTCATGCTGGTGTATTGACACAAAGGGATCCTTCAGCCTTAATATATATGATTATTTGGAAGACATTCCCTTTCCTGGATACCAGATCACTCCATGGAGGTGATGCAGTCTATGATTTTTAATACTTACGGCACTTTCATTCCTCTAAATTCATTTAAAGCTTTTTTTTTCCTCCTAGTTAAGTGTGATCTAATTTGTGGGGTTTTATTTCCCTGCAGCTCACTCTGTCCATCCCAGAGATATTCCTTAATACCAACAAAACTTTTACTTTGTGAATAATTCATGAACGAGCTGGTTTTTCTGGCCACCTCTGGTAGTGTGCTGTGTCACCACGGGATTTGGGACAGTACAACTCAGCCCTATTGATCCAGCACTCTCCATGTCCACTTCTGCCCCAAAGTGAATAAAAAGGCATAAATTGAAGCACACTGGAGTTCTCTCTCCCTCTGAACAGAGCCACCAGGCATTTGGGATCCAGAGCACCATACAAGCTATGGGGTGCACACGTGGTGTGATTTTAAGGCGGGTTTTCCCTTCCACACACCAAAATGTTTCCCTGTGGACAAAGTGATGGGATGCACAGCTGTGGATGCTGTGGAGGAGGGCTGGTGCTTGGATTAAAGCCCTTGGTGGGTCTCCAAAATGGTCTCCATTCCCTGGGTGGATTGCAAGGGCTCTACTGCATTTCAGAGTGTACTTTTAATCCTGACTGGAAAGTACCAAAAATAAAAGAGACAAATTTCTCATTGAAAGTCCCAGATGAGATTCCCTCAAGAAACAGCTCCCGAAGCCCAAGCTGCCCTCCACGCTCCCTGACATCTGTGGGGGAAAATAAACAACCTCATCCCTGCTGTATTCAGGGGCTGGGAGACGTTTTTCCACAAACAGCGAGTTTGCTGACAAACCGAGTTTCAGAAGAACTAAAATGATTGGACCAATTTGGCAAAACCTGGGGGAAAAGACTCAAAGTGCTGAAATGGCTGATGATTCTGGCATTTTCAAAACTGCCTCATTTCAGGAACGTTTAGATTTTTCCTTCAAGTCCTCTATTGGAAATGGCATGCAGATAGACCGTGGGGAGGAGACGGGGCCACTGTCTGCTCCCAACAACAAAAAGCCTCCACAGAATTTAAGAAAAAACCCTCAAGAAAATAATTTATTTGGGGTCCAGGTTTCCTGAACCCCTGTGCTCAGGCTGACTGTTGTAAAAAGGGGCTGAATGTTTTGGATCTGGCTGGAATTGTGCTGTTTCAGAAGGAAACCCCAAGGAGCACTGCCCTTACCGGAGGCGAGTTCTCGTAGATGTTGGTGCTGTAGGGCAGGTTGATGAAGATGGGGTCCATGTCCTGCACGTCTGTGATGATGACTGCCAGGTTGGCCAGAGTAGACAGAGGCTTGTTTTTGTCTTGGTCCTTGAAAAAAAGAAGGGGCAAGGGAGGGGAGAGAAAGGATTTCGATCAGAAAAACAGAATTATTCAGCAGCATTAAGTCTCTCGTGGTTGTAGCTGGGACAGGATTTCTGAATAGTGCAGGTAATCATCTCTTTTTCAAGCTACCTGCTGGAATTATTGTCCACTGCACCACCCTCTAAGCTGAAATACAATATGCATTTCATTGCAGCATCAGCCCTTTCAAATGAAGCAAACACCAATTTAGTTTTCATCACATTTTGAGTGAAAATGCAGCAATGCTGTTCAACATCTACTTCAAAATGTAAATTCCTTCCTAATGCAGACACAGCCTAAAGTGCCTCAGCATGGTCAGACCCAGGGGTGGGTGCCAGCAGCCTCTCTCACACCCACAGTGCTGATGTTTTTACACAGCTGAAGAGGAGGCTCTGGGAGACCTCAGAGCCCCTTCCAGTCCCTGAAGGGGCTCCAAGAGAGCTGGAGACAGTCTTGGGACAAGGGATGGAGGGACAGGACAAGGGAAAATGGCTTTAAACAGAAAGAAGGCAGGGTTAGGTCATGTATTAGGAAGAAATTCCTGGCTGACAGGGTGCTGAGATTGCCCAGAGGGGCTGTGGCTGCCCCTGGATCCCTGGAAGCGTCCAAGGCCAGGCTGGATGGGGCTTGGAACATCCTGGGATAGTGGAAGGTTTCCTTTCCCATGGCAGAGGGTTGGACTAAATGGTCTTTAAATGCTCCTTCCCACCTGAACTATTCCATGATCAGCTCCCTTTCACTCCATCACATCCCACCAGGACAGAGGCCCATCACATCCCACCAGGCTCTTTTCCAAGCCTGACCCTCCTCCAGCAGCCAAGGCCACAGCAGCAGGCACTGCCACCAGCTTCTCCTGCTTTTCTTGCTGGAGCCTTGTCCCATGGGTGCTCAGAAGTGACCCCAAAGCCCCCAGCCCTTCGCTAAGGGCAGGAGCAAAGGGAGCGCACGGAGGGAAGGGAATCAGTGTCTCCTTACCCCCAATCAGGCACTGTGCTGGAAGGTGACCATCAGAGGCTGCCACACACTCCTCCAAAGCAGCTCTGAGCAGGGGCAAAGACTGATTGCCAGAAGATTAATGTTAATTTAAACTCTGTTCAACAACTCAGCTTGTACATTATCCTCTTAACCTGCAGGGCTCAGTGTCTGTGGCCTGGGTGGATGCTTATTCCGACTCTGCTGTTAGTGCCATCAGGTTCAAGTCCTTTGTTTCTTCAGATAATGTTCTTTCCCCTCCCCTTCACCTCTTAAATTTTGTTTCAGGCATCAGAGATAGCACTGAAAAAACAAGCATGCTTCCAGTCTCTCCTGCTGTCCTTTCCAGCCTCTTTCTGTGCTTGCTGCCTTCATCCCTGGGCTGGAACAACTTCTGCCCTGCACCCATGCTCCTCAGCAATCCCTGCTGCCACCCTGAACCCACCATCACCCTATTTCCCACTCTGGACCATGCAAACTTGGGATGAAACCCATGTTCATCAGGCAGACAAAAATCTGCATTTGCTCTTCCAGCTCCTGCTACAATGATGCAATCCTCACATTTCTTTCCCAGCACAGCTTTGCCCTGGATTTTCTCATCACTCTTCTTCTAGGAATCACTAGCACTGACCAAGGCAAGGGGATATTGCCACAGCTGCCACCCAGCCCAGTCCAGAGACAACATTTCAGTCCTTGGATTTCCCAAGCTGGAAAGCACTGGATGCCAGGAGTGTATTGAGCAAGGAACAGGTTGCCCAGAAAAGCAGCTTCCAGGGCTGCTTCCAGCAGCTTCCAGGGCTGCTTCATCCCTGGAGGTGTTCAAGGCCAGGCTAGACAGGGCTTGGAGCAACCTGGGATAGTGGAAGGGGTCCCTGCCTATAGCAGGGGGTTGGGTTGAACTGGGCTTTACAGCTCCTTCCAACTCAAACCATTGTGGGATTCCATGAAGTACCAGATGCGCCCCCATTTTATCTTTGCTGGGATACAGGGCCCGGCAGAGCTGGATGGGCCAAGCTGACCCCATTGCATCTCTAAGGAAATCAGAATCCTGGAAGAAAGTTACATTTCCATCAGGGACTGTGTCTGGCCCCACATTTTCCAACCTGCTAAATAGCTCAGTAACACAGCCCAGGAAAGTGTGTCAGTGACAGACACGGATAAAGAAGCAAAAACAGAGAGACCCTCTTTGCGCTGGAGTATTTAGATAAAATGAGCTATGTTTCAAAATAAGAAAACAAAAAACCAAACAAAAACAACCAAGTTTCTGGGGAAAATTCCACAGCAGGGCTTGGGCTGAAAGGCTGTGATGTTTGCCCTGCAGTGTATGAGTGTCCAGGCCCGCTGCTGTGAAGAGAGAAGCATAGCCCTCCGTGTCCTCCTGACATTTGTAGCTCTGCATCAAGACAATGATCTTGATTAAATCACATGCTTCAAGAGCTCTAGCCAGCTGCCTGGAGGGGGCAGAGAGGGTTTTCCCCCCCTCTCCTGAGCGTGGGGTTGGGCAGATGTATTGCAGGGCTGAATCTCACCTTCCTGTGTTGCGTGCGAGGTGGGGAAGGAGCCAGCACCCAGAGCTCCAGCCTGTGTGCTCCTTGACATTCTCCAGCTCTCTCCAGACTGAACACCAGGGATTGAACACCCACCCACATTTCCCGTCCCAAGGGTCCCCTCCCAGTGTGGTGGCATTGACTGTAATTAAGACCCTGGCTTCTCCTTTGCCCACCAAAATTTTAACTCTTGATGTCTGAACTTAATGCAGGTGAATCCGCTTGTAATAAACCACAGTGTGCAAGGAATGAGTCTGGAGGATATCAAAGATATTTTTCACTCAGAGGGTTGAGAGACACCGGCACAGCTTGCCCAGGGAAGTTGTGGATGTAGTTCCATCCCTGGAAGTGTTCCAGGCCTGGCTGGAAGGGGCTTGGGGCAACCTGGTTTAGCAGAAGGTGCCCCTGTCCGTGGCAGGGGGTTGGAATGGGATGGTCTTTAAGGTGCCTGACCCAAACCATTCTATGAATGGTCTGTGTGCCCTGTACTGACTTTTATCACCCAGGAGCTGCTTCCCTTCCTGCAGAAGCCCCTGACACATGAGAGATGCTGTTGGAGAGGTGCAGCCATTCTCCACAGCAACTTCAAACCACCCAGAGACTGCACTGCTGCAACACCTTGCTAAGCAGAAAACACTGGATGTGCCCAAAAGCAGATTTGCCAGAGCAGGGCAATAATATAAACCCCAGACAACACCTGCGGCATTCACATTCTCTGAAAAAATCCCTTTGCCCAGGATTCTTCTCCTGGGAAGCTGAGAAGCCTCAGAGAAAAGGAAAACAATTCTTATCTCATTTGCTTCTCCTGTGTTGTGCTCATGTGGAATGTGTTTGGAGATTGTTTCCCACATGTGATTGTTTCATTGGATTCTGCTGTGAGTTGTTTTGACTAATTGGCCAATCAGGGCCAAGCTGTGCCAGGACTCTGGAAAGAGTCACGAATTTTCATTATTATCTTTTTAGCATTCAGTAAGTATCCTTCCTGTATTCTTTAGTATAGTATAGTATTCTTTAATATAATACAGTATCATGAAATAATAAATTAGCCTTCTGAGAACATGGAGTCTGATTCATCATTCCTGCCTTTGTCAAGGCATTCCCAGCAAATACAATAAACCCCTCCAGGCCTGCAGCTGCCCGGGTCAGACTCACCGTGGCGTTCACCTGGAGCTGGTAGGCCTGAGTGACTTCATAATCCAGCTCCCGGATCACTGTCACGATGCCACGGCCGCTGTCGATGGCAAAGAAGCTGGAAGGGGGCTGGAAGGAGTAGAGCACACTGCCTCCTGCCCCCAGGTCTGGGTCCGTGGCGTTCACGATGAAAATTGGAGTGCCCACGGGGGTGTTCTGGAGATAAAAAATAAATATCAGTAACACTGTAATTTTTTTCCCTTTTTTTAAACCTATTTAAACCTACCCTAAACTAAACACCCCAAAAAACACCAGCAACTCACACCTATAACCCACCAAACCAAACCTAAACCATAACATTTCCAACACCAAAAAAACTAATGAAAAACGAAATAAACTAAACTACAACCCCGCAAAAAAACTTTCTCAGATTATCATCTCTTTTAAAACAGCTAAAAATTTTATTAGTTAATATTTTTAAAATGTTATTACTTAATAAACAATTTTTTCCACTTTTCTCCAAAAAAAAATTTTCTCCCAAAAAACCCCAAATTAAATCTACTTAAAAAAACCCCAATTAAATCTACTTTCCTAAAAAAAAACCCTTTAAAAATTCTCTCCAAAATTTACCCTAAACCAAAACATATACATCTAGTGGCATCCAACGTGGGGCTCAAACCCACAACCCTGGGATTAAGAGTCTCATGTTCTGCTGACTGAGCCAGCTGGGCAATTCCACAGCAGCAATTTCCTTTTCAGTAACACCGTAATGTGGCTCCGGGGTTTTCAGGGTCTCCCCCAAAAACAGCTGCCATGGGTGTCCCAGACAGCAAAGTCCAGTTAAGCAGGACCTGTCTGGGCCCCTCAGGCAGGCTCCAGAGCCACAGGTAATCTTAGCAAGCTCAGCTCTTAAGTGAGATCAGCTCTTTTGGGGCTCTAGAACCCCAAAAGCCATCCCTAACCTGACACTCAGACCCTGGGGAAATGACTTTTTTTTCCCCATGGAGAATGGGCTCCCTTTGCGGTCACTCGCAAACTTTGCTGGATTTCTCCAAAAGTGAAGCTGCCAGCAACAGGCTGGGGTACCACCCTGAAAATACCCCAGTGATTCTCAGCTCATTTGTGATTTCAGCTCTCTGCTTGCTAAGCGCCTTTGGCAGATGTAGGGAGAGAGAGGAGAAGCGCTGTGTGAGGTTCCACAGAGGTGTCTTTATTGGTATCTTCTGCAGAGGGTCTCAGCGACAGCTCTTCTGCCAAACTGGGCAGAAATAGGGGTTTTTATAGGGCACAGGAGTTTTGGGAGACAGTCCAACAGTAAGGGTCGAGGGAAAAGTGACCTATAGTCTTACAGAGAGATAACAAGGGTCCAAAGGGGAAAGAGAGGCTTCTTTTGGCCCAGTCATCATGAGTAGGTATTTCTTATCTTAGAAAACTGACCACCATGGAGGCCTAGCAGACCCTGTGCCTGCTACAACACTGTGCACCCTTTTCACATCAAACACACACCAGCAATTTCCTTTTCCCACCAGGAGTGATATCCAGAGACCCAGCAACTTCAGCCCTGTATTTCCAGGACATTTATAAGTTATATAGCTGTACTCTTTATTACAGTATTGCAGGGCCTATAATAGTTGTTACATACTTATAATAACAGTTATACAGCTCTGGTCAAGGTGGCACTCTATCACAGATCCTTATTTTCCCCAGACATCCCAACTTTCCAGAAAAATTGCTCTCTTTGCTGAAACTTGTTTTTTGCCCAAAGGCACTTTTATTTTCGACGCTGACTCCCTCACTGTTTTCACCACAAAGTATTAAATATAGGAGAGCTTTAAAAAAATAAGGGGAAAATTAAAAAAAAAAAGGCATTAAATGCAACACGGAACTTCACATAAAAGTCAGTTGTAGTTTCCACAGCAACTACAACCTGGCCCGATTAACGCAGGCATGAACAGTTCCATCGTCATAAATCTGGAACTAATCTACATGCATAAAATATGCAGCTGAGTGCACAAAATCAGCAATGGCAAGTGCAGTTTGGCACTTCTTATTGTTTAACTTCACAGCGGGGAGAACAATTATCCATTTTTGGTGGAACAGCTGCATGTTCCTATGCAAATCTTAAAATGCATATTCTTGTCTCTCCCTAAAGGCACGAGCACAGACTGCCAGCTACAAGGCTCTGCTGGGGCTCCAGGTACACATCACGACACCTTGGGCACATCCCCCTGCCTGTGACACCATCAAAAGGGTTGACAAGGAGCTAAACCTCAAAAGGGGACACAGCAAAGGTCACAAGTGAGACCTGGCAGTGGCTGGTTATGGCCAGCTGGGATAATAAGGATTATTCCTGAAAACCTCTTCCCAAGTCTCTGTGTTTTATTCTTAACTCCTTTCCTATTGAGTTATTCGCCCTCAGCTTACAGAGAAGTATCCTGAAGTGCTGAGAGGATGGAAAGGAGGCTTGAGGAGAGGCAGAGTTTAAAAGATGGGGCACTGCTTCCAAGAAAATCCTTGGCCAAAGCTGTGAAACAAACTGAGCTATTTTCAGGTTTTTTGGGAACCATAGGACTTGCAGTAAACCAGAGGTTGTCCCAGTCAACAATTCTACTAGAAAATATTGGAAAACAGGGCTCCACACTTGGGAATCTTATTTAACCAGTTTAATACTGGGTGCAAAGAACCAGAGAATCCAAATTTTCCCAGTTAAGGCTCAGGCCAGCAGAAATTTGACCTCAAGGCAGGTGGCAGGATTTGGTACAACAGAGCAGGGAGCCCAGGGCACACTCTGCTGCTCCCATTGATGAATCCAGGCTCAGGGCACTCATCCCACACATCCCTCATGCCCCTGCCCTTGTATCCAGGCACGTGGCATTGCAGGGACCCAAGCTCACCTTGGACTCCAGCAAAATTCCACTTGCCTTACATCAGTGTCACTTCTGCCAAGGTGTGAGAGGTTGCAGCTCCCACTTAGGTTTTCCATTTCCTTTCCTTTTTTTTCTCTCCTCTAAATCAAGCTGCTCTAGAAAGCCTCGCAGGGCACGGCCTGAGGATTATTTTTTAAAGCGCCTTCAAGTTTTTTGGTAATTAGCAGTCACAAAAGCATAAAAGATATAGCTGGAAGGGACCTCAAAAGAGAAACGTGGCCCCTGTGCTCCACCTAAATCATTCCCATGCTGAAAGCCTCCTAGCAATGGAGACACCACATCCTCCCCAGCCCATCTGTCCTGGAATTTTGCTGCCCTTTGCCTTACAGCTGCTCATTTGCTGGAACTTAACCCAGCCCTGCCCTGCTGCCGTGTAAACCCTTGACTTTGTGCCCCACACTCAGCACCTTCATCCTGGCTTGGGCCTTTAAACTGCTCAGGAACCAGGATTTTGTCAGCTGGAGGGTGTGCTGGGTGAAGAAGCCCTTCATGGGTGGCTGTGGTGGGTGTTTGCTTTCCAAGCATTCCTAAAGCACCTTCCAGACAAGAGCAGAGCATCTCCCCAGCCTCTCTTTTGGTTCCCCCAAGCCATCATCACCAGGAGCAGCTCCAGAGCATCCCAAAGTCCTTCTATTACTGCTTCCACCACCTCATTCCAGGGGCTCCAACAACTCATCTTCCTTCCCAGAGCCACCACCTGGGGTTCTCAGCACCTTCATCCTGGCTTGGGCCTTTAAACTGCTCAGGAACCAGGATTTTGTCAGCTGGGGGTGACAAAGAAGCCCTTCATGGGTGGCTGTGGTGGCTGTTTGCTTTCTGAGCATCTTCTCAGACAAGAGCAGAGCATCTCCCCAGCTTCTCTTTCAGGCTACTTGCTTCCCCCAGGCCATCACCACCAGGAGCAGCTTCAGAGCATCCCACAGCCCTTCTATTGCTTTTTCCACCACCTCATTCCACGTGTTCCAACAACTCATCTTCCTTCCCAGAGCCACCAGCTGGGGCACCAATGTCCCAACACACAGCACCACAAATTAACCACTCACAGGGAGAGGCACAGCAAGGGTTGCACTGAAGGGTCTGGGCTATATTGCCCTGGGAATAATAATATTCATAAGGATGAAGCTGGCCTTGATGAATATGTTTCCTCTCCTTTTGCAGTGCCCCTAGCCACTGCTTTTAACATGCAAATCCTCTCTGGTCACCCGTGATTACGGGGCTGCTCTGGGCTGCCTGGGAGAGAGGAGAGCTTGATTTCCCCTGCATTGTACTCCACACAATAGCCCCAAAGCAGGCTTTGAAGGGACTTCATCTCCTCGTCCTTGCAAAGGAGAAGCTGCCTGCAGGGGACACGGAGGTCACCAGCTTTGGCGCTGTCAGGTCCAGGCCCTGCAGGCACCACCGGGTGACTTCCATGCCTTTATCCTTGTTTTACAGCTTCTCCTTTCCTCAGCCAGGATAGCAGGGGCTGTACAAGCAAGGGGATGAGCTCTGGACAAAGATCTGGCCCTGGGAATCAGTCATGGACATCAACACCAAAGCATCTGAGGGGCTGAGAGGGACCCCAGGCTGGATCACAAGCAAAGCTCAGCCCCAGTGAATTCAGGAGGGGAGCAAAGGGCTTCCAGGCAATAGGGGGAGTGTTACAGGATGCAGAGAGGGAAATCACCGATTCTGCCCAAAATGCACAAGTCAGTGAGAGTATTTCACTACCAAACACATGCCCTTATTCCCAACAGCACATGGTGAGAGAATGCAGACCCATAAAGAGCGCTCTGGGTAATGCATCTTTTTTTCTACAGCTCAAGTTCAAGCGAAAAATAAATAATAAAATTCCCCCAAAGCAGCAAAACCAGCTGTAGGGTGCAGACATCCCATGTCAACAGTCCTGCAGGGAAAAAGGTCTCATCAATGCTCATGCCCAGGCAGGCAGCCAGGACTCAGAGGAATTTCAGGCCATCTGCATTAAAAAGCATAAAAAGTATGTTTTTAAAATCCTCTTGCCATTTCTGGGTCAAACGGGCTTGAGATATTCCTCAGCAGGAAGCTGGCATCTTTATTTCTCAGAAGCTGTGGCCCATCGTCTAAACAATGAAGCAAAACATCTGGATAAACAGAAGAGCCTGGGGCTTGTGTTTGATGGTAAATACCCAGCAGAGGACACCAGCCAGGGAGATGCCTTTGGAAAGCCCTGTGCTGGACCATGTTCCTGCTTTTTCAGCATTTATAGGGCTCTTCTGCATATCCTTCATGGCTTTTCTTCATTAACAAAGACTAATTGTGGTTATGCTTATCTCACCAACAGGCAAAAATAACAAAATCTATAATTTTTTTTTTTTGTCCAGGCAGACAGCAGCGTACAGGTGCTGGTGGCAAACAGGTGAGCTTTCTACATGAGTGGCCAAATTCTGTCATTTTTTAAAGTTTTCAGCTCTCTGCAGCAGCCTGCAATGGAGGCTCCATTCACTACAGAAAAAAAGAACTGGTGACAAAACTGTGTCATGTCATTAAATCTTTGTTACGACGCCAGCAGATGTGAGATTAAAAATAAACATGCAGACAGATGCAGCCTGTGTGGGGGGAGGAGGAGGAGGGCAAATGGGAGTGGGACTTGCTCCTGACCTGTCTCCAGCACTCCTTCACCTGGCAGCTCAGCAGGAGCAGCTCCAGCACCCAGGACCCCCCAGAGCAGCTCCAGGAATTAAAGGGCTCTGGGCTGCTAAGTGGTGATGCCCTTTGTGCCTTCCTTATTTTGCAATAAATAAGAAAAGTTAAAAAAAAAAGTATTGGAAGAAGTTTGGGGGGGGGTCCTCCAATAAGAAATACTGAGCAGTAATGCAAGAGCTCTTTAATCATAACTGCTCTGTTCCAGTGGATCCCCAGCAGCAAGGACAGGTCTGTGTTAAATGAGGAACTAAACCCTAAAATCCCTGTTCAAACATGGAAGGATGCTGCTGCACATGGGGGAGGCAGGCAGAGACCAAGACCTTGCCTCTTTCTGAGCAGTGCAGAGGTGAGAAACCACAAACAATCACAGGATCACAGAATGAGTCTGACCACAGCGTTCTGCTCCCACCTTCCTGCTCTGGCAGGGACATCCCAGAGCACTTGGCACAGGATTGTGTCCAGAGGGCTCTGGGATATCCCCAGACAGGGACACTCCACACCCTCTCTGTTCCAGGGCTCAGTGACTGCCCAGGGCAGTTTTTCCCCTGGTTCAGGGGGATCTTCCTGCACATCAGTTTTTGCCTGGTGCCTCTTGTCCCGTTGCTGGGCCCTACAGCAATGCTGTGATGACCCTAGTGAGGGGAGAGAATGATAGCATGGATAGCAGAAGGCTAATTAATTACTTTATTATACTATATTACTCTATACATCTAAAACTGAACCTGCCAAGCACTCAACACTGCACACACTGCACAGAATCTCATGACTGTCACCCAACAGTCCCAACACACACACACACACACTTGGCCCTGACATGCCAAGGAAACAAAACACCATGACTTTGACTACACAATTTCCACATTGTATTCTACTTTTGCACAAACACAGGCACAGCAAGTGATGAGAATTGTGTTTTCTTTCTCTGAGGTTCAGAGAATGTGAAACCCAGAAATATTCTTGGGAAGAATTGTGCCTTGCTTTTCTCTGTGAAGAGAAATGTGGGGCTACAGGGCCCCTCAGCTCTGCCATCCTCCCAGGAAGTTGTGTTTCCACCCCAAAGCTGCCCAAGCACAGCCCATCAGAACAAACAGCTGCCCTGGGCTGTCACCTCCCGTGTGACCCCAGCAGGAGTTACCAGACACAGATGTGCCCTGGTGACCCCCACAGCTGGGACACCACAGCCTTATGCAACAGCCTCTGCAGAAGGGCAATTAAGGCTGAAGAACAGGTTACCAAAAAGGGACTTTTTAAAATATTTACTCTGGCCTCACCTGTAGTCTTTAATATCTTATTATGAACTCTATTATAATATGCATTATATTGTTACCCATATTATAATATGCATTAGTAATAAAATTTTGGGTGGATGCTGCTCCAGCCAATACAGAGTAGATGACAATCCAGAGGAGACGCCCCCTCTGGGGTCACAATGTGAGCAACCTGGGATAGTGGAGAGTGTCCCTTCCCATAGCAGGGGGTTGGAACTAGGTGGCCTTTAAGGTCCCTCCAACCCCAGACCATTCCATGATATGTCCAACCAGGCAGGTTCCATGGCCACAGCTGAACATGAAGGACACCTGGAAAAAGTCAAGGCACCACCTCCTCTTGTCCGCCACAAATTGTTCCTCTCCAGTTGTGCCAGGGGAGGTTTAGATTGAATAGCAGGAATGTTTTTTCATTGGAAAGGTGGTGTGGTTTGACACTGCCCAAACACACACTCACCTTCCCCTGCCACAGCTGGGCAGATGAGAGAAAAATTTAAACAAAGGGTTCATGAGTTAAGGACTGGGAGAAAACACTGCAGGGGTAAAACAGGCTCAACTTAGAAGTAGAAAGTGAGCTTATTATTATGCAAATCGGAGGAGGATAATGAGAAGTAAAGTAAGTCCTTAGAAAACACTGTTTCTTTCCCCAACCCCTCCCTCCTTCCCACTGACAGCACAGGGAGTCAGGGTAAGGGGGTTTGGGTCTGTTCTTCTTCCAAAAACCAGGCTCTGCAAGCCCAACACAAAAGGTTTGTCCAGCACTGGCCCAGGCTGCCCAAGGAGGTGGTGGAGTCACTGCCCCTGGAGGGATTTAAAGATGTGTGGCTGTGGCACCTGGGGACATGGCTGTGGAGCCTGGCAGTGCTGGGTTAGTGCCTCAAGTTGGTGATCTTAGAGCTCCTTTCCAACTCAAGTGATTCTTGTGAAAAGGCTCTCCTTTCCCACAGAACTAATGAAACAAAAATTGTTTACAGAAAATCCAGCTTCCATCCTCTTTCCTGAGGCCCATGGCACCTGCTCCCACAGCATTAAGTCCCTCTGGGGCAGAGTTGCACAGTGCCTTGGAGAGTTTCCCACCACAGCAAAACCATTTCATGGGCCACCAACACCCCAGACGTGCTTGGATCCATCAGTCTTGTCCAACTGGCCTGACACCAGGAGCCCCATGGGCAAAGGGCTGAGAGGAGGAATATGGAGAGCTGACTTTTTTACAGCACAGTCAGAGTGGGAGAGAGGCAAAGGTGGGAGATGAAGCAGAGGAGATCTGGGAGTTCATTCTCCAGACACTCCCTTCCATGCATCCACTTTTCCAACACCCAGAGAGAGCAGCTGTGTGGCTTTGAGCTGCTGACTGGGCTTAAACCACTACAACCTTCTGACAAGAATGCTGGGCACCAGAAATGCCTATTTTGGTATATTTGGGGCTCATCCCACCACACCAGCTGCCCCTCTCCAGTGGCTGGCCATGTAGTTTAGGAAAGACATTGAGAGGCTGGAGCGCGTCCAGAGGAGGCAACGAGGCTGGAGAGGGGCTGGGAACACAAACCCTGTGAGGAGCTACTGAGGGAGCTGGGGGTGCTCAGCCTGAAGAAAAGGAGACTCAGGGGTGACCTCATCACTCTCTACAGCTCCCTGAAAGGTGCCTGTGCTCAGGTGGGGTTGGGCTCTTTCTCCAGGCAGCACTGACAGAACCAGAGGACACAGACTGAAGCTGAACCAATGGAAATATAGATTGGATATTAGGGAAAAGTTTTTCATGGAAAGAGTGATAAAGCTCTGGAATGGTCTGCCCAGGGAGGTGGTGGAGTCCCCATCCCTGGGTGTGTTTAACAAAGCCTGGATGTGGCACTGGGTACCAGGGTTTAGTTGAGGTGTCGGGGAACAGGTTGGACTCGATGATCTTGGAGGTCTCTTCCAACCTTGTGATTCTGTGATTCTGTAGAGGACCTCCATGTGACCTCCCAGGGCAAAGTCACCCGGCAGAGGCTGGTGGGGATGATTAGGATGCCGATGCATGCTGCAGCCATGCAAATAAATGTGGAGAAGCGGCAGCAATCTGGCCGAGCAGCTGGCGGAAGGTCGGTGAGATGAGGCAACACAAACGGGCCGGGGGGCACACACGGGGGCTCCAGCAGCAGCCAGCTCTCATTCCTCCCTGGCACAGCCTCGCTGATGGGACCCAGGACATTCCTCTGGCTGCCCTGGGTGATTCGAGACCCTGGCAGGGGGCTCAGAGACCTTGGCACAGAGTCAAAAACACCGGTGCCTTGGATTTTAGCCCATGGAAAAAATTACCAACTTTGTGTGAGGAGTTACAAGCCACAAGGGTTTGGATAGAATGATAGTGAATTTATCACAGGGTGAACAAGTAGAATTTTGGGGATTTAGAATGGGGGGTTCAAGAGGCAAGATGGAGAAATCTGGGTGTGTCCTGTCCTTCTTCTTGTCCTCCATCTTCTGCTGTGATGGTGACACTTTTCGATTGGTTTAGAGACAGACTGTCTAACATAGGTGATAGGTATTGGAAAATTATTGTAAATGAAGTACAGGTAGTTTGTAGTATAAAAAGCCAACACCACCCCAAGGGCAGGGACTGTGCCACAACCCGACCTGCTGGACAGATCTCGGCAAGTCAGAGAAAGAATGTAACCGATAAGAGAAAATAAACAACCTTGAAAACCAGAGCTGAGGAATCTCGACTTCTTCTTCGGTCGCGGGGCTGGGAAAAAAGACTTTCTAATATCTCGGGGGTCATCTCAACCCCAGAAACCCGAGACCTGGCCAGCCCCACTCCTGCTCCCCCCCGCAGCAAAGCGGGACCTGACCGCTCCCACCAGGAGATGCTCCGCTGCTCCGCTGCTCCGCGCTCCTCTTACAGCTCAGGTCAACCTATTACTCTTAAATCATTCCCTGCTGCCGCTCCTGGCGGCGCTTTTCCCTCTCTCCGGGCCTCTCAGCGCGCAGTGGGGAGGATGGAAGGAGCTTTGCGCTCGCTAAAAGCCGGCTCGCACATCCCTGCGCTCCAGGCAAAGGCGCTCCCGCCGATCCCGAATCCCTGCAGGCAGGAAAGAGGGCTCGGTGCCTCTTGCTGAAGGCAGGGGTGCTGTGCAACAGAGAAGACACGGATTCCAACTGTGCTCCTGATACACCTGGGACCCTGGCTCGCTCATCCTGGGCTGATTTAAGTCACCTATTCCTGCCCAGGTGTGGCTTGCTGCAGGAACCAGCTGCAGAAGCAGAGCCCCAGCCTCTCTGCCAGCCCCTGCCGAGAGGAAAAAGCCAGCCCCATGTTTTGGGTTCTGTCCCCATGCTCCATCCCGGGTTGCCAGACTGGGTCCCTCGCTCGTGTGCCAGCTCAGAACGCTCACACGGATGTGCACAGACTCCCAATTCCTGTGCTCTTAATTGCACTTTTAATTACATTTATTAATTGCATTACTGCTCGTCCGAGCCAGGCAATTTCCAATTTCTAAGTTTGATTTTAAAACCTGACAATTTCCCTTTTTTACAATTTTTTTTTCCTTTTTGGTGGAAATCCACCCCACCTTTCAATCAGCCCTCATTAATATGTACCTCTTGTTGCTATCTCTATTAAGTGACCTCCCTCATTATCGAGTGACACTGGCAAACAGCCACCGCAGAGCTATAATTCAATTGAGGGGCTTTTGAAAACACCATAAACACAGCTGGAATGGATGGATGCTTTACAGGAGCTGGAGAGGAATTAGCTGCTGGATAACCACACTCAGAGCCGAGAGCACTCGTTCACGGCAGCCACAGGCCAACCCAACGTTGGAGGAAGGGACATCACAACCACCCAGCCACAGGGGAACTCGCCATGCTGGCAGGACAATGGCACTCAGAGGCACAGGACAAACAGAAGATGCTCTGGTATCCTGTGGGATAAACCTGCTTGCTTTTTCCAGGCCAGAGATCCCCTGTTACCCACCAAATATATCCCTGCCCTTGCCAACGGGGTGGCTGATCCATGGCACAGCACCCCCAGGAGCTGGGGGCTGCTGGTGGCACCAGTGACTTCTTCAGCACAGGTCTGGAGGGGAAAGACCAGGAGAGGAATCATGGAATCCTAAAATGGTTTGGGGGTTGGGTAGGGAAGGACCTTAAAGATCACCCAGCTCCAGCTCACAAAATCCAGCAGCTTCCCACTGCTGTGGGAGGGGGCAGAAGAAAAGGGTGGTGATGCAATCATCACTTCACTAACTCAGCATCCACAGCCAAATTTCATCACAAAAGCCACATTTCTCTGCCATTCTGCATCTCCAGCTTTCAAGGAGCTGGGGCAAGGGCTGGGAGGCAGTGTGTGCTTCCCTCCTTGGCTGCTGGTAGGTCAGTCCCAGTTTTGGAGACAGCAGATGGGAAGCCAAGATGGTCTAACGAGACATTTGAAAGTCAGACACAAGCGCCAAGGATGCGAAAACCTGTCAGTCAGAGAGCCCCCGGCTTCAGCAGCATCACATTTCTCCTGCTGGTGTGATTTTCCTGCTGGAAAAGGGCGTTTGGAGCAGTCTCCAAACTCTCTGCAAGGGCATCCACGGCAGATGGCCCGGCACCCCTTTGGCTCTCATCCTCCTGGAGATGGTGGGCATGGAGCAGGTGCATCCAGGTGGCCACAGTCAAGGTCTGCACTCCTGCAGTGGCTGCTTTTGGTTAGGGAAGCAAAGGCAGGGGGGTTACAGAATCCAGGAGGATTTTCCACTGTCCCTCTCCTCAAGATCAAAATTCAGAAGCAAAGTCAAACCACCAGAGTGATTTACCACTACTACCAGCCAGCATTCAGTGTGGGGTGAGACAAGAAATCCTTTTCCCAATCCCTGCTTGAGGGCTATGCCATAAACTTGACAGATCCTGCTTTTTAAAATATTTTTAATATACTTTTTTTTTTTTTTTGCAGTTGCCACTAACTTTCACTTTCTGGCACCCCATGGCAGCCCACTGGGTGATGCTCTGGATGGCAAATGACTTCCATTAAGGCAGAGCATTCAAACAATGCATTACAAATGAAACCCTAATGACAGGACACCGGCAGCACCGCTCCCACTTGATATTAATTGGGTGCCACTTCCTTTTAATGGTACATTAATTAATGTGGGATATCAACAGAAGTCCACGACACCCCCATTAATACAAATGAATTCATTATCATCGGTGTTACTACAAGAAATGACAAATAAATCTGTAAAACAGTGGGACACTTCAAATAATAGCCACGAGTCATTAGGTATTGTCTTAATTTATACAACATACTGCAAATATATAGATGAAATCCACGGATGCTTATCTAGCCACATGTCCCTCTCCATGCCTCCTCAAGCTGTCCTGAGCCACCTCGGAGGGCCACCAAGCTGGCCAGGAAGAACTGGGACTTGCTCTGTTACTTCACTGCCTTCTTGCCATCTCCTCTTATCCCAGCACTTCTCACTATCCCCTTCTCTTGCATCTTCAAAAGACCCTCTGATGTAGCACATGTAATCCTGGAAAGAGGATCACCTTTCCTTGCTCCCATTTTAGCCAGGCCTGCTTTTCTACCTTATTTATTTATTTTACTGCTCATTCATCCGCTGTTCTGGCAGAGAAGCTAAATCACCTTTCCCAGCACAGAGCAGCCCACCTCTGACCATGGGAGGAGTGAGTAACATGTCCTCAGAAAACAAAGGAGAAAACCCCACAACTCCCTTTGAAATCTGGGATTTCTAAGTCCCAAAGATCCATCAAAAAGAAAACTCTGCAGCAGCCTGAGAGCAGGTACCCACCCTCAACACCAGTGAACACAAAATCCATACAGCTGTGCTGATTCAAAAAAATACTTCCCTGTCTTTCCCTGGATGGCTTCATTAGCAGAGGAGGGATCGATATTGGTTCAGCTGGGGTCTCCTCATCGGGCTGTGCTGTGCTGAGGCTGCAAACTCCAGCAGGAAGAGTTCCTGCCACAGCCAAGGCACAGGTACCACCCTCCCACGGGGGGTAACACCCCAGTTCCCTGTGTCCCACTGCCCCTGGACAGAGACAGCCTGGGGCAGTGGGATGTGCAGGTGTGAAAAATGCATATTTTATGATTGAAATATCAAAATGAATATAATAGGTGTTATGTTTGAAAGTTATGCTGTATTAATTTTCTTAAGTAGTGTGTTAAAAATAGTTTTAGGTTATAACAAAATGTTAAAATAGAAACTATGCTATGTAAGATATTTTTTTAAAGAAAGGACTCACACCAAGATAGCAGCCACAAGACACCCGAATCTTTCAGAGAAAGAGAATTTATTGCTCCATTATCAGAAGAAATAAACTTCTTCCTGCCTCACTCAACCCTGAAGACGCCTTTAGAATGAAGAGGAAGAAGCCGACACTGCCCAGACAGAATCCTGTGTTTGAATGGAATTTATGCATCATGGATGAGGTGTAGGAATATGCAACAGGCTGTTGCTTTTAAGGGTTAATCCTCTGTTAATGTGGGTCCTTTTTCGGGCTTATTTTGCCCAGAAAGAGGTACCTGGACTGTCTGTAACTCTTTGTTTTTATTGTCTCATATTGTCCTAATCCTAATTGTCCAAAATATTATTATTCTAATTATATTGCTATTTTTATAACCATTTTATTACTATTCAACTTTTACAATTTTAAAAACAAGTGATTGGCGTTTTTCACACAGGGAACATCACTTTAAAATACAACATATGGAGGCTGACTCAGCCTTCGACCACAGGAAAACCCAGGCAGGAGCTAGGCTGAGCAAATCAGACACTTCATAAAGACAGGGAAGCCAGCAATCCTAAGGAGGGTTTTTTTCTCAAATGGGGAAAAAAGCATGATCTTTAAAAAGTATCATCTTTTAAAAAAAGTATCATCTTTAAACTGAAAGAGGAGAGATTTGGGTTAGATGTGAGAAAGAGATTTTTTTACACAGAGGGAGGTAAGGCCCTGGCACAGGGCGCCCAGAGAAGCTGTGGCTGCCCCTGGATCCCTGGAAATGTCCAAGGCCAGGCTGGATGGGGCTTGGAGCAGCCTGGGATAGTGGAAGGAGTCCTGCCCATGGCAGGAGGTTGGAATTAGATGAGCTTTAAGATCCCTTTTACCCAAACCATGTGAAGATTCCTGGTGTTTCTGGGTGTCTTGTGTTGCGCTCGGGATGAGACATTCAGGAAACAAGAGAGAAAAGGGAAAAGTTATTTTTAACTTGATGATGTATCTAAGCCACGTCCAACCTGATTTATTTCGTGGGTCTACTCCATAAGCTGTGCTTTTGATAAGTGTCACCAGAAATCAGGTGTTTGTGCTGGGATTTAACCCCTGAGGGGAGCAGCCCTGGGCCTGTCCCTCACAAAGCTGGGCCTGTCCCTCACAAAGCTGGGCTTGTCCCTCACAGAGCTGGGCCCGTCCCTCACAGAACTGGGCCCTGCCCTCTGCACCTCACGCTGTCTCCATTTTTTTATTCGTGGGTCTACTCCATAAGCTGTGCTTTTGATAAGTGGCACCAGAAATCAGGTGTTTGTACTGGGATTTAACCCCTGAGGGGAGCAGCCCTGGGCCCATCCCTCACAGAGCTGGGCCCTGCCCTCTGCACCTCACACTGTCTCCACTGCCCTGGCAGCTTGAAAAGTCTCCTCACCTCCTGCTCAGGCTGTTTCTCAGAGATTTAGAAGCACAGACAAGAATTTCTTCCTAATATCTAACCCAAACTTAATCTGTCAGTGTGAAGCCAGTCCTCAAGATGAACTTGATAACCCCATCTGAAAACCTGACCTCTCCTTCAAACTCCCCCCTAACCACGGTTTGGAGAAGGATGGCAGCAAAAACTTCTAAAAAACCTTTTTTTTCTGCAATGGCATGTGTCTGCCTGAGGTCTCATAACCTCTGTGTTGAGGCAAACAATTTTTCCCTCTAATTTCTCCTCATGTTGCCAAAGGAACCAGGCTTTACAATCCAGCCCAAAAAGAATTGGCCAAGCACACTGGGAAGTCACATTATAAGAAGGGTCAAAGCAATCTACTGGTGACACCAGTTATGTCAAGTAGATTTAAAAATACCTGAAGTGGTTTTTAAAAGACCTGGTGTTTTATGACCATAGTGCTTGGCTGGTGTGTTGGGGTTTGTTCTAACTGGGAACATCACAAGATCCAAGGCAATGGGGTCCTAAAAGCTCACCACATCTCCTGCAGGGATAATACAGCAGGAAAAGGCTTACACAGCACATTCCAGCATGGGACACCCGTGTTAAGGAGCAGGAACAAGGTGAGGAAGGAGAAGGAGAGGGAAAGCAAATGAGAAAGAAAGCACCTGCACTTTTGTCCTTTTCTAGAAACAGAGAGATGACCCCATCCTTCTCTACCCCAGTTCACCACATCTCCTTGCAAGCAGCAGAGGAGATCCCAGCTCTGCCAGCATCCTTGCCTGGTCCAAGGAATTCCCATGGCGTTACCCGAGTGGGGGGAAAAGCCCCAAACCCAGACAGACCCAAACCCACACAACCCTGGCAAAACCTTCCTTGCTGAAACCATTCCCTTTGAGGCACTGTCTCCAGTCCCAGCCTTTTCCTGAGTGCTGACACCCCCCACCAGGAGCAGACCAAGCCTTATCACCTGTGGTGTGGCTGAGGAGCAGGAGAGAGTCAGGATCATTTGCCAGGGCAGGGAAAATCTAACCCTGCATCCTTCCCTCCCAGCCCTCTTGCCAGGCTCCTGCTCCCCTTCCCGTGCTGATTGGAGCAGCTCATCCTTCTGCTGATTGCAGCTGATGGTCCTGCCTGGGTTTTGCCCTTCCAGACCAGACCCTCAATTATCAAGGTTCTGGTTTTTATAAAAGGTTTGGGTTTTTACTGGCTTTTTGTGTTTTTTTTTTTTCCCAGTTAATCTAGTGAGTTTATTTTTGCCTGGGCTCTTTCCTGCCCTGCCTGGACGTGCTGATGGATTTTGGGGCTTGCCAGAATCCAGCAAAAACCAGGCTCTCTGGGTAGTATTAACTTCTAACCCCCGTGTAAAAATAGCTGCAATAAAGCAGAGTGAATAATATCAGCTTCACCTAATGTAACTTTGATTAAAAAGTGCTGCCCTCTTCATCACTCCTGGGTGGTAACTCCAGAGAAATGTCCTTCCTGAGGGATGGAAAGAGAACAGCCAGTACTACACAGGCACTTCCTCACAGGGAAGGTGGAGGCACCAAACTCAGAGGAAAAGCCAACAAAACAGGGGGAAAAAATGCAGATTCCTGCCCATCTGGGTAGCAAGGCAGCCAGATTGGTATTCCACAGTCTGTGTTAGCCTGTGGAAATTGCTGCACTGTCATTTTCATGCAGCAATCACCTGCTCTTGACTCCTTCCATCCCCAGTCCCTTCCCTGAACTCTGCATTTACAAACCACCCTGGAAGAAAGAGGGGGTCAGGGTGTAGGAAGAAGGCTCACACAACAAAAACTCTGGGGAGGGTTTCCCTGTGGTGTGGTTGTCTCAAAGGTGCTCAGCCAGTTTTTGGGGGTTTTGACCCTTCCAACTTAAGTCCAGCTTCCAAACCACTGAAGTCCATGGCACAAAAGCCTGATCCCTTCCCTTCCCTCAGATGCAAAAGCTCCCAGGTATTTAATTATTCTCCTCTTCACTCCTGGTGCTGGCAGCCTGTGTCAGGAGCTGTTTTGTTACAGCATGCAGGAGGAGGCAGGGAAGGTTTTAATTTCACGCCATGCACCAGGCGCTGCAATTTTGGACACTGTTTGTTATCTGACTTCTGGCCCTATCTCAGGTCCTGGCGCTCCTCAGGCAGCCATGGCCAGTTGGATTTTTAATTTATTCTCTGCTAGAATGGGGATTCTGTTCAAGTGAGAGCCCTCACTGCCCAGGCATGCTGCTTTAATAACAAAATGCCTTCGAGTTTGGAGGTGAGGCTCGGTGCCAGGCTTGGTGCCACTCCTGGGGGGATGCAGCTCCTGTGCCACAGCAGGCAGGGCTGGAGGAAACCCCACTGCTGTAAATCATCCTGTCTTTCTACCTCTGTTCACCCAGAAAGAAAGGAAAAATCACCTAAAATGGGATTGAAGCAAATTCACAAATCTGCCCCTTCTCAAGTGAATGAACCATAACCCCAAATCAAAGGATGACCTTCTGGAGAGTGAGGGGAATCCCAGGATGGTTTGGGTTGGAAAAGACCTTAAAGACCACCTCATTCCAAGCCCCTGCCATGGGCAGGGACATTTCCACTAGAACAGGCTGCTCCAAACCCCTTTGGACACTTCCAGGAATGGGGCAGCCACACCCTCTCTGGGCACCCTGTGCCAGGGCCTCCCCGTGCCAGGGCCTCCCCACCCTTGCAGGGAACCATTTTTTCCCAATATTCCATCCCATCTAGCCCTGCCCTATGGCAGTGAAGCCATTCCCTCTATCCCCTGTCAAAAGTCCCTCCAGGTACTGGAAGGAGCCCATTCCCCAGCAGAGGACTGAGGATGAAAACAGCTGCCCTCATCCCTCCAGGCCGATCCTTTGCCCAGAAGCCAGGTGAAGAATTTTCTATTTTAGTGATAAAAGCAAAAAAGCAAGGCATGAAGTCACATTTGCAGGCTGGGAAGCCATGGCATCCCTCTTGGATGTCCAAAAAACACCCCCCAAAGACCAGCTGAGCACCTTTGAGTCAATCACTCCTCAAAGTTTTTGTTGTGTGAGCCTTCTTCCCACACCCTGACCCCATCTTTCTTCTAGGGTGGTTTGTCAAAGCAGAGTTCAGATCTCAGGGAAGGGATTGGGGATGAAAGGAATCAGGAGCAGGTAATTGCTGCGTGAAAATGACAGCGCAGCGATTTCCACGGGCTAACACAGACTGTGGAATACCAAGAGGCAGCCAACAGAGGAGAATCAATACCTCCCAAGAGGTGGGATTATTAGGGAGAGAAAGGTGCTTGAAAGATCCATAAGTGCCTGATGAGTGACTATTTCCAAAGCACTGCTGGCTGAATGAGAATTGCCTTCGGAAGGATGCCAGGGCGAGCCTTCAGCCTGGGGATGCTCGGGCAGGGATGGGGAAGTCTGGCAGCAAAACACGGCTGTGCCATCATCCCCCAGCTTCCTGAGGCCCTCCTCTTGCAGAAGGGAGCTCTCCTCTTCCCCTGGTGCCCCCTGGAAGGTGCCAAGTAACATCCTGACAGGGATTTTAGGGAAAGCAGGCTCTGGCATTTTGGCCTCTGCAAATTTATCTTCCTACAATGCATCTTGCACAGTTCTATTTCTCCAAAGTATCTAGTCTTATTTACAAGACCATCCTTTAAAATTTGGTTCTAGTTCTATTTCTCTCTCAGCAATGTCTGTCTTATTCTATAACATTTCTAAGTCAACATTTCTTGTTTCAAAGTTTACATACTACGTGAACCTTCTATCAAGCTTTAAGAATTTTCTACCAATTCATTTTGGTTCTAGTTCTAGTTCTATCTCAGCAATGTCTGCCTTATTCTATAACATTTCTAAGTCAACATTTCTTGTCTCAAAGTTTACATACAAATACGTACTATGTGAACCTTCTAGCAAGCTTTAAGAATTTTCTACAAATGCATTTCCTTCAGAAAGGCAGCAAAAAGAGGCCGTAGAAAAAAAAATGAGGGGTTGCAATTCTTCTCACCCAAAGCACCTCTGCAGCCACTAACAAACCACATCTCTCTGATCCCTGCAGTCATGTTCCACCAGCACTTTTTAGACCCCAATTTCCATGCTCTGCTCAACCCCTCCGCACTGCAGCCACACACAAGGCCCATCCTACAGAACCATCAACATCCCCCCAAAATGATGAGTGAATCTGTTTTACACCTCCCCACAAAGCCATGGTGTTGGGAAGGATGAAAGTTTTACAAGAAAGTTTCCCAGATATGTGTGCTTGGCAGAAAGCTCTCTGAATGCAGAACCAGAGAATGACATAGAGATGGAAGCAAGTTTTGATATAGAAGAATAAAAGATGTGTAAATTGAGGATTGCTGAGCCATTCTTAGTGGACAACTAAGAAAGCAAAGGTTAAGTCGAGTTGGAAGGAGGTTTTATGACTAGACCAACGGATACGTTGACCACAAACAAAAAAGATGTTTTTACCAAGCAGAAATAGGTCTTGAAAAAACCAGAAAGATATCAAAGGCAAACAAATAGAAAAAAGGTCTAAGAATTTTCCACTGCAAGAAAACTGAAAAACAACTTTAAGCTTAAACTGTACCACACTAACTCATGTGATTGGATAGTATTAACCACAATGTGCTAATGATAGTTATGATAGGCTATAGGTAATAGTAAAGGTATAGATTGGTCTAAGAATTTTCCACTGCAAGAAACTGAAAAACTTAAACTGTAACATGCTAACTCATGGTATTAACCATGATATGGTAATGATGGTTATAATAGGCTATAGGTAAAGTTAAGATATAGATTGGTTCTTTTGTATTAAAATGCTCAGCAAAGAAAAGTATATAATGCAATGTAACCAAAATCAAATGGTCTTCAGGCCTGCCTGCAGCTGCAGCTGGCAGCTGGAGCTGTGGCTCTGTCACCCAGGACCCATGGCTGCTGTAACATCTTGGGCACAATAAACTGCATTTTTAAGAGCCCCTCGAGTCCCACATCTCTCATTCAGGCTCTTACTCTGTGGGAAGCCACCAGGATCTCCTCCAGCCCTCCCAGGGGACAATGACTTCAGTTCTGAGCCCCAGGAGAGCTGGTTACCCACAGCAGCCACCCTGCTCCCCAGGGACAGCCCAGCATCCCAGCAGCCAAATCAACAACACAGGACAACAACATCGCTTTGCTTCTCCCTGCCACATCAAGCATACACCTGCCAAACCATCCTCAGGCTCAGCCTCTTGGAAAAAACAAACTCAGGCACCTCCAGATGAAGATTTGCCCTCTGATCATGAACAGGGAGCTCATTTTAAACAAGGATGCCTCTGGGCATTCCAGCTTTCCCCAGGTTTCACGCACCCAGCAGCTCTCTCTGCCAAGGGCAGGCTGCTGAAAAGGCAGTTTGGAAGCTGCTTTTGTTGGCTTGGGGAGGAATTCATGTTCAGCTTAGTGCTAAGCATGTTTAAATACAAAAGTTCCTCCTGGATGAGAGCAGCCAGGAGGCCAAGGAGTCTCATTTTCCCAGGGGAGAAGCAATTGCTCACAGCATATCTGGCTGAGGAAAAGGAGGGAAAAGCAGAAGAGCTCTCTCCTCTCTGCCCCCCATGCAGCTCCAGCCTGTGCACAGTCATTTTTTTATTTAAACCCTTTTTTTTCAAAGGTGAAAACATAAATAGGATTTTCTTTTAGGAGGAGAAAGAAGCACAAGGAAGGAGGGAGTGAGGAGGAACCTTAAAGAGCAATTTTTGAAATGTCAGCAGGCAAGGGTTTGCCCAAGGACAGCTCAGATGTACCATTTGTTTTTCAAAGGAAGTTAAAAAGGTACTACATGCCCTGGTTTGCAGCAGGAAAAGAGCAACACATGCTCTCCAAAACCTCCATCCAGCAGAATTTCTTCTATTGATTTTTATTTTCAGTTCAGTGTAAGAAGAATGAAAAGCTTTTTTTTTGCTTAATTGGAGGAGTTATTTGCTAGCACTTGGCTCGGGCCAGGGAAGGAGGGTCAAAAACTCAGGATGCATGGCACCAGCAGTGCCACAGCCAGCCCTTGGATCTCCTCTGGGATCTGGAAGGATGGAAAAGCCCAGGGATAGGGGCAGAGGACAGCAAGAGCTGAGAAATGGGGGCAGCAGGGGTAAGCTCCTTCCTCTCTGCTCCCATCACCTTACACAGCTTTCTGCACTATTAAATCTCACCTCCTCCAGCATCCCACCCCTGTCTGTGATGGGAAGGTGTGTGTTGGGTCCACACACCTTTGCTGTGATTCTGAAAGCACAAAAATCAACAAAAGGAGTCCTCTAATTGGGAAAACAATTAATGAGACCCATAAGGAAGCCCAACAGCCCAAATAAACCACCAGGTAAGAGCTGTTACCAAAATCCTGTCCCTGCCCCAATGCCTGGATTAGAGGCAATGGATAAACATCCAGCAGCAACAAATATTTTGGGCACTGCCAAGCCCACCACTGACCCACATCCCCAAGCGCCACATCCATGCAGCCAGTGTGTGGGAATCCATAAAATCAGAGGGTTTTGGGAAAGCTGCAAAAGGCAGGCCTCAGAGACAGCAGAACTGTGACTGGAGCTAAGCAGCAGCCATGAGATTGGTCAGCAGAAAAATGATGTAAAAAGTAGAAAAGCAAGGACAAATAGAACAATGGTCTGTGTATTAATGCTTGTCTAGAATAACTCTCTAAGCTACAGAAAAGTTTATCTAGAAAGATATTAAGAAGTTTTAAGCTTAATAATGGAGCTTTGTGCATTGTGTTTTAAGGCTTACAAGCAGGTATTGTATTCAAAATAAGCAAGCATTGTTTTTACCAAAGGGATGTTGGCTTATGGTGATTGGATAAAACTACTGTCAATGTGCTTTTGCTTTGTGTGATTGGTCAAAAAACTTATAAAGTGAGTTGTAACATTGACTTCTTGGTCAGCTGATGGCATCTTCCCATTGTCATAACCATGTAATGAGGCTGACGCTGGAAAATAAAACAGCTCAAGGCACATTCCCAGCAGTCCTGTCCCATTTGTGATTTGTACAGAGACCCTGGCCAGCCATACCAGTGAATCCCTCCTGCCATGGGGACTCCAACACTGCCCTGCGCAGCCTATTCCACAACCTGACAGCCTTTTCAGTGAAGATTTTTTCCTAATATCCAATCTAGACGCCCACTGGAGCAAAACACTGAAGTTCAAATAAAAATTCACCTGTCTGAGGATAACCCAGCAGTGAGTGCTAAGGCTGCAGCCCAAAGTGCACAGTTAGCTAGAAATAAAAGCTAAAAAAGTGCACTTTTGGTACCTGGATGGAGTTCTTGCTCTCAACACATTCCCTGTGCTCAGCTCAAGACTTAGCCAGGAAATTTAAACAAAGGCACCTTGTCAAAGCTGGGATAAGGAGGAGGATTTTTTTTGGAGGGGAGAGAAGAAAGGTGCCTGTTAATCACCCATTGCAACCAGCCCCGAGGGGTGAGAGCAGCAATGCCAGCCTGGCACGGGTGCAGCCCCCACCCCAAGCACAGCCAAACTCCATTAAAATGCAACATGTAAAAATAATGTTTTAAGAACACATCTCCTTCAAAACAGCTGCACATTCCGTGGCCTAAGACTCAAATGCTGCTCTTGCTCCCATCCGTCAGGCTCGGTGAAGGATTTGCTGTGTGGGTTTTGTTTTGTTTATTACTTCTAATGACTTTCTCATTATCATTTTGCTGTGAAACATAAACGATGGTTATGGGAGAAATCATATTATTTGGATGGCTTTATTAAATTAGAGAGCAAATCTGTGTATATTTCTGGCTCAGGATAAATGTTTGAACTTTGAGAGGCCAAAATTCATTTTCACACAAAGCCATTTTCGGAAGCTTTGGAATCGGTGGTTAAATTTGCCCTCAGCTGCAAGGGAGATGTATGGGGGTATTTCTCAATTTAATCCCTCCCAGAGATTTAACCAAATCACCAACCCAAAACCCTGCTTCTAGTTCTGCTTATGAGAAACTTGAGACTTGTGGAACATAATGGAAAAATAAAGGGAAAATAGCACTGAAAAGAAATACAATAAAGTAATAAAATCATCCTGTCTCCATATGCCCATTCCCCTAATTCTCAATGGGGGGACTTCAACCAGCTCATGCATTTCCTGTGAATAAAATCATTGTCTTCACACCTTCACAACAACAGAAAGTGCTTATTCCTACAGGTACTGCTGCAGATGAGAGCACCAGCACAGCTCCACCAGGAATGGTAACATCAGCCAAAACTGTGCAGGTGGAAAACTGTGGGCTACCTGCAAGGATTAGGGATGTGCCACTCAAAGCACACAAGGAGAAGTCTGGCACCTTCCCTGCATTAGGTTCCTGCAGGACCCAACCTCTGGCGGCAGAGGAGGACAAGAGAGTGTGTCACAGACACACAGGGTGAGAAAGCTGCTGCTAAACAGGCAGAAGTTTGAGTTTCCTCCTCTTTTCCATCCCTCCCAGTTCAAGGAAGGGAACAGAAGCCAAATGCATTTTCCATGCAACAAATCAAAGCCCCCCCCTCCTACCTTCCCCCAGCCTTTTAGAACCAGTACCTGACACTGGAATAAACCTGTTAAAAAGAATAAATTCCCCCAAGCACACCCAAAGGGAAAAAGCAATAGAAAATCAAGCCTGATAAAAGAAGTATTAAATGAAAGCACTTTCAGTGTGCCAACTCTGGATGGATGTATCTGGGAGCACAATGAGCCTGGTGAGAGAAATCCCTGCTGGAAAAACACAGCAAGGAAGAATGGAAAGGAAATATTTGGTGTCTTCCACTCACCATTAGGGCAGAGAATGTGACATGACCTACAAGGAACAGGCTCTGAGGCACTGGGGACAGGTCTGTGGTCTACAGGACCCCAAAGGATCTCAACCATTGTTGGAGCACAGCACTGGAAGGGACACACAGCAGGAATATGCCAAGCTGGAAACAAGCAAGATCCACTCTGCTAGTGATTCAGCAATCAGCATCAAAGGAACTTGGGGAAAAACCAGGGAAAGGGGCAGTTTTTGAGGCAGGGACAGCTCCATGGTGCTGGACATGAGCAGCTGTACTCAGCCTCTGGAGGATGGAAACCAGGAGCTGGTGCTGCCTCTGCACTGCCCAGAGCAGAGCACACCAGACCACCCTTCCTGCACCTCCACAAGCTGCAGCTGAGCAGAAATGCTGCCATGGGGTGTGCTAAACCCTCCCTGCCATGGTGGTGGGTGGGCAGCAGGAGCAGCTCCCCCAGCTCCAGAGCCAAGGGATGCCCAGCCCTTGCCCAAGGAAAAAGGACGGGGGAAAAGCAGCGGTCTAAGTAAACTGAAAGAAATGTGAGAAGAATGAGTTCATTAAAACCTCCTTGTCCCACACTGTCTGGGAGCTCCAGGCAACCACCATGTGTCAGCACTACCACTTCCTCTCCAAGGAAAAACCCACTGGATTGCTACAATCCCCCCAAACACTCAGGAGCAGGTTCTTCCTCCTTCTCTGTAAGGGAGATCCTCTGGTCCTTGCAAGCAGATTTAAATTCACAAAAGCCATGCAGCTCCTTCTGTTTGCTCTTTTCCTTCCTGCTCCTCCTCAGCCCCTGAGAAACAGACAGAAACCATCTTTGGGGTTCTGACACCATGACACCACCTGTGCCTACAAATGGGAGGAAAATCCCTGTGAATCCTTCCCACAACGCTGCTGCAGAAAAACCTGAAGCAGAGAAGACCTCTCTGCATCAAGCTGACACTCCCCAACCTCCTGGATGGACAGGGGAGAGCTCACATGTCACCACCATATTTTATGAAAAATCCCTTCACCAGGATTTTTCGTCCTGGGAAGCTGGGAAGCTTCAGCTTCTCCCTGTTTTGCTGCTTTGGAATGTGGTTTGGAGAACTGTTTATCCCAGCATGTGAATTGTTTTTATTTAATGACCAATCCCAGTCCAGCTGTGTCAGACTCTCTGGTCAGTCACAGGTTTTTATTGCTTATTCTTGTGTAGCCTTCTGATGTCTCCTTTCTCTATAGCTTAGTATAGTTTTAGAATATGATATGATATATGATATATGATATGATATATATAATATAATATAATATAATATGATATGATATGATATGATATATATAATATAATATAATATAATATAATATAATATAATATAATATAATATAATATAATATAATATAATATAATATAATATAATATAATATAATATAATATAATATAATATAATATAATATAATATAATATATCAGCCTTCTGGAAACTTAGAATCAGATTCTCATCTCTCACCTCGTTTTAGAGAACCCAACACTCACATTCCTGAGCTCACACAAGAGCATGAGACAAGTGCTCACCCTCCCCACAAATGCTTTAAGACAACTCTTGAGCTGGGCCTGGAGGGAGGCAGAAAACCCCACAATGCCATCAGCTCTGACAACCCTTTTTTGCTCTCTGTGTGTCCACTCATATCCCATTTCCAAACCCACTGCCAGGCAGAGGTTTCAGATGCTCAGATGGAAGAATCTGGGAGCACACAAAAGCAGGGATGGTGTCTGAAATCAGCTTCCCAGTGCCTGTCAAGAGCCTGCACTGGATAAGAGGCTGAGTTGCAGCAGACAGCAAGGAGCAGCAGCGTGTTTCACACACCACCTGCACCTCAGAACGGGGCTGCAACACCAGACCAGTGATGAAGAGCTGATGTGACACCTCCTGTGTCCAGGGATGGCGTCCTGCTTCTTACAACAAAGGGACAGAAATCCTATAAACGCATTTATCCTTTGCAGAACATCTCTTGACAGCAAATTGATGGGAATAACCTGTGCCCTCTGCTCACACAGAGGGCTCCATGTCCCATTCCCCCTCTCCCTCAGTGTTGTCACCCCCTTCATTCCCGGCCACACCATTTTCCAGAAGCAAGAGCAACCCAGAGGATCCAACACTCCCCAAACTGATGGGGAGGCAGAACAAAAAAGAGAAGAGCAACTTTTGCCAACCATCTATTTCCATACTCATAGAAAGGGAGAGAGAGAAGAGCTAAGCCTCCTCAGGAGGCAAAGCCTTCAAAAGTTAAATGTATCATGAAAAAGAAAACTTCTGTCGCTGCCTAAAAAGGTTTTTGACAGGTCTTCATTTGTAACCCACAAACAAATGCAGTTTCTCATGCTCCATGGACTCTAATATCACTTCAGAGCAGAGCCTGAACCCAATTCTCCACTGAAAAGCTGGAGGAGCAACCACATTAAAACAGCTCTCTTCACTGCCTTTGGGCACACCAGAAATCTTTCATTTCAGGAGCTGCACCTGAAGTGCCTGGGAGCACAACCTGAGCAGGCAGAAACTGCTGCTCAGAACCATTTCAGTGGCTTTGGGTGGGCCAGTCTCAGCTAAGTCAAGACTAACAAACAAGGCATTATTATACAAGGCAGAAAGGAAAAGTGCTTTGCCCTATTTAAGCAAGTCTCAGAAATCTCTTTCATGTCTGAGTGGATGAGAAAAACTGGTCATAACCCAACAGTTCAGGCCCATGTGGCCATGGTGTGCTGCCTGGGAAAAGTGGACAGAAAGTAAGGGAGAGTCATCAACCCACAGCAGCGTTAGGGACAGGGAAGAGAAATAGGAAAACAGACCACCTCAAAAGGCAGAGGCAGTGGAACAGCCTGCCCAGAGCAGCTGTGGCTGCCCCTGGATCTCTGGAAATGTCCAAGGCCAGGCTGGATGAGGCTTGGAGCGACCTGGGAAAGTGGGAGGTGTCCCTGCCATGGCAGGGGAGTGGAACAGGATGAGCTTTAGGGCCCTTTCAGCCCAAACTATGAACATGTTTGGGTTCTGCACCCAAATCTGAAACTTCAGAACCAGAGCAGAGATGAGCAGCAGTCCCTGTCTGCCTCCTCCACATCCCATCATTCCTCCTTGCTCATCCATTTCAAAGTTCAGCCAGCACAACCTACTTGCCCAGAGAGTCCCTTGTAAGACATTTACAAACATAGCTGAGCCTGGAATTCCATATTTCATCTGGACAACGTGAGCAGAGTGTTTTTACATCTTAATTTTGTGTTAATTGTGCCTCCTTGCTTGCTTTCTGCAGAGTTCCCAAGATTTTGTGGCAGCCACAAACTCATCCCTCATCCTGAGGGCTACAGAGCCCAGGTTTGTCACCAGCCAGAGGAATCCTCTAGAAAGAAAACCTGCAGGAGAGAGATAAGCAGCATCTCCTGCACTCATCAGAATTCAGGGAAAAGACCAAAACAAATATTAATGAGAGGCACTTAACTGTGCCTGTTCAGCAATCAATAACAGAGGACAGGGTGCACAACTGGGCTCAGCATCTCACACCATTGATGTGCTGGGGTCCAAACTGCGGGGGTTTTCTCTAATCCCCTCCTTGGGGCTGCAGCAGCAGCTCTCCAAGTCCCTGTCCCCTTCCACAAACTCCCAGGACTAGAAAGACAAGGGACAGAGACTAAAACCTCCCCTTTGTGTTTAATGATTACATCCATTCTGACCAGCCACACTCCTCTTTTTGTTAAGGTTTTTATTCATCTGCTCCTTCAGATCATTCCACATTTCCATTTGGAATTAGCCATTGGGCCAAGCCAAGTGCTCTGGAGCATCTATGTGGGTGTGCGTGACATTTTCTTACTGAGCACCACAGGGAGAAAGCAGGGGGGTGCTGGGTGGGGAAAGGGGACAGGCAAGGGGTGTGACCACAGAAGGACACTGGATGATGGCACCTGAGCTGCAGGGAACAATCGGAGAGCAGACCAAATAATTTCCAAGGATTTGCAGCTCAGGAACCTCTCTACCTTTCTGTAAAAAAGAAGAACCTTCCTCTGCATCTCTCCCTAGTTGTCAGAACCCAGGACATCCCTCTGGGTGCCCTGGATGGCTCAAGTCCCTTGGCACGAAGAGACCTTGGCACAAAACCAAACACCCTTGTGCCTTTGATTTTAACCCATGGAAAAAATAGCCAACTTTCTATGAGGATTTACAAGCCACGAGAGTTTAAGCAGAATGATCGTGAATTTGTCACAAGGTAGAAAAGTAGAATTTTAAGATTTTTAGAATGGGGGTTCAAAAGCCAAAATGGAGGGATTTGGGTGTGCCTTGTCTTTCTTCTTTCTTCTTCTTAGCCTCCATCTTTTGGGTGATGGTGGCACTTTTGGATTGGTTTAGAGTAAAAGCAGACTGTCTAACATAGGTGATAGGTACTGGAAAATTATTGTAAATAATGTACAGGTAGTTTTTAGTATAAAAAGATAACACACTGTCTAACATAGGTGGTAGGTATTGGAAAATTATTGTAAATAATTTACACGTAGTGTTAAGCATAAAAAGACAACACTGCCCTGGAAGTGTCAGTGTGCCTCAACCCGACCTGCTGGACAGATCTCAGCAGGTCAAAAAAATGTTATAGATAACAAAAAATAAATGACCCTGAGAATGAGAATAGAAGGGTTCTGACTCCTTTGATCTCAGGGCTGGGAAAAAGAGACTTTCCAGCACCTCGGGGTCATCTCGACCACAGAGACTCCGAGCCCTGGTGTGGCTTCCCCTCTGCAGCTCTGCTTTAGCTGGGTGCTGAGTGACCCAGCCCCAGCTCCTGCTCTTCCAGCAGGATTCCAGGCTGGCACTGGGGGTGCTGGAGCGGCTCCTGCCGCGCGGGCTGCAGGAGGAGAATGGCTTTCAGCTCAATTACCCTTCACATTCCGATTCCATAACGCTCCAGTGAGGCTTTTTAAGCAGATCCCCCCTCCCAAACAAAGCCTGCCTGCCGCAGCCCAGCCTCAAGCTCGAACGTGCAGAATGGAGGTGAGGCTCTGCTCTCCTCTCCCCGTGTCCTGCCTTTCCCAAACCTCTCTCTGAGCCTGCCTTCTCCTCTCCTCACCATATACCATTTGTGTGGCTCCTCTGTGCTCTTCCTCCAGCCTCTGTTTGCCTCTCCCAAGCCCAAAACACCAGATATGTGGGAATCTGGCTCCTTGGTGTTAGGTCTGGGTCACCAAACACCTCATCCACAGGGCCAGCACAGTGCAGACACTGTTTCAGAGGTGCTACCGTGAGAGAAGGAGGTGGTGAAGCTCTCACTGCTTCCCACAGCCAGGTGAGAAGCAGGTTTGTGGCTGCCAGAGGAGAGCTGACCTCCTCCTGACACTGCCTGGGGGGGGGGGGGGGGGGGGGGGGGGGGGGGGGGGGGGGGGGGACAGGAGTTATGTTCCAGGAGGTGGCCAAGGGGCCTTGCAGTGAAGGTTGTGACATGGTGGGACACCAGGGAGGGTCTGGTGATGAGGGATGGGTGATGGAGCACACGCTCTGGAGGTGCAAAGCTGCTGAAAAACTGCCCCCCACACAGGGCAGGAGTTATGTTCCAGGAGGTGGCCAAGGGAAAGCCTTGCAGTGAAGGTCTGTGACATGGTGGGACACCAGGCAGGGGGGGATCCCTGCCCCTGGAGGAGGACCCAGGCTTCTCCCAGCCCCAGCAGAACCTTCCAGGTGTGCTCAGAGGCAATGCCATGGCTGTGCCTCACAGGACAGAGGTGTCCCTACCTGCACAGCTCCTGGCTTTTCTCCCCAGCACCCATTTCCCTGCTGACTGCAAGGACTGGGGTGAAGTTTCCTCGCTGGCTGCAAGAACCGTGTGCCTTGCAGTGCCACTGTCCTCCTGGGGCTCACACCAGCAGGCACAGCCTCTGCAAATTCCTTCCCCACAGGAGAACAAACCATCCACCTGTCCTGCCAGCTCCCTCTCTGCCCTCTCACAGGCCAGGCATGGGCAGCACATCCCAGAGATGGGGGGCTGAGGGATCTGCAAACACACGTCTGACTGCACATTTAATAAAGTGTTTTTCCAAGCACTGGTGCAGCAGATTCAGGGAGATTGAGCATTTCAATTTGGGGTCAAATAAATCACACAGGCAGAAAAAATTGTTCCCCTTTCAGGGTTTTCACCCAGCTCTGGTTATGGGATGGAGCACAGGTAGATCCCTCTTTTTCCATGGCTTGGAAAACCACGCTCTCAGCTTACCTTTAAATAAAGATTTACTAATCAGGGAAAGATCATCTTCCACTGATGGGAATGAATGGAGAAGTGCTAAAAAAGCATCCCTTGGATACCAGCATACAGCCTATCAGTACAAACTCCTTTTTTGCCTCCTTAAGCACCTGTTTGAAGGTAGTGTTGGGGCCATCCTGGCACAGGCAGCTGGACTCCAGGTCAGGAGGTGCCTCCAAACACGTGGGAGTGACTGAGGTTAATCACACACAGGCTGGGCAGGAGGGGGCTGACTTCACTCACACCTCCACTTCTCCCTCCCTTCCTTCCCACCACCCTTCCCAGTTTGATTTACAATTGCAGGACAAGCCTAAGGAAGCAACATCAGCACGATGGAAGGCAAGGCAAGGTCTGGAAAACAAGGGGGTTGTTGGTATAACCATCACCTGAGCTCAGAGCTGCAGCCAAACCCCCCATGACCACACAGAACGAGCTCAATTCCCTGGAAAAAGAGGGACAAGCAACCATCATCCTACACAAAGTGACAGGTGTGACCACCTCTCCTTTTTCACCCACTGGGTTTGCATCCTGTCTCAGAAAAGCAAATAAGTATGTTTCACACATCCCCCATAAAGCAAATCTCCAAAACTAAAAGCTCCCCATTTTTTTTTTCTCCTTGAACCAAAATTGCCTTGAACCCTCTATTCACTTTCCCTGCTCTCTCCCTTATTTGCACTAACAAAATAAATCACCCACATTTTAAGTTCCCACAGCAATTAATGTTTGAAATTAAGTAATGGCCCCTAATTTTGATTGAAACTTCTACTTAGATCAAATTCCTTCCATTTGTAATGAAAATAGTTTGAAACCGATACAAACAGTTCAGTTCACACATAAATATTTAAAAAACTTATAGAGAGGCTGATTTAGTCTATTATTTTACCACAAAGTTTGACCAGCAGTAGAAAGCTTATTATACATGACTGTCACTGACACATTACAAACTAATAAAACACAAAATGCAATTCTCAAGAAGAAATTGGAATGAATCTATTGCAAGAGCGATTTTTATGGTTCTTTTGAAATGCTATTTCTCCCCAGCTTTGCCATCAAAATGGCACCATTTTCCCTAAATATTTCCATCTTAATTAAAAAGGGTGTTTTTATCAAAAAAAGAGCCTCTTGTGCCAGCTGCAGCTTCACATTCCCATGCTGCACAGAGTGAGGATGCTAATGCCCACCTCGTGGATCTGCTGCTGATCTTGGGTACTGCAGGGGGAAAAGGGCCTGGACCCTAAAATTCCAGAGTCCCTTACACAGCAAGACCTTAATTATCCCTTAATTTAGGTGCTGTGACTAAAAAATGAGTATAAACCAACAAACTGCATGATTACATGAATAAAAAATGTTAAATACATTTTCAGTGATGAGATTTTTGCTTCCTGGCATGGAGGAGTTGCCACTCACCATCTGAGCAAATTAAAAACTATTCCTAAAAACCAATCCTAAAAGTCATTCCTAAAAACCAATCCTAAAAGCCATTCCTAAAAACCATTCCTGAAAACCATTCCTACATCCAGGCAGGGTTCTGCTGGTGAGTTCAAAGGTGAGGCATGAAGAGGGAGGCAAACAAAACAGGGATGTGAGGGGAGACCCTGGACCCTAATATTCCAGATTCCCTCACACAGCATCTTTCAGCAAGACCTTAATCATCCATTAATTTAGGTGCTGTGACTAAAAATGAGTATAAACCAACAAACTGCACGATTACGTAAATAAAAAATGTTAAATACATTTTCAGTGATGGGTTTTCTTGCTTCCTGGCATGGAGGAGTTGCCATTCACCACCTAAAGAAATTAAAAACCATTCCTAAAAAACATTTCTAAAAACCAGTCCTGAAAACCATTCCTAAAAACCAATCCTAAAAACGATTCCCAAAAACCATTCCTACACCCAGGCAGGGTCCTGCTGGTGAGTGCAAAGGTGAGACATGGAGAGGGAGGCAAACAAAACAGGGATGTGATGGGAGAGGATGCAGCTTTGGCTGGCTGGAACATGAGATCAGCTCCATCCCAGGCTCCTGGGAGGAGATGGTAACCAGAGGAAAGGGAGATAAAACAAAACTAATTGCCAGCAGGTCACATTCACCCCCTCCTCACCCCTCTGCTCCTGGCAGCACACAGACAGGGAAGAGACCTTGAAGCCATCTGCTGCCCAGATGTGTAAGTGTAATTACACTGGCAGGGCTGGGCTGGAATGTCCCCTGGAACAGAGACCTTCCAGGCCAGCCTGAGCAAGTGCTGTGGCACCACAAGCCACTGTTTGTGCTCCAGAGGAATGTGCCTGGCCTGAGGAACCTGCTGCCAGCAGGGTCCTGAGGAGCCACCAGCACCTGGCATTGCCCACCCTGAGCTCAGACACTGTCCTGACCTGGGGGCAGGCCCAGCAGAGCTCTGAAATCAGCAGACACATGCCCTCAGCACCCACAGGAAGTGAGGATGTTTTTCCTTTTTCCCGTTTCTCCCATGAGGAATGACAACTGATTTACCCAAGTTACCTCACCCCTCTTTTCCTGTGATCCCCTCACTCAGAGGATGCTGCTGTACACTTTCCCTTCCTCTCCCTCAAGAGAATTTCCTAATTTCCCATCATGAGAGCTCCTCCGTGGAGACACCAAATTACTTGCTGCCTCACACTGGCTTCTCTTTCTGGTCAAAATCTGCTTTTTTCCCCCCATCCCCTTCATCCTGCCCAGCACTCCGCTGGCCAGAACCACACGACTATTTCTAATTTTCAGGCTGCCCCCCCTTTCTGCTGCAGTCCCCTTCCAGAAAGAGCCCAAGTTGTGCCTGGTGGAAATGACTGTTATCTCCAGGACACTTTACACATTACTTCCACGCCATTTGGAGTTTTCCGCCCCAGTAGTTTCTGTTGCATCTCTCATTTCACTCCTTGGTCACGTGCATTAAAGGACCAGGGTCTGCTGCTCTCTGGTGAATCCACACAAGGGACAGGGGACACTTTTTCTCTCCCTAGGACGTCACTCAAGACCCTCTGGTGTCACAGCAGTGACGACAAAAATGTGCAGGTGACCTTCAGAGTGAAGGATGCTCCAGGTCTGAGCAGCTACCTGGGCACAGCTTCAAAGGAAAAGGTTATTTAAAATGAGGGTGAGGAGGTGCCCAGAGAAGCTGTGGCTGCTCCTGAATCCCTGGAAGTGTTCAAGGCCAGGCTGGACAAGGCTTGGAGCAACCTGGGATAGTGGGAATTGTCCTTGCCCATGACAGGGGGATGGACTAAATAACCTTTAAATACTGAATTTAAAGGTTCCAACCCAAACCATTTTAGGATTCTGACTTCTACAAGATCAGCTGTGCAAACCCCTTCAGCCCCAACCCTGTGTTTTACTCAATGCACTGCAGTCTGTCTCATTTAAATTCTTTTCTCCAGTCCTGGTGGAAAAAAAGCAGGGAGAAGATGACAGCTGGTGCCTGCTGTGCTTCCAAGCTCTTGCCTGAAGACACTGCCAGCATCCCAAAGCCAGAAGGAGAGCCCAAGGCAGGGCCTGCACTTCCCAGCCCATTTATGTTTTGCTTGCACGTGGACAGCAACAATAAAGACAATTAAAACTGAGGATATTTGGGAAGTTTGGGAAGAGCTTCACCAGTGCAACAGAGATCCTCTTGCTACAGCAAACACCACTCAAATCCCCATTTCCTATTTGTCCAAGAGGCTCTGGAGGTGAGAGATCACCAACACTGGGCATGCCAGTGGGATGCCAGGATGGAGGGGAGATGGAAGTGCTTGGTGTACCCAGGAAGGAGAATCAGCTTTTCTGTCCAACACTGCTTAATGAACACAGCTTCAATAACTCACTGAATTGCTTGCTGTCTTTCCAGGAAGTTCTAAAAACCAAAAAAACCCCAACAAATAAATAAATAAATAAACTAACTTTTAAAACTGAATCCAATTTGCCAAGGAGAAGTTCAAGACACTTGCAAATTTTGCACGCTCAAAGGTAGCGGAAGGAAGGGATGACTGGATTTGGGGGATGAGTTATTCACTGTAAATTATTTGTTCAGTCCTAAACTCCACATGGAAACATAAGGATAAGGAGAGAAGGAAAACAAAGAGTGAATTAAAAAAAAAAAAAAAAAAAAAAAAGGAGGAAGGAAAGCAGCCAGCAATGATTACAGACCATTTTTGCAATGTGCTCTATCTCCCTTATCAGCTCTGTTATCATCACCTCCACTATAAAGGCTCTTTATTTAAAGGAGGGGAGGAAAGCAAGCCCCAGAAGGTGTCTGGGAGCGTGCAAGGGTCTGGTTAATGCAGCTGAGGGGGGAGCTCAGCCCGTGGCAGCTGGTTTGCATGCACAGCACCAGGCCCTGAGCCATGGCAATAGAATTATACGAGCCCCCGAAGACTCGGGCAGGATGGCAGGGAAACTGATGTAATTACTGACATTATTACCCTTAAAGCAAAATAATAATTTTAATTACAGCAAGGGCTTTTGGGCCTTTCTCTGCTCCTCCCTGCCCCTGCTCACTGTAGAGCAGGGTCTGGCTCCAGGCTGTGCCATGGGACGGGGCAGTGACGCTCCCCTCCTTCCTCCCCTCCTTCCCCGCCAAGCACTTTTCTGCACAATTAAGAAAAAGACATCATAAAAGCCACGATTTCAGCTACACCCCCATATTAGAGATGGAAATGGTGGCCAGCAGCTTGTGAAGGCTCAGTCCCAAAGGCTGCTCCCCGAGCAGAAGGGACTGCTGCTGATGGCGAGCGCCCGCCTGCCTCCCAATTAAAATAAATTGGCAAATCAGGGCTAAGCCCAGGAGATAAGACACCTGCAAGCTGGACTGTGGCTGCCTCAACACTGCTGTGGGCAGACCAGAAACTTTCTTTTCCACTTTTAAACTCCTTTCCTCCAGCCCTGCCTGCTAGAATTCCAGAGGAGATGAACACACTCCCAAGGCAAAGCAGGCTGTGGTTACAAATCTGAAAGCAGAGCTCTAATTCCTGTGTCCTTGTGAAGTTACAGGTGCTTTTGTCGTGGTGCAGCTGTGATTTCATGAATGACTGAGGTGCTGAATTGCAGTCCCTGGCCCAGTGCCAAGCTTTTTGCTGGAAGATCATAGGATCATGGAATGGTTTGGGTTGGAAGGTACATTAAAAACCATCCAGCTCCAACCCCTTGCCACAGACACTTTCCACCAGAGCCCCATCCAACCCTGCCCCTGAATACTTCCAGGGATGGGGGTGAGTGACCTCAAGATGTAAGACACATCACTTCATAAATCACTCAGTGTGTTATAATATAACACAAGCAATGAGGTGGGGGAGAGCGCAGAAGGAGAGAAAACTCCAATGGAAACCACCTGAGGGAACATTCAGCAAAGAAACCAACAATTAAATGCCCTTTTTGCCAGCATGTCACAGCTGCTGAGGCTCCAAGGCCAAGAAAAGGCCTTGAACTTGATCAGCAAGCTCAGGATGTTGGGGGCCTACAGGAGAAAACAGCTTTTCCCAAGGAGGTACTAGACTTGAAGTTAGTTCACCTCATAGTGCAATTTAGGCTGGAAAAGCCCTCTAGGATTGAGTCCAACCATTCCCCCAGCTCTGCCAAGGCCACCACTAACCATGTCCCCAGGTGCCACATCCTCTGCAGGCATGGTGACCCCACCACTGCCCCAGGAGTTAAAGGCAAAGTTGTGTGGAAGCCCCAGGAGGTTTCCTGCTTGGGACTGGGACAAAAAGCCCAGCAGGCACCCGGGGGAACAGTGCACCCCAATGTCCCCATCACACCAGGTAGCACAAGCAGGGCCTTGGCTTGTGCTCCGTTTGCTTGCTTCACCTGAAGGCACTGAACCATGACAATCCAAGAACTCCGTGTTCCCTACAGATGCAGCCAAGCGGAAAAAAGATTAGATAAAACAGATTGGACTTGCCAGAAGCTGAGGCATGGCCACAACAGCCTGCCACAGGCTTGGCAATAGATCTCTCCTTGTTTAAAAGCCAAAACCCTGAGACTCCCAGGAACGTGGTACCTTGGGCGTGGGTGAGGGGGGCAGAAAAGAGGCTGTGAGCAGGAGATGAAGTGCAAGGGACGCATCCAAGAGGAGAACAAACCCTGAAGGTCAGAGTAGCAAGCACACGAGCAGCTAACTAATGTACTAGAGCAGCACCGCGGGGCACAGCCACGGGCACGCACGTCCTCGCAAACTGAAACGCCATAAAAGTCCATTACAGCAAATCAAACGGCAGCCAGCATGACAGCCATTAGCCTGAAATGAATACACGGGAACTTAATGAGCTCTGTCGAGGCCAGCTTGGTGAATTAAGTTGCCAGTTGTAGCAGGATTCCCCTTCTGTGTGCAGCGCTGCCCCGCCTGGCTGCGCCGGGGCCGGCAGAGCACGGGCTGCCCTCGCCCAGACGGGACGGATGATTAGGCTGGAGCAAATATCCCAATATCCCTCTCCTGGCCCCGGGCAGCTATTCCAGGCATGAGATCAGCACACAGCAAGCACAGAGGAGCGCTTTCACTCCAGCACTCGAGCTGCTGTGTGCATCCTCTCCATCCCTCCCCACACCACAGCCCATGCTGCCCAAATAAATCCCCATTCGCACACCGAGCAGAGCACGTAAAGCACCAGGATGAGTATTTAGAGGCAGTATTGTTTTTAAAGGTCAGTTTACTTCATGTTCCATTTATTTATGCACGCTCTTCTTTTGACTTTCCAAGTGGCACACAATAGCAGCGAGGTTTAAATAGCCCTGCGGTCGCTGCTCCATTAGCTACGACAACTGCAAATCGATACATCCATTTATCTCAAAATTAAAAAGAGAAAAACCCTCATTAGCTGCCAAATCTGCACAGAGCCAGTCTATTGAAAACCACACCAGCCTCTCCTCTTTTCTCCAAGCTCCAGCTCTCTTCATTCATTATCCACAGGCCCTTCGATTTGGGTTCTGAGGTGGATTTTGGTACCTGCACCTTCACTGCTCACCCTTAAGTTATCTGGAGCTGTTCATCCCTCACCATGGCTGTGTCCCCCAGTTCTTTTCCATGCCACATAGCTTTGAGTAGTCATGGGCAAGCAACAAGGAAAACTCATGGTTCAGCACAGATCTCAAAGCCAAGTGTGCATCTCCTCCTTGAGAGCTGCACCACCACACTCAGAAAAAGTTTATTGCTGACACCTCCCACACCTGCATCCCTTGGAGGGGCCTCTGTAGGTGGTGAGACCCCATCCCCTGCTCTCTGGCACGGCAAGGCTCTCTCTCCCTGGCAAGGGAACAGGAGTGCCTCCAGGATGCTGGCGGATCAAGGCATTTGTGGCTCATTACCTCTGCTCGGTGCCCTTGGTTAAAGATCATGGGCAGAAACTGGAACCTGGCACACTCTGCCTTGTAATTAGATTAGGCCAACCTCCAGAGGAGCACAGCTCCCAAGGCCAAGTGCTGGGTGGCTGCAAGGGGGGAGCACCAGGCTTGCTGCACCCCAAACAGCCAGGCAGTGCTGGGAATCCTTCACAGCACACCCACAGCTCACCTGCACAGCATGTGATATGGCTCAAAGGCTCAGCCTCTTCTGCTTTTATATATATTTTTTTGTCCACATCACCTGCCTGCCGGTCTCTTTCCTCAGCCAGCCCTAATTTTCTACATATGAGGGCATGGAGTGATAGGACACAGGGGAATGGCCTTCCACTGCAAGAGAGGGGGTTTAAATTAGATATTGGGAAGAAATTCTTCCCTGGGAGGGTGGGGAGGCACAGGGTGCCCAGAGAAGCTGTGGCTGCCCCTGGATCCCTGGAAATGTGCAAGGCCAGGTTGGAGCAACCAGAGGAAAGTGTCTCTGCCCATGGCAGGAGCTGAACCACAGGAGCTTTAAGGTCCCTTACAATCCAAACCATCCTGTGACTCCAAGATTCCATGATTCCAAGCCAGGACCTTTGCCCTCCCTGCTCTGCAGGCTGGGCACACGTTAATTTTGGAAATGGGGAAAACTCAAGCTTTGCAATGTTGGCTCTTACGATGGTGCCTTGTGAAGGCTGGCCTAGAACAGAGACTAGACAGAGTTAAAGGATAAAGCACGGATTTATTAGGAGGCCTCAATGGATGCACCTTGGGCAGCACCAGAGCCCAGCCAGGGCTGCACCCCAGGTGAACCCAAAATGATCACAAAAATGGACACTCCTCACAAAATCTCTCACTTTTATCAGTTCTGCTCCATTTGCATAATGGAGTAATTGTCCCATTCCAGCTTTAGCCCATGAAGTCCCATCCTGTTTATTTTTCTCTTTTAAATTCACCCTTGTTTATGCTCCTGGGCCTGAGATTTGGATCATCTGTCCTTGGTCCCCAGCTGGAGCAGGAATTGTTTTGTCTCCCTGTTCTGTGCACAGAGCTCACCATCCCCTAACATGAAGCCCAGACCCTCACACTAAAGCAGCACAGAATCTAAAAAAAATATAGAAGCTAAAACCTGAGGCAACAAGGACAGAAGCCATCAGCAAGAGGAGATGTGTCACAGATACTCAGGTATATAAAAAACTGGTGCTTAACACAGCCCTGATTCCCAGGGGAGGCACAGAAACCCACTTCCATCTCTTCACAGAGCAGGGAACAGCAAAACCAGAGGTCAGTCTGAGGACAGGGGAGAGGAGCCTGTTCTCCTCCCATCCCACTGCCATTCCTTTTGCTTTGCAGACCTCTGCAGGCAGAGCATGACCCAGAGGAGCAGCAGCAAGGCACGACAGCTCCAGAGCCCTGAGCATGAGCATGAGCAGGAGCATGGCACTGACACATTTTCTGGAAAAATCTCTTTGCCCAGGATTTTCTCCTAGGAAGCTGAGAAGCCTCAGAGAAAAATGAAAACAATAATTATCTGATTCGCTTCTCCTGTGTTTTGCTGCTTTGGAATGTTGTTTGGACATTGTTTACCAACAGGTGATTGCTTCATTGGTTTCATGTGAATTGTTTTGACTTAATGGCCAATCACTGTCAGGCTGTGTCAGGACTCTGGAAAGAGTCACAAGTTTTCATTATTATCTTTTTAGCCTTCTGTCTGTATCCTTTCTGTATTCTTTAGTACAGTTTAATTTAGTATTCTTTAATATAATATAATATCATGAAATAACAAATTAGCCTTCTAAGAACATGGAGTCAGATTCATCATTTCCTTCCCTCGTCGGGGGTCCCTGAAAATACACCAGGGGGCACCTGGTGGGGGTTTTGCCAAGTCATTTCTCCAGCCCTGGTGCTCTGCAGAGCAGCAGAAATGCCTCTGACCCAGTGTCACTCTCACAGGGAGGTTTCAGGTGACTTGGTGCAAAGATGAGACTCCAGCTCCCGGCTCATACATCACGAGCAGCTCTAATGAAGAAACCTCATCCTCACAGCAGAGGGGTGGGGAGGGATCACAGCCCTCCCAGCAGCAGCAGGAATATTAAATACACCCTGGTAACACAATCTTTTGCACCTCTCAGTTACCAGAGCTGCTCCATTTCACACACACACAATGCACATGGGACCTCACCCACACCCTGAGGAAGAATCTGGGGAAAACTGCCCTGGAACCGTGGTGCAAAGAGAGGTTTCCTCCACTGGAGGATGTCAAACGCTCTACTAACCCCCTGTTTCAAATGGAACATCCTCACCTTCTCCTCCTGGCACCAGAAGCCACAGCTTAAAGCCTAAATTCTCATCGGACCTGTAAATTCCCAACTACAGGTGCAGAAGCTGTCCCTGATGGATGAGCAGGTGTCACCTCCCTTGCAGTGACCAGCACAGAGAGCAGCAGAAGGTTGTGGAAACTCTGTCCTAGGGATATTCAACACTTGGCTGGACAAAGCCCTGAGCAATCTGAGCTAACATGAAAATTCTTGCTGAATTAGTGGGAGGTTGGGCCAGCTGATCTCCTGTGGCCCCTTCCCACCTATTTTATCCCAAGGACAACATGGGACCAGTCCTGCTAAGGAGCTGCTGAAGGAAATCACCAGCCAGGGCAGCAGCCTTTGGGCAGCACTCTGCCAGAATTCAGGCATTTGGAGAAACACTCAGTCCTGCCTCAGGTCACCTCTGTGACGAGAGCTGTGCATGCCCTCAGCTCCAAGGAAGAAAACAAGACACAGATGCTCACTGGCACTCATTTCCAAACTTCCCATTTGTCATGGGAAAGATGTCACCAAAGCACCACACCTCCCCTTCCACCTCCTTCCCCCACCACCCCAAACACTTTGCTCCTGCCCATTTTAACTTCCAGAAGTTTCATCCTCCCACAACCTCACGAGGCTCCAGGGCAAGAGGACAGCCCTGAGCACTGGTGGCCAGCTCTGTGGTGGCAACCAGAGCCTGAGTGGCCCCTGAGGGAGAGGCAGAAGCCAGGCAGAGATGCTCCTACCTCTGGGATGCGGACGCTGTAGGGCTGGTTGTGGAACTGCGGCGCGTTGTCGTTCACGTCTCCCACCTGGATGTTCACTGTCCCTTTGATCACCTGTGGGCCCAAGGACAACAGCTTTAGGTGTGGATTTAGAGCCTAAAAAGCAGCTTGTGCCCGTGGTTTTTGGGCTTTGGGCTGAGGGGTGAGCCCTCTCCCCTGGTGCAGAAGTGACCCACAGCCCCTGCTCCCCTCCGCCCGTGCCGCAGACCATGAAATGAGAAGTCACACTCACCCCTTGGCTGTCACTGACAGAAAATTCAACTGTGAATTCTGACTTGGTCTGAAAGGGAAAGAGAAGGAAAAAAAAAAACTGTAATTAAAGATACTGTAGTGTTTATCTGCAGGTGGCAGGCTGGGGACTTTCAGCCAACGTTATTACACGCAAAATGCTTCCAGGACCTTCCAGAAGAGGAGGAGAGGTGCTGGAGTGTCATTACCTGCACTGGGCAGGGAATCTGGATGCCAGCAGGGCTCCTGTGTATGCCACAGGCACAGGAGATGCCCTGCCCCAGAGCAGGAGGATGCAGGGCTAAGGAATCAGCTCTCTGGTTGGCAGCTGGGCACTTAAAACACAGCAAGATTTAGGACTCGTGGCAATGCAACATAGTCTCAGTGAGGACCTCTAAATCCTGCTGCTGCTTTCCCAGCTTCCCTGGGAATCCTGCGACAAGCCTGTGTAGAGAGAACCGGCTGAAATTCCATGAAATTCCCATAAAATTCTCTCTGCTCCTTATTGATTTAGCTAAATTGACAGCTTGCAATACGGATCTATTCAAGTCACTGATGCTGGAGTGAGCAACAAGTGGGAAAGAGTGAATTTTTTTGGGATCAGGGCAGGGGGATATTGCTAGTGGAGGCAGAGCTTCTCTTCCTGACCCTTTTCTTGTCACCAGCAATCATTTTGCTCCTATTTTACCAAAGAATAGTGTGAAGATTGGGCCACCACTTCTACCTGGTACCTGCCCACCGGTTTTTTGTTCCCCTCCAGTCCTGGCAATCCCTTCCCAGCTCTGCTGTCCTTGCCCAGCCTGAGCTGCTGGAGCACAGCACCTCGATGTTTCCACAGCATCAGGCTGGAAAAGGCAGCTTGAAGTGGCTCTGGTTGATTTATTCCTAATGAGATGGGCTCAGGGAACAGGCAGCAGCCAGCAGGAGCTCTGCTTGCACCAGGGTTGAAGTTCATCTCGGAGAAGGGATTGGGGAACAGCTCCCCACAGTGTGTGCCCACTCCTGCTCCCACATTTCCATCCAGACAGCCAAAAAGCACAATCAGGGAAAACCCTTTCTAACTCCTGCCTCGGGGCACTGCTGGGAGGCAGAAGGAGGAGCTGGGATGCCCAGGGAGAGGAGAAACTCTGCTGCCTGTGCCACCCCAGCCTGCTGCATCCCTGCCCTCTCCTCCCCTCCTCATCCACCAGGGACAGCGCAATAGGGAAGAAAGGAAAAGCAGGAGATAAGGAACGACCTGTTAAGCATTTAAATTTTAAAAACTCAATAAAATAATCAGAGGAAGCTTCCACGTACCAACCGCTGTCTCTAAAATTATTTTAACACAATTCTTTAGCCTCGGGGTCTGCCGTTTTTCTAGAAATCCGTTTTCCTTCTAATCTTCATAGGAGCACAAAAAAAAAATCTTTTAAAATTCATTTTGCCTCTATACATTTGCTCCTTCCTCTTTTTCTCTAGCTCATCCTTTCCTGCATCATTTACCTTGCTCTGACTCCTTCCCCCTTCTTTCTGCTCCACAGTACAAGAATTCCCCTCTTCCTTTTCCCTTCCCACCACTTCTCCTGAGCGGTTTTGTCCCCTCTGACTTTTTAAACATGTGCATCCAGTGTTTTCTGCTCCCAGCTTTGTGCCCATCTCCGTCCCTTCTCTCTGACTGCTTCCTCCAGCATAAATTGTTGTTTACACCTCTCTCACATCCTTTACACCTTCCCCACATCCATTCTGCCCTCACTGCATCCCACGTCCTTTGAGCCCCTGGGATCAGCTGAGCCCATCCAAGCTCTGCCCAGCTCCTTCCCTGCCCACCCTGCACACCACAAGACACCTAAAATCTACTGATCACCCTCCTGGGCTTGAGGCTGGCATGGCAAATATGGGGAAGCAGGAGGCATTTGGACGAGGGAAGATTTATGACTCAGGCCAGCAGCTGCTGGCACAGGGAGGCGGAGGGGATAGGGGTGAAGAAAAGCACTTTATTTTCCCAAAGTCTTCGCTCCTAACACTGTGAAATTGGGTTTGGCCTTCCTCCCCAGCCTGAGAGCATCCAGCACCCTGCTCCTCTGCATGCCAATGCCTGGCTGGGAACACCAGAGGTGTGTTAATGGGTTTGATCTTCCCAAGGCTCCTGCTGGCCAAGGCAGCATTAAACACAGGGGAAATTAAGCACGTTGCCCAGATCACATCATATTTTCCCAGTCTTCCTGCTATCACTTCCTCCTTGCTCCAGGAATGCAGAAAGGGCCGAGGTTTTAGCGAAGCAGGCACCTGGATGGGATTCCAGCCTTGCACACCAAAGCTGCTATTGAAAATAGGGGTGGTGAAATAGCTTTGAGGCAAGGATCCTGCCAAATTTAGCATCCAGCAGCCTGAATCCACAAGAGGATGAAAAGTCTTGATGAGATTGAATAAGCAGGGATACCTCACATCTCTTGACACGCTGTTCTAAATAGTGAAGGATTTAATTGGCATAGAGATTTAAAGAGGAAGCCTGCACATTTCCCTGACTGTGTGAGCAGCCTGGCTCCTTGGTAGATCTCCTCCACCTATTAATTCCTTTACTTCCAGACCTGTTCGCACTCAGCACATCCCTCTGGACGTCCAGAGTTGCCAAGGACCCCATCAGGGGGCTCAGAGACCCTGTCAGGCAGCCCAGAACACCTGGGGATTTGATTTTGACCCCTGCAGCAAGTTACCAGCTTTGTATGAGGACCTGAAAGTCACACAGGTTTGAATGGTGTAATAACAAAATGATCACAGGGTGAAAATGTAGATTTTAGGGTTTTTGGTATGGGGGTTTTGGGGACAAGATGGAGGAACTTGGGCATGTCCAGCCTTTCTTGTTCTTGTTCTTCTTCTTCTTCTTATTCTTTCTTCTTCTTCTTCTCCATTTTCTGCAGTGATGTTGGCACTTTGGGATTGGTTTAGAATAGAAGTGCACTGTCTAACACAGGTGATAGGTATTGGGAATTAAGTGTAAATATGTTATATGTAGTTTGTAGTATAAAAGGACAACACCACCCTGAGGGCGGTCAGAGTGCCTGTGGCTGCCCTGCTGAGCAGATCTTGGCTGGGCAGAAAGAAAATTTTATAGATAAGGATTAATAAACAACCTCAAGACCGAACAGTGAAGAGTCCAGACTCGTTCTTCAGCCGCACGGGCTGAAGCAGAGACACCCTGCACATCTCGGGGCTGCAATTATCAACAGCAACCCGAGACTGACCCACAGGTGTTATTCTGGCACCCAGGAAAATCAACAGGTCAGATGAAACCAGAGCAGGCTGTTCACTGCCCATGTCCCCACTGACCTGGGGAACCACAGATCACAGTGGGCACGCCCCGATTCCCACCTCCAGCAGGGAGCAACACCCATCTCAGCTCTCACAGAGGATGGAGAGCCAGCATTTCTGTGAGCAGAGGTGGGTTTTGCCCCAGTTTTACCTCTCTGTCCAGGGGCTGCCTGAGCCACACCACGCCGGTGGTGCTCTCCACGGCGAAGAAGCGACTGGCCTCCTCCCCGACCACCCCGAAGACCAGGGGGTCATTGTCCAGGTCCCTGGCCAGCAGCTGGGTCACTGAGGAACCTGGGAGACACAGACAGGAGAGAAATCCTGAGCAAAACCAGTCAGAGAAGAGGAAATGCTGAAAACACGCAGCTGGTCAGAGAGCAGGTGTCGTGACATCTTTTATGGAAAATCTTTTCTTCCAGATTTTTCCTCCTGAGGAGCTGAGAGGCCTCAGGAACAAAATGTGAACAATGGTTATCTGCTGCTGTGGAATGCAACAGGTGGATCTGTGATTGGTCTTGTGTGGTTGTTTTTAATTAATGGCCAATCACAGTCAGGTGACTCAGACTCTCTGTCTGAGACAGAAGTTTTTGTTATCATTCTTTCTTTTTCTATTCTTAGCTAGCCTTCTGATGAAATCCTTTCTTCTATTCTTTTAGTATAGTTTAATGTAATATATATGATAAAATAATAAATCAAGCCTTCTGAAACATGGAGTCAGATCCTTGTCTCTTCCCTCCTCCAAGAACCCCCGTGAGCACCGTCACAAGCAGGTCTGTGAAAGACCTGGGATCCCACCCACCGTGCTCCAGTGCCTCAAGGGGAGCCAGGCTGAGCATGGGCTGAGTGTTCTGTCTGCACAGACTCCGCAGATCCTCTCCTTCCTTGCCTTTATCAGAAGAGAAAGCCAGCCTGGTTCAGCCCTGGCACCGGAGACAGAGGAGCCCACACCTCCCCTGGGTAAGCTCTGACCAGCCTCCCTCACACTCCTCCTGCCAAGGGGCACCCCCAGCAGGTACGACACCAAAAGCAGGGGACAGCCACCACCCCTGCCCTTCATTTCAGTCCCTGGGATCATTCTGAGCCCCTCAGACAGCTCTGTGCACTCTCACAGGTTCAGCTGCCTCCCTGTTGTCCCACCCAGCTGCTCTCTGTCCCTTCTCCGGCAGGATGGGGAGAAAACAGGAGGAAAAAAGCTACAGGATGGAGATAAGGATGGGAGATTCCCTAAGCTTGCCTGCCCTTGAGGATGGGGGGATGAGGGTGAGATTTCTCCTTGGCCACATGGATTTGAGGATGGGGAGGATGAAGATGAGATTTCTCCTTGGCCATGTGGATTTGAGGATGGGGGGACAGTCTGTGTGAGCCACCATGCCCCCAGATCTCCTGGCCAAGGAGAAGAGATGCCCAAATTCCATCCCTCTGGGAAATGGAGGGAAGCTCCAGCAGAGCAGAGGGCAAAAAGCAGCAGCACAGTTTGGAGAGCAGAGCGAGCTGGGCAATTCCCAATCGATCGGTGAGACATCAATCACTGCTGAAATAATGGAAAAAGCCAATATGAGATTCCATTAATAAAGAATTAAATGATAGGAACATAATTAACGCCAGTCAACACGATTTTATGGAAAATAGAGCTTGTCAAACAAACCTGATTTTATTCTTTGATGAGAGTACAACTTTGGCAGATAAAGAAGAAATAATAGATTTCTGTCAGGCATTTGCCTTCGCCCTGAGTGACTTTGTGATTAAAAATTTAGTGCCCTAGGACACTGGTGAGGAACATTTTGAGCGAGGAGCTGGCCTGGCAGGTCCCAAGGCCACCAGCCTCACTGGGGACACCACAGTGTGATGTAAAATTGCTGTTGCTACAAGCTCAGGTGACACGTAACAGGGGGGACCCAGCAAACAGGTGAAGCCCTTGGAAATTTGAAGCCTTTTGGGAAAAATTTATTAATTCCAAGCATGCAAGGAGAGGTTCCACACCCTGCCTGCAGAGCCACGGGGCTCTTGGGGAGGTCAGGAGTGGCTTTTAGGCTGAAAAGCTGCTTCTGCCAAGGCTGCAGAGCTACAAGCTGCTTGAACCTTCAGGACTGGACTCAAGAGGAAGCCAAAAAATTCCAAGAGCCAGCAGAAATGTTTTTCCTTAAAAAAAAAAGGCTTTAAAAGCTTGAACTGCCTCATCTATGACTAAGAAGAGTGAGATGACTCAGGCCATCTTAAGCACATCCACGGAGAAGACAAAATGTGATACTGAGCAATGAGCCCAAACCCAGACAAATTCCTGTTTGGAGGAGCAACAGCAGTTTTCTTTTAAAAGGAGCAGCTAGAATTAACCACTGGGGAAAAAACCCAACAACATTCCTTCCACCAACAGGTGCAAGTGAGTGATGGGTCACAACCAAAGGCATTTTGGATAGAGACAGAAACAAGTGGCTTTATTCCAACCTGTGATCAGAGTGTTCATCTGCAGCGTTCTCACCTCTCCAGTGCAGCCAATCCCAAGGATACCAAGCCCCTACACTTTCTCAAACCTTGTAGCCCTGATATAAAACAAGGCAGCAGCTTGATTTTATGCTGGAGGATGCTCAAAGCCATCCTTGGCAAAGGTTTCTTTGCCCCAAGGAAAAAAGAAGACAGACCTCATGGCTGGGAAAGCCAGCAACTAGGACAAAATAAATCCAGGATCATGCCTCTTTATTCTGCCCAGGTTTTCTTAATAGGAGAACAGGTTTCCACCCTTTAGATCCCATTCAAAAACCCCACAACAATCATTTGGTCATCATTTCCCTCCAGAATAGCAAATGCTTCCAAAGGCCTTGGTTGCACATCTTTGGAAGAGAAAGGATCTCAAAATTCCTGCTGAATAGGAAAACCTTGTGCCAGTTTTAATAACATTTGTGGTCTGCGAGTTGCAAACCCAGTTGTAGCAATAAATAAATAACTAAATAGCAAATAATAAATAACTAAATCAACAAGCATTTAATATTTGGGAATTGAGTTCCTAAATTCAGGACAACCTGGAGAAGGAGGCAGCGCATTCCTGGGCAGAGCACATCATCACAGCTCCATGTGTTCCTCCTGTCACTCCTTGGAGTAGGATCCATGCAAAACAGCACTCTGAGCTCAACCACCCTCCTCTCCAAAAGGAGTAAAAATTGACAGATTCCTCAATTTCTCTGTGCTTTGATTTGTTAGAAACAAGAACCTTCATTAGAGCTTAGGCAGGGACAGCTCAGACGCAATGTGAGCAGAGAAAAATCCCATTTTAAATAAACCCTCCCAAATGAGGCACCAAAACCTAAGACATCTTTCCCCCTTCCCCTTATCTCCCACTGAGGCAGAAATCACCATCCTGCTTCAGAGCACCTCGTTCAGGAAAGAAAAAGAATGTATTACATGCATATAAAATACAAAAATAACAAGTGAATAGAAGATAAGAAGAAACATAGGCCTGAAATGAGACTTCACAATTGCTTTTCTCCAAGTTTCCCCCCTAACTTTAGGAGTGTGGTATTAAAGCTTCACCACTTTCACCACCACAGTGACAAAAGCTTGTTCAGGTTTCCTTCCATTGATTTCTTCAGCACCAATTTATTGTATTTATTGATTTTCTCCTATTTCCCCCCCCCCCATCATCAGGAAGGCTGGGCAGGGCACGCAGAGGCAGAGCTGCAGCACATCTCAGGGCTCTCCCGAAGGAGAACACCTTCCATCCCTCCCCAGGGTCGTGCTGAAGCCTCCTGCAGCCCCAGCAAGGGCTGAGGGAGCAGGGACAAATGATCTTCCTGCAGCACAGAGTTATAGGCTCCATTTGTTTCCTCTCAGGAATCAGACAGGGCACTTAAGTGTCTTGATTCCACCAGATAATCAGAATTTATCTTGTCTCCCTTTGCCTCCTTTCTCTCAATCACAGCTACTTCTCCCTCTTTCTCACACATACACAGATTTTCTTCTTTCTCCAAGTGTTGAACTTTGATTGACCTCAGGAGCCTTTTTTTTCCTCTTTTTGCTGTTGTTTTCTTCCTTATCTGGTTTTATTATATATTTTTTTTTTAGGTTTGGCTGTTTTAGGGGGGCACTTTTGTGTCCCATTGAGGAACCCTGGCCTCAGCAGGGTTGCAGCTGTGAACATCTGCATTTTTCTTTTCATTTTTCTTGCCCTTCCACTTTGCCAAGGAGGAAAGTGGGAAAAGGGGCTGCACCCCACCAATTCATCTCCACTGGTTCTGCTCTCCAGAGGAGGATGAAAAGGGAGAAAAAACCAAACCCAGTCTCTGGAAGGATCCCAGAGCTCCTGGAAGGTTCTGGAAAGTGCAGAGCCCCAGGGAAAGATCCAGATGCTGACCCAGGACAGCAGGAAGGGGCTGGGCTGGGCTGGAGGGCACAGAAGGGGCAGGTTTCTAATTAATTGCCTAATAAGCTTCTCTTTTAAGAGGTCTGATTCATACCCATGTGGAGTTAATAGGAATTTCTGCAACGGCTTTTGGGCTCAAGGTTGAGGCATCAGCTCTGCTTTAGTATTAAAAACATTTTAATCCTGATTTTAACATTTATTCCTGATTTTAACAACCAGTTTCTCCTTGGCTCTGGGTCATTTGTGTGGGCACAGCCAGGATATTTTGGCTTCTCCACCAAGGCCACAAGCTGGCACAGGGAACCAACCCCTCAGCCATCCTTCAACTCCTTCAACCAGCAAAAAATCCATTAAAAATCATTTCAGTACCCCCACCTTACACAAAGGCCACCACCACACTGAACTCCCAAAAGTAAAACTTCCACCACATTTCTGCGGCATTCACATTCTCTGAAAAATCCCTTCACCCAGGATTTTTCTCCTGAGAAGCTGAGAAACCTCAGAGAAAAAGGAAAACAATTCTTATCTCATTTGCTCCTCCTGTGTTGTGCTCACGTGGAATGTGTTTGGAGATTGTTTACCCACAGGTGATTGTTTCATTGGATTCTGCTGTGAGTTGTTTTCACTCTTTGGCCAATCAGGGCCAAGTTGTGTTGAGACTCTGGAAAGAGTCACGAGTTTTCATTATTATTTTTTAGCATTCAGGACGTATATTTTCTGTATTCTTTAGTATAGTATAATATAATATTCTTTAATATAATATATTATCAGAATGTATCTGGAGATGGAGACTGGAGATTGTTTAGCCACAGGTGATTGCCTGATTGGATCCTGGTGTGAGTTATTTTAACTCTTCGGCCAATCAGGGCCAAGCTGTGCTGAGACTCTGGAAGAAATAATGAGTTTTCATTATTATCTTTTTAGCATTCTGTAAGTATCCTTTCTGTATTCTTTAGTATAGTATAATATAGTATTCTTTATTCTTTCGTATTGTATAATAGTATAATATAGATATAGATATAGTCTATATATATAATATATATCTATATATAGATATACATAATATGTATCTATAGATATAAATCTATGTCTATATCTAGATATATAATATATAGATATATATAATATATCTATATATATTTAATATAATAACAGTATAATATAATACACTATAATAAAGTAATAATACAGTATATATAGTATAGTATAATATATTGCAATAAAGTAATAAATTAGATTTCTGAGAACATGGAGTCAGATGCATAATTCCTTCCTTTTCTGGGGCTTCCCTGCAAAAACAATACATTTCTTGGGCTCCCTATTTTCCCTGTGAGGGGAGATGGGACAGCCCAGCCCCATTTCCTTCCCCCAGCAGCCCTGCTTTCCTTTCCCAGTCACCCCAGCCCAGTTCACCCCAGCAGGCTGGCCCCTCACAGGGGATTTGATGGATTTGATCTTGAAATTCCAGCCCTGTTCTTCTCATTTGTCACCTGCTCCCTTTTCTTTGCCGCTAATTCATTTTCTCTTTCACCTCTCAGAAAATATATATAAAAAAAATAAAAAAAGAGGAATAGAAAGCTCTTCTGGAGATGCTTTCCCCAAGATTTTGAAAAGAAAAGATGAAATGCCAATATGTCTGTGCTGCTCAGCAATCTCTGAGCAATGAGGGTGAAAGAAAAGGATGGTGACTCCCTGGCCAAGGAAGTAAAGTAAAATCCAGTTTCAGGCAGGAGGTCACAGGAGCTGCTCCCATGTTTGGAATGAGGCTTCCTCAGTTTCCTGCAGGGCACAAATCCAGAAAACCCCTCATGTGGAAGGGAAACACCAGCATGGGAGAGCAACCAAAGCCCAGGGGGGCTCAGGACATCTGTGGCAGGCTCCAGGGTGTGATAGATGAGCAATGCCACGGCTGACTCTCACTATCAAAAGGTAAATATCATGGATATATGTTAAGTTTTATAGACTTGCAATTATGTTTTACCTCCCTGTGCTGTTATCAGGGGGTGGCCTGGGTTTGGGACATTTGGGAGGACATTTGATTTGTCACTATGGCAGCACCTGACCTCCAATCAAGATTTAAGGAAGTAAAACTCCTTCACTGGACAGTAAAGAAGGAGTCAATGGACAGAACTGAAGGGTTAAAAGGTGAAACCTCCATTGTGTGGATGAGCACATGGTGGGGAAAATCCTCTGCTGCCAGCACTGTAATATTTTCTCTATTCAGTCTTCTGTTGTATTTTTTGGATAAGGTTTTAAGAAACCTTTGAAGTTTTTGGGAAGTGAGGATCATTTCTCACCAGGGTCTGTCCACCTCCATTCCTGCACTCCCTGGCTGAACCAGAACAGCAAATCCCCTCATCCCAAGCCTCTCTCCCAAAGCAGGTGTCTGGTAGCTCATTCCATAAGCACAACCTCAACAGATCGTCCCTGACCTCCTTCTCACAATGGGCTTGACCACTTGAGCCAAAACTTTCCAGAGGGACTTGGCCAGGGAAGTTTCCACTCCTACAATTCCATCAGAGCTCAGCGTTACACGTTTCTCTTTCCAGCTGCTGATGGGGAGCACCAGCTCCTCCACTCCAATTCCTGCCCTGCAGAGCCAGCCAGGCACCAGCATCGCTTAAAAGAGGTTTTCACAATAAATTAATGAAAAAAAGATTTTTTTTTCACTAATAGTGTGAGGAAAAAGCCTTGGACCAGCTGGTCCAGGAACCACGAGCTGCTGTCATGCATGGGAGGGAAAGGAGCCAAACACAGAGGTGACAGGAAAGAGGGAAAACAAATCTGTGCAGTCAAAACCATTTCTGAGGGAGTTTGTCAAGCCGGGAAGTGAAAAGCACAGCAGAAGAGTTTCTCCTGGCTCCTCAGATGCTCCGAGACAGAGCCTGTAATTTCTCTGCTGCGTTTGGTTATTTAAGTGGGGACTCAGTGTGGAGGCAGAATCCATAAGCAGAGCTGACAGCCAGTGGGTAAACCTCAGAGAGAGGCACTGCCTGCCGTGCCCCCGGCTCTCAGAGGTGTTTAAAGCTGTTTAAAAGGGCTTCTAAAGCTGCTCAAGACAGACAGAGCAGCAGCAAAGAAGAGCTGAGCATTCCCATTTACAGAGGGCTCCTCTGGTTTGCTCAGAACTGATCGCTTTGGTTAACACTACAGCACAAACGAGGGGAGGAAAATCCACAAAAATATCAATGGCACATTGAAATTTCTTCACATTATCCTTAAAATACACAGAACCCCTGAGGCTCTCCTGGCAGATGCTGTGCATGCAGCCCCTGGCTGCTGCCATCCTCCCCATTAAAAACATCAATGTCCATGGGTAAGACAGAGCTGGTGCAAAACAATGAGTTATTTACAGAAAGTGTGTGAGAAAGTTTCTTACAAGAATGTAAACATCAGAAAGCTTAGAAAATCTTAAAAAAATCAGGGTGACAGTGTGGTATCTCCAAAACTGGGTTTGGGACATTTGGTTTGTCACTGTGGCAGTACCTGACCTCCAACCAAGATTTAAGGAAGTAAAATTCCATCACTGGGCAGAACTTTGGGAAGGGCTGAAGGGTTAAAAGGTGAAACCTCCATTCTGTGGATGAGCACATGGTGGGAAAAAAAAATCCATTGCTCCCACTGCCATAATATTTTCTCTATTCAGTCTTCTGTTGCGATTTTGATAAGGTTTTAATAAACATTTAAATTTTTTTGGAAGTGAGGATCATTTCTCACACTGCCAAAATCACTGATGCGCCTTAACATTGCTGCAGTGCCTCCAAACCTGCCTGGAAAAAAAGGGAAGAATCACAAAATGCTCATCCCTGGGCAATTCCCTGACCAGCAGCACCCCAGGTAATTTCTCCCTGCCTGCTCCAGCTGGGATCCAGCAATTCCTGCCTTCCCTTCACTACAAACCCCTGGCACCATGGAGAACATGGAGAATTTTCAAAAACTGAAAGGGCCTTTTGTCTGGGAAGGAATAGACTGCCCCAGCATGAAAGAGGGAAGTAAATAAAATCAAATAAAACACCCAGGAGATAAGAAAAGGAGCAGGTGTAAAAGGAGAGGTTTGGGTCTGTTAAGACATTTCTGGTGAAAAAAGGGTTCCAGCACTTAAAAAAAAAACATCCTTAAAAATAATTTCCTCTCCAAACTGCCTGGGTGCCTCATAATTACCAAGAATGATCACAGACCCATTCATTTGATCCTAAAATTAATACATCATGTTCGGAACCATATAGCAATAATTTATCACAAGATTTATGAAACTTGTACTTTTTTTCCTAATGAGTTTTATGCAAATTCTGCTCCATCCATTGTTTTCACCCTTTTTTTTTTTTTTAATAAAAAAAGTTCCCTTGCAGAAGCTGCTCTGTCAGAAAGTCTCATTGACTTTTATTGATATCTGTCCTTCTCTCCTTATCCCTACAACAGGAAAGGGAAGGAGAGGAGCTCAGCCTGGATGGGATCCTGTTCCCACCAGCTGAACAAACCATTCAAAACATTAATTTTAAAGGGAATTAACTGGTGGTTCACTCACACCTTTGTCTGTGAAGGGTCAGAGAACAAGAAGAGCAGCAGGGAATTGGGAAATTAAAGTATTTACACTTCCCAGAACAGAAAGTCTATGTTTGGGAAGCTTGGAGAATAAATACAAAAGGTGGGAGGGAGGGAAGCATTAGCACTGAGCATCATGGGGTCACAAAGGGGGAAATCCCACGGGATTAATTTAATTTTTTATGGCAGAGCTGTAGATGCACAAGATGTCCTATCAACTCAGGTCTAGCACCTCACAAATCCTGAATTTTCCTGAAGAGAGGACAATCGTTAGGAGCACAGCCAAGATGGTCCAAAAGAGGCAGGACCACTTCCAATTCAAGCAGGAAAATGTATTTCATTCCTGAGCACTGCCAAATGGAAATCAGACTGTGATCTGCAGCAGTACCCACACCCCTCCCAGCAGGCTGGGGAAGGGGAATCCAGGAAAAACCCTAAATATCAGGGGAATCCTGGAAAAAACCCTAAATATCAGGGGAATCCTGGGAAAAACCCCCAATATCGGGGGAATCCTGGGAAAAACCCCCAATATCGGGGGAATCCTGGAAAAACCCCCAATATCAGGGGAATCCTGGAAAAAACCCCAAATATCATGGGGATCCCGGAAAAACCTTAAATATCAGGGGAATCTTGGAAAAAACCCCAAATGTCAGGAGAATCCTGGAAAAAACCCCAAATGTCAGGAGAATCCTGGAAAAAACCCCAAATGTCAGGAGAATCCTGGAAAATACCCTAAATATCAGAGGAATCCTGGAAAAAACCCCAAGGGGGAATCCTGGAAAAACCCCAAATATCAGAGGAATCCTGGAAAAACCCCAAATATCGGGGGAACCCTGGAAAAACCCCAAATATGAGGGGAACCCTGGAAAAACCCCAAATATGAGGGGAACCCTGGAAAATATCAGGGGAATCCTGGAAAATATCCTAAATATCAGGGGAATCCTGGAAAAACCCTAAATATCACGGGAATCCTGGAAAAACCCCAAATATCGAGGGAATCCTGGAAAAACCCCAAATATCAGGGGAATCCAGGAAAGCCTGGCTAATGCAGCCTGGATTAACACATCTGACACAAAGTTGAAACCCTAAATCCATACAATATCCTTTTCTAATTAACTTTGGAAACCATGAACAGCCCAGAAAGAATAAGGGGTGTTGCTTTTGTTCCTTCCTGTCTTCTTCCCAGCTCCCTCCTAAAATGTTCATTTTTTAAACTAACTTAGACCTTCTACCCAATTCCCTCCAAAAATCTTCATTTTTTAAACTAACTTACTGCTACTTTCTACTCCAAAAATCTTCCTTTTTAAACGAACCTAGACCTTCTATCCAACTCCCTCCAAAAATGTTCATTTTTAAACTAACTAGACCTTTTATCCAACTCCCTCTAAAAATGTTCATATTTTTAACTAATTTAGACCTTCTACCCAATTCCTTCCAAAAATCTTCGTTTTTTAAACAAACTTAGACCTTTTACCCAACTTCCTCCAAAAATCTTCGTTTTTTAAACTAACTTAAGACTTTCTACACAACTTCCTCCAAAAATCTTCGTTTTTTAAATGAACCTAGACCTTCTACCCAACTCCCTCCAAAAATGTTCATTTTTTAACTAATTTAGGCCAAAGGAAACCCTGTCACAGGTCTCAGCTTGGGAAAACAGAGGCACACACCCACTGCCAGCTCCCCCTGAGTACAGAAAACAAGAGGGCAGGGACCAGAAGATGCAGCCCTTGAGCTCAGTGCTTCTCTTTGGCCTTATCTCACTTTCTAGAAAAAAACCACCAGGGCAAACAGGAGAGGAGCAGAACCCCAGAAATGGATTTAATGAGGTGCTTTGCTACTTGGTGTAAATAAATGATTTATGAGTAAGGCGACACGTGCGGGGTTTTGCATTTTAGCCAGGTGAGGTAACGTAGCTCCGCGTTAATTAGAAAAGAGAAGCTGTTCTGCAATTAATATGAGGTGGGAGATAAAGCTCATTAGGTTGCAGCGCCCAAGGAGAAGGTCTGCCAGGACTGCTGGACACCTCTGGGGTGTCAGACACCCCCAGAACTGTCAGGCAGGCACATCAGCAATGCTAATGGAGAACTCACAGGATGCTGTGGGCTCCTAGGGACTTGTAAAAGGCCTTCTAACCCAAACCTCCTGCCAAGGGACACCTTCAGCCAGAGCAGGCTCCTCAGAGCCTTGTCCAACCTGGCCTAGGGATGAAGCACTAAAACAAGATGCCCTACTGTCAAAAAATCCCTGCTTACACTTAATTTAAATCAATTCTCTTCCAGCTTAAAGCCATTACCCCTTTTCCCATTGCAACAGGCCCTGCTGAAAGCCCCTCTGCTGAACTCCACCAGCAGCCCTGCCAAGCTGAGGAGCTGATCAATGTGAATGGAGGAGAGAGGAAAAAAAAAACCACCAAGAAAAAGCCAACAACAAAATAAACATGTCAGCAAATTCCACTTGTGCGAGGGAAGGGGATTCATTCATGTCTCGTTTGAAATCTCATCTGTGCCTCACAAAAGCTGAGCCATCCCCCCCAAAGCTCTCAATCTCACGGGGAATACAAACCCTCCTCGTGCGACAGCTTCTGCCCAGCTGCTCTGCTCTCTGAATGGCTCAGGGGAACAAAAATCCAGCCATGCTCAGCCCAAATAGCACAGGGCGCTTTGCTCCAAAGTTGGATCGGGTACCAGCATCCCAGTCTCTGAGAGGAAGAGTGGATTTGCCTTTACAAGCAAGCTGTGGTAGATAATACTAGCACTGCTGGTAGGTAAAACTAGCACTGGGAGATAACAGAAACAATGGGGAGGGTTCCACTGATTGATGAATGGAAAAGGGTATTTGCTTTTACAAATAAACTTTAGGTTTGCTGATCAATGAAATTAGACATTGAAAGGTGAAAGAAGCAATGAGGAAGAAAACTGCTTAAATTCAATAAGAATTAAAAATTAAAAGGGAGGGGTGTACATTAGAGGGAAATCTTTGGGATCAGGTGTTCTGGGAAGTCTGTGCCTCTCAAGTAGCTCAGAAATGGGGAAAGAGAGAAGGGAAATGTGGCCGGGAAATTGGGATAAAAAGGAGGCTGCGTCCTCCAAAAATTTGAGAGATCCTAGGGGAATGCCCCATGGCCTCTGCCTGTATTCAAATAAAACCAAAAAAAGAACTCCTCTGTCTCCTTTTTGGACATAAACCTCTGGTGTTTGTGGATTAATTTTCCTTACACCCCCAAGGCGCAGGAAATGGAGCCAGCGGTCAGGTTTTGTCTGCAGATCTCAGCTCCACGAGTGAACCGGCCTTGGGCTGTCACCGTAACTCTCTGAGGTTTCAAAACATGCACTGGGTGATGAATTCTGCCTCGTTATAATGGAGGTGCAGTGAAATCCCTTCCTGATTTATCTCTCCTGAGCTGAGTTAGTACCTCCTGATCTCCAAGATATGGCTGCAGTAAAAGCAGGGCTTGAGCAAGGGGGCAGGAATCAGAAACCCAAGGCAGCCAGTTTTGGAAAGGTTACATTTCTTCTTCCTGTTGTCATCTTATCACAGGGGTTCCATACCATCGTCTCCTTATCACAAAAGTTCCATACCTGCTTGGTGTTTCTCGTGGGCATCTCCTCAGAGCACTGACTCTTTCTCCTTCACAAAGGAACCAACTGACTCCAGTTCCCTTCTCAACACCACCCCACTCTTCTATAGCGTCTTTGTCTCACTGGGTACAGCTGTGGCCTGTTAAAGTCAGGCCTGCTCCTAATCTTGGATAATTGGCCCAGCTGCCACTCCTTAGGGGTAAGATTACTTTCTACACGTTCTTTCTTTTCTTACATTCTATCCCCCTACATCTTCCTCCTTGCATCATAGGGTCGTGGCACGATTTGAGCTGCAAGGGACCTTACAGACCACTTTGTTCCAGGGACACCTTCCACAATCCCAAATTGCTCCAAGCCCTGCCCAGCCTTGCTTTGGACACTTCCAGGGATGGGGCAGCCACAATGAAAGCAACAAAACCTTTGAGAGAACCAAGAGGGCCTTGGAAGGCTCTCCTCAAAGGTGGCAAACACGTGCAGCCCATCAACCCAACTCCTCCGGGCACAACCCCGCTCCTGGGGCTGGCGACACCTCAGACAGAGAATTTCCTCCTGTGCCTCCCTGTTTGTCCCTCTGAAATGCCACAGAGGAGGTGGGGGGACCCTTGGCAGGTGGTGTGTGAGGCAGGAGCTTATCTGCAGCCCCGCCAGGGCACGCAGTAAATTGCCTGTTGATGAATGAGGCTATTTAGGAGCCGCTGGTTATTAATGAGGCCGACGTGCAGAGACATTGAAGAGCAGCCCCACGTCCTGTTGTCCCCTCCCTGTGAGTAATGGAGCACCTCAGCTACAGGGCTCCACAACCAGCTTGGCCTGTTCCAACAGCAGGAACAAAACAGGGCCCAGAGAAATGGATGGGGAGCACTGCACTGGTGATAAAGCCAAACTCCTCTGGGAGAGTCAGGCAAACCTCCAGTCTTTGGATGGAATTAAATCTAACCCAGTGACCAAGGCTCTCCCACTCATCCCTGTGAGCTCCCACCAGCCTCATACAGCTCCCAGCCTCTGGTCCTGTGCAGCAAACCCAGCCCAAAACCAGGGAGAAGCCAAAGCCCAGCAGCCTGAGCTGCGAGCAGCCGCGGTCCAGCCGTACTCACAACCTGGAGCACAGCAGGGCTGATCTCTGCTGCAGCCCAGGAGGCTTTCACAGGGCCATTGCCTCACTCTGCACGTCACAGATGTCTAAACACGGCCAAGAGGACAATGAGTGAGAAATAAAGAGGCTGTTTATTGCAAGAGGAAACCTTGGAACAGAGCTCCACAGTGGCTGGCGGGAGAGCAAGGCAGAGCGTGCGAGCACACAGCTGTAAACTTGTTTCTGAGTTAATACACCCACGAGTGTTTTTTCTTTTCCTATGAAAGCACACTCTTCTGCAAACAAACATCTGGAGAGCTCTGTTACAGCTGGACCATTATCCCCAGTGGCTGGAGCATTCAATTAATTTAGCCTTTCTCATTTGCGAGTTGTCTGCAAATAGACTCGGCTTTGCAGGAATCTATTTGTTATTTGAATATATCCAGTGAATGGTTTATTAAAAACATATTTCAGGCCCAGGATTTCTCACTAATTGCTCCTACAACTGTCGCTCTGAGTGCTGGCAACTGGCAGCTCACCCCACAGAAATGGTCACCGTGGTCAGGTGGGAATGCCTTTGCATTTTGATGGAATGTAATCTGCCTCTGGAAAGAGCTTTCTGAGGGGTTGTGGAGGCACCTGCACAAAAACACATCCACACACAAACACACAGCATCCAGCCTGCCTCAGCTTCCCAAAAAAAAAGCACTCAACTGTCATAGACATCTTTTATGAAAAATCCTTTCCTTAGGATTTTTCCTCCTGAGGAGCTGAGAGGCCTCGGGAACAAAATGTAAACAATGATTATCTGCTGCTGTGGAATGCAACAGGTGCATCTGTGATTGGCCTCATGTGGTTGTTTCTAATTAATGGCAAATCACAGCCCAGCTGTCTCAGACTCTAAAGAGACACAAGCTTTTGTTATACATTCCATTCTTTACCTTTCTGTTCAAGCCTTCTGATGAAATCCTTTCTTCTATTCTTTTAGTATAGTTTTAATATAATATATATCATAAAATAATAAATCAAGCCTTCCGAAACATGGAGTCAGATCCTCGTCTCTTCCCTCAACCAAAAACCCCTGAGAACACCATCACAAACGTTTACTTTTTTCTTCCCCCCACTATTTCTCACTGGACAGGCTTTTTATTAATATGGGTGCAAACATTTTCTCACAGAATAGATTGATTTTTATTCTCATGATCCTTTTCTCACAGGAACTTCTCAGGCTAGTTGCTAGCTTAGCTGAAATAGCAAGGTCTAATTTTATAAGGCTTTTCTAAAGTTTTACATATATGAAACAGTGCAGAAACTGTCACAGAGAGAACAAGAGCAGGGTTGAACACCAGAATTAATTGACTTTAGGCAGAACACCAATGAAATAATCTCTCGGTCACTTCCACAGCAAGAATCCATGGGGCTCCTGATTCAGGATGCTCCCTGCCCAGGTGCCCCCTCTGTCTCAGAGCTTCAGGAATCATTTCCTGCAGAGTTTGACCACAGCAGCAAGAGAGAGCAGGGTGAAAGGGAGGCAGTGAAGGGTTATTTCCAAGACTGATGCAATCCCTTGGGTGTGCAACGAGCCCAGACTCCTCCTGCACAGGGTGCTACAAACTGTGGGTTATGCAGTGCCTGTGACATGTCTGAAATCACAAATCCTCCTACAGGAGCAGCTCAGACAAGGGGAAACGGCTTTAAAATGCCAGAGGGCAAGGCTGGATGGGATATTGGGAAGAAATTCTTCCCTGGCACAGGCTGCCCAGAGAAGCTGTGGCTGCCCCTGGATCCCTGGAAGTGCCCAAGGCCAGGTTGGAGCAGCCTGGGATAGTGGATTCCTGCTTGGAATATGAGATGTCCTAACCCAAACCATTTCAGGATTCTATGATTCCCCTGGCCAAGGTGACCTGTGAGAGCCTGGCTGCTCTTTCTGCAGGCTGGGTCAGAGCTGCAAGGGGTGGCTGAGCCTGCACACCCCTCCTTACACAGCGTCCACATCAGCCAGTGCTCAAAAAAACCTCTCTCAGTCACATGGAAAAGCAAATCACATTTAAAAATAAAAAAGCCTGCACACCCCTCCTCACCTGGTGTCCACATCAGCCAGTGCTCAAAAAAAACCTCCCTCGGTCACATGGAAAAGCAAATCACATCTAAAAATCCAAACTGAACACAAAATTCCACGCTCAATCCCAGCTGCTGGCTTGTTTGAAAGCAAAAAGAAAGCAATCACTGAGGTTTCACAGACTGTTCTAAAAGTGGAAATTTATGAAGAGGAGAGTGATCCAGTAAGCCCCAGTTTTAGGCTTTTTTTTTCTTTCAGTTGCTCAGAGTGAAGACTTTCAGAGCTTCTCTTTCCCCTGAAGCCCTGATTGAGGGAGAAAAGGGTATGGACCACCAAACTCAGCATCTCCCTGCTACATGCACACAGATGTCACACACATCCATTTTTTTCCAGCCCTTTTGGAACAGCAGCTCCAACCCCTGTGCAAACCCAGCCTCTTGTAGAGCTGAACCTTCCCTGCGCTGTTGAACCATTTCTTGGATGAAGAAAACCCTCCCTTACTCTTTCCACCCAAAACCACCACAGACACTTCCATGCCGTGTTGCTTTGTGAGCTGCCATCAGGAAGAAATGCACCTTTTTTCCCTCCTTCCCATTAAAAGAGAGCCATTCTTCTTATTTAAAAAAAAAAAAAAACCCTTTTTAAAAAGTTGTCCTTTATTCTAGCCATTGTCCTTGGCAGGATGCAGATACCCTGGCCTAGTAACTCCCATAAATTCCTCAAATTTGGGCTGAGATTGTATCTGTGGTTATTAAACAGCGATAATAAACCTTATCAATCAAGAGTGAATGCAAAAGGAATAAGGGAAGGATTTTCCTGGGAGTGAAAGTGCAAGAAATTCATAACCAACTTAATACCTGTACCAATAAGAGATACTCATGAAGAATCTACTTTAAAACCAGTTTGACTCTTTCCATAAGAAAAAAAAAAAAAAGAGAAGAAAAGAGAGACCCTGGGGGTCTCCATCACCCCAGATATTTCTCATACAAAACCCCTGCTTCTCTTTCAGCTCCACCTCCACCTGAGACATAAATCCCAGGTTCCTCAGGTTTTGGGATGGCTGTGGGATGAGACATATATTTTATATATTTATAAACATCCATTTATATGTATTTTTTGTATAATAATATATTATATAATATATATTTATAATCTTTATATACTATATAATATCATATATATTTATAATATATTATATATATTATATATTTTTGTATAATAATGTATTATAAAAGAAATACTTATATTCTATAATAAATAGAATTATAAATAATAATTATATATTTATTTTGAATTATATATAATAAATATATATATTTATAATTATATATATAATAAATATATCTTTTTAGAATTCTAAATAATAAATATTTATAAATTTTATATTATATATTATATATTATAATATTTATAGATATAAAAAATCTGTAAAAAATAAATTATAAATAATAATTATTAATCTTTATATATTCTCCCCTCCCACTGAGGCTGATGACAGACACAGGAGGAGCTGCTGAGGAATAACAAGTCCAGACATTTAAGGCTGCATTGAGTCTTGGAGCAGGCAGAGGGAAAACACCTTCCAGGAGCTGCTGTGGGCTGGATGGCAATTCCAGGCCAGCAGCTACATGAAAAAAAAAAATAAAATAAACCTGCCCAAAGCAGGATTAGCTGGGCAGCTGGAGAACAAACCTGGAGGCACAGCCCACCATGGACATGGATGAGAACCAGGACCACGAGCAGCTCCCACCTGAACCCCAAACCTTGCGATGCCCCAAAAGGATGCTCTGGGATCAGCTGCTTTCCAGGAGAGGCTCTTCTCTGCCAAGCCCATTTCTCAAGGCCCCAGACACCCCAAAAAGGAGGGTGTTGTTCGGGAAGATCCCCTGGATGAGGCAAGAGCTCTCCTGCAAGGCATCAGGACGGGCTGGTGGTGCACGTGCTGCTGGCAGAACAGATCAATTCCGACAGGGAAGGCTCCTGGGGTTTACACTCAGGGCACCACCGGTGAATAAAACCAGTGAATCATTTATTCAGTCAATTCCAGCCATCCCTAACCACGAGCTGTCTGACAGCAGCCCACAGATTTCTCTGGGGTATTCTTATTTAAGGCAATAATCCCTGTGGATAATTCTGAGACTCCAGCTTGTTTAGAAAGCTCAGACTATAAAGATGTCTCAGAGATGTTTCACATGTTCACTGTGCCCTTTCTCCCCTTGTCTGAGCCATCAGACCAAGTTTACAAGCCAAACAGGGATAATTCCAAATCAGGAATTTGCTTTCTCTTGGCACTCTTGGCAACATCCACGGAATGCTCTGTGGTGGTGTTCACAGGGGTCCCAGGACGAGGGAAGAGATGAGAATCTTGACTCCATGTTTCAGAAGGCTGATTTCTTTTTTTATGATATATATTATATTAAAAGAAAATGATATATTAAAACGATACGAAAAGAATAGAAGAAAGGATTTCATCAGAATGAAAAGAAAGGAATGGAATGATAGTAAAATCTTGTGACTGACCACAATCCAGACAGCTGGACTGTGATTGGCCATTAATTATAAACAACCAAGATGCACCAATCACAGATGCACCTGTTGCATTCCACAGCAGCAGATATTTATTGCTTTTCTTTTCCTCTGAGGCTTCTCAGCTTCTCAGGAGAAAAAAATCCTAGCAAAAGGGTTTTTCATGAAATATGTCTGTGACAATGCTCCTGCCTGTGACCTGCGTGGGAAGACGACCTGCACAGCACCAAAGATATCTGCAGGCAAAAAATTCACCCCCCACAAACATTTGCAACACTTGTCCAGCTTGTCCCAGGATCAGAGAAAAGAGAAAGACCCCCTAAAGTGAGTCACAAGACTATGGATGGTGACAGACTCCCTGCTTCACTCTTTGGTGCCTTCCAGGCTGATTTGAGTGGGTGAAAGGTGTGGAAAGGAACAGGGATAATAAAACACACGATAAATTCTGAAATTAAAGTTTCAAGAGCAAACACTCCACTCCAGCTTCCCCTTCAGGACAACAGGCATCCTTTTCTCTCCCAAAACTTCCCTTGCACATCCTTCCAAGCTCTGTTTCCCTCCCCTCACTGCAGCCAACACCTGCTGCACAGTGCATCTCCCCATCCCCGCCTTCCCAAAGCATTCCTGTGCTCCACACACATCTTGCCACGTCCCTGCAGACAGAAAACACCCAGGTGACAAACACATGTTGGGCCAGGAGGAAAGGGGGGAGCAGAGGGGAGGCAGATCTGCAGGCTCTGATCCCAGGCGCCTGACCCCCTCCTCTCCCTCGTTATGGATGAGGGAAATTAGCTGTGACACTCATTAGCTGCAGCTCCTAATTAGTGAAAATTAATATTGGTTTTGATAGAAGTGTTGGCTGAAGCTCTCCCAGGCAAAGGCATTATTGACCTTGTTATCCTGTTCAATAGCAAGTTACAGCGCAGAAACTGCTGCTCGTGGAGCCGACAGATTGCAGCTGCCTCCCACCCTCCACAGCTCCCTTCCCCTTCCCTACCAGCTCCAAGAGACACATCCAGCCCCTGCCAGAGCACCCTCAGCCCCATGGGCACCTGCACCCATGCCTGGCAGCATCCCAAGCCTCCCCATCCCTGTCTGCACCCCAAAATCCCAAGCCCCCTCTGACTGATGGCCCCAAGTCCTCCATGTCCCAACAAACTGCAGACCCAGCAGAGGAATTGCTCCCCACCACCTCAGCTCACAGAAGAAATAAAGAGGAAGAGCTGCAGGGCAATTAAAAGGAGTGGCCATTTAATAAGGAAAGGAATAGGGGCAGCATTCCTTGACCTCTGGGATTCCCCACCCTTGGAGCTGGGGAATCCCGTGGTGGCAAAGCACCAGGCACCAGCAAACAAAAGGAAAACATTTGCTACCAAAGTTATGCATAAAAACCCCAGCACAGTGCATCATTCACACATTAATAACAATAAAGATGTCAGGCTGCCAGATAAGAAGTTAATCTCTTTCAGAGCACAATTAAGGATGCCATTATCCAACCACCTGGGGCCACTCGCGCACGGATTCATGGAAAGCAGGGATGAGCCCTGCCAAGCAAAGCAGCTGCCCTGTCACCCCCCCAACCCCAAATATTGACCTTGCACCTTGTTCAAAAGAGGCTGTGTGCAGATCCATGACAGGAAAACTTCTTTTAAAGAGCATTTTCCACTCCTGGGAGCAGCATCCCAGTGAAAGCTGTCCCTGTGCCTGCCTGGACAGCAGCACTGGCTGCAGGATACACCAAGAGCAAACCCAGAATTTGCTGGTCTTGGGGTGAACTTCTACTTCTGGGGCTGGAGGGGGAATTACCACCACTGGATTCCAGATTCCAGCTGATTTTACAGTGGAATTGTGCCTACACCAAGCACAGCAATTTTGGCTTTTGAGATGAGCTGACCAGCAAAATAAAAATAAAATTACAGCCGCAACTTACAACCTGAAATGCAAAATCAAGCTCCTGGTTTTAAATCCATGGAGGCCTCCCCTCTCTCCTAAGAGACATTTTCCCACCTGTACCTGCCAGAAACTGCCTGTGGAGCATCCCAGCCCCAGTGAAACTCATTCTCCTGCCGCTGTTCTGTATGGTGCCTGTAATTTTCATGGCTCCACCAGATCACCCTGTTGCATTGTCCTGAAGCCAGCTTGGAATTATTTTTTCCCCCCCATACAGAGCCTCAATTTCTGACCCTTTCAGGGGAAAGCAGGTGGGCAACAACTTGTGGATGGTGCTCTCTGCAAGCCCTCACTCCTCGCCCTGAGCCTGATGGGAGCAAAATTTTTCCAAGGCAAAGAACAAGTTGCAAATCCTGGGAAATGGGTTTTTTTGGGGGGGGGGTTGTTTTTGTGGGTTTTTTTGGTTTATTTTTGGGGTTTTTTTTTTTTTTTGGTTTTGGGTTTTTTGTTTGTTTGTTTGTTTGTTTGTTTGGGGTTTTTTTGTTTGGTTTGGTTTTTTGTTTGGTTTTTTTGGGTTTTTCTGGTGGGTTTTTTGGGGGTTTTTGGGGGGTTTGTTTTTGTTTTGGGGTTTTTTTTTTGTTTGTTTGTCTGGTTTTGGGGTTTTTTTATTATTATTGTTTTTCCCCCACCCTTCATGTCCCTAGGAAAGCTGCTGGCAGAGACGTGGAGGCAGGATGGTGCTTTTCTGTGTGTTCCCCTCACTTCTTGCCTCACCACACAGCAGTGCTCCTTGGCAGGGAAATGCTGCTTCATCCAGCAGGATGTGTTTAATTTGATGCTGCTGTCATGTGGGAAAAGGTGCATTTCCAGAGCTGGGCTTTTCTGCAGTGCTGGTACTTATTTTACAGTCTTCTGCCACATCTTATTCCTTCCCCTCTATTTCCCAAAATCATTAGTAACAACCATTAATCTCTGCCTGGGAGGATGCTCCTCGTTTCTCTCCATACCCCAAATTGTTCATCTCCCTTGGACTTTCTGTATTTCAAAATCTTTTTCTCCCCCCTCCTCTACTTTTCAAATTAACGGCTTGAAACCAAAACAGCAGAACGAGCAAAGCCACCACATCACTGTTTATGAAAGGATATTATGTTCCACGACACCAGCTCTCACCTCGAAGCTAATAATCAATTAGAAAGGGAAAATAAAAAGGTTTCTCCAGATCCAGGTACCAAATCACCCCCCTAATTGCTCACAGGCAGCAAGACAACCTCTGTGATACAATACCAGAGCAGGCACCTGACAAAGCCATGCAGATGAATGGAATAAAATTGAGTTACTAACCATTAAATGTCAAGTGGTTGAAATCTTTCCCCCTCGTGTACCCAGCAATATTAATAAATCTTTAAGAGAGGGAGCTCACAGAGCTTTTTTCACTGCCCTGACCAGCGCTGCAAACGGAGCAGATGTTTTCAGAGTTGTCCAACAAAGCTTCCTTTCCCCCCTCCCTGAGTGGTTACAGTTAATTCAAAAACCATCACTGCACCTGTGAAAAATGCATATTTTATGATTGCATTTCTGCAAATATTAAAATGAATATTATATGTGCTATGTTAGAAAGTTATGCTGTATTAATTTTCTTAAGTAGTGTGTTAAATATAATTTTAGGCTATAACATAATGTTAAAATAGAAACTATGCTATGTAAGACACATTTTTAAAAGAGAGGAATGAGATAGCAGCCACAGAACATCTAAATATTTCAGAGAAAAAGAATTTATTGCTCATTTATTAAAAAAAAAAAAAACTTCTTCCTGCCTTGCTCAGCCCTGAAGATGCTGTCAGGATTCAGAGGAAGAAGTTGACACTGAAAGTTTTCTTCACTAGCCCGAAAATTCTATAAAGAGTCATTGAGGATGTCATGGAAAGGGAACTTCAAGGGTTGAAAGGGAGCTTCAAAATTGTTTTTTCCACCCTCTGCCATGGTCAGGGACACCTTCCACAATCCCAGGCTGCTCCAAGCCCCTCCAACCTGGCCTTGGACACTGCCAGGGATCCAGGGGCAGATCCAGACTGCAGAGACCTCAGACGTGCCAACATTAGAAGCACAGGGTAAAGGAGTTAGGGTTAGGGTTTTATCCCTTCTTTTTTAAGCTCTCACCACCCAGATACATCAAGTTTCTGATCTGGCAAAACACACAAGTATGTTCACCACTGTTTGCAAGCAGGGTTTTTTTTTTTTTCCTGATTTTTCACAGCTCACCTTCCCCACTAAAAATAAAATTATGAGTGTGTGCAAATGCAAGCGTTTCCCTCCAGAACAGGGAACGACCCTTGGCTAATAGAATACCTCCACAAAGATACACACTCACACACACAAAAATAAATATATAAATATATAAAATATACATAAATATATAAAAATATATAAATATATAAAATATATAAATATATATAATATAAAAATATATATAAATATATAAAATATATAAAATATAAAAATATATAAAATATAAATATATAAAATATAAAAAATAATATATAAAAATATAAAACTATAAAAATATATCTTCATATATATAAATATCTAAATATATTATATATAAATATAAAATATATTATATATAAATATAAAATATATTATATATAAATATAAAATTATATATTATACATAAATATATATACATATGTCTCCTAGCTTGAATATACACAATATACACATACATATCCATACATATGTGCTTTCCCCTCCCTCCTGTGGTTTTTTTTTCCTTTGTTAAGCCTGCCTTACTGCTCTTTATCAGTTTTGCCACCCATGTTAATGCCTCCAATCCGCCTGGAAAGGCCAATTTTCCTGAGCTGGGGCAGTGCTCACATCCAAGCCCAGGCATTGCAGAGTGACAAGGACCAGGGCACAGCCAGCCCTGTGCAGATAATTAATGCTGCTAAAGCCATCCCAGACATAAAAAACCACCCCAGCCCTCATTACCCAACTCCCACATCTTTCTCCCTCTCCCTGGAAAGGGCTTGGCCCCCGTGCCACGGCTCAAAAGGTGCTGAGATCAAACCTCTGGGTGGTTTGATGGGGAGCAAGGTTACCCGGGCATGTTAATGAGTCCATTTTGCAAATATGCTTTCTTCCTTCTCCCTCTTCCCCTTCTTCAACATGAGCATTTAATGTTACTGCCTATTAGCAAAGCAGATATGAAAGTTTAAGTGATTGATGAAGTGATTAATTTAATGATGCAGGGTTAAGGGTTTGGGTGGGAGTGGGGTGCTTTTTTTTCCTTTTTTTTTTTTTTTTAAACCTTAAGTTTCCTGATGTTGGGAATAACTAATTTTCTAGCCTTAAGTTTTCATTAAAGATGCTGTACTTTCTGCAGCTCAACAAGTAATATCATCAATGGGCCCTCAAATGACAGATAAAGGGAGAGCTGAGATCCCCTCCCTGAGCTCTCCTCAAATATTTCTGCTCATTAGGGCCCTCAGCACGCTTAGAAACGAGGCTGCTCCTCTGGAGAGCTCTCAAGAACCCTGAAAATTCAGTTTTAGGCAGCAAACAGCCATTGGGGGATGGATAAACACTGAAGAGGGAGACGAGGTGGCCACAGCCTCCCTTAGTGAAGGGGAATCTCAGCAATGGCCACGAGGAAGGCTCAAAACCAGGCAATCTCCCCCCAGCCAGAGCCTGGCACATCCTCCCTCTGGAATTACCCTTCCTAAAAGGCCAAACCAATCCTTCCTGCACCCCACAGCTGTTTGCTCCCTGGGCAAACCACCCACCTGTGATGGTGTTCACAGGGGTCTGAGGATGAGGATGAGGGAAGAGACGAGGATCTGACTCCATGTTTCAGAAGTCTGATTTATTATTTTATGATATATATTACATTAAAACTATACTAAAAGAATAGAAGAAAGCATTCCATCAGAAGGCTAGCTAAGAATAGAATAGGAAGGAATGATAACAAAGGCTTGTGGCTTGGCTCTCTGTCCGAACCAGCTGGGCTGTGATTGGCCATTAATTACAAACATCCACATGATACCAATCACAGATGCACCTGTTGCATTCCACAGCAGCAGATAACCATTGTTTGCATTTTGTTCCTGAGGCCTCTCAGCTTCTCAGGAGCAAAAATCCTAAGGAAAGGGTTTTCCATAAAAGATGTCTGCGACACCCACCCAGCAAACCAAGCAGTTTAGGGTCCTCCAGAGCTTGCCAGCTCACCTTATCTCTGTCAGATAAACAACAAAAGCAGCTTTGTGGGGTTGTTTTTTACCATTATGAGCCACAATCTCCCGTGTCAGTGCCAACACACCTGGTCCCCAGGTTCTGTATCCAGCTACAGACCAAGTGCCACCAGGCTCTAGTGGCCCTGCCCTGCTCAGATGACACAGTCATCCATTCAAAGCTGGCCCCACACCCTGTGCATGGATGTGAAAAATGCCTATTTTATGATTGGCTTTTCACAAATATTCAAATGAATATTATATGTGTCATGTTAGAAAGTTATGCTGTTATAATTTTCTTAAGTAGTGTGTTAAATATAGTTTTAGATTATAACAAAAGGTTAAAACAGAAACTATGCTATGTAAGATACCTTTTTTAAGACAGTAAACCAAAATAGCAAAATAGCAGCCAAAATAGCAGCCACAAAACCTAAATCTTTCAAAAAAAAAAAATTTATTGCTCTCTTATCAAATTCAGCCCTGAAGAGGCCATTAAGGTAAAAAAAATTGACACTGACCAAATAAATCCTTTGTTAGAATAAAATTTGTAGATTGTATATGAAGGATATTAATATGCAGCTGGCTATCGCTTTTAAGGGTTAATCCTCTGTTAATGCAGGTCCTTTTTTGGGCTTATTTTTGCCCAGAAAGAGGTACCCAAACTATCCATAACTCCTTGTTTTTATTATCTTGTATTGTCCTAAATTCTAATCATCCAAATTTGTATCACTCTAATTATATTACTATTTTTATAACCATGTTATTATTATTAAACTTTTAAAAACAAATATTTAGTTGAGTTTTTCACAATGGATCTCCAGCTCTGAAACAAATTAATCAGCCCAGAAGCAGGCAGGGATCAGAGAGCCAGCATCTTTTTTTTGTCTTTTTTTTTCCGTCCAGTGATGCATCTGGAGGAGCCTGGGCACAGCTGTGGGATCGGGCAGGTTGAGCCCCTGCTCAGTGCCACACTGATAACCATTATCTCCAGCAGCAGCTTGAGTGGCCCAGCACCCCCAGGGACCTGTGCTGGGTGCCAAAGCAGCTCCCTGTGCAAAAGGCAGCAGTGCTGGAAGGGACGATTGCCTTGGAAAGGACAGGCACAGTGTGGAGGATGGAAGCCTGGACATGAAAATCCTTCTGGGCCACTGTCACAGACATCTTTTATGGAAAATCCTTTCCTTAGGATTTTTCCTCCCGAGAAGCTGAGAGGCCTCAGGAACAAAATGTAAACATTGATTATCTGCTGCTGTGGAATGCAACAGGTGCATCTGTGATTGGTCTCATGTGGTTGTTTCTAATTAATGGCCAATCACAGTCAGCTGGCTCAGACTCTCTGTCCGACACACAAGCCTTTTTACCATTCCATTCCTTTTCTATTCTTAGGTAGCCTTCTGATGAAATCATTTCTTCTATTCTTTCAGTATAGTTTTAATATAATATATATCATAAAATAATAAATCAGCCTTCTGAAACATGGAGCCAACATTCTTGTCTCTTCCCTCATCCTGGGACCCCTGTGAACACCGTCACAGGCCAGTCCTGGCCCAGGACAGAAAATTAAATTAAATCATCCACAAATATGAGAGGGCTGTGCTGCCTCAGATCCACGTGAGGAATCACCCTGCCTGTGGAATACCACGCTCCTCTTTGGTTTTCTAGTGAAATAATTGTGAAATAATGTGATGGTGTTCACAGGGGCTCTTGGATGAGGGAAGAGACGAGGATCTGACTCCATGTTTCAGAAGGCTTGATTTATTATTTTATTATATACATTACAATAAAACTATACTAAAAGAACAGAAGGAAGGATTTCATCAGAAGGCTAGCTAAGAATAGAATAGGAAAGAATGATAACAAAGGTTTGTGGCTCAGGCTCTGTGTCCGAGCCAGCTGACTGTGATTGACCATTAATTAGAAGCATCCAACATGAGACCAATCATAGATGCACCTGTTGCATTCCACAGCAGCAGATAATCAATGTTTACATTTTGTTCCTGAGGCCTCTCAGCTTCTCAGGAGGAAAAATCCTAAGGAAAGGATTTTCCATAAAAGATGTCTGCGACAAAATAGTTGTGAAATAATTGTGTCCCAGCAGGCACAAGGTGTCACACACCAACCTAAACCCTTTAGTGGCCACTGGCCACCAAAGTGTAGCCACTCCTCCATGGTCCTCCACTCCTCTTGGGCTGCAGGGGCACAGTGAGAGCCACAACTCCACGGGCAGCACCTCGTCCAGCCCACTCTGAAGCAGATCTTACAAAGAGCAAGGTTCAGCTCTGCCTATTCAAATTTAGTGCAGAAATATCCTTGACCACAGCGTTCGCCAGCTCAGCAAAAGCTGCACAGAGCAACCATGAAATTCCCTGTCAGCCATCCATCCATCCATCCATCCATCCATCTGCCTTGCTCCCTGAGCATGGTGCACCCCAGGATGGAGACCACAGCCCAGGGCTCCTGGGAGAGCCAGAGGGAAGGAAAAGGGAGCAGCAGGCACAGCCCAGGTCACTGGGCATGGCACCGCTCACTGCTTTTGTCACTGCTCCTGACCTGGCACTTGCTGACTTGGGGCTTCTCCGTGGTCCCAGGGTAATTTGTGGTGCTGAGGCAGCTGCTGGAACCCTGGATGCTGAGAATTTCAGATTTTCTGCGCTCAAAGACCCTCAAGAGAACACTGCATTTGACCTGAGGCTGTAGAGAACGCTTCCAAAACCGACAGAACTGAAGTTATAGGTGTGTAGCTTGAATAGAAGGGTGGTAGAAAACTTAGAGTTTAATGTTTTAGGATATAGTAATATATTTAAAGCTAAGATTGAGATTTTTAGTCCTTCTTCATGAGTTTGAGTAGTAGATTTTTGAGTAGTAGTTTTTTGGGTAGTTTTTTGTAATTAAACAGAAAAATCTGCATTTTTAGACATAAGAGATTAATTGTTGGGTTAAAAATAAAAATAATTTAAGTGTCATTTCTTAATTAAATGGTTTTTCCTTGAAGAAACCTTGTAAAGATAGATAAGGAATTGGTTTTTAGATTGTTAGTAAAATAGTGTAAACTCACAGCTTGTGAGACTGTGATGTAAATAAAAAACTAATAAATGTCTAAATCTAGACACAAAATTCCACCTCAAGCACTTGCAACCCCAATAAAAAGGAAAATAAAGAAAAAAGAGGGAAGGGAAGGGAAGGGAAGGGAAGGGAAGGGAAGGGAAGGGAAGGGAAGGGAAGGGAAGGGAAGGGAAGGGAAGGGAAGGGAAGGGAAGGGAAGAGAAGAGAAGAGAAGAGAAGAGAAGAGAAGAGAAGAGAAGAGAAGAGAAGAGAAGAGAAGGAGAAGAGAAAGAGAAAAGAGAAAAGAAGGAGAAGAGAAAGAGAAAAAGAGAAAAGAGAGAAAAGAGAAGGAGAAAAGAAAGAGAAAAAGAGAAAAGAGAAGAGCCAACATTTAGTGGTGCCCCATGTGAGGAAGGAGCTCACAACCTTCAGAGGCAGCCAAATCTGGGGGACACAGGGCTCACCACTCACAGGAGGCATCCCAGTGAGCTGCTGGGGTGGAGAGCTGACAGCCTCGGCTGCAGACTTTCCTGTCCAGGAGTAAGTAATGGAATCAAACAGCAGCCCAGGCAGGATTCCTGTGGGAGCCCAGCCTTGCCAGCTGCGCCAGCTGCTGTCACCAGCAGGTCCTCAGGGGATGGCCACCCCAGCAGGTTCCCTGTGCCATGCCCTGCTCAGCCCCAGCAGCCTTACAGGGGACACCATCATGGAATCATGGAATGGTTTGGCTGGGAAGGGACCTTAAAGATCACCTGGGTACAACCCCCTGCCACCTCCCACCAAGTGCTCACAGCCCCATGCAGCCTGAGCCAGGATCCAGGCTAAGCCCTCTGCTGGTTTTAAGCAAGGCACGAGTTGCCAAGGCCTGACAGGCAGGAGGGGACACTGTCACTGTCATATTTCCTGAAAAATCCCTTTCATATTTCCTGAAAAATCCCTTCTCTCTCCAGGATTTCTTCTCCTGGGAAGACGAGAAGCCTCAGAGAAAAAACAATATTATCTCATTTGCTTCTCCCTGTTTTGCTGCTTATGAGATTGTTTACCAACAGGAGATTGATTGGTTTCATGTGAATTATTTTAACTTAATGACCAATCACCATCATCTGTGTCAGGCTCTGAGGAGTCAGCCACGAGTTTTTCATTATCATTTTTGTGTAGCCTTCTGTCTATATCCTTTCTGCATTCTTTAGTATAGTTTTAATATAGTTTTTATATAGTTATGGTATATATAGTTTAGTTAGAGTTGTGGTATATACTTGTGGTATATAGTTATATTAGTTATATAGAATATAGTTATAGAATATAGTTATAGGATATAGTTATATAGGATATAGTTATATAGGATATATAGAATATAGTAAAATATAGTTCTAGCATTCTATAATATAATACAATATAACAGAATACAAAATAATAGAATACAATACAATATAATAATAAATCAGCCTTCTGAGAACGTGAAGTCAGATTCCTCCTCTCTCACCTCATCCTGGGGACCTCACAAACCCAACAGGACACGCTGTCCCCACCTGGGTGACCGTGCCCCTGACACAGCGAGGCCTGAGGGCAAGGCCAAGTGCCTGTTATCACCTCCAGTGCAGTGGGTGAAGCGTTTCCCACTCTCCTAAGACAACATTATTCCGAAATGTTCTCGCTAGGATGGAGGGAAGTGGAATTGCACTCGTCTGAACGGCCTCTTTTGTCACGCATTTTGCGAGGCGTCGAGGCATGAAAGCTTTCAGAGCTTGAACCTGGCTGAGTCCAGGCTGGGTGGTTATAAGGCTACTTACAGAGCTGACATGATGGATCATCTTCATTTCCCCACTCCTGTCCTGCTCACAGCAAATCCATTTGCTGGGCAATTAGACTGCAGTCATTACATTATGCTAAGAAGAGGCTCCTTTGGCAGCAGCAGCAGGGACCCTGACCAGGAGGAGCCTGGAGTGCTGCCTGCCCATTCCCAGCTACTGTAAATGCAGGGCTCTGGTGGAGTTTGAGGGGCCCCAGGACGAGGGAAGAGATGAGAATCTTGACTCCATGTTTCAGAAGGCTGATTTATTATTTTATGATATATATTCTATTAAAAGAAAATTATATACTAAAGAAAGAGAAAGGAGACATCAGAAGGCTAGAAAGGAATGAATAATAAAATCTTGTGACTGACCAGAGAGTCTGACACAGCTGGACCATGATTGGCCATCAAGTAGAAAGAATTCACATGAGACCAATCAAAGATGCACCTGCTGGTAAACCATCTCCAGACCACATTGCACAGCCATCAGAAAGTTATTATTTACATTTCTTTTCTGAGGCTTCTCAGGAGAAAAATCCTTGTGAAAAGATTTTCAGAAAATATCACAGTGACACAGGGCCACTGACAAAGGCAGGAATGACGCATCTGACTCCACATTCTCAGAAGATTAATTAATTACTTTATGATACTATATTATATTAAAGAATACTATACTATACTAAAGAACACAGGAAGGATACTTACTGAATGCTAAAAAGATAATAATGAAAACTTGTGACTCTTTCCAGAGTCTTGATACAGCTTGGCCCTGATTGGCCAAAGAGTTAAAACAACTCACAGCAGAATCCAATGGAACAATCACCTGTGGGTAAACAATCTCCAAACACATTCCACATGTGAGCACAGCACAGGAGAAGCAAATGGGGTAAGAATTGTTTTCCTCTTTCTCTGAGGCCTTCTCAGCTTCCTAAGAGACAAATCCTGGGTGAAGGAATTTTTTCAGAGAATGTGAATGCCACACCCAGCTGCTGGCAAATCCTTGTGGCAGCAGGGCCACCTTCCCAGCTCCGGGAAGGTCTGGGATTAAGCAAAATGGGCCTTGGGATGATTCTGCTTGAGGCAAACAGCAGCAGGATGGAGATGGGCAGTCCCTCTCTCCTGCACACTCTTCTCCCATGGGGTTTTATGCAGTCAGTGCTCCCATTTTCCAAGTAAAACACAGGGTGATAGAGCTGCTGGCAGCTGGCATGGCCTCTCCATGTCTTGCCCACGCCACTACAACCCAACCAATCCCCTTCCCTCCTCCTCATCCTTCTCCTCCTCCTCCAATTCCCTCCGCAGAGCTCCCACCTCCAGCTCCCTCTGCACGTGTGTGTGTGTGTGTGTTCCCATTACTTCTGGGTGAAATAACTGACTACAGGGTCAGTCCACCTGAAAATTGCTCTCCCCAGACCTAAATGAAACAGATGGGCATTGATGATGTTTTGGGAGAAATTAATCAGCCTGGACCGGCGGCAGCGCCAGCAGCTCCCTTGGCCCAATCTCGCCTAATGAATTCCGAGCTCTCTGTCTTAATAGCTCCTGACAAGACTAATTTACTCTTGTAAGTGATTAGAGGGGGAATGATCTCTTAATTGTTGCTTAAGATCCCTTTTGGCATGGCAGGCAGCAGGCAGGGAGCTGCTGCTTTGGAGGGAGGGGATGCTGCAGGGAGGGATGGGCGCTCAAACAGACCTCAAAAAATACAATTTTTTTTTTTTCCCCAGGAAACAGGTACCACACAGTTCTGCTCCTCACACTCAGCATCTCAGAAAGGTCTTTCTAGATGCTACATTTATTTTTTTTTTAAAGTTAATAAAGCTTAACTCAGAAAACACCTACCAACAGCAGGAAGCACAGAAACAACTGTGTGTGTCAACACTTCCCAGGCTGACATTTCCCTCCGGAAACAAAATCTCAAGGTGCCAATATTCTTAAGAGTCAATTATATACATGCACATGGTGCAATACAAAGTTTAAAAAAAAAAGAAAATTCAACTGCCAAAGTAATTCCAAGAACGACTTGACTCGCATAATGTCTCATGGAAAGCAGGCTGGAGGAAATCTCCCTATTTTCTGACAGAATAGGAGTTCAGTCCAATTCCCATGAGGGATTTCAGGCTCAAGTGCTTGGAGAGCAGGGTGCTCCGTGAGGAAGCATTTCCATGAAGCTGTTCCCAGGCAGCCCCAGGGCCTGTCCTGAGGGTGAGCTCAGCCACCACGCTGCACCATCCACCCAAACCAGGACTCCCCATCCTGCCTGACTGCTCAGACACCACCCCAAATCCCACCACGCTGCACCATCCACCCAAACCAGGACTCCACATCCTGCCTGCTTGCTCAGACACCACCCCAAATCCCACAGGGGTCACCAATTCCTGGCCAAGGGCGCCCTAGAAGGGGCAGAAGGCTCAGCTGAGCAGTCTCTGGAGATGTCCCCAGACCCTCAGCAGCTCCAAAGGGGATGTGGGTGCAGAGCCCTCCCTTCAGGAAGGTGCTGCTTGGGCTGCAGGTGGGAAAGGGACCTCCAGAGGCTCCATCCAGCCTCACAATCAATTCCTCCCCCATTAAAGGGCAGTCAGGAGCCCTGATTGAAGACCACAAGTTTAATGGACTGAGAGCCTGGGTCGATTTCTGCATTTACTAAAAACCAATCTCCAGCTAAAGAAAGCAAGGAAAGGAAAGCTCCATCTGTCAATCAAAAGAAAAACATTCCTCTTCCATACTTTTCCACGGGGTGGTGGCAGCCAGTGCCCGTCCCACTTACCCACAGGTGTGTCCTCGTTGATCAGCAGGTAGGTGTCAAAGAAGTAGTTGATGAAGTAGGGCAGGCGATTGCCCTGACCTGGGAAGAGGACAGAAACAAGGAGTTATTTCCAAGTTAATACCAGTATTGGAATGTGCCTGGGCTCTTCTGGCCCTTGCTGCTTCACCAAAGGTAGCAGCTGTGGTGGTTTCACCTCAGAGACACCTTTGGCTGGCTGGATGCTGCAGCTGGCGCTTGGGACCAGTCCAGGCAAGCAGGAGCTCAGGTTTACCTCTGGCGGAGAGGCTTCAAGGCAAGGTGAAGGAAAGGAGTTGGTTCTGCTGGAGGGTTTGGATCCAGAGCTTTATTCCTGGCTCACAGGCCTCTGAATCCAGCAACAGCTCCAACAGAACCACAAACCCCAAGGTTGCTGTGTCTTTTAACCCCAGGGAGAGGGGGAGGGAAGGGGCAGGGATCCCACCAACCAGGTAAGGGGGGGGGAAGTCTCAGGGGACAAATGACACCTGGATGGCCCAATGTCCCCAGGGCTGAGTGGCATCTTTTGAACTTTGCCAATCACACATGCCCTTTATGGAATGCCAGGATTGAGGGACAGCATTCAGCAAGGGGGCAAGGGAGGGGAAGGGAGAGGTGATTGGCACACCTGGGGAAACAGCCGGGATACTGAGACAGGCTATTACATCACACTGCAACATTTCCCAAGGCTGGGAAGGGCTTGGGAATGCTCACAGGGGGGGCACTTCCCTCCACCAGCCTTTCTGGATTTGGTATTTTCCAAAAGGCAGAGGGGAGGGGGAAAGCCGACAGCACAGGGACCGGGAGCATCAATTACTGCTTTAGCCCACGGTTAATATCTTTGCTTTGCTCCCACAGCTGGGAGCCTTTTGCCTTGTCAGGCACCCCAGCACAGCCCCGTGCTCCTTCCCTGTGCCATCCCCGGGCTGCCTTTCCCTCTAATTGCCTCCTTTCACCTCTAATCACCGGGCTCACTCCTCTCCACTCCCTCTCCGAGCCTGCCCCTGGCCCGCAGCCTCATTAGGGGACAGAGCCAAGTGCAGAGCACGTAGGAGAGTGACAAAGGCAGGGAAAGAGGCAGCCAGGAAGGATCTGCTGCGGGGAGAGAGGTGCAGGGAAAGGAAATCACTCAGTGATTTCCCAGGAAGGTTTGGTGGGGCGTGCTCAGCATCCCAGGAAAGCAGAACAGACCAAACCTCAGCAGCCTCTTGGCCTGCCCAGCTCCCAAGGGAAGGAGATGCTCCTGAGACCTTCCAAGCACAGCTCCCAGGTGTGCATCCCACCAAACCAGCTCCTGGGGATGGGGGAGCAGCCTGGGCTCCCCCAGGGCTCCCTCTGTAACAAGACAAGGATTTCTCAGCACTGCCCTCTTTCCTGAGGCACCAGGGTGGTTAAACACCCTGAGAAATGGGAGAGCACTGGAGGCAGCACTGTTGCAAAGGCACATTTAAATCCCAGCCTCTGGAGCTAAGCACCTGGAAAGAAAGATAAAAAGGAACCTGACAAAATGGGTTATTTGAGAGCTGAGGGCATCTCGAGGGGCTTGGCAGCATGCTTGTCACTGCCTGCCACTGGGGCCAGCAGGATCTGGGAGGGGAAAATGAGGCTGAAACACCCCCAGCAGCCCTTGGCACGCAGGACTTGCTTCTGCAAAACCTTTCTGTCTCAAAATACATCCCTTAATATCAGCAGCACGCTAAAAATAAGGTGCACTTTCCAAATCCAGCTGCAGCAGGTGCTGGGAGGTTTCCAGGATCTGTGTGCTCTGGGAGCAGGGAGACCTGCCCTGGGAGCTGCTGAGGGAGGGTCTGGGGGCAGGCCGCTGCTTTGGGCTGCAAATCCCAGGATAAAGCTGGAATTTCCTTCTCAGACTGCCACAGTTATCCCTGGGGTGTGCCACCCCTGGGACTCTCAGCACAAAATGGGGTCCCCCCAGCACAGGAAGGACGTGGAGAGACCCCAGAGGGGGCCATGGAGAGCTGAGAGAGTTGGGGCTCCCCAGGGCTTGGAAAAGTGGAGAAGAGGAGGCTCCAGGGACACCTTGGCTGGTGGAGGTCTCTGCCCATCTCCTGCAGCCGTGGCCAGGAAGGAGCAGGGAGACCCCACTGCCACCCCAGAGCTGAACCTGTCCCAAAACCTGTCCCAAAACCTCCTGCAAACACTCCAAACCCACCCAGCCTCCGCTTTCCCATCACATCCCAGCTCGTGGCTTCACCAGGAGCTCTGCAAACCTCCTGGCAAGAGTGTCACAGACAGATTTTCTGGAAAATTCTTTCGCTAGGATCTTTTCTCCTGGAAGCTTGGAAGCTTCAGCTTCCCCATGTTTTGCTGCTTTGGAATGTGATTTGGAGACTTGTTTATCCAGCATGTGAATTGTTTTTGCTTGATGACCAGTGACAGCCAGCTGTGTCGAGGCTGTGAGCAGTCACAAGGTTTCATTATTCAGTCCTTTCTTTTCTAGCCTTCTGATGAAATCCTCTCTTCTATTCTTTAGTATGGCATTTTAAATCTAATATATATATCATAAAATAATAAATCAGCCTTCTGAAACGTGGAGTCAACATTCTCATCTCTTCCCTATTTTGAGGTTGCCTGCAAATTCCACAGAAGAGCTGCTCCATCACCAGGATGTGTGGCAGGGTGTGAGGATCTACAAAATCAGAGGGTTTTGGGAAAGCTGCAAAAGGCAGGCCTCAGAGACAGCAGAACTGCGATTGGAGCTAAGCAGCAGCAGCCACGAGATTGGTCAGCAGAAAAATTATTTAAACTGTAGAAAAGTAAGGACAAATAGAACAATGGTCTGTGTATTAATGCTTGTCTAGAATAACTCTCTAAGCTGCAGAAAAGTTTATCTAGTGAGATATTATATAAGAAGGTTGAAGCTTAATAATGGAGCTCTGTGCATTGTGTTTTAAGGCTCACAAGCAGGTATTGTATTCAAAATAAGCAAGCATTGTTTAACCAAAGGTACCTGTGCTTATAGTGGTTGGATAGAACTACTGTCAATGTGCTTTTGCTTTGTGTGATTGGTCAAAAAACTTATAAAGTGACTTGTAACATTGAGTTCTTGGTCTGCTGCCTGTGATGTGAGCTGGTGGCATCTTCCCATTGTCATAACCATGGAATGAGACTGATGCTGGAAAATAAACCAGCTCAAGGCAGTTCCACAGCAGTCCTGTCCCGTTTGTGACTTGTACAGAGACCCTGGCCAGCCATAGCAGAGCACCCATTCCTCATCCCTATCCCAGGCCCAGCAGCTGTGCCAGCACTTGCTTATCACAGAGATGGCAACCCAAGCCCTGGGCAGGGTTTGGGAGAGAAGGGCTGGAATTCTGCTGAGCTGCAGAGCCTCCAGATCCCTGGCTCCATGCAAAGCCTGTCCAGTTTGTCACTGCAAGGAGGAAGCTGGGCTGGCAGGCCCCACTTGCAATGGGACAGAGTGGCAAGTGACCTCTCAGGGAGGTAAAGGACTTGATTTTTCCCTTATTTGTTCCCTTTGCAGAGGAGCTGCAGCTCCAGTGAGGCTCTCCCTGATCCAACTCGACACCGGAGGGAGATTGACTGCGCCTGTCACTCACAGCTAATGTCACCCACCGACTGCCTCATCAGCCTGCCAATCTGGGCAAGCCATCTCCAGCCTTCAGGAGGGGAAAAAAGGGCAAAAAAAGCCTTTATTGCAAAGGGCACGGTGCTATCAGAGGGACACACACTGGCTATTGTTTATCAGCGAGAGCCACACAGGCACCCTGTCCCCACACCAGCACCCAGGGGGGATAGGCCAGTCATGTAACAATCCCAATTTTCACGGGGCTTTGCTGCACATTTACAGCTCCTGTGCACCCTGTGATGAGCCAAAACCTGGCCCAAAAGGCACATTTTCTACACCAAAAGGCCATTGTCCCACCAGCTCCCTCCCCGTGCCAGGAAAGACCCAGAGCATCGGTGGGAAGAGCTTCATGTGGAGGCTTTTCTGGCCCTCAGCCCTGCCTTCCCCCAATCTGGAATTAGAAAAGAGGTTTTGCAGCTTGGACAGGAATTATTTCTCCCCCCAGCACATATTTAAGCACAGTTCAGGTCATCATTTTGCTGCTGAAAGCAGGGGGAGAGCCTTGCCAGCAACGTTCTGCTGCCACACAGCTAACAAGCTTCTGGTTTACATCCCTGCCCGTGATCCCTCCCTCCCTCCCTCCAGTTTTCTTAGGTTTTGTTGATGTAAATTGACCTCATGCCAGGTCCAGCACCAGCTCTGCCTTGGTCAATCCACATCTGGAAGTTTCCAAGAGCAACTTTTTGTCAAGATACCCCTAGGAGCATCTACCCCTGCTGGGCATCCACCCCAGCGCTCTTACATCCACCTGTTCTCCCCTCTCCAACAGTTTCTTTTTTGTTGATGTAAATCCTATCAGTCCAGCACCCTCCTCCCAATCTGGAAGTTTCAAACACTTTTCCGGGCCACACTGTGTGCAGCCAGTAAGGGCTGCAGGAAAATTTGGAGCATGATGTGCAGGTCCCCACGATTTCCTGGGATGGAGAAATGAAAGATGTGATGGAGGCAGGAGATTTGCTCACCCCCACCCTTCACCCCAGCAGTGCAGCTCTGCATATCCACCAGGAGACCGCTGTGAAAAATGCTTATTTTATGATTGGCTTTTTGCGAATGTTCAAATGAATATTATATGTGTTGTGTTAGAAAGTGATGCTGTGTTAATTTTTTTAATTGTGTGTTAAATATAGTTTTAGATTATAAAAAAATGTTAAAATAGAAACTATGTATGGGGGATATTTTTTTAAGAAAGGAATGAGGTAGCAGCCACAGGACACCCAAATCTCTCAGAGAAAGAGAATTTATTGCTCCATTATCAGAAGAAACAAACTTCTTCCTGCCTTGCTCAGCCCTGAAGACTCAGTCAGGATTCAGAGGAAGAAGCTGACACTGACCAGACAGAATCTGTGTTTGAATGGAATTTATGCATCATGGATGAGATGTAGGAATATGCAACAGGCTGTTGCTTTTAAGGGTTAATGCTCTGTTAACGTGGGGCCTTTTTTGGGGTTTATTTTTGCCCAGAAAAGGTACCCGGACTGTCTGTAACTCTTTGTCTCTATTGTCTCATATTGTCCTAATCCAAATTGTCCAAATTATTATCACTCTAATTATATAACTATTTTTATAACCATTTTATTACTATTAAACTTTTAAAATTTTAAAACCAAGTGATTGATGTTTTTCACACCACAAAGACAGAAATTACCACCTCTGTACCCTGCAAACCCAGCCCCAAGCAGGAGAGAGAGACAAACCTACCTGGAGAGACCAGCTCCAGGAGCAGGAGGACAGGCAGGAGGTGGGCAGCAGCAGCCACGGGATGCTTCATGGTTCCTGTCAAACAAGAGAGGCACTGTCAAGCCCAGCACTGACAGATGTGACCTGGTGTCCCTAAATCAGGCTCAGGTTGCAGGCTGTGCCACAGGGGAGGCCTCAGGACATCAGTGCTCTGGTTCCAACGTCCTCTTGGCCATGGAAACCAGGGTTCACCTGCTGGAGGGGCTGCATTTTTTCCTTTCTGCTTCCCCACAGTCACATTTTCTGGAAAAATCTCTTTGCCCAGGATTCTTCTCCTGGGAAGCCGAGAAGCCTCAGAGAAAAGGAAAACCATTCTTATCTCATTTGCTTCTCTTGTGTTGTGCTCACACGCAGAATGTGTTTGGAGACTGTTTATCCACAGGTGATTGTTTCATTGGTTTCACGTGAATTGTTTTGACTTATTGACCAATCACCATCAGCTGTGTCAGGACTCTGGAAAGTGTCAGGAGTTTTCATTATTCTCTCTTGTCCTTCGGTAAGTATCCTTTCTGTATTCTTTAGTATAGTATTCTTTAATATAATATAGTATCATAAAATAATAAATTAACCTTCTGAGAACATGGAGCCAGATTCATCATTCCTTCCTGCCACGGGGCACCCCAAAAATACAACACCCAATACAACACAATGCCCAAGGTCCTCTCCAGAGAGGGGACAAGCCATGGTGACCTTGGTGGCCAGGAGAGGAGCCCCTCCAGCAGCAGAGGAAGAGCTGCTGTGACCCAGGAGTGCCACAGCAGCCAGCTGCCAGCACCCAGACTTGAGATGGTTCGGCAGAAGCTCGACCCAGAATCACTGCAGAGGCACCAAGGTTTGGGGGCAGAGCCCCTGGAACCTCTCACACCTACCTGGGTGGCCACAGAGCAGGAGCACAGGAAGATGCCAAGCCTGTCCCCATCCCAAATTTTAACACAGCACATGGCTCCCCATGCTAAGAACACAGAATTAAAGAGCAGCAGGGAGCTGCCAGCACAGCCACATCCTCACCTGGTGGTGCTCAGACCATCAGAACCAAAGATTTTTCCAAACCAGCCCCAGAAAACCTCAGCCAAGTGTCCCTCTGCAAGGAAATTGGCACAGGTGGATTTTAAAACACTCCGTAATATCATCTCATTTGCTTCGGAATATAATTTAAAACTTGTTTATCCAACATGTGAATTGTTTTATACTTAATAACCAACCACAGCTCATCTGTGTCAAGACTAAAAAAAAATCACAAGTTTTCATGATCATTCTTGTTAAGCCTTCTGTACATATCCTTTCTCTGTTCTTTAGTATAGTTTTAGGATAACATCCTTTAAAATAAGTATGTATAATAAATAAAATAAATAATAATAAATATAAATCATAAATTAGCCCTCTAAGCACTTAGAGTCAAATTCTCAATTCCTCCTTTGTCCTGGGGACCCCAAAAATACCACACATGGGAACCTCTTGGAGGCTCCTGAAGGAGCTCCAAAGCCACAGCTACACCTATTTTATTTTTACTGATGGATGTGTCACAGAAGACGGCTCCTAACAACTCTGCCCCCACAGAAAGGGCCCGAAATTCTAATTTCTCCTGCTATTTTGCTACGGAGAGTCTCTCTGGGATGAAGAGGTCTTGTGCCTAGACAAGAAAAATGGTGCTGTGGTGTGTTTTGTGCATCTTCAGGTATTTCAGCGCAAGCTTGAGAAAACATTCAGGTGTAATCGTGCCCATCACCCCAGAAAACACAGCCAAGGCAGAAGAGTTTAAACCTCCACCCCACAACAAGCTGCTGACTTCTGCTCAGTGTCAGCAGAGCATCCAAAAGCCCAATTTTGTTTTTGTTTCTAAACAAAAAAATGGCCACTTTCCCCAAATCCAGGCATCCTGACAAGCCCCTTTAATCCTCGCATTTGGCCAACCAAAGCAGAATGGATTCTTGTGATTAAGCAAAACCACCAAACATCTCAATTTTCTCCCTGCTTTAATAGGTTTTGGGGAGGAGGGAACCTCAGCATCTTTGTTCCAGACCCCTGCACCCAGTCCAGAATGCAGAGCCCAAGCTCTTGATGCTGCAGCCAGAGAGAATGAGATGGAAATGAGCTCCTGTGCCTTCTGCAGTGCCAGAATGCCAGAGGAAAACACTAACTTTCTTCTCAAGCAGCACCACTATCAGCCCAAGTGAGCGTGAACATTATTTCCCAGCTTCACAGCCCATGTTTAAAAAGCACCAGGGCAGTGGAGAAACAATTTATGTGATGTAGGAATAAAAGCAGCTGACAGCATCCCCTTTTGAGTGCCATGATAAATCTAAATATTGGATATTCCAAGTCAGTCACTTCATTATGTCAGTAATTGCCTGAAATGTCATTTTGATTTTCTCTGTCTTCATTAATATTGCAGCTCTTCACTGGTTCTTTGAGATGGTTCACTCGAATATTGCACGTTTAAGGAACGGGATCCAGGAGTCTCTGAGGAGAACTTAAAAAATTGTGACTAAGAGCAGATTAAATTGCACCTTGTGCCTGAAAGAGGCTCTTTGGAGGAAGCACTCTGTGCAGTCCCCAGCATGATAATATTCCTGGGAGCTCAGGTGCTGTCTCCTCCTGGCTGCCAAGGCTCTGATGTTAAACCAGAGATTTCCCCCTCCGCTGGCAGCTGCTGACAGAGCCTCCAGAAATGGGAACCTGAGGAAACACCACCGTGCAAACAAATCCAGGGCTTCAAAGCTCAGGAATCAGCTCAAGCAGAGGTGTTCCAGCCTGCTTTCTCCAAATGCCTCCTCCTTCCCAAGCCTGGGAAGTGGCTTTTCCCCTGCCTCGACAGCACTGCTGCATCCCTAAACGTGGCAAATCCCACCTGCTGCACCCTGGCCGTGCTCCACCTCGCTGCTCCAGCTCTCAGGGTGCCTCAACAGCACTGCCAGGCTCTGCACCTGGAGTGGTTTATTTTAAAATAAACTTTACCAGGGCGCCGTTCTGCACACACAGAACGGGCATCGCCTCTACCCGAGCTGCCCTCCCTCAGCCTGGCTGGCAGAGCTGCTCCACTCTGGCACCTTCATTCACCCCCAAACCCTGTGCCTTAACCCCAAACCTGGCCTTCCCTTCCCCAAAGAGCGCTGTGATGCTCAAGCCTCAGAATTTCCAAAGAAATGACGATTTCCAAAGCTGCTCAAGCCTCAGAATTCCATCCGCTCGCTCCGTGAACGGAAGCATAAATCAAACCTCCCAAACTGCCGCAGGAGGGAACTGGGGGTGCCTCCCCAAAAACTCCCCCTTTTCCTACAATGAAATGTCCCAAAGAGGGACAGCAGTGCCCTCCGAGAGGATTGGATGTGGGAAGTGGGGTGGAGGTACCTGAGGTGTCCCCAGGATGTCCCCGCGGCCACCCGGCTGTGTCACGGATAAATTTAATGAAAAATCTTTTAATTCTGAGGCTTCTCAGGAGAAAAAAATCCTAGCAAAAAGATTTTTCATAAAATATATCCCAGGCTTCCTCCATCACCGGGGCCACCTTGGAAGAGCAGCCAGGAGCTGGCCCAGCAAGGACCACCACCAACCCCACATCCCAAAAAACCAGCCCTGGGATCCCCTTTGGCCAAGCACATGGCTAACACCACCCCTCACACCAAAAAACCAGCCTCTCCTGCTTCCCCTCTGCTCCTTGAAAACAGCACTTCTAGAAATGCACCTTTTCTCCTCATTATTGCCTCTTGGCCAGGGCTTTACAATAAGCACAATTCAAAATAAAAAAAATAAATTACAAGTTAATCCTGATTTTTTATTTTTTTTATTCCCACCCCCGTGTTGGCGTGAGCCATACCCAAATCATAATTCCCAAAAATAACAAATTGCAGAACAGGGTAATCAGAAGTAAATTGATATTGATAAATAAGCTTTTCTGCCGTACGGTAGGTGGTTTATTTTAATCTAATGAGTTTTATATTTTCTGAGCTTTCAGATTCCATGATGAAGAGCCATCCACGCTAGAATTACAAAGCACTTTGAAATATTGTAATTTTATGGCTCATTTTGTCAGGACTCTTGAAAATGAGATTTGTTCCCAGTGAAAAAATTTGCCCCCTTCTTTTTTTTTTTTTAATTTTTTTTTTTTTTTTTTGCTTTCTATTCCCTGCAGCGAAAGGAAATAAAATTTCCCCGTTAAATAAATACAGGCCAGGATATTGCTTTGCACAGGGGAGGGGGAATATGGATGCCCACAGGGAATAAGGGACACAGCTGGTGGCAACTGTCACCACCCACCTGAGAGGGTGTTTGCAGGAGAAAAGAGCATGGAAAATCCTCTTTCTCCTTCCTTCACCCCAAAACCAAAAGCTGAGGTTGAGACAGCAATGTTTTCCACCCACAAAGCTCTGCCCTCCCCAGCTGGGGCACTCAAACCTTTCTTCCTCCAGGGAAAAAGCTGGAGCTGCTCCTTACTTAACACCCAAAAGTTTCCCTCACTTTCCAGCAGTTTATTCCTATTTTAAACCAAGGACAGGAGTGGAAGTATTTAAGTATTTTGCTCGGTGCTTCCAGACATTTGCTTTCCCACAGGAAACAAAGATTAGCTGCAGAATGACACTGAGCCATTGTTTCACCAAAAACCCAGGCCCAGGAGGAAATGCCAGCTTTGAACTGCCCAGTCCTTGCAGGAAGGCTGGGCCTGGGTTGGGAATGCCATAGGTTTGGGGAATGACACGGGTTTGGGAATGAATGACATGGGACATGACATGGGGAATGACATGGGTTTGGGAATGAATGACATGGGGAATGCCATGGGTTTGGGAATGCCATGGGTTTGGGAATGCCATGGGTTTGGGAAATACCATGGGAAATCACATGGGTTTGGAAATGCCACTGGGAATGACATGGGGAATGACAGGGGTTTGGAAATGACATGGGTTTGAGGAATGCCATGGGAAATGACAGGGGTTGTGGAAGGACAGGGGTTGGGAAATGACATGGAAAATAACATGGGAAACGCCATGGGTTTGGGGAATGCCATGGGAAATGACAGGGGTTTTGCAAATGACATGGGCTTGGGAATGACATGGGGAATGACCAAGGTCTGGGGAATGCCATGGGTTGGGGAAATGACATGGGAAATGACATGCGGAATGACATGGGTTTGGGAATGACACGGGTTGGGAATGACACGGGTTGGGGAATGAATGACATGGGTTGTCCCATGACATGGAGAATGCCATGGGCTTGGAAATGCCATAGGGAATGCCATGGGTGTGGGAATGACATGGGGAACAACACGGGTTTGGGAATGACATAGGTTTAGGGAATGACAGGGGTTTGGGAAATGACACAGGCTTGGGAAATGACACGGGAATGACATGGATTTGGGAATGACATGGGTTTTCCCATGAAATGGGGAATGTCATGGGTTGGGGGAATGACATGGGGAAGGACATGTTTTTTCCCATGTAATGGGGAATGACATGGGTTTGGAAATGAGTAACATGGGAATGTCATGGGTTTGGGAATGACATGGGGAATGCCATGGGTTTTCCCATGAAATGGGGAATGACATGGGTTAGGGAAATGACCTGGGTTTGGAAATGCCATGGGAAATAACATGGGGAATGCCATGGGTTTGGGAATGACTCTGGGAATGACACAGGAATGACAAGGGTTTGGGAATGCCATGGGCTTGGGAAATGCCATGGGTTCGGGAATGAACAACATGGGTTGTTCCATGACACGGGAAATGACATGATTTTGGGAATGAAATGTGCTTGGAAATTAGATGGGCTTGGAAATGACATGGGGAATGCCATGGGTTTGGGAATGCCATGGGAAATGCCAGGGGTTTGGGAAATACCATGGGGAATGACATGGGTTTGGGAATGATGTGGGTTTGGGAATGAATGACATGGGTTTTCCCATAACACGGGGTTTGGGAATGAATGATGCATGGAATAAGATGGTTCCACATAAGCCACGGGTTTGGGAATGAAATGTGCTTGGGGAAGCCATAAGGATGGGCTTGGGAACGACATGGGGAATGCCATGGGTTTGGGAATGGCATGAGTTTTCCCATGAAATGGAGAATGACATGTGCTTGGGAATGACATGGGAAATGTCAGGGGTTTGGGAATGAATGACATAGGCTGTCCCATGACATGGGGAATGATGTGGGTTTGGGAATGCTATGGGTTTGCCAAGCCCCTGACACAAGACAATCCCAACAACCCCTCAGCTCTGCATAAGCAACATGCAAACCTTTCACCACACCTGTGGCATCTCCAAGGAAAAGCCAAATAATGCATCCCACTCAACTCCCGCATCCATGGGATGCTAAAATAACACCCTGGGAGCTTTGGGAAGAGAGCCCCCACTCCCTGCTGCCTCAGGCACTGCCACCCACCCCTCCATGGCGAGGGAAACTTCATTTTTGGGGAGAGAAAAGTAGGAATTCCCAATTTCTTCCCTTTTAAGTGGGGCAGCAGTGGCTCAAGGGAGCCTCCAGCACTGGTTGCTAGTCACCACAGGCATCATAGCAACCATTTTCCACCACAAAACCTCTCTTCAGCTGGAGCAGCAGCTCCTGAGCCAGGAGGAAGGCTGGGATGGGGCACGGAGACCAAGCCAAGAGGCTCCTGGGCTGCTCCAAAACAGGGAATCAACACAGCAAAGCTGAGGAGCAGATGATGCTAACGTGGGATGAAAAGGTGGAAAAGCAGCCAACAGCAGCAGAGCTTGGCTTGAAGGAGGCAAAAAAAGGAGGAGGGGGAGGAAGGGTGGGAATTCTTGCTCTAGGAGGCAGGGGAAGGGTGAATGCAGTGAAGTGACACACACAGTCTGGTCTCAAGGAAACGCACAGGAATGGACAAAGTGGCCAATGGAAGGTGCTCAGGGCTGGGATGCCAGACACTTTCTTCCTGTGCCCAGCCTGGAAGGAGGCAGCAGCCTGGCTGGGATCCCAAGCACTGCCACCAAAGGGTGCAGGAGAAGTGTCCAACATGCCCAGGCTCCCTCACAGCACCCCTGAGCGTGGCTGTGCTGCTGCCACCCTGCCCACACATCCTGGGGGCTCCACGTCGGCTTGGTCCAGGGCGGGCTCCAAGGGAAAAAGAGGACGAGATGTGTGTGAAGTGGGATTAAAGGGGGGGGAAAGAAGTGTGTGCTGGAAGGGGCTGCCTCAGCACCTCCCTCCTGGCCACATCCAGCTGCAGCTCTCAGGGGAAGAGTTTCCTTTTCCCCCCGGGGTGTCCCCCATCAACAGCAATAAAGGATCCAGCAGCAGCCTCAAGAGCAAGGCAGCAGCCTCAGAACCCCCAGCTCTTCCCAATCAGCCACCAAGCTGCATTTCAAAGCCCTGCCAAAGGAGAGGGGTGAGTGATGGAAGTCCAGGTCCCTGGGTAAATGCTCGAAGCCCAGGGCCCTGGCTGTGGGATTTTATCCCATCTCCCTTAGGGCCTCCAGCTGCCCCCAGGCTGGCAGTTTGCAATGCTTAAAAAAAGCAGCAGGGCCATTTTGTTCAGGCCTATGGTAACTGGAATTTTAGATCTTAAAATCAGAGTGGGGAAAGGGATGCTTCAGAAGAAGAATGAAAAAAAATACAATAACTGTAGGAAAATAAAAAAAAAAAGCTTCACAGTGATGAACCAGAGCTGCAAAGGCTCTCAGGCCATCTCTTGCCTCATCCAAATCAAGCAGTCCTTGCTGCTTTCACACAAAGCTCACTTACCTTCCAGCAAGGGGCACTTTGCTGCTCCAGCTGGGAGAGGGAGCAGCGCTGTGGGCACGCTGGGCGTTGTAGGAGCAGGGAAAAAATACCGGGAAATGAGGATGGGGGTACTCAGGAGGAACCCCCCAGTCCCAAGGAGCAGCCCCAGAGAGCAGGGAGGGAATGGGAAGACAAAGAGGTGCAGCAGGGATGGATTATTGGATTAATGAAGTTGTTGGGATGAATGACAGCAGCTCATCAGCAGGGACAGGATTGCTCATGAGAGCCCTCCTGAGACCCAGCAGTGGCTGAGGGCCCTTGGAGCTGTCCTGTCCCTCTCCTCCATGCCCTTTCCAAAGGTGCAGCACGCTCAGGCTCTGGCACACCCTCATTTCCATCGGGAATTTGTCCCCCGTACCTTCCAAGCAGGATCTCTCTCCTCCAGGGAGAGAACAGTGGGTTTGTCAAACACAGACCAGGGCAAAGCAACCCAAGGGACAGCCCAGCCCTGACACAGCCTGAGCAGTTCCATCCCAAGCCAGGTCCCTGCTCCCAGGACAAGGTTTCAGATGGATGCTGCAGAAGTGTCCCTGGGTGCCCCTCTGCTCTGAGGGGACTTGGTGACCATGGGCAGGGACACCTCCCACTGTCCCAGGCGGCTCCAATCCAATCCTGCCCGGCCTTGGGCACTGCCAGGGACACAGGGGCAGCCACAGCTTCCCAATATCCCATCTAACCTTCACCTCCACGACTGAGCCTCGCCAGGACCATGAACAAACATCTCCTGCCCACACTGAAACATCAAGCCCGTGGATAAATGCCCAGCCCCTGGTCTTCACCAAAACCCCTGCTAAATCCAGGGTATCTGCAAGATTTAGGTCTTAACCATTGGAATTCCCAGTTTTTCCCCAATTCAGATCCAGAAATGGAGTCAGATAATACCATCAGCACAAAGGCAGGAATTCTGTAGGAGCTCGATCACAAAAACTCCCAAAATGACCCAATTTCTCCTGCAACAATATTGGAAGTTTTACTGGAGGAAGCCCATGAACAAACATCTCTTGCCCACCTTGAAGCATCAATCCCATGGATAAATCAAACATCAAGCCCATGGATAAATGCCCAGCCCCTGGTCTTCACCAAACCCCTGGCAAGATCCAGGATATCTGCAAGATTTGGGTCCTAACCATTGGAATTCCCAATTTTTCCCCATTTCAGGTGCAGAATCTACACCTTGAAATGAAGTCAGATAAGACCATCAGCACAAAGGCAGGAATTCTGTAGGAGCTGGATCACAAAAACCCCAAAATGACCCAATTTCTCCCACAACAATATTAGAAGTCTTACTGGAGGAAGCCCATGAACAAACATCTCCTTGAAATACCAAGCCCATGGATAAATCAAACATCAAGTCCACGGATAAATGCCCAGCCCCTGGTCTTCACCAAACCCCTGGCAAGATCCAGGATACCTGCAAGATTTGGGTCCTAACCATTGGAATTTCCAGTTTTCCCTATTTCTACACCCAGAAATGGAGTCAGATAGCACCAGCACGAAGGCTGTAGGAGCTGGGCCACAAAAACCCCAAAATAATCCTATTTTTCTTGCAACATTATTAGAAGTCTTACTGGAGGAAGCCCATGAACAAACATCTTCTGCCCACATTGAAGTATCAAGCCCATAGATAAATGCCCAGCCCCTGGTCTTCACCAAACCCCTGGCAAGATCCAGGATATCTGCAAGATTTGGGTCCTAACCATTGGAATTCCCAATTTTTTCCCCATTTCAGATGCAGAATCTACACCTTGAAGTGGAGTCAGATAACACCATCAGCACAAAGGCAGGAATTTTGTGGGTGCTGGGCCACAAAAATCCCAAAATAATCCTATTTCTCTTGCAACAATATTAGAAGTCTTACTGGAGGAAGCCCATGAACAAACATCTCCTTGAAATACCAAGCCCATGGATAAATCAAACATCAAGTCCATGGATAAATGCCCAGCCCCTGGTCTTCACCAAACCCCTGGCAAGATCCAGGATACCTGCAAGATTTGGGTCCTAATTATTGGAATTCCCAGTTTTTCCCCATTTCAGATCCAGAAATGAAGTCAGATAACACCATGAGCACAAAGGCAGGGATGCTGGGCTAGAAAAGCCCCCAAATAATCCTATTTTTCTTGCAACATTATCGGAAGTATTACAGGAGGAAGCAGGATGGGTGTAGTGGGGAAAAGCAGGGAAGTTTTAGGTTGCACATGGAACTGTTCATGCCGCAGCTCAATGAGCCTGGCTGGGAGCAGCTGGGATATTTTACACCCCAACAAGAGGCCACAGGCCAGCCCTCTCACCCATCCAAGCCCATACCCTAAAGCTTCTTAAATTCAAAAAATAATCTGTGGCTCCAGACCATCTGCACAGAGCACCTAAGAAACTTCATAAAGGGAATCCTTGTTAGGAGGTGCTTTCACCCCCAGCTGCTCAGGGCAGGATGGCAGGATTTGCAGGATTGCAGGATTGCCCCTTTTGCTGGCACAGAGGAGCTGCCGTGCCCTGGGCATCCCTCTGGAGATGAGGGATTGCAGCTGGAATGGTTCTGGTGCTGCATCCAGAAAAGGGACAGGGCTGGGAGCCCTCCCCAGCCAAGCTCCACAGCTCCCACCTCTTCCAAACACTGTTGCTCCCACTTATCACAAAAAAAAAAAAAAAAGCATAAATAAATAAAATAAAAGAAGGGACAGCACCAATTTTCACAGTTTCCCACAAAGATAACGTTTTACAACTCGCTCTTTGAACATTGTATTTTTTCACGAGTCCTTCAGAAACAAGAAAGCTTTGTGCTGGGGATGGAGGGAGGGAGTGGGGTGCTGAAGGAAAATGGAACAAGCACAGCGATTTTCTCCTCCCCTCCTTCCCCAGGACGGGAGGGAAGGAGAGACAAAGGTAAAACTCACTCTGCTGAAACAACCAGCTGGATTTCCACAAATCCCACGGGAATGCTTCACACCCCACAAAAAAAAAAAAAAAAAAAAACAAAAAAAAAAAAATTAAAATGAAGATGTTTCAATGCAGCAGTTCTATCCCACATGCACGGAGCATCCCGGGCTCCTGCAGGATGCTCCGGGGAGATCCCGGGAAGGAGCCGGGCTCGGTGCGAGCAGCCAGCGCTGCCAAGGGGAAAAAAAGGGAAAAAAGGGGAAAGGGAAAGGAAAAAACAAAGGGAAAACCCCAACCCAACAACAAAGAAAACGCACATCAGCACAGGGAACGTCCCGTTCCGGCATCCCTCTCCTCCAGCCGATGGCTGCGAGAGGCGATTTGGGGAAAGGAGAGGTGGAATGCAAAGAAAAGAAGGATTGCAGGTTTAGAGGGTTGCAGCAAGTAAAGAACGAGAGGGGAAAAAATAAAATAAAGTGTTTTCTCAAAAGGCTCAGGGCAAGTTTGGCGCTCGGAAAGGTCTTTGCCTCCCATCCCTGTGATGCTGGGAGGGGATTTGAAAATCCCACCGCTGGCACTGCGGCTCAGCCCCCGCGGCCGGGATGAAGTTCCAGCCCCGCTCATCCCAGAAACTTTGCAGCTTTCCCGGCAGCCCGAACTCCAGATGGGAGCCGGGGATGGGGGCAGGACAGCGGGCACCGCCGCTCGTTCACAGCGGGATTTTTGGGGAATAGCTGACAAAGGTTGGGCTCCCCCTCTCCTGGCAAAGGAACCGCGGCGCTGAGCGAGACCCCCGCCCGAAATAACAACAATATGAGCACTAAAAAAGATGTTTGCGGATGGAAGCAAACCGAGGAGGGTTGGGAAGGGGGAACACGCCAAGAAGCGCCCCGGGAAGGGAAGGAAGCAGGGGGTGATGCTCGCACAGGGGGTGATACCCGCATCCCCTGCATCCCGCATCCCACCCGGCTGAATAAAGCCCGAGGAACGAGGAGAAGCGGCGGGGCTTTACCTGCGGTGGATGTCTCGGAGCCCGGTGTCAGCGGCGACCCCCCATGCCCCCCCTGCGCCCTGCGTGAGCCGCGGGAGGAGGAGGAGGAGGAGGAGGAAGGAAGGGGAGGGAGCGCGGGAGGCGCTGACGCGGGCGGCGCAGCGCCCCACGCCAGGTACCGGCATTTCGGCACCGGCATTTCGGCACCGGCTCCTCCTTCCCCCCATCCCGACCCCTCCCAGCCCCCCAAAATCCCCTCTCGCCCCCCAAACCCCGGGCTGCCCCCGCCTGCTCAAACCCAACTTCAGCCCGAGCGGGCGCTGGGTACGGAAAGTTGAACTCCGCCTCGGTGCGTTTCATTCTCTTTGGGGCTTTTTTTTCTCTTTTTTTTTTAAAGGGTTTTTTTTTGTTAGTCTTGTTGTTTCCGTGACCTGTGCGCGGGAGCAGCTGGCAGGGCTCGGAGCAGGGAAATAAATCATGGATGAGCCGGGGGGAAAGCGATCCGGGCACGGCTGCCAGGAGAGCCGCACGGATGGATGGATGGACGGACGGACGGATGGAGGGACAGACGGAGGGATGGAGGTTCCAGCCCAGCTGCCGAGACACGATCCCCACCGAACCCTCCCGTGCCCCCCCATTCCAAGCCTGGCAGGACATTCCTGCCCCCATTCCAAGACCTCCCCAGCAGCAGCTTTTGGGAAAATGCCCGAACGCCTCCGTTTCACCCCATTTCCCGCCGCCTTGGAAGGGACAAAGCCACAAAATGCACCTGCGGTGACACCGAGCCTCACACCCAAATTCCACATTCCAGGATCCCAGGAAGGGGCAGGGTTTTGGGTCCGTGGGAGCTTTACCACCCCATCACAACCATTTGTGATTAAAATGCTAAATAAGCACAGTTTATGCTGTTAAAGCCCACCCTGGAGCCTTGCCTGGGAATCCCAGAATGGTTTGGGTTGGATGGGACATCAAAAATCACCTCGTTCCACCCCTGCCATGGCCAGGAACACCTTCCACAGGACCAGGGGGCTCCAGGGGTGCAAGGACCCTTCCCCTCCACTCACCTCCTGCAGCACCAGTAGGCAAATACCCCCAAAGCAGCAGCAGGAGGGGGCAATTAAGCCTTAATTCTTTTAATTATGCCATTAGCACAGCTCTGAGCACCCTGATTTGGGAGGTTTCTTTCTGTTGGGCTCTTCATCCTCACGCCACAAAGTCAGGGAGTTAAGGAGGGGGAAAAATACCAAAAAAGGAGGAACCAAAGCAAAAGCACAGGTGCAGACGTGTCTCAGGCCTGGGTGCCTGCAGCTGCTGTGACTTTGCACAGGTGATGTCTCACTCAGGGCCTCTCCTGATAAATTCAGGTCAGGATTTTTACTTAAAAAGGTGCACACCTCTCCTCTGCCTGGTCCCTGTGCCTTGGCTTCATGGATTTCTGTGCACATCCTGACTGGTTTGAGGATATTTTACATAAGCCTGCACTAACAAGGCTGAGCTTTTCCTAACCTGGGCTCACAGTCCCATTCCAGATGGAGTTCAGGCTGCAGCTTTTCCTATCAAGGGGGATTTCAGTGCCCAAGGCTCACAAAACATCCAGGAATTCAGGATCTTGTGCTCTGCTCTTCTGCCAGGTCTCTGTGCCTTGGCTTCATGGATTTCTGTGCACATCCTGACTGGTCTGAGGATGTTTTACAAGGCTAAGCTCCTCCTGGCCTGGGCTCCCATTCCTGATGGAGTTCAGGCTGCAGCTTTTCCTATCAAGGGGGATTTCAGTGCCCAGGCTCACAAAACACGCAGGAATTCAGTATCTTGTGCTCTGCCCCTGCCTGTCAGGGCTGGTTTCAATCAGGCAGGGCTGTGTGCAGGCTGGAGCTCAGAGCAGCTCACTGAGCTGCTGTTCCCCAGCTCCTGGCTGGAGAAATCCATGGTGCCCTGAGAGCCAGCCTGAGGCAGATGTGCCTTTCCACATGCTCAGGGCTGGGGAAAAAGGGCAGCAGAAGAAAGTGATGCTTTGTGAGCAGGGAGATGCTGCTGGGATCACAATGACCACCGAGCCCAAAGCAGGGAGCTGCAGGGCTGGGATAACCTCCCTGCTATCCCAGCCTTGCTCCACAGCCTCCTTACAGGAAAACCTGATTTTTTTGGAGGCAGATCCCGTGAGCTGTCTTCTCCACGCTGCCTGTGAGCACAGAGCAGCTCAGCAGAGCCTTTCACAGCCTCCTGGCACCACTCACTCAACCTTGAAATTGTTCTGCAGGGCTTCTCCCCCTCTCATTTCCCACCCAGCCTTGGAACATTCCCTCATCCAGCTCTCCCCACGGCGGCTCACTCCCATGCCTGTGAGAGCTGGGATCACCACTGGCCTCTAAACAGATGAAATATCACATGGAAAGCAGGTAAAACACGGAAATGTGCAAAATCCTGCCCTGCCCAGGCACTGATTTAGCTCTGCTTGCCCTGGAGCACATTCTGCCACAGCCTCCAGGGTCTGCACGGACAACCAGCCCGTGAAATGTTGTGCCATCAGTCATTTCTTCACACAGGAATCTCCCACAAGGGTCCCTGGAAGTGCTTTCCCAAACTACCATCCTTTTTTTTTAATTAAATAAGATCCGTGTAAAAGTGCAGGGCTGGTTTTGTGCTCATAAAAAGCAGCCCATGCCCCCTGCTCCCATTTTTGGGGGGGATTTTGCCCTCCCAGACCGCAAGCCCCAGGGGAATGGTGGCATCCTCCCTCTCCCACAGCATTCCAGGTGCAGTGTGGGTTGGGATGGTGGCAGCTCCCTCTCATCCAAGCCACTGAATTAATTTCTAGAGCCATCTTGGGGTTTTCTTTCCCACCACCACCTGTGCTGTGGCTGACACTGAGCTGGCTTTTCCGGTGTGAAATTAATTTCCAGGTCCATTTCACACAGAATTTTAGGGCCAATATTAGGATCACGCTGGGTTTTTTTTAGGAATTTCTGAGTGAAGGAGGCTGGTGAGAAAGCCGAGCAAAATTCAGGGAGTGCTGGAATTCTGTCTCTGAAGAAGAAAAGAACTGAAAGAGCAGCTGGGTTTGTTCTGCTTTTTTTTTTTTTTTAATTTTTTCTTTAGAAATAGAGAAGTGCTGGGTTTCAAATTGCATTGTTGTAAGGTGATCTCATGGAGACAGCAGAAACTGGGCTCGCCATTTCAGCCCAGACCTTGCAGAATTGTCCCTAGATGGGGCCAGAAGGATCTGTCCCCTTTTAGGGGCACTGAGAGCACACTGCAGCCCCAGGCTGGGCTTGTTATGGCCACAATGGGTTAATGCGGTTAAAAAAAATCCCATTTGGAGCAACTCCCTGTGCAGCTGGAAGCACTTTTCACTGAGCCCCTGTGATTTCCTATAAACTTGGAGAGGGTTCAGTGATGATCCAGGTGATCAGGATCAACAGGCACAGTGAGGGGACACCCGTGGGACAGCCCTGGGTCACTTGGTGCCACACACCTGAAGAACCTTTCCCCTCCCAGCTCTGAGCCCTGCTTGGGATTGTCCCCTCCCCTCTTTAGGTTTGTTCTTTCTTCCTCTGCAGAGGAAAAGGTGCCATCTACAGGCACAGAGAACCCACAGCACAGCCCTGCCCGTGTCCCCTGTCCCCATACCCTCGGCTGGGCCACTGTGAAAAACGTGTCTTTTCTGATTGGCTTTTCACAAATATTCAAATAAATATTATATGTGCTATATTAGAAAGTGATGCTGTGTTAATTCTCTTAAGTAGTGTGTTAAATGTAGTTTTAGGTTATAACATAATGTTAAAATAGAAACTATGCCATGTGAGATACTTTTTTTTAAAGAAAGGAATGAGGTAGCAGCCACAGGACACCCAAATCTTTCAGAGAAAGAGAATTTATTGCTCCGTTATCGAGTTCTTCCCACCTTGCTCAGCCCTGAAGACTCAGTCAGGATTCAGAGGAAGAAGCTGACACTGCCCAGACAGAATCCTGTGTTTGAATGGAATTTATGCATTATGGATGAGGTGTATGAATATGCAACAGGCTGTTGCTTTTAAGGGTTAATCCTCTGTTAACGTGGGTCCGTTTTCGGGCTTGGTTTGCCCAGAAAAGGTACCTGGACTGTCTGTAACTCTTTGTTTCTATTGTCTCATATTGTCCTAATCCTAATTGTCCAAATTATTATCACTCTAATTATATTGCTATTTTTATAACAACTTTTTTACTATTAAACTTTAAATTTTTTTAAAAAACAAGTGATTGGTGTTTTTCACAGCCAGCCTCCCTGCAGTGCCCTTGGAGCTGCTTGGTCCCTGTTAGGGGTCAGGGATCACCAGGGGGCTGTGCCAGGTGGAAGATGAGCTCCCTGCTGGCCAGCCCTGGCCTTAAACCTGTGATAACCTCACTGCTAACACAGTGAAATTCAAGATAAAACCCCAACAGAAGGTGGCCACCCCTCTCCACAGCAAAGGGAACACAAAGGAATTTTGGGCAAGGGAATCCTGTGCTGCTCACCCAGGGTCTCACACTGACACCGTGCTCCTCTTCTGCCTCGCTCTGCTCTTCAGTTGCCTCTTGTTTAACCCATTTTGATCAGGTGGTTTCCATTTAACCCATTTTGACCTTTGTGATTTCAGGAGGCAAGTTAGGAAAACAAGAAGCTGCAGGAAAAAGGGCAAAGGGCAAATAGCATGGGATAAATTGTCCCCTGTGTGAGTAGGGGACAGCAGGGTGACAGGAGCAAGGGGGACTCCTGGAAGGAGAGTGAGTGCTGGTGATGCCTTGGCCTAGAACAGAGACTGGACAGAGTTAAAGAAAAAAGCAGGGATTTATTAAAAGGCCTCCATGGATCCACCTTGGGCAGCACAAGAGCCCAGCCAGGGCTGCACCCAAGATGAACCAAAATGGTCACAAAACGAACCCAAGATGAACCAAAATGGTCACAAAATGCACAACTGCTCACGGGGTCTGTCACTTTTATAGGTTCTGGTCCATTTGCATATTGGAGTTAATTGTCCAATTCCAGCTTTAGCCCATGCAGTCCCACCCTGCTTGTTTTTCTCTCTTCAGTCCAGTTGTTTGTGCTCTTGGGCCTGAGATTTGGATCATTTGTCCTTGGTGCCCAGCTGGAGCAGGAATTGTTTTGTCTTCCTGCTCTGTGCACAGCTTACCATCCCTTAATGTGAAGCCCAGGCCCACACACAAAAGCAGCACAGAATATGAAAAATAGAAAAGCTCAAACTTGAGGCATCAGGAGGAACCAGTGCAGAGCCCATGGTGCTGCTGAAGGTTCAAGGTTGCCCCCAGGAGAGGAGGAAAGCTCTCCCCAGGCCAGGCAGGTGGGATCACTCCTCTGACAACGCCATTCCAGCTTTAAAAACCCTTCTCACCTCCCACTCCTGCCTCACTCCCGAGGTGTTTGTCACAGCAGTTCCATCCCACCCTGCCGGGTGTCCCGAGCTGTGCAGCCAGGCTGGGTCACAAAATCCAGGATGGGGAAGGGGTCCGGGTGCCCCATCCATCAGCAGGGGGATGGCAGAGGAATGGCTGGCACAGCTCTGCCCAGGAATGCTCCAGGAATTCACACCCAGAGCTCCTGCACTCCCCCGCCCTGGCGTGATAAATGAGGAGGAGAAGTTTCTCATCTCAGTTTGTTCTCGCAGCGCCGTCCAACAGAGCACAAGGCTGTCTAATCAGGAGCTACAGTCCTTCACCATCTGTTTGGAGCCTAATTACAAATGCAGAAAAATAATGTGCTTTACAATTGCACCAGTAAATGCTGTAAATGATTTAAATGCATGCATATGTTCCCTGCAGAATTCAGCATGCATCTGCGACTTCTTCTGCTCACATTAAGCACACAAATCAAGGGAAAAAATACCCAGATCTGATGAACAGCATGTCCCTAGGATGGTGATTTTTATCCCAATTTTTTTCCCCCTGCTGGAATGGCAAACAGGGCTTTTTTGTAACAATTCATCCAGCAGCATTTTTCTTTGTTTCCATTTTAAAAACTGTTTATCACTGCTGTGTAAATATAGTACAAATTACTCCATAAAGCAAAGAAAAAGGAGAACAGCAGCCGGGCATGCCTGCAGCTGGCTGGCAAGGTTTCAAAGGCAGGGTTTGTGTTTTTCCTCCGGGGCATACATGGAGGGGCAGGATCAGCTCAGCCCCAAGCCCCCAGTGGCCACTTGGGTTTCAGGGAATCCCAGAATGGTTTGGGTTGGAAAGAGGCCTTAAAGATGGAACAGCATCGTGTTCCTGCTGCTCTTTGGGCACCAGCAAGGTGCTGCTGAGGTGGTTTCAGAGGTGATTCCCACCTCCCAGGGTCGCAGAACTGCACCAAAGGCTCTGCCAGCAAAGTTGGTGCAACAGATGGATGGGAGACAGCCGGCCACTCGGGCCACAGGGCCCCAAATATAAACACCGGCCTTTTCGCTCTGAAACAAAAGTCACCAGCCCTGGTTCGTGATGGCAGATTGTAGGACTCCATGGGCACTATCAAACCAGCCTGAGTTGGCACTGGTGCCAGCTTGGGTCTGGGAGGCATCCTGCGTATCGCGGATTTTCAGGAACCAACTGGCTAGAGGCCCCAAACACAAATTCCAGCCCTTTCCCTCTGAAACAAAAGTCACCAGTCCCGGTTCCTGATGGCAGATTGTAGGATTCCATTGCCACTATCAAACCAGCCGAAGTTGGCACTAGTGCAAGCATGGTTCTGGGAGACATCCTGGTATCGCAGATTTTGAGGAGCCACCCGGCCACTCCAGGCCACAAGGCCGCAAACATAAACACCAGCCATTTTTCCGCTGAAACAAAAGTCACCAGCGGCGGTTCCTGATGGCAGATTGTAGCACTCCGTAGGCACTATCAAACGAGCCAAGTTGGCACTGGTGCCAGCTTGGGTCTGGGAGGCATCCTGCGTATCGCGGATTTTCAGGAGCCACCCGGCCACTACGGGCCACAGGCCCCAAATAAAAACACCGGCGCTTTCTCTGGGAAACAAAAGTGACCAGCCCTGGTTCCTGATGGCAGATTGTAGGACACTGTTGGCACTATCAAACCAGCCCGAGTTGGCACTGGTGCCAGCTTGGGTCTGGGAGGCATCCTGCGTATCACCGATTTTCAGGAGCCACCCGGCCATTCTGGGCCACCTGGCCCCAAACATATACACCGGTCCTTCCCCTGGGAAAGAAAACTCAACCAGCCCCGGTTCCTGATGGCAGATTGTAGGACTCCGTTGGCACTATCAAACCAGCCCGAGTTGGCACTGGTGCCAGCTTGGGTCTGGGAGGCATCCTGCGTATCGCGGATTTTCAGGAGCCACCTGGCTATAGGCCAAAAACAATAACTCCAGCCCTTTCCCTCTGAAGAACAACTCACCAGCCCTGGTTCCTCATGGCAGATTATAGGATTCCGTTGGCACTATAAACCAGCCCGAGTTGGCACTGGTGCCAGCTTGGGTCTGGGAGGCATCCTGCGTAACGCCGATATTCAGGAGCCAGCCGGCCAGCCTGAGCCACAGGGCCCCAAACATATACACCGGCCCTTTCCGGCTGAAACAAAAGTCACCAGTCCTGGTTCCTCATGGCAGAATGTAGGACTCCGTTGGCACTATCAAACCAGCCTGAGATGGCACTGGTGCCAGCTCGGGTCCAGGAGGCATCCTGCGTATCACCGATTTTCAGGAGCCAGCCGCCCACCCTGGGCCTATGGCCCCCATATATAAACAGAGGCCCTTTCCCTCTGAAAAAAAAGTCACCAGTCCCGGTTCCTGATGGCAGATTGTAGGACTCCGTCGGCACTACCAAATTATCCCAAGATGGCACTGGTTCCAGATGGGTCTTGGAGGCATCCTGCGTATTGTGGACTTTCAGGAGCTACCCGGACACTCTAGGCCACCGGGCCCCAAACATATACACCAGACCCTTCCCCTGGGAAAGAAAACTCACCAGCCCCGGTCCTTGATGGCAGATTGTAGGACTCCGTTGGCACTATCAAACCAGCCCGAGTTGGCACTGGTGCCAGCTTGGGTCTGGGAGGCATCCTGCGTATCGCCCGATTTTCAGGAGCCAGCCCGGCCACTCGGGCCTACTGGCCCCAAACATAAACACCGGGCCTTTCCCTCTGAAACAAAAGTCACCAGCCCCGGTCCTTGATGGCAGATTGTGGGACTCCGTTGGCACTATCAAACCAGCCCGAGTTGGCACTGGTGCCAGCTTGGGTCTGGGAGGCATCCTGCGTATCGCCGATTTTCAGGAGCCAGCCGGCCACTCCGGGCCTATGGCCCCAAACATAAACACCAGGCCTTTCCCTCTGAAACAAAACACACCAGCCCCGGTACTTGATGGCAGATTGTGGGACTCCGTTGGCACTATCAAACCAGCCCGAGTTGGCACTGGTGCCAGCTTGGGTCTGGGAGGCATCCTGCGTATCGCCGATTTTCAGGAGCCAGCCCGGCCACTCGGGGCCTATGGCCCCCAAATATAAACAACGGGCCTTTCCCTCTGAAACAAAAGTCACCAGCCCCGGTCCTTGATGGCAGATTGTGGGACTCCGTTGGCACTATCAAACCAGCCCGAGTTGGCACTGGTGCCAGCTTGGGTCTGGGAGGCATCCTGCGTATCGCGGATTTTCAGGAGCCAGCCCGGCCACTCGGGCCTATGGCCCCAAACATAAACAACGGGCCTTTCCCTCTGAAACAAAACTCACCAGCCCCGGTCTTTGATGGCAGATTGTGGGACTCCGTTGGCACTATCAAACCAGCCCGAGTTGGCACTGGTGCCAGCTTGGGTCTGGGAAGGCATCCTGCGTATCGCCCGATTTTCAGGAGCCAGCCGGCCACTCCGGGCCTATGGCCCCAAACATAAACAACGGGCCTTTCCCTCTGAAACAAAACTCACCAGCCCCGGTTCTTGATGGCAGATTGTGGGACTCCGTTGGCACTATCAAACCAGCCCGAGTTGGCACTGGTGCCAGCTTGGGTCTGGGAGGCATCCTGCGTGTCGCCGATTTTCAGGAGCCAGCCGGCCACTCCGGGCCTATGGCCCCAAATATAAACAACGGGCCTTTCCCTCTGAAACAAAACTCACCAGCCCCGGTCCTTGATGGCAGATTGTGGGACTCCGTTGGCACTATCAAACCAGCCCGAGTTGGCACTGGTGCCAGCTTGGGTCTGGGAGGCATCCTGCGTATCGCGGATTTTTCAGGAACCAGCTGGCCACTCCGGCCTATGGCCCAAACACAAACCACGGGCCTTTCCCTCTGAAACAAAACTCACCAGCCCCGGTCCTTGATGGCAGATTGTAGGATTCCATTGCCACTATCAAACCAGCCGGAGTTGGCACTGGTGCCAGCATGGGTCTGGGAGACATCCTGCGTATCGCAGATTTTTCAGGAGCCAACCCGGCCACTCCAGGCCACAAGGCCCCAAACATAAACACCAGCCAATTTCCCTCTGAAACAAAGTCACCAGCGGGGTTCCTGATGGCAGATTGTAGCACTCCGTTGGCACTATCAAACGAGCCCGAGTTGGCACGGGTGCCAACTTGGGTCTGGGAGGCATCCTGCGTATCGCGGATTTTTCAGGAGCCACCCGGCCACTACGGGCCTACGGCCCCAAATAAAAACTACCGGCCTTTCCCTCTGAAACAAAAGTGACCAGCCTTGGTTCTTGATGGCAGATTGTGGGACACTGTTGGCACTATCAAACCAGCCCGAGTTGGCACTGGTGCCAGCTTGGGTCTGGGGGCATCCTGCGTATCGCCGATTTTCAGGAGCCACCCGGCCACTCTGCGGGACAGGGTCCCAAACATAAACACCGGGCCTTTCCCTCTGAAACAAAACTCACCAGCCCCGGTCCTTGATGGCAGATTGTGGGACTCCGTTGGCACTATCAAACCAGCCCGAGTTGGCACTGGTGCCAGCTTGGGTCTGGGAGGCATCCTGCGTATCAGCGGATTTTTCAGGAGCCAGCCAGGCCACTCCGGGCCTATGGCCCCCAAACATAAACACGGGCCTTTCCCTCTGAAACAAAACTCACCAGCCCGGTCCTTGATGGCAGATTGTGGGACTCCGTTGGCACTATCAAACCAGCCCGAGTTGGCACTGGTGCCAGCTTGGGTCTGGGAGGCATCCTGCGTATCGCCGATTTTCAGGAGCCAGCCCGGCCACTCGGGGCCTATGGCCCCAAACATAAACAACGGGCCTTTCCCTCTGAAACAAACTCACCAGCCCCGGTCCTTGATGGCAGATTGTGGGACTCCGTTGGCACTATCAAACCAGCCCGAGTTGGCACTGGTGCCAGCTTGGGTCTGGGAGGCATCCTGCGTATCCGCCGATTTTCAGGAGCCAGCCCGGCCACTCGGGCCTATGGCCCCAAACATAAACAACGGGCCTTTCCCTCTGAAACAAAACTCACCAGCCCCGGTCCTTGATGGCAGATTGTGGGACTCCGTTGGCACTATCAAACCAGCCCGAGTTGGCACTGGTGCCAGCTTGGGTCTGGGAGGCATCCTGCGTATCGCGGAATTTTCAGGAGCCAACCGGCCACTCGGGCCTATGGCCCCAAACATAAACAACGGGCCTTTCCCTCTGAAACAAAACTCACCAGCCCGGTCCTTGATGGCAGATTGTGGGACTCCGTTGGCACTATCAAACCAGCCCGAGTTGGCACTGGTGCCAGCTTGGGTCTGGGAGAGCATCCTGCGTATCCGCCGATTTTCAGGAGCCAACCGGCCCTCCGGGCCTATGGCCCCAAACATAAACAACGGGCCTTTCCCTCTGAAACAAAACTCACCAGCCCCGGTCCTTGTTGGCAGATTGTGGGACTCCGTTGGCACTATCAAACCAGCCCGAGTTGGCACTGGTGCCAGCTTGGGTCTGGGAGGCATCCTGCGTATCGCGGATTTTCAGGAGCCAGCCGGCCACTCGGGCCTATGGCCCCAAACATAAACAACGGGCCTTTCCCTCTGAAACAAAACTCACCAGCCCGGTCCTTCATGGCAGATTGTGGGACTCCATTGGCACTATCAAACCAGCCCGAGTTGGCACTGGTGCCAGCTTGGGTCTGGGAGGCATCCTGCGTATACGCCGATTTTCAGGAGCCAGCCCGGCCACTCGGGCCTATGGCGCCCAAACATAAACAACAGGCCTTTCCCTCTGAAACAAAACTCACCAGCCCCGGTCCTTGATGGCAGATTGTGGGACTCCGTTGGCACTATCAAACCAGCCTTGTTTGGCACTGGTGCCAGCTTGGGTCTGGGAGGCATCCTGCGTATCCGCGGATTTTCAGGAGCCAACCCGGCCACTCCGGGCCTATGGCCCCAAACATAAACAACGGGCCTTTCCCTCTGGAAACAAAAGTCACCTGCCCGGTCCTTGATGGCAGATTGTGGGACTCCGTTGGCACTATCAAACCAGCCCGAGTTGGCACTGGTGCCAGCTTCAGTCTGGGAGGCATCCTGTGTATCGCCCGATTTTCAGGAGCCAGCCCGGCCACTCGGGCCTATGGCCCCAAACATAAACAACGGGCCTTTCCCTCTGAAGCAAAGGTCACCAGCCCCGGTCCTTGATGGCAGATTGTGGGACACCGTTGGCACTATCAAACCAGCCCGCGTTGGCACTGGTGCCAGCTTGGTTCTGGGAGGCATCCTGCGTATCGCGGATTTTCAGGAGCCAGCCGGCCACTCCGGGCCTATGGCACCGAAACATAAACAACTGGCCTTTCCCTCTGAAACAAAAGTCACCAGCCCCGGTCCTTGATGGCAGATTGTGGGACTCCTCTGGCAATATCAAACCAGCCCGAGTTGGCACTGGTGCCAGATTGGGTCTGGGAGGCATCCTGCGTATGCGTGGATTTTCAGGAGCCAGCCGACCACTCCGGGCCTATGCCCCCCAAATATAAACAACGGGCCTTTCCCTCTGAAACAAAACTCACCAGCCCGGTCCTTGATGGCAGATTGTGGGACTCCGTTGGCACTATCAAACCAGCCCGAGTTGGCACTGGGTGCCAGGTTGGGTCTGGGAGGGATCCCTGCGTACACCGATTTTCAAGAGCCAGCAGGCCACTCCGGGGCCTATAGCCCCAAACATAAACAACGGGCCTTTCCCTCTGAAACAAGAACTCACCAGCCCCGGTCCTCGATGGCAGATTGTGGGACTTCGTTG